>NC_064931.1:812355922-812980922 GCF_023897955.1 Schistocerca gregaria | reverse complement strand
GTCTGCCCGTGGGTAACCGTCCTGAAAGCTGTTGTCCGGTGACGTTCTGCATTTTCCTACAATGCCATTCGCGACATTTGTGTACACTACTACTACAGGTTTAGTACGTTTTTGTCAGACACAGAGATCGTAATAAAGAGCTTACACACAAATTTTTCCTGATGATAGTGTAAGTAGGCTGTTTAGGTTTTTACGTCAGTAACGCCACGTAGCGCTCTGTATGAAAGTCACTGTGCTGTGTGCAGTCTGTGGTTGGTTGGACTCAAAATATTCGGTTGTGTAGTGTTGGGCAGTGGGATGCGTACAGCGCGTAGCGTTGGGAAGTTGGAGGTGTGCTTCCAGCAGTGGTGAATGTGGAGAGAGAGATGCCAGTGTTTTGAGAGGTTGCTATAAGCGGAGGATCTGGACGTGTGTCCGCCAGAAAAAGGAAATTTGTAAGACTAAATGTCATGAACTGATATATATATATATATATATATATATATATATATATATATATATATATATATATAATGACTTCTGAACATTATTAAGGCAAATAAATTGTTTGTTCACTATCAAAATCTTTCATTTGCTAACTATGCCTATAAGTAGTTAGTGCCTTCAGTAGTTAGAATCTTTTATTTAGCTGGCAGTGTTCGCGTTCGCTGTATTGCAGTAGTTCGAGTAACGAAGATTTTTGTGAGATAAGTGATTCATGAAAGGTATAGGTTATTGTTATTCAGGGCCATTCTTTTATAGGGATTATTGAAAGTGAGATTGCGTTGTGCTAAAAAAATAATGTGCGTCAGTTTAGTCATGATCAGAATAAGTAAAGAGAGAAATGTCTGAGTAAGATCAGTTTTGCTCATTTGTTTGAAAAACAAATAACGTAAGAGGTTTTCCAGCAATGTCATATTTAAATGTTTCTAAGGGGACGTTTCAATAGCATTGCAATTTATTTCATTCTGTTATCTGGTCCTCATCATATTCGGGTGCAATGTAGCTGCACATTATTGTATACATGGATGATCGTAATTCAGAGTGAAAGCTCTAGATTCTGTGAATGTGTTGTAACTAATTGTTTCTCGTTTTCTCTGCAATTCACGAAATTCGTATACCCTATTTGGCCATTTCTCTGGACCTCAGGCTGATCTTCTCCAGTGTCGGCTGCTACCAGTTTCTCTATTCTTCTGCAAATAATTTGCTTCACGGTTTTGCACCCTTGACTCGTTAAACTCATGATTGGGTCGTATACATACCGTTAGACAAGTAAAACGTGTCTGATCATCGGCAGAGTGAATAATGCTCATGTTCAATATATCACAGCATTAAATATTGATACAGTAATTAAAAATATGAGAGCAGGTTGTGAGTAGGACTTCGATTGTCCAGTCGATAGTAAACAGTAATTCTGACAGCCAGCGCCAGGGTTCTGGTTTCGAATCTCAGTCGCCGTGTCACACAATCGCCCACTGGAACATTAATAGTGTAACAAGGTTACCATTGAAACTTCCTGGCAAATTAAAACTGTGTGCCCGACCGAGACTCGAACTCGGGACCTTTGCCTTTCGCGGGCAAGTGCCCTACCAACTGAGCTACCGAAGCACGACTCACAGCCGGTACTCACAGCTTTACTTCTGCCAGTATCCGTCTCCTACCTTCCAAACTTTACAGAAGCTCTTCTGCGAAACATGCAGAACTAGCACTCCTGAAAAAAAGGATACTGTGGAGACATGGCTTAGCCACAGCCTGGGGGATGTTTCCAGAATGAGATTTTCACTCTGCAGCGGAGTGTGCGCTGATATGAAATTTCCTGGCAGATTAAAACTGTGTGCCCGACCGAGACTCGAACTCGGGACCTTTGCCTTTCGCGGGCAAATGCTCTACCAACTGAGCTACCGAAGCACGACTGACGCCCGCTACTCACAGCTTTACTTCTGCCAGTATCCGTCTCCTACCTTCCAAACTTTACAGAAGCTCTTCTGCGAAACATGCAGAACTAGCACTCCTGAAAGAATCTGCCACACAGTTTTAATCTGCCAGGAAGTTTCATATCAGCGCACACTCCGCTGCAGAGTGAAAATCTCATTCTGGAAGGTTACCATTGTACTGAGTGCTGAAATCCTGACGCCTTTCGCTTAAGACATAGACTAGTCCGGTTCTAACAGACGGTATATATGACAAACACTAATTACGTGCTTTTTTGTTGTTCTACAACATTTTTTAGAATTCGCTAGGTAGTGGAATTCATTACAGTCCGTAAGTAGGTAGAGCGGCGCGTAGGGCGCTCCCGGGCTACCAGCCATCGCGTTGTCCCCAGGCCGCTATGCCAATCGCCAGTCTCAGACGCCTGCCCGTCGGCGGTCACTTCTGCCTCACGCATAACGTTCGCATCACACAGCTGTCTGCATAGCTCTCAGCACCGTGCCTACCTCCTCGCTTCCTTACTAACAGAGAATAGCGAACTCAACCTTAATAGTTTATCCCCGTGTTCAGTAATTCAGTAAGACAACCCAACTACGGCCGTCACGCTCAGGGAAAGCTGTCCTCAATCCTAAGGTTGGTTTTAGTACCGCAGGTATGGTGCTATTGCCCTTGTCTTCCGTCGATCTTCAAACTGATATACCTATCCAGTTATAGGGAAGCCTATACTCAACGTAGAGTTATAATGACACGACAACTTCTCTTTTCCCAAA
The DNA here is from genome assembly GCF_023897955.1 of Schistocerca gregaria. Lineage (NCBI taxonomy): Eukaryota > Metazoa > Arthropoda > Insecta > Orthoptera > Acrididae > Schistocerca > Schistocerca gregaria. The sequence goes on along the minus strand of NC_064931.1, from coordinate 812,978,244 downwards.
TAAAAAGCGTTACGAGAGGTAAAAGAGATGATAAGTTAGGTTAATAATCATTGGAGCAAATGATAATTGAACTACAGACCCTTGAACTTGAAGCTGTAAGCCACAACTTAATATTTTGCTATCTAAACAGAGCATATTTCTTTTGGTGCCATGCAAAGAAAGTATCCGTATCATTGTTCGTGCTAAAAGAAACTGGATACTGAGATAGAGTGTCACTTACAAGAGGAGACAATCTCAAGTAACTTGAATGGTGAGATACGGACCATTTGTTGCAGAAATAGATGCAATCAGAAATAGATGTAACATCAGAATCCGAACCTTATGGAACAACAGTGGAGACACTTATTATATTAGCACTGTCTACTGGAGGAACAATAAGAGCTACTAATACATAACATTTAGTAAACGTTAGTAAATCACATAGGGATGTATCTGACTTAGGAAGCGACCTTGGCCAGACGGAATGGCCGAGGGGTTCTAGGCGCTATAATCTGGAACCGCGTGACCGCTACGGTCGAAGGTCCGAATCCTGCCTCGGGCATGGATGTGTGTGATGTCCTTAGGTTAGTTAGGTTTAATTAGTTCTAAGTTCTAGGGGACTGATGACCTCAGAAGTTAAGTCCCATAGTGCTCAGAGCCATTTGAACCATTTTTTGAAGCGATCTTGTATTTTAAGATTCTGGAAAATGTCTGTTCCCCCTCCTCATTTACCCTAGGGTTATCTACCATCAGTACAGTAATTACAACACCATCGGAATAGTCAATAAAGAGTGTTGTCCCATGATTTTTCAGTGCAAAAATGTATTTAAAATTCCTTTAGCCACAACATTCTTTGGAAGGTTAGCTTCAGTTCGCTAGAAAGCCATTCCCTAGAAAGTCATCAAGGGTACACGAGTGGGCTCCCAAAGTCCATATCGACGATGTTTCGTTGAATGGTTCGCACGCTGACTCTTGTTGATGCTCCAGCATTGAAGTCTGCAGCAATTTGCGAAAGGGTTGCACTTCAGTGACGGCGAAAGTTTATCTTGTAGCATCTATTTTTGGCCGCAGAGATGTTGGAGATTTGATATTTTATCGGATTCCTGATATTCACGGACACTCGTAAAATGGTCGTACGGGAAAATTCCCACTTCATTGATACCTCGGAGATGCTCTGTCCCATCGCTCTTGCGTCGACTATAACGACTTAAACCTTGACAACGTGCCAATGTAGCGGCAGTAACCGATCCTACAACTGCGCCTGACACCTTTTGTCTTATGTAGGCGTTGCCGTCCGCAGTGCCGTGTTTGCCTGCTTACATAACTTTGTATACGCACGCCGAGACCAGTTTCTTTGGCACTTCAGTGTAGAAGAACTGTCAAATTTTGATACAATAATTAAACATATGAGGACTGATCGTCGGTAGGGCCTGGATCGTCCAGTCGAGATTAATACTGACAGACAGCGGCAGGGTTTTTGTTTCGAGTACCAGTCAGATAGACAGTTGCAAATATCACTGAATGGTTCACTGAAACATAAATAATCTAACGAAGTTTCTATTGTACTGAGTGCTGAAATCCTGACGCGGTTCAAGGAGACAGAATATGTGATCAGCAATGACAACCTGTTTCTTATCTACTGCAACATTAGTTAGAAATCGCTAGGTAGTGGACCCATTGCAGTCAGTAAGTAGGTAGAGTAACGTGTATCAGGTTCCAGGTCTAGAAGCCATCCCGCTGGCGCCCAGGCGATATGCCAATCATGAGTCCCCGACGCCTGCCCATCGGCGGTCATTTCTGCCTCACGCAAACCGTTCACATCACACAGCTGTATGTTTAACTCTGAGCACCATATCCATGTCTTTGCTTCCTTACTGAGAAAGTGTGGCGAACTCAATCTTAATAGTTTATCTCCGTTTTCAGTAACTGAGTTAGACAACCTAACTACGCCCGTCACTCTCGAGGAAAGCTGTCCTCGATCCTAAGGTTGGTTTGCGCTCCGTAGTGTTTGACAAGGTATGGTGCTATTGGAGGTGGTATGCCCTTGTCTTCCTCCAATCTCCAAATTGATATACTCAGCCAGTTATACGGAAGCCTATACTTTAACGTAGAGTCAGAACCACAGAACAACTTGGCTTTCTCCAAATAAAAAGCATTACCAGAGGTGAAAGAGGTAGTAAGTTACGGAAATAATCATTGGAGCAAATGATAATTCAACTACAGACATTTTAGTCTGAAGCAGTAAACCACAACTTAGTATTTTGCTATGTCCACAGATCATATTGCTTTTCATGACATGCAGAGAAAATTATCCGTATCAATTTTCGGGATAAAAGAAACAGCATACTGAGGTAGAGTGTCACTTACATAAGCAGAAACTCTCAAGTAATTTGGACGTTGAAATGACGACCATTTGTAACAGGGATAGATGCAATAATCGTAGAATCAGAATCCAAACTTTATGGAATAACAGTGGACGCACTTCTACATCAGCACTGTGTACTGGAGAAACAATAAGAGCTACTAATACTTTATACGTATGTAGTAAATGCTTGTGTACCACTGAGGGATGTATCTGACTGAGCAAGCGATCTTGTATCTTAATATTCTGGAGCACTTCTGTTTACGCTCCTCAGCTGAAGTAGAAGGGCAAAAATTTAAATAAAACTTTTTTTAACGTTTGCTTCAGTTCGCCAGGAAACCTCTTCGTCATACAAATACGGTCCTTCAGGAGACGAAACTATTAGATCTTCACGAAGTGTAAGTTGTTTCGAACAACATCAGCTAGTAAACACCGATGAAGGGGTTCAACTGTCTATCCGGGAAGGTGTTTCTTCCTCCACACACAGTGACTCTTCCCTTGCAGCGTGTAAGAGGTTTGTCCTAAGTGTATCTGACGAGTTTAAATGTTCGTAATGGATATTTGTATAGTATGGTGGAATGTTTGTGTTATATGATTACGAGGCAAGGCGAAACGAGGTACTGGCACACAGATCAATCCACTCGAATAACACATGGTGAACGCTGAGCTTAATGTCCCCATTAGACGGGGGGACCACCGTTGACAGCAATACTTCCATTTAGGCAAAAAGACAGTGCACTGATGTCTGTAGTACAATACGGGACATTGATGCAATTCTGGTGATCGGGAAAGTTTTCTCCAACACCTATTCTCCCTTTTCCGGCCAAATACTGGCTGTGAAACTTTCTTCCACCACCAGCATTCGAACCGATTGCGTCATATTTGAGCACCGTTTGTCAGCGGCCTCTTCAGCGAAGGCAGCCGTTTTCTTACCAACAGGGGGACCGTACGTAGTTGCCCTCACCGATCTGATTAATATTATAGGGTGTGTATATCATGGGTAGCATACTTGTAAAAGGGACAACTCTCGCCCGTTTTCGACAAAATCGAGTTTAAAAGTTTTAGGTGTGCGTATATACTAATTTGTGGTCTCTGGCAGCCAGAGGGTCCGTAGCCGACCGGATCACCTGCAGAAGGACAGGGTTAAATATTCCTGTCACAAGAATGGGTACGCAAGCGGCCCCACAACCACGGAGGGGCCGCCAATTGCATCTACATACTCCGCATTAAGATGTCTCAATCCTCCCGTGTGGGTACGATCAACGTCAACGATATCCACTCTGTAATCAAAACACGCATGTTTCATGACATGCTCCGGGGAGCGGACTCGGATATCAACCTTCCTTCAAGATGTCCATGCGGACCTGCGGCATCACATCTAGCGACAGTGCCGGTGGAACCGATACCCACTTACGCGACGGCGTCGGGGCATCGGACGTCACGTATCTGCCATCTCCAAGAGGCTTGCCATTACGGCGGGAGCAGTCCGTATTGTCAATGTATACGCGCCTTCCGGGACACCTGGTAGCGAGGAAAGGATCAACGTTAGTTCCGACAAAATTGCTCCATTTCTGAATGGGAATACAGATCACTACGCCATAGGCGGCGATTTCAATAGCGTCCTGGATGCAGCACACAAAGGCTGCACTACTCTACCTGCTCGGCGCTACGGAAACTTGTGCGGGATCTGGCGCTTCAAGACACACGGCTTCTTCTACATGGGGACGACCGTGGCTATACATACTCTACCGACCACTCCGACGGCCACCTCGACCGGATATACAGGTACGTCTCCCGAGGACTCCGAGCCGCGGCAAGGGATGCGGAACTGTGGTCGATAACCTTCACCATTGGCATATATCTGTTCAGTCACAGTCCCCCGACAATGGACATACAGAAGCGTCCGTGGACGCTGAACCTTTCCTACCTGTACGAGGACGCACGTCGGCGAGAGATCGCTGTTCCGTGGGACAGCTGTCTCCGGAGTCTGCATGTCCATCCTTCTACCTTACATTGGCGGTTCGACCGCGCCAATGTAAGGCGACGGACGCCCATGGGATACGGTCGTGACAGGTGTGCTGATGTCGGGCGGCGTTGGAATATTATTGCACTGCGCTGAGGGAACTAATGACACAGCCGCCATCACGAGACCGGCGGACAGCGGTTAATCGTCTGAAATCTCGCCTACTCCGTCTCACCTCGGAATAGTTTAACGGAGCCCGAGACTGGGCGAGAGCACAGGATACCATCCCCACCGAAATGACATCCGTATATCACGTCATCAGAGTGAGACGTCGCGGCAAGAACCAGTTTATAACATCAGTAGAGCCAGCAGCGGATGGACACGTCGACACAGTGTGCCATCGCTGCAGCATTCGTCCAGCATTACAGGACGATTTATGCTGAGGACCCTCGGACGGCCGAGAGTATGAAGGCATCCTGCGCGACTTGCCCGACGCTCTCCTGGCTCCCATAACAGCGGTCTTGGCCCATGGCGCCCCCAAAAAATCACCGGGACCAGTGGGCTTACCGAAAGAATCCTGCGGCGCCTTCTATCCCCTGATGGGAGCTCAGTGAATTGGACGTGTCTCCATGGATTTCCTCGAAGGCTCCACGATACAGTTGCAGAACCGAGGGGTTCTCACCGTTGTCACGACTATCGTCCTGAACGCGGTTTATCAGCCTTTCGCCCGTATGCTTCGCACACTTCAGCTCACATTCGGACACGTGATGCATCCTGACCAGACAGGTTTAGGCGGACAAATACATCCACAGGACACTTCACGGCGCTGGCGGCGGTCTGCCCCATCCGACGCGCCCTTGTCGCCGTCGATTTTGATCACGCCTTTGAACGTATCGACCACGGTTTCCTTCGCGCCTTGCATGAATGCGTGGGCCTCTCGAAGGCGTCGGCAAGGTTGATCCTACGTTTAACCCACGGGGGCGCGCTCCTGGATTACGGTCAGCAGCCACTAGACCGAACACATCACTCTTGGACGGTCCGTGCGACAGGGATGTCCTTTATCAAATGTATCATTCGCGCACAGCGCAACCTTCGCCAACGACTGGAAGGCATCTGCATTCGAGACGTACCTTCCGATGTGGTGTCTTCGCTTACGGCGTGGTTGTCTTGGCACCGTCGGTCGACGCAATCCAACCGACGCTTCAATGGCTGTGTAGTTACGGCGCAGTATCATGCAGCGTCGTCAACATGCACAAGACGACGTACACGGATGTCAGGGGACGCCCTCTGCGGCCGGCAGCGATCCCCTTTCAGGAGGTTCCTACACGGACCGCTTTCTGAGTGCAGGTCGCCTAACTGCGATAGCCACATATGCCAGCTACTACAACGGACACATGCGCTGCTTCGTGACAGTACATTTCGCATCGCCTGACGCGTTACGTCAACATTACCTAGCGTCCAAACTTAATTATTTTGCACACATTCTGTTATCATATTCAAAGTCCGCTACACTACTCTGACGAGACCGCCACTGGCGGGAAGCCTGGAGTTGAGTCGTGTCCACAACCACACTCGGGAGTTATACCTACGGACGACACGACTCGCATGGAGCTCGGCCAGCAGTTTGTCGGGGACGCTGCTCCAGATCGTCGCGCCCCGAGATTTCGAGCGCCGGCCGCTGGGGGCCATATAGCTCCGTCTGTGGCCCACGTCCAAGATTTCCCGGTCGGCTACATGACCCATGACCGAGGATTTACCGGCGACGAGGGCTCCAAGCACGAGAGACTATCATCGCATCTATCGAGCACGAGAACCGCGCAACAATGTCAGACAGCACAAGCCGACAATTTGCTGGTCCAGTGTGTGTCGGGCCGTCCACACCCCGTACCTACCCACGCACGCGTCTTCCCTGTGTTAGCGGTGGTGAACGGCAAGTTAGCCACACGCCAACGCCTCCATTCCATCCATCTTACGGACGACCCCTTGTGCCCGCACTACGCAGTCGTCGATTCAGATGCGCATCGCTTGACATGTGCTGCGACGTGCTTATTTTTCAACCGCCAGAACGAACGGCTGTAAGGTATGGCGCTGTGCTACGTTTTGCAAGCTGTGCCCGAAAGCGCTATCGACTTGTGGTTCCACTTGACGGCGACTCGTGAGGCGTTCCACCGCCATCCATTGTACCGGACTATCGAATTATTTAGGCGCATTATTCTGGGATCCTCCTGCTCACTGGGGCGTTCCGAGTCCTGGAAGGCACACTTGAAGACGATTCACGGCATGTGATTGATCTTCTGAGGAAACGGTTTACAGGGATTCTCCTCGCCATTAATTTGCGTGAAAACGACTTGGAAGCTTTTGGTGGCGGTAGAAGGCCCCTGTTGCAACAAATAATGATTTAAAAAAATAAAGAAAACATAAAATATGTACTTATAAATAAGTAAATAAATTTGTTCAAATAAAGCTCTCTTGATCATGTAAGACGCCTTTCCTTCCTTGGCTCTGGCACGGCGAGAATGGGGCATCGTGGCCAGGCCTCAGATGGCAATCCCTGCTCTCTTTGCCCCCTACCCTCCTCTCGTGCTTAGAAAGAGAAAATAAGAAATGGAAGAAAAGGTGGTAAAATGCGAGAGCCGAAACTGTAAGGTCGAGGAATCGAATCCCGATGAGACACCGAAAAACAAGTAAGTGCTTGGTTTCATAAAAGGGAGGACTCGGGATCGAATCGTGGTCCTGCTATTATTATTTTTTCTTCGCTCTCATGTAATTGTAATAAAATGATTATTATTATGTTTATTATGATGGTGCAAATTATCAGTGTCTGAGGAATCATTTATCATTAATATAATCTTCACCTTGAAAATTCGGGTTTTTCTCTAACATTTTGAAAATAGTTACCATTATAACCGTATTTCTGCATTTACATTTCAACCCATCACGAGCCTCTTTTCCCGGCGTAAGTGCAGGTAGGGTACGACTCACCGCACGAATCCACTTTATGGGTAATCCTCCACCTAGGTTTGACCGACCAGAAACAGCAGGGTGTGCACAGGCAGCTATTGGTTGGTGGAGGGAGAAAGGGAACAGCATTTACTGACACAAAGAATACTTCATTCGTATGTTAGCCTCCGAGGTAGTTACGTGCCAAGAAGTCTGATTTTATTAGAAATATATATGCCTGGTACTTTGACAGTAAGGGAAATTGAACCTGTTAGTTAAGCCGGGTCACTTTACAGTGAAGATTCAAAATTAAAAACGACACTTGTGTACAGTCAACAGTTACTTCTCCAGAACAGCCCCACCGCGTCGAAACGTTCTACAGTAATAACATAAGAACACATTAAATTGGAGAAGAAATAATTCACAGAATTTTCGAAATGCTAGCGCAGAAACAACTCATGACACAAAACGAACTAATGGCCCACCAAGACATCGAAGAAGAGGATGAGTTTGAAGAAACTGAAGAAGTCGCTTCATCTGCTTCTCATCGTTTCTTCTGCTTCTATGAGATTTTGATCTGCAGAAAGGAAATTTTTATCTCTTACACATCAGGATCGGCAAGGATTTGGTCAAGACCCTGCTAACATAAATGAAGGTAACATTCTACAGGCTGCCCTATGCGTAATGGTCATTGTTCAGGGATTGAAAGGAACGATTATTCAGAGCAAAAAAGTCTAGTAAACATGGGACCTAAAATACAAACCGTACTAGCAATGAGCACTTCGTCATCTTCGTTACCGTGGAACAAATCTCTTCTATTGCAAGCTGTTTGCGTTCCATATTTTGCAAGGTGATAGTATGGACCGCAACAAGAAAACTGTCCATTAAACATGGGCTCTAAAGTGCATATCTTAAGAGTTATGAGCAGTTGTTCCTCTCCGCTACTGTGAAACACATCTCCTCCACTGAACACGAAATCATAGCCCTTAAAGAATGCTTTTTATATCTCATGTTTACTGGGCAGTTTGTTTCTTTTTCTGGTCCATATTACCTCTTACCTAAAAATGGAAAGCAAAGAGGCTGTAGTAGAGGAGATTTGTTTCGCAGTATGGAAGTTGTAGAAATGCTCGTAGTTCTTAAGGAGCACAAAATTCTCCTTGATTACAAACAACATACTCATGAAACCAAAGTGTAAACAACTTCTGATGGCCTACGTAGTTCAAAAATGGCTCTGAGCACTATGTGATTTAACTGCTGAGGTCATCAGTCCCCTAGAACTTTTAACTACTTAAACCTAACAAACCTAAGTACATCACACACATCCATGCCCGAGGCAGGATTCGAACCTGCGACCGCAGCGGTCTCGCGGTTCCAGACTGTAGCGCCTAGAACCGCTCTGCCATCCCGATCGGCGCCTACTTAGTATCACGATGAGCTGATGAAATGAGTAGAACTATTTTATCAGGCAATGATTTTAACATAGGCAGCGCATAACAATTTACGATTAATATCTAACTCAATTGATGGATCAACCTTTTTTTAAAAAAAAATCTTCTGCAACACAATATTTGTGCAGGAATTTGTTAGTTTTTTGTGTATAGGGACACGATGACTCATTTCTGTGGAATAAAAAATGTTAGACGTTCCTGATATACGTTATTCTTAATTTACGATGAAAGCTCTCGTTGAGTTTAGGAGCAGAAGTGTGTCTTAAGTAATCGTCCATACAGATACGAACGTTTAATGGACAGTGCTACTACATTGTTTTCTCTAACTGTAAGCTTACAGCGTGTACGTTGGAGTGCATTCCAGATGACTGAAAGGAAAATCATTGTCTTTACTATGAAAGCTTCTAAACAACTGACGCTAAATTTCGTCCCAAGAGGAACGGTAGCTACCCACGGCCCTGGAGAACACCAGATACGAAGAAAGTGCCGGCCGCGGTGGTCTCGTGGTTCTAGGCGCGAAGTCCGGAACCGTGCGACTGCTACGGTCGCAGGTTCGAATCCTGCCTCGGGCATGGATGTGTGTGATGTCCTTAGGTTAGTTAGGTTTAAGTAGTTCTAAGTTCTAGGGGACTAATGACCACAGCAGTTGAGTCCCATAGTACTCAGAGCCAACCAACCAACGAAGAAAGTTCGTGCCGGAGCTTCGCACGCAGCGTTGATAGTTTTCCGTATAGTCACAGCTCATATTTTGCTTCATGCTCTGAAGATTATTCTTACATAAAAAGTCCTGATTTTTTTATCTTTTACCGTCGTAATTTTTGTCCTGGTCTTGCCAAAATCGAGACAAACCCTAATATCCTTCATTCTTTCTAGTCATCTTTAAAAATTCTAAGAGCAGTTTCTTGCTTTGTTTTGTTCGTGTTAAGTGTGAATGTGTTGGGACATTTCGTTTTAGACGGTTGCACGATTAATCAGCTGTGACAGGGGATCAATGCGATGTGCTCACGAGACAGCTGCTATGTGCTACAGTCGTATTTCGCGGAGAAGTCTGTAACGGCGCTTATATTTCCTGTGGCTTTTCACAGTGACATGTGCCTACAGTACTCCCATCTTTGAGTAAACTAGCCACAGTATTTGTACTTTCCATTAAAAGCCACAATTTTTGCAGGCAGGTCAATTTTGAATTCTGTCTCTTTCGATGAATAAACGTTAGAGCTCAAAATCTTGTGAACAGTGAGACCGTTAGACAAAGAGTACTAGCTCATTTGGTGAAGATGAGACACTGAATCAGCCATATGCTAGTTAGAGGAAGATTTCCAGAATTCACTTCAAGTGATTTATGAAAACCACGATAAAGTTAAGTCTTAATTCATGGATTTGAACACTACTCCTCCGAAATGCCCTTCCAGTACCTAGTCATTGCATCATCTCGTTCGTTTTTTTCACTCTTGCTGACTGATTCCATTTTCTATATGGCTTGTACTATGGTGAACTGCAATAATTTCACAGAGAATCTATGATTTCGTGAATTCCTATACACATTATAAAATAAAGTCTGCAGTCGCGTTTTTCGGTCTGTACGTGAATGCTTATCTCAGGAACTGTTGTAGGTTTTTTTTATGGTTTTCAATAATACGTTCATTCACGATGAAGGTACGTGTATATAATGAATTACGCTACGCCAAACAAATCATCCAACCATAGACATTTAGTACTATCATTGTGAAGTTAGGGTGCGTCGTGGGTCATGGAAAAGTCGTACTGTAAGCCAAAGAAATAAGTAACCTTCGCTCGGTATGTTTACATTTAGGTTCATAAATCTGCATCTGTTCTCTTTAAGTTACCGCGTGGTTTGTTGGGAGGGTATAGAGCTTTCTTATTTCTCCATTCTTGCTCCATTCGTGAATGGTACGGTGGAAGACGGTCAGTACCCCTCTATATAATAATGGATTCCATTAATTTTACCAACGTTGTTGCTGCGTGAGACGAATTCTGGAAGAAGTAACATATTTTTTACCAGTTTTGGAACGTGATCTTTTGGAACTGCTTGGGTAAGGCTCTCTTTCAAACATAACATCTTAATTAATACGTCTCCCACCATGGCCTGTTGAGAGTAGTGTGACACTCTTACGCTCATGACGGATGGCGTCGCTGTTCTTTGAGAGCCCAGTTAAAAGGGGTCTTAGATCGCAAAAAATACTGAGCAACTGGATAGAAGGTGCTTTTATATGTGACACCTTTCGTACATATCAGCAGGAGTTTTCGAATACATTTGGGTCTAACATGTGACTTTTGCATGGCTAGATTTATATGTATGATCCACTCCAAATCGCTCTGGAGACGTAGAACCAGAGACTTGACTATTTTGAATAATTCAAGTGATTCATCGTCGATCACATAATCAGACGATGTGTAATACTTTTGTCTATTAATATAATTCACTCCTTCAGACTACGACACTGGTCACTTTGGAGTGTTGTAGATATGTAGGATTGGTACCAAGTGATGACGTGTGACCCTTCACCGCTGACGTGAGTCACGACGATATGCAAGGCGATTGTAAGGAATCAGCGCATGAAGACAGTTCAGCGTGGATATATGACAGAACGGCAGAAAGGACCTATCCTGTTTTGTAATGCTAATGGTACACAGTGAATTATGATGCAAGATTTGTAGCAGTATCAGCGTGGCCTGTCCAACATTTTACAACGAATGGTGGAGCAATAGCTGCACGGCGTAAGAGGAGTCGTTGTAAAAAGTTCGTAAAGTACAAAAGCCAGGGATAAGTGTCACCCTTCATCAGTGACAAGTTTTCACACGAGTCCTGACTTTCTGCTGTCAATGAACGGAGGACCACCTCAACCAGATTCCGACGGAACGTTGCAAAGGGACTTTTCGGGGTGCTTTTCGTATCATGAATTGAGCCCATTCATTTAGATTCCTGTGAACACGAAACAGATTTTTCTCAACATTCAGGGTGATCAGGTGTTTCCCTTTCTTGAACGTCTTCACGATAAGTAGGTTGTGGACACTCTCGTGTTCCGAGGTGATAACAACCGCGTTCACAGGGCTGCACGGACCCGTGCCTATTTTGGCGAGCACTCTGGCAACCTCTTTCACATCGTCTGACCTGTTAAATCATCCTCTCTTACTCTCATAAATATGTCTGCTACTATTTTGCAAAGTGGGTGAAATAAACCAGCCAAAACCCCGCAATTTGATATTTCTTTGCGTCCTAATCACCAATGAGTAGTTTCAGGTGCATATGACATTCTTAAAGAGACTTATGAACTATTTTCTTCGGCGAATTTACGTTATTATCAGGGTTAGAGGCGTACCACACGCACTAGCGTGACGGCTGTGGGTAACGTTCTGACTGGTAAGCATACTTCTTGCTTTCACGATGTATGTAGGGAATGGGAGAATCTATCATGACAGACGAGAAAAAAGTAGAAGATGAGTACTCTCTTACGCTATTGCCGATGTACTGCAACTACAAAGTGACGATTAGTGATCTATATGAAATAAAATCGTCATAACTTCTGAGCGGTTTGCGTTACGACGTTCAAACTGCACGGTTGGCCTGGGAATTAGTATGCGCACGGGCGACGAAGCCCACTTTCATTTGGACGGGTTCGTCAATAAGCAAAATTGGCGCATTTGGGGGACTGAGACCCGCATTTCGCGATCGACAAGTCTCTTCACTCTCAACGGGTGACTGTGTGGTGTGTAGTGTCCAGTCACGGAATAATCGCTGCGATATTCCTTGGTGGCACGGTCACTACCGAACGGTACGTGAAAGATTTGGAAGATGATCTCATCCCCGCTACCCAAAATAACCCTGATTTCGACAAGATGTGGTTCACGCAAGGTGGAGCTCGACCCCATCGAAGCAGGAGAGTGTTTGATGTCCTGGAGGAGCACTTTGGGGAACGCCAGTAGCACAGGCCTCGATTGGCAGCTATATTCTTCGCATCAGAACACAAAGGACTCCTTTTTGTGGGGCTATATTAAAGAGAAGGTGTACAGCAATAACGCCAAAACCATTGCTGACCAGAAAACAGCCATTCAGGTCATCGATAGAATCGACGTTCCAACACTTCAACGGGTCACTCAGAATTTCGCTATTTATCGCCAATGATGGTAGGGTTATCCAACATTTCATAACTTAAATACGAATATATGTAGTGACGTTTTACATATTCAATAACGTGTGTGTGTACGCCGTAGTTTGTAACTAATTTACGTTTTTTTTATTTAGTTCCATAATTGTCACCCTGTACGTGAAACGGTGTTAAGGCGAAGGAAGAGAAACGCGTGAATACTGTTCGGTGTAATAAGCACGGAAATAAGACGGACAGCTGGAGCGTAATGCCGTAACGAGGCTGGTAATGTGGCCAGTATGGCGAGTAAAGCCGGCAGATATGCGATCAGTGAGCTAGCCGCGGGCTAATGAGCGCTCGTATTACCGGCCAATACAGTTACCGTACAGCCGGGCCGCGCCACAAGACGGATACCCTAGCTTCAGACGCCAAATAACAAATACTTCTTCGAGCGTGATTAATCTATATCAGTACCTCGCACGCTGCCTTATAACATGTGGCGTAGGTTACTTATTATTTCCTCGCTTACTTTCTTCGTTAAAGAATTTTACGTAGGAAGAACGGCTATCTGTGAGCGATAGCCGAATACAAAATCAGCTGAAATAGTTCGGTGCAGTAAAGGTGACTGGAACTGTTGAGATGCCTTTATGATTCACTTTAGGTTATGAGAACTGATTTGCTTCTCTTCTAGCAGAGTTCAAGTCACTGGAGCTACACAACATTCCGAGCTACGAGAGCAAGCCGTATGCCATTCCAGTCCTCAAGAAGGGTCAGCGGACAGATGCGTAAAAGTATAAGGCAATGTAACGTTAATATGATGTGGAATTAGGAGACAAGCATATGAAGTTCTCGTTAGAGGTCTAAAATCTTGTCCGAAGGAACCGATGGCGATGTAATTTTCCTTGACATGCAATAGGGGTTTGAATCACTGCCATCTAGTGAAAAAAAACCAACTGACGGAATATTGGACTATCTGCGTGACTCTAACGCGTATTTCTTAGCAACCAGAACTCAAAACCAAGATTTAAAGGGGTGATGATTGGGGGGGGGGGGGGGGGCAGGGTTCAAACGTGTAATAAGTGATACTCTCCTACGAAGCAATATAGGACCTTAACTGCCCACGGTATATACCAATAACCCAGTGGATAACGTCGAATGCAAGCATAATGAGGCCGATCTCGAAAGATTCTTTCTATATATAGAGAAACAGCAATCCGAGGTTGTAGTTAAATGTCATAGGCCTACAGTGTGAATCGACGCTTGTGATACGATATGGCAGCTGACCATCAGAATTTAAGAACTATAATGTATGGAGCATAAACTGGTGGAAAGGTCAATTAATGTTTCACTTCAAGATTTAAGGCCTGTCGCTGGTAACATTCAAAACGCTACTTTTTTCAAAAACTACTTCTTTACGAGCTGTAATATTTTTTACCGACAGTTGTTCTTCTCGTGTGCGTCTCGCAGAAGGTAAAGGAAATGGGGAAACGACATTCGTACTTAAAGTACCCTCCGCCAAACTTTGTAAGCTGATTTGCGGACTACAAATGTAGATATTTATTTGGACACACAATATGCTTAGCAAAGCTATAGACGTTTGCCTTGTTTAAACCAACGAAAAAGATTTGTTGCAGTAAAAATACCGACACAGAATATACGAGGGCCTGCCGAAGGGTATTGCCCCCGAATTTTTCATGTGAAAACTCTTAAAACTTTTTCAATAAAACAAACGCTGTTAGCATTCTACAGCTTTATTATTCATGTTTACTTGTTTGCAGCCCTCTGCCGCTAGAGGGCGGGCTCCGATTTGTAGCGTTTAACATTGTGGTGTGTACCGTAACTGTGTCGGTGCGTGAGAAACAGCGTGCTGTAACCGAGTTTCGAACGTCCACACATGGAGCAGCAGCCTCTCCTTCAGCATCGCAGTGCGAGACTACACACGAGTGTGTCTACGCTCACTGTCCTCGATCATCTATGACTTGGCCCCATCCGGTGCTCACCTGTTCTCAAAACTTAAAGAACACTTTAGAGGACTTCACTTTGATAGTGATGAAGCGGTGATAGCGCAGGTGAGGTTGTGGATCCGTCAACAAAGTCAAACGCTGTACTGTGGCGGTATTAACAAACTGATCTTTCGTTGGGACAAATGAGTTCGTGGCCAGAGTGACTGTTTTAAGAAATGAATACGTGAACATGAAAACGACGATGTTGAGTGTTAGTAACGATTGTTTTATTCAAAAAGATTTAAGAGTTTTCACATTAAAAATTCGGAGGCGTTGCTTTCCAGCACGCACTAGCACATTTAGTCCTTTGGTGACAGTTGAGATCATATCACAAGTAGACTAGAGAATTTTATTTTTCTTCGCTTGATCATGTTAGACGTGTTCATCGTCTGGGAGGAATGATTCCGTTTTATCAACGCCCATATTTGTTTAGTTACCGCTATATGAGCGCCACAGGGTCATTTTCTGAAATTCTCACGTTAGCCAGGAACCTTTTGACATGGTTTTAAATTTGACTAAAATTTTTAATTCGTTTTTTCTGTTATATAACAGCTAGGCTTTTGTATAACAGCTGTGCTTGTGCATGGCATGCCAAGGATACACCAAATTAATTTAACAATGCGCAAAAGAAGTATACATAGCTATAAATCAAAACTAATATTACCATACAATAAAGGGCTTATTTCAATAGTGGTATAAGTCGATTTTTGTTCATCTTGAGATACAGAGTCCTAAAGTTAAATGAGAGCTGAAAAATCTGTAGTTGAGATACCAGAAATATTCAGCATATGGCTTCTTTCTAGAGATGAACCATTCTTCCTGTTTGTTTGGATCATTAATTTCAGAAGCATTATAGACAGAAAAGTGGAGGTAATGGACTTGTACCACTATTGAAATAAGCCCTATATATAATATAACACATGCAACTTCTCTCAAAACATCTGTCTCTTAACGAGAGATACATGTTACTGTTGTGATGGTGTTCAGTCCGACCTGGATAATCTCGCAGAGACGTTGCTACAGTTGAGTTCCTATTGATGGATCGATAGCTCAACTCCCATCAAGCGTTTAACTACATATTCAGTTCATACAAAACACAATGCTGGCCACTGTGTTTTCTGTGGCAGCAAGCGCAATTACGCGACTCTCGTGTTTAAATTAACGGTTTGCAGTGCTGAAGCTTCAGTACTTTTGCTCACTCGGAAGATGGTCGTAAGATGTGCAGCCGAAATGTCTGAAATGGAACTGTACGCCAGTTATCTAATGCATTAACCAATACACCGCGCAAATATCAAGCTGCATCTATGAATAGTGTTCTGAAGCAATTTATATTCAGACTGACTGATTAAACGGGCATTGCACTAAAAATCAAGAATGACTGACGTAAATTTTTAAAATGAGAAAGAAGGAGAGAAGCCAAGGATATCTTATCTCCGGAAAGATCTGCAGACTCCTACGGAAACACGGCATCCGATTTAATTCGCTCCCCTCAACAAAGATGAAAAGCGTTCTATGTAATGTCTCAGAAATGCGGGCGTGTAGCGTATTCCTTGGAAATGCGGCGTGTCTTACGTGGAGCAGACTATTACAACAGTGGAGGAGAGATGCACGGAACATCAGCGACACACACGACTAAAACAATAAAACGATCACACAGGTCAGCAGTCGCTGAGTACTGTCTCAGGCATAATCAAGACATGAAATACGACCTGGTAAATAGCTAGTTTCTCGGATAGACTAAGGAGACTAACGAAACAAGTATATCGGAAAAACTAACTAAATGAGACGGAGGCCTCAGTTTCAGCAACTCTGTGTATACGGTAGTCCATTTATTTAGATATATACTATACATCACATTCTGGTTGGAGCCCAGGCGCCGAACAAGCATAACACAGCTCGCAGCACCTGAAGAAGGCGGCAGGGTTGGTCGTCGAAGTATTGTGCAGAAGCACGAAATCAACAGCACGACTGATCACCCGTCAGCACACCATTAATCAATAGCGCAGAGAAAAGCTTAGAGATCATGGGACGAGGATTCTTACCAGGAGACCCTGTTGAGTCTCCACCAGTGTGTCAGGCACCAGACTGTGGCCAGAGATCAGGTGAGCGAGGTGGCCACCAAGAAGCAACGCTTCTTCTTATCCACCATTCAGGGAACGTCTCACACAGGCGTTCACTAACAGGTGCAATGTGAGATTGGAATCCGTCGTGTTGGAATCACATAGGTGCATGAGCTACATATAGGATACTTCGTCCCCAACCGATCCCATCCATACTCAGGTGCGCCTACATGTAGGTTGCAATTACTTGTCCTATAACGTTGGCAATTACATACATAATAAATCAGTTCGTTACATCGAACAGAGGAAGATATTTAGGTTGTGGAATTCCACTGTCAGAGTTACCGCAAAACGAGTTTCATTTCGTAACTTTTGACTTAATCGTCTCCGGGCCAGGGTTCCTTATCTCGAACTGACACGTTCGCCTTCTCCGCCATCCCTCCAAGTTGGCGGCATCATCGCGGAAACATGCAGTATAGATGTTCAATACGCTCATCTTCGACCAGAGTGTAAAAAACAGATACTATACCTAAGAGATTAACGTAAATCCACACTTAACCAAATGTGAGAGACATGAACAGCGATCTATCTAATAACATAAATAAACAGTGAAATTGAGGGATCTGTGAGCGAAGGGCAGCGCTAAGAAAAAACCATCAAAAATTTGGCAAGCTGCAATGAAAAAATAACGAACGGGTCCCATCATGATGTAGATTTTACCTGGTCGAAAGCAACTGCAAATGAAATGGAAATTGAGCAAGAATTTGTAAGGAGAATATGACCGGAGAGCATCTTCCTAGCCTCTTCAGACTCAACCTGCTTTCCTGCCTGTAAGAACAAAATACTGAAACTCGAAGTAAATGCCACAAGAAACGAGGAAATGATCGAACAGATACAGCTTATTACTGTACCTGCTATTTAAACTTACAAACACTGAAGTGCAGAAAACATTGGACACATGCTGGTCAGTTTACAGCACATTTACAGTGCCCCACAACTTATACGTTTGCTCCGTGTTTCGGACAAAATTGATAAACAATCAGACCAATATGATCGCATTCGCGGGAAGACCTGTCAGGAGTAATGTGGTCACCTCGTACAAGGGGATTCCAGACCCTGTAACACATCGTCAGACTAGCTACAACATACAGAACTCCTGTAAAAGGATTTACTTCATTATACTTCGTTTTAAAAGAAGGAATGAGATGAAACGTCATGCCTCAGAATCTGCTGCTGAATACATCCAATGGTTCGAACACTGGAAAATAAGGGAATTGTATTGATACATATGAGGCTCGCATCATAAATGTCTACAAAAAGTCATATAATTAAGAGGGCATTCAAAAAATAATGCCTCCGAAATTTTATGTGAAAATTGTTACAGATTTTTATTTACAACAAAAGTTATAATATTCTACATCTTTATTCTTCATTTATACATATTATTTCGCAACGTAGTCACCCTTGCGACGAAGAGAGACCAATTGGTTGATGCCGTCACTGTAGAATGTTTGATTTTGTCGGTGGGGCCACAACCTCATCTTTGCTTTATCCGCTTCACCATTATCAAATGAAGTCCTCGAGGGCGTTTTTTAAGATAAGGAAACATGAAA
This sequence comes from Schistocerca gregaria, assembly GCF_023897955.1. NCBI lineage: Eukaryota > Metazoa > Arthropoda > Insecta > Orthoptera > Acrididae > Schistocerca > Schistocerca gregaria. Next base: position 812,959,773 of record NC_064931.1, on the reverse strand, counting down.
ATCGGATGGAGCCATGTCGGGACTATACGGAGGCTAATCCATGACAACGAACACAAGACGTTGGATTGTTGCAGATGTCACAACGCTCATGTGTAGTTTGAAGGAGAGAGAGAGAATGCTCAATAAGTACACAAACTGTTCTACGATTAGAAATTCGATTACAGTACGCTGTTTCTCTCACACTCACTAGGTTACGTTGCACACAGCCGGGTTACATATTACATTTCGGAGCCTTCTAGCGTCAGAGGACTGCAAATATGTGGAAATGAAGAATAAAGGTGCAGAATGTTAATAAAATTTGTTTTATTTAAAAATCTTTAAGAGTTTTCACATAAAAATTCGGAACTATTACTTTTCAGCACGCTCTCGTAATAACTACAGTTCTTAGCAGATAGCGCAGATATATAAAGTGCTCTCACGAAAAATTCGGTTCACGTTGTCGTCAATCGATTCAAGTCGAACAAGCAAAGACTATCAGAAGTTTCAAACATCATGTTGACAAATATCGTCTTCTCTTCCTCCAATGGCAGCATGCCTCCCCCCATGTTCCAGTCTATTGTTAAAGAAGAGAGAGAACCTTGAAATATATAGAGCTACATCTACATATATACTCCGCAAGTCACTGTACAATCACGGCAGTTGCCACATCATTCCAGCCTTAATTCTCTGTCTTATTCTACTCTAATTTTAAGCGAGAGAGCAATGACTCTCTGTAGGCATACCACGTGCCTTAATCTCTCTTGTATTTTCTGTATCCCTACACGAGATACACGGAGTTGGCAGCATAATGGACATGGTCGTACAGCCTTCTTCGAATACAGGTTACCTGAATCCACCCAACATGGTTTCGTAAAAACTGGATCGTCATTCTTACAAGGATTCCCAGTTAATTTCCCCGAGTATTTCTGTTTGACTTTTTTATCGGATATTCTGATCTCTTATGATCCTAGCAGCGCGTCACTGAATATAAGGATTCCAAATTCAAGAATAATACTCTAGACGTAGTCACGCTAGCGCCTTGTTTGTAATTACCTTTTGAACTGCATCGCATTTCTTCGGAAAACTTCTAATAAACCTGAGTCCAGAGAACCGTAAGGCAGCTAAGCAGAGCGCCACGCCCACGCACGGGAACACACTTCCGTATGTTGGACCCTCTCCTCATTTGAATAGCAACGAAGGATCACCAACTCCTGATTCCGGGTAACGACACGAACTCAATACTACAGGACCCACGAGGGCTACCGCCCAGCTCCCCGATTTGCGGACTTCCGAACCGCTCCACGAAATTATTTAGCATCTGTCACTTTCAGCCATTCAGAATCACGAGCGGAATGCAGGTGTTTTCATTGAGCAGTTCCTTTTCCAGCTGGTAGTACTTGCTATAAGGTGCTGACCCCTTACTTCCAGAAATTTCTTTCCAACAAGAGCTGGAAAACGTTGGCCTTCAGGGGAAAACTACCAGTTTAGGTGGACTCACCAGCACATCTTCCCCAGGTCCCCAGGCTGAAGAAAGAATCATTCCCCTAGCTACCGGAAACTGGCTGTGGGGTTCACAACAGCGAAAAGGCGCAGGATACAGGCCAAAGTATATATTACAGCAAATGTGATCTCTCAGGTTTTCTTGGCGTGACTAGTTAATTATGAGCGTCCGGATGTTCAGTTATTGTTTCCATTTTCTGAACAATATTTCGACGACCGACCAGCCATCCTCTTCAGGTTCTCCGAGTTTTGGTATTATGTGTAGTCGCTGCCTGGACTCCAGCCAGACTATCCGCTATTGTTAGTCTTACGCTCCAGGTTATAGTCGAATTCGATGTCCGTCGTACATTGCGTCCTTTGACGCTCTTTTGTTTTATAGCTCGCGCACCGATACTGCGTGAATCGCAAGTTCCCTCAGTGTTTTCCAACTCTATGGATGTAATGGCGAACGAGGTTTTAATAAATCGAATGCCGGACCCCATGCGTAATTTAATCTGAAATCTTCATCTCTGTATATTAGGTTTTCTGACATCTGTATTTATATATATTCCTTAATTATGCTGTCCCTGAAATTTTGCACAACAATAATGGTGTGATTGTATATCATTCATTACCATATTCGAGGCAGTGCTTGGCGCCAGCTGATTTGCTTTGTTGCTTTAGTCGGGTGTGTCGGTGACGTTCTCTGCATGTTCCTACGACTGTTCTGTTAGTCTGCCCGACGTAAGACATGCCACATTCGCATGGAATTCGATACACACCCGGCTTTCGGAGACATATAACGTCTTTAACATTACAAAGAACACTTTTTATTTCAGTTGCAGGGGGCGAAACACCCTGGATGGCACGTTTCCACTCCATGCGAATGTGTCATGTCTTACTCTGGGTAGAGTATCAGAACAGTTGAGGAGAGACGCAAGGAACATCAGCGACACACGCGACTGAAACAAACAAGCAAATCAGCTGTCGCTGGACACTGCCCCGAATATAATCATGAAATGAAATACAATGATACCAGTATCGTGGTGAAAACGCCAAGTTTCTGGGACTACGTAATTAAGGACTATACCAATCTAAAGATGTCAAAATGGTTCAAATGGCTCTAAGTACTATGGGACTCAGCATCTGAGGTCATCAGCACCTAGACTTAGAACTACTTAAAGCTAACTAACCTAAGGACATTACACACTTCCATGCCCAAGGCAGGACTCGAACCTGCGACCGTAGCAGCAGCGCGGTTAAGGAATGAAGCGTGTAGAACCGCTGGGCCACAGCGGAAGGCTTTAAATATGTCAGAAAACATAATTAACATAATTAACAGGGACGGAAATTCCAATTTAAGTAACTCGTTGGACCCGGCTCTCAGTTTACCAAAATGTCGACGAACATCACGTCCACCAGATATCGAAAACGCTGAGGGGGTTGGCGTTTCACAGAGTATCAGCGCGTGCTCTTTGAGTCAAAAGAGCATCAAAGGGCGCAGTGGTTGTCGCTAGTCGAACTCGGTTACGAAAGAAATGTGAGACCGAATAGAGATCATAGTACGGTTGGAGTCCGGGCAGCGAGTGCACATAATATCAAATCTCGCAGCACTTCAAGAAGACGCCTGGATCGGGCGTCCAAATGTCGAAGCGACAGGCCTGCAGGACACGCGGAAGAGCAGTGTCCCATTGTATGAGTGGGCGGACGTTCCGCCCGACCGTGGATAAGTACCGAATCTGGTGCACAATCGGAGTAAGCGAGTCGCCGAGTGGCGGCCTAGAGAGAGTTACCTGGGTGGTGCGGTCCGGCGGCGGCGGCGGCAGCGACCCCGACTGGCGAGCCGTGCGGCGCGTCGTCGGCCGCGCCTGCGTCCGCGTCCAGCGTTTTTGCCGCACGCCTTTCCTTTCTGCGCCAATTGTTTGTGTACGCCGGGGGACAAACTGGGGTAGGTCGGGGCTGCGCCGGCAGCTGACCCGCGGCCATTCACGCGCTCAATTATCAGCCGGCGCTGTTTTTTCCTCCCCGGCGCTGCGCGGTCACAATTAACGCGGAGAATGGCGAAAGAAAATAGCGAGCGGCCGGCCACTGGCGCAGCTGGCGAGGGGCGGCTGTCCTGACCAACGCACGTGGCGCGAGCAAAACCTCTGCGCCGCAAGACGCGCCGTGTGTGGCGGGCGCGTGCTGCACCCGAACCAGCCGCGGGAACGGCGACTGTCCACGTCCCTCCTTGCAGGCCCGGTAACCGCAGGTCTGCGCCCGTATCAGAAATGAGATTCGCATCCGCAGTTTCTTCATCCGCAAATATTCTATCCGCACTTTCTGATATACACTCCTGGAAATTGAAATAAGAACACCGTGAATTCATTATCCCAGGAAGGGGAAACTTTATTGACACATTCCTGGGGTCAGATACATCACATGATCACACTGACAGAACCACAGGCACATAGACACAGGCAACAGAGCATGCACAATGTCGGCACTAGTACAGTGTATATCCACCTTTCGCAGCAATGCAGGCTGCTATTCTCCCATGGAGACGATCGTAGAGATGCTGGATGTAGTCCTGTGGAACGGCTTGCCATGCCATTTCCACCTGGCGCCTCAGTTGGACCAGCGTTCGTGCTGGACGTGCAGACCGCGTGAGACGACGCTTCATCCAGTCCCAGACATGCTCAATGGGGGACAGATCCGGAGATCTTGCTGGCCAGGGTAGTTGACTTACACCTTCTAGAGCACGTTGGGTGGCACGGGATACATGCGGGCGTGCAGTGTCCTGTTGGAACAGCAAGTTCCCTTGCCGGTCTAGCAATGGTAGAACGATGGGTTCGATGACGGTTTGGATGTACCGTGCACTATTCAGTGTCCCCTCGACGATCATCAGAGGTGTACGGCCAGTGTAGGAGATCGCTCCCCACACCATGATGCCGGGTGTTGGCCCTGTGTGCCTCGGTCGTATGCAGTCCTGATTGTGGCGCTCACCTGCACGGCGCCAAACACGCATACGACCATCATTGGCACCAAGGCAGAAGCGACTCTCATCGCTGAAGACGACACGTCTCCATTCGTCCCTCCATTCACGCCTGTCGCGACACCACTGGAGGCGGACTGCACGATGTTGGGGCGTGAGCGGAAGACGGCCTAACGGTGTCCGGGACCGTAGCCCAGCTTCGTGGAGACGATTGTGAATGGTACTCGCCGATACCCCAGGAGCAACAGTGTCCCTAATTTGCTGGGAAGTGGCGGTGCGCCTTCGCTCAAAGTCCGTCAACTACACATACGGTTCACGTCCACGCTGTCGCGGCATGCTACCAGTGTTAAAGACTGCGATGGAGCTCCGTATGCCACGGCAAACTGGCTGACACTGACGGCGGAGGTGGACAAATGCTGCGCAGCTAGCGCCATTCGACGGCCAACACCGCGGTTCCTGGTGTGTCCGCTGTGCCGTGCGTGTGATCATTGCTTGTACAGCCCTCTCGCAGTGCCCGGAGCAAGTATGGTGGGTCTGACACACCGGTGTCAATGTGTTCTTTTTTCCATTTCTAGGAGTGTATTACATTTGTAAACCACTTTAACACGCACGGTACGCCGAAACTGACGGATAGATTCTTTAACTTCATCTATTTAACGATTTATTTAATGTTGTGTATGAAGCGGAACTATGGGCCTCGTGGAAAAAGAGAGACTCGGCTGAGTCACGCAATTTGACTATTAGTAGGATCACGAGGTGTGGCCATTAATTGCACGCGTTGATCACGTAGGCTGACGTGAGGATCAATGAACTATACTTGGCGGGATGTATCTGGAACACCATAGGTGATTAGGAAGTTAGTAGACAGTAATGGTATAAATACTTACATTTAATTCAGCGCCCACCGAAGTGGCCGTGCGGTTCTAGGCGCTGCAGTCTGGAACCGCGAGACCACTACGGTCGCAGGTTCGAATCCTGCCTCGGGCATGGATGTGTGTGATGTCCTTAGGTTAGTTAGATTTAACTAGTTCTAAATTCAAGGGGACTAATGACCTCAGAAGTTGATTCCCACAGTGCTCAGAGCCTTTAATTCAGCATCAGCGGTGAACGTCGATCGTGACTTTGTACCATAATACTTACAAGCGCAGTTATAGACTGAACTGCAAATACTTCCTTACAATTCTGATTGATTCACACATACAGATCAATTGGCAATGCATAAACTGTATGTGGCGCCTGGCTAGGTCGCAGCTACTGACTTAGCTGAAGGCTATGCTAACTAGGGTCGCTGCAATTGAGATCTCTGAAGCTATAACAAGCGAACCATTCCTATTAAAGTCAGCTGTAGAACTGGGCAGTGCGCTAGCTTGTCTCGTAAGACCAGCCGAGAGGCGGCGCTCGGTCTGCTAGCGTCGACAGTGGCGACTCGGGGGTCCGACGTGTACTGACGAACCGCAGCCGATTTGAAGCCTACAACCTAGCCAGTGTGGCACCTTGCGGCCCTCCTTTACATCTAACCAGTCATTCTATAGGGTGTCCCATATAGAGCGCAGTTTTTAATTTAATAATAATACACGCAAATTATTTCAATATTGCTAGTATTATTATGTAAGTATGAAACACAAGTAATGCAATTAAACAAGAACCAAAAATCTGGCAAATGTCCTCCACGACTTCGTCAGCACTCATCCGCTCTGTGGACAAAATTTTCGACGACTGTAGAGATTAGTTCCATTTGAATTTGACCCATGGCACGTCTAATTTTCGCCTTGAGTTGAGGTTCAAATAGTTCTAAGCACCACTGGACTTAACATTGGAGGTCATCAGTCCCCTTAACACTGAACTAATCAAACCTAACTAACATAAGGACATCACACACATCCATGCTCGAGGCAGGATTCGAACCTGCGACCGTAGCAGCATCGCGGTTCCGGACCGAAGCGCCTAGAACCGCTCGACCACAGTGGCCGGCTTGAGTTGAGGGACGGTTCGCGGATTGATCATATAAACAGGAGAGTTCACGTACGCCACAAAACAGTCATATGGTGTCAAATCACACGATCTAGGTGGCCAGTTCTGACCGCCATTGCGAGAGGTGAGTGATCAGGGAATCTTTCTCTCAGCAAACTTCTTGTTTCAACGACAGTATGGCAGGTTGACTTATCCTGTTGGAACCACAGGAATTCCAAATTTAATTCATGCAATTGCGTCCATAAAGCTGTGTTGTAAGTGGCAGTACCAATCACCAGTCTCTGACACTGCTTTTCCAGTCTCGTCTTCAAAAAAGTGTGGCACATTAGTCCTTCAGCCGTAACTCACAGCAAACAGCGACTCATTGTGCACAAACACACTTCTCACGGATCATAGGGGGATTCTCTGTGCCTTAAATCCGGCAGTTTTGTTTATTCAAATAACTATTAAGGTAAAGATGTGAGTCCGCAGCTCTTGGTCGTGCGGTAGCGTACTCCCTGCCCACGCCCGGGTTCTCGGGTTCGATTCCCGGCGGCGTCAGGGATTTTCTCTGCTTCGTGATGACTGGGTATTGTGTGGTGTCCTTAGGTTAGTTAGGTTTAGGTAGTTCTACGTTCTAGGGGACTAATGATCATAGATGTTAAGTCCCATAGTGCTCAAAGCCATTTGAGCCATTTTTTGTGGAAGTGTGCCTCGTAACTGAAGATTATTTTCTTATGTAAATCACTATCGAATTCTAGTTTCGTGGATACCCAATCGCCAAATGTTCGAAGCTTCATGTAGTACATCGTCTTCAGCTGTTGTGGTAGCTGGATCGCAAGAGGATGCAAAAGCAGATCTTTTGCTAAAATTCGATGCAAGCTCCTTCTCGGAATTGCTGAGTGTTGAGGCGAATCGACTGAATTGGACTGTAGAGACGCTCTCAATGACGACAGCGACATTCTCTTCCAATGGACGAGAGCGAGGACGTCCAGGTGTTCACTGTCGATCCTGTATCTTCAAATGTTCTTACTTGTCTCTGCAATGTTGGCACATGAGGCGCATTTAGCCTAGCAAAAGTTACACGAAGTCTTCGAACGGCCTCTGCATAGTATTCACCATACTTTAAATGCACTTTCAAAATCTGGATGCGTTGATCCATCGTGTATCGCTCCATTTTAGCTAATAATTATACGCACAAATGCCAACTGGCAATAAAAGTCGGTTATAGCAATATCAATATTAGGGTGTCCCATTTACCTTCATCTCACTTTTTGTCCAGAGGTAAAATGAAAATATAAAACATGCAAATATTTTTTTATTTGGCAGGGGGAAATTAACCGGCGTGCTAGCATATGTAGTAACGTCAATAGGTACGAAGCTATGAACAGTATTACGTGTTTTTTTCAAGTAGGAGGCTGTATTTTTAATTTGGTAACCCATTGTCTTCTCTCAAGAACATTCACGCAAAAATTTCATTATTAACAAAGTAAATCGAAGTTGACTTTTACTGCCCTGTACTAGAACACAATGCTGGTACCCGAATAACGTAACTTGGACACTCGCTGGAGTTAATAGCAAAGGTATAGTAACACGAAGAAAATGCATGCTGGTCATTCAGTCAACAATCCTCAGGTCAGTAAAATGTACACGAACTATGAGAAGGTAGAAATTTTAATCATCCATGTTATTGCATGGACGAGGAACTTCAGCTGACGATATATATAAAAAAAATGTACCACCAGTGCTGTATCTTGAGGATGTCTTTATTGTCTCACACGGCTAGTTTCGGCCGCATCCTAAGGCCCCACCACTGCCAAAAGCGTATTTGATTTTCTTGGTGCATTTGCTGTGGGATCCTTTTTGCCATCACACGTGGGCTAGCTTTTAGCAGGACTCTATAGTCGACATCGTGTTGTCTTTGGGCATTAGCTGTTTTGGCTGCGGGGCCAGAGGATGGCGGCAGTGTGTCGCCAAAACTAGTCGTGTGGTGGAATAAACACATTCTGAAGATACCGCTCTGGTGGTACTTTTTCTTATAACTTCACTTCTTTCTCTATTTTAATTAATCTGTGCTATAAAGTTATTTTGTCCGATTCCTCGAATTGTGAATATTCTGATAAGTTTCTTCTGTGAAGATGTTAAAAACTACATGCATTTCAGCCAACAAATTTTGCTTCTTATCTCAGTTCTCGTAGTCCATTAACTGTACGTTCGATAATGCTGAAATTTCCTCGTACAAAGTAATTAAATGCACAACTTTGTCCTGAATTCACTTCCTGGCAGCTTCCTTTATTACTTTATTACTTTTTGTGACACATCACTGACATTAACTCAGAGCGCGTATCTATTGCGACACTAGTCTCAGCTGTCCAAACAATACCGGATACGTTTGAAGGGCAGCTCGTTGCAGTGTCCATTTGGCGTAGTGGGTAGCATCCATAGATTCACTTCAATACGGGATCGGGACACTTCGCTGCCAATTTTTTTGTTGTCATTTGTTAATTCTACATAATAGCTCTATCATTTTTATGTATTATTTGCTGACCAGCATTGTTTAAGTCTAGATATTTCTACTTAGACTAGCTGGTCGTGCTGGTCGCTTAGGAGGTAAAACGGGCGATTTCTTCGGTCAGAAACGTGGCACTTTTACATACCATGGCTCGAAACACGCAGTTTCGTCGGTACTTGTGTTTCATGTGTGCATGAATGCGGCAAAAAATATTACCAAGATGGGCCGGCCGTCTGGAACCGCGCGACAGCTACGGTCGCAGGTTCGAATCCTGCCTCGGGCATGGATGTGTGTGATGTCCTTAGGTCAGTTAGGTTTAAGTAGTTCTAAGTTATAGGGGACTGATGACCTTAGAAGTTAAGTCCCATAGTGCTCAGAGCCATTTGAACCATTTGAGGACATTGCTGCAACTCGCCAGAAACTTCTGGCGTTGCTACCTTCATATATGCAACTGCATCGTCTGCGAACAGCCTCGTCAAGCTTCCAACTTTATCGACTAGAACATTCCTAAACTCTGTTGAACCTACCACACTCCCCCAACGTGGCCGTCAGTTTCTACGACGATCTAGATCTCATGGAAGAACCTCCTTGTTAGGCAGTACAATACTCACGTGTACCTCTTCTCACCACAGATCATAGTGCTAAATGTCTTACGGCTACCCTGCGATCGTCTTAAAACTGAAAATGAAATGTTAAATGTAAAAAACAATCTTTCTCTTCCGGAAAGGTATTAAAATATTACCAGATATAATTCCGTGGTTGAATCACTTTCCTGGATACCCTAACGTTTTGTCCCCCAGGGCGGAGGACATATTCATGAGTGTTTGTGGCTTCCATGAAGAACCGATTCACGCCAAGCAAAATTTCACATCTGCGAGTTCCTGCACAGAGTAGTCGTGGAAGCCCTCTGATTTAGTGACATATATGGCACATACCCTCCTCTTACGGAGGGTATGGCATATACCAAAGCCATTAAATACCTCCAGAGCAGATAACCAAAAGATTGAGTTCTTGTTATATGGGAGGTCGTGCGTAGAAGATCTACACAAGTAACCCATTGTTCATGAAGTCTTTGTTTTAAGCTAGACATACTGGTGAAAATTTTTCATCTATGGTCATCAGTCCCCTAGGACTTAGAACTATTTAAATCTAACTAACCTAAGGACAACACACAACACCCAGTCATCAAGAGGCAGAGAAAATCCCTGACACCGCCGGAAATCGAAATCGGGAACCCGGGCGCGGGAAGCGAGAACGCTACCGCACGACCACGATATGCGGACCAATGTCCTCAGAAGATCGATGACTGATGCAGGGTCTGGCAGTTGACCCTGAGCGGAAATAAATGTGACCTACTGCGCATAAATAACTAAGTGAATCCGCTACTACTGTATTGCATTATTGGCGACAAATCAGTGGAAACAGTTACTGCCTTAAAATACTTAGCAGTAACTATCCGGATCGACCTAAAGTGTTATGACCACATTACTGGAAAATCAGATGTCAGGCTGCGATTCATTGAAAGAATCTTAACAAAATGTAATTTGCCCACGATAGGTGTGGCTTACAGACATTTCTTTTACCGGTTCTTGTGTATTGATCATCACTGTGGGACCCTTACCACCTTGAATAAATAGAAGAAATAGGAAAGATCGAATGAAGAGCGGCGTATTTTTTCATAGATCGTCTAGTTGGCGCGAGAGCGGTACGGAGATGCTCGAAAAACGCCAATGGCAGACGCTTCAAAAGAGGGGTTGTGCACCGTGAAGAGATTTACTGCTGAAATTCCGAGAGACTAAATTCCGGGAAGAGTTGGGCAACAGTCCAAATACGTCTCGTGAAATGACCACAACAAAAGTATCAGAGCAATCGGAGCTAATACAGGGATTTGGCGAAGATTAGTCTTACCACTCGGCATTCGCGAATTGAACAGGACGGGGCTGAGACAGCGGTGTTAGAAGTGCTCTCCGGCACACACCGTAAAGTAGCTGGCGTAATGTGGAGGTGGGTCAAAGGGTGGTTAAGCACATTGTTGTTCAGGGCAGTTGAAAGCGGCGTTACTCGAAGATGGTGTGTGCAGCCACTCCTGCTGCACTGGTCTGTCAGTATGAAGTATGACAACATTATGGTGTCGTACCGTTTCCGACTTTTTCTGTGTATTTAGTGAGACCGTGAACCCCTTACATGTAACCAGGCGTTTTATATACCTTGGATCTACATCTACATCTACATCCGTACTCCGCAAGCCACCTGACGGTGTGTGGCGGAGGGTACCCTGAGTACCTCTATCGGTTCTCCCTTCTATTCCAGTCTCGTATTGTACGTGGAAAGAAGGATTGTCGGTATGCTTCTGTGTGGGCTCTAATCTCTCTGATTTTATCCTCATGGTCTCTTCGCGAGATATACGTAGGAGGGAGCAATATACTGCTTGACTCTTCGGTGAAGGTATGTTCTCGAAACTTTAACAAAAGCCCGTACCGAGCTACTGAGCGTCTCTCCTGCAGAGTCTTCCACTGGAGTTTATCTATCATCTCCGTAACGCTTTCGCAATTACTAAATGATCCTGTAACGAAGCGCGCTGCTCTCCGTTGGATCTTCTCTATCTCTTCTATCAACCCTACCTGGTGCGGATCCCACACTGCTGAGCAGTATTCAAGCATTGGGCGAACAAGCGTACTGTAACGTTCTTAGCAACACACACACACACTATAAAAGACTTACATTTAATATAACATACAGCGTTTAACACGTGGCTTGCGGATACGTAATATTACGGCGCTTGGGGGAAATGAGAAGGTGCTGCGGACGTAATATTACGTCAGGCCAATTATGCTGATTTTCCACAGTGTCGAACGTATATGTAAGACTCCTGTAAGCGTCTGTTAGGTCAGCTTGCTCCGTAGTTATGCTGTGACCGCTGGATGCTAGTAGTGATTAAAATTATCTGTTTTGGAAACCTCTGTAACGTTTCTTGTTTCACAGGCACTAGCTGATGTTGGAGTTTCATGCGTTTAGCTTGCGTTTTCTGTTGATTATCTGTTGAAAATGTGCAGTGAAAAAGAGACATGTTTGGAAAAAACAGTTTGTGAAGTCCTTGATGAGTCTGCAGATGACGGAAACGAAATATTTGATGATGATTCACACTACACATCATCTTAATCTAGTAGTAATTCTAGGGTTTTTTGAAGATGAACTGGTACTTACGTTTATCATTTTATTTTCACAGGTAGTGTTTTCATTAAAAGTTAAAAAAAAGGTTCAAATGGCTCTAGGCACTATGGGACTTAACATCTGAAGTTGTCAGTCCCCTAGACTTAGAGCTACTTAAACGTAACTAACCTAAGGACATCACACACATCAAATCCCGAAGCAGGATTCGAACCTGCGACCGTAGCAGCAGCGCAGTTCCGGACTGAAGCGCTTGGAACTTAAGAATTCTCTACAGGTAAATCAGGACATGAAGCTGAGAATATGCCTCCAGCGAGTGTAATGTCAGACTACATATCTCTCCATGTTTCAGTTTGTATCACACAACGTCCCACTGTGACCGCTAAATTTTGCTTTGACCTTGCATTTCTTTAGATTTAAACTGGGTGTGAAAGAAATTTAAACAGAAGGCTCACGTTTTTGCTGAAGTATTTGAATACTAGAACTACTTTTCCACTTTTTCGGCATTAATCGCTATTAAACTGAAGCTCCATCCGTCTATTCACATTTAGATCTAACAATACCAAAATATACTCAGGTGACAAAAAGTCACGGGACAGCGATATCCACGTATACAAATTGCCGTAGTATTGCGTACACAAGGTATTGGCGGAACTGTCATTTTTACTCAGATGGCTTATGTGAAAAAAGTTTCCGGCGTGATTATGAACGAACGATGGGAACTAACAGACTGCAACGCGGAATGATAGTTGGAGCTAGACGCATAAGACATTCCGTTGTGGAAACGTTAGGGAATTCAGTATTGCGAGATCCGTGCCGAGAATAACAAATTTCAGGCATTACCTCTCACCACAGTGACTGACGGTCTTCACTTGACGACCGATAGCAACGGCGTTAGCGTTGTCGGTGTTAACAGACAAGCAATACTGCGTAAAATAACAATAGAGTAGTGCGATGGCGAAATTTGGCGTCGACGGGCTATGGCAGCAGACGACCGACGCGAATGACTGCGGTAACAGCGCGACGTCGGCCGCAGCGCCTCTCCTGGGCTAGTGACCACATCGGCTGCTCATAGGCGAGTGGAGAACCGCGTCCTGGCCGGGTGAGTCCCGATTTCACTCGGTAAGAGCCGATGGTAGGCGTCGAGCATGGCGCACTTAATTCATGTAACTGATTAGGAATATCCGTGTTGGTTGCCCGCATTTATACCACTCGATTGACGCAGGTCTGAACCGCCTCCGCATTGGTAATTCCCTCCATACCTGGATCGCTCATAGCGAAGACTGTGCTTCCAAAAAAGTGAGAAAAAAAGGGAAGGACTTTACCAGTACGCCTTTTATAACAGACAAATGTAATCCTTATGCCTCCTACATTTAAAACAAATCGCTGCTGCAATACTGTGCCCCGACATGTCGCACTGCCCATACCGAACTCGGCGAAAACCACCATCTGTCCCGTTCGTGTGTCCGCTAAATACACTCAGATCAGTGACTGACTCCACTCCCACCAGTCGAACTTTCCATTAAGAGACCAAATTCAGACGAGCAATTATTAACAACGTTCCACGAAAAACAGTAAGAAACACTTTGCTTCCACTCAACACGTTCAAATTAGGCTGCCGATCGTCGTTCCCCGCCGTCGCACATTGTTACTAACGTTCTTGTGTAGCCAAATGTAAGGGAGTTGGACGTGCGGACAACATTAAATGCTGGACGGTCGTTACTGCCGTAGGATGGTGTGTGCAACAATGGTGGTTACGTATCGCCAGTACATGGTGGACACGGAATCGTAAGATATCAATTATCAATAAGCTGTTTATTGTGCAAGTCTTCAGTGCAGAAGTGGAAGGCGGCGTCTAGGCGGTGTGGTCACCCCACGCATCGGTGGCACAGTAGCGGCGTGCGGGGGTGAGTACGCTAGGCGGGAGTGCAGCCAGGCTGGTGACGCGACGTCCGGCAGGCACAGGGAAGGCGCTCCCATCAGTGGGGCAGGCGCAGAGGCTCGCAACATACCTGGACGCCGTGGAGGTGCCCACCACAACCGGCATCTCAAGCTGACTGCAGAACGATTCTGCTGCCGCCAACAAACATTTAGCTCAATGACCAACAAGATAAGAGAAGCTAGGGCTCTTAGGGAGGCATATAGAAAGTCGTTCCTCCCTCGCTTTGTTCGCGAGTGGAACATCGTACGGTGGCTTGCGGAGTACGTATGTAGATGAGCCGATCTGGCCGATGACGCTGCCACACGTACACTACTGGCCATTAAAATTGCTACATCAAGAAGAAATGCAGATGATAAACGGGTATCCATTGGACAAATATATTATACTAGAACTGACATGTGATTACATTTTCACGCAATTCGGGTGCATAGATCCTGAGAAATCAGTACCCAGAACAACCATATCTGGCCGTAATAACGGCCTTGATACGCCTGAGCATTGAGTCAAACATAGCTTGGATGGCGTGTACAGGTACAGCTGCCCATGCAGCTTCAACACGATACCACAGTTCATCAAGAGTAGTGACTGGCGTTTTGTTACGAGCCAGTTGCTCGGCCACCATTGACCAGACGTTTTCAATTGGTGAGAGATCTGGAGAATGTGCTGGCCTGGGCAGCAGTCGAACATTTTCTGTATCCAGAAAGGCCCGTACAGGACCTGCAACATGCGGTCATGTGTTATAGTGCTGAAATGTTTGGTTTCGCAGCGATCCAATGAAGGATAGAGCCACGGGTCGTAACACATCTGAAGTGTAACATCCACTGTTCAAAGTGCCGTCAATGCGACCAAGAGGTGACCGAGACCTGTAACCAATGGTACCCCATACCATCACGCCAGGTGATACGCCAGTATGGCGATGACGAATACACGCTTCCAATGTGCGTTCACTGCAATGTCGCCAAACACGGATGCAACCGTCATGATGCTGTAAACAGAACCTGGATTCATCCGAAACAATTACGATTTGCCAATCGTGCACCCAGGTTCGTCGTTGAGTACACCATCGCATGTGCTCTTGTCTGTGATGCAACGTCAAGGGTAACCGCAACCATGGTCTCCGAACTGATAGTCCATGCTGCTGCGAACGTCATCGAACTGTTGATGCAGATGGTTGTTGTCTTACAAACGTCCCCAACTGTTGACTTAGGGATCGAGACGTGGCTGCACGATCCGTTACAGCCATGCGGATAAGATGCCTGTCATCTCGATTACTACTGATACGAGGCCGTTGGGATCCAGCATGGCGTTCCATATCACCCCCCTGAACCCACCGATTCCATATTCTGCTAACTGTCATTGGATCTCGACCAACGCGAGCAGAAATGTCGCGATACGATAAACCGCAATCGCTATAGTCTACAACCCGGCCTTTATCAAAAGTTGGAAACGTGATGGTACGCATTTATCCTCCTTACACGAGGCATCACAACAACGTTTCACCAGGCAACGCCGGCCAACTATTGTTTGTGTATGAGAAAACGGTTGGAAACTTTCTTCATGTCAGCACGTTGTAGGTGTCGCCACCGGCGCCAACCTTGTGTGAATGTTCTGAAAACCTAATTATTTGCATATCACAGCATCTTATTCCTGTCGGTTAAATTTCGCGTCTGTAGCACGTCATCTTCGTGGTGTAGCAATTTTAATGACCAGTAGTGTAGATGAAGCTGTTGGCCCACATGGAACCAACCGTTGGAATTACACGCCGTCGGCGTTAATCGAAGCCACGGTGCTGCTAGGGGCTGAGGAGAGACACTGCCCAACTACGCTACGACTGGGCCCTGGCTCCTGTCGGCACGACGTAATTAAGTAATTAAGAACTATACTGTGGTGGGCTACTTGGCAGCTGAATTTAATACGGGGCTCACCTGCACGTCTCTCGGCGCATTGCAAAATTTGGACGGAAGTTGTTGCTGCAATAGATGAGAGAGAGAGGGAAACGGAATGTGGTGAAATACTGAAAAAAGTAACCTGTTGATGGAGAAAAGAAACATAGCTAGGAGATGATGAAATAATTTGCTTTACTGTTTAACAGAGGTAAAATGGTTACATATGTTAGGTTTTTAGGCTAAAGTCATTAGGTTGATAAAATGAAGTGCTCCAGCGTTCTTAAAGAGCAACAGAGCTATGAATTTTGTGCAATGTGAAGGGTAGTTTATTCCAGAGACGGACGGCGGAAACGGAGGGGTTTGCGAACCCTTTTGGTTCATAAATGGGCAAAGCAAGAATGGTAGGTAAGTGAGACCTTACTTATGCCGTGACTATGTTAAGATGACAGGTACTGGGTTGCACGCACAGTGAGAAGTCGATGAAATAGACTTAGCGTCTGCTTTTTACGTAACTAGACTGGCGGGAAACATCCTAACTGGGGGTTTGAAGCTCATTAAGTAATGCAGATGTAGCGCAGACATTGATGGTTACATCGCAACAGCGGAGGTCGGCGGAACGTGTGATCGCAGAAGTGTACATTTCGCATTTCTGTGGAAATATATTCCTAAACTTCTGCTGGAATACAGGGACAAACTGAATTCCTTATGCACGTGACATCAAGATTTTCGGTCCAACTGAGGAGCCCATTGAAAGTTAAACTCAAATCTGTCACCTTTTTCTGATAAGGTATTGGGATATCGTCGATAATAACAGGACGCAGTTTCCCGATGGTTAGTTAGGTTAGTGTTGTTTAACGTCCCGTAGACAACGAGGTCAAACTAATTTTAGATGGGACTAGAAATACTTGTGATTTCTTACTAGTTAGTTGAAGTTTTAGGTTTTTCGCCTAAACATAACTGGGGGTCATCAGCATAGAAAAGATATTTAGAAGAAGACAGAATCAACCACATACCATTTACATACAAGGAGAACTATAATGGCCCCAGGAGTGCTGTGACACTCCTGAGAAAAGTACAGAACGACTTTTCGGTCCAACAGACAACACGCAACTGTGGGTTTCTGAAGTAGCTTTCAAACCGTCTTGATCGGCGAGATGCAGGTTTACCCATGACGCACGAAGCAAAGAGGATGTAGAAAGGAAGCTAGCATATGCCACGTGGCATGTCTCACGGTCATCCATAAAAATTTCAGTGTCATCAAAAGATCTTACAAAGAAAGTAATGATTGCACAAAAGCGCGCAATGCGAATCATATATGGGGTTCACCCACAGCTACTATGTAGCTACCTTGTTACGGAAAATGAAATGTTAACTCCATCATCAAAGTATTCACTGAAGCGACAGAAGCCATGAGATACCTTCTAATATGGTGTCGGACCTCCTTTTGCTCGGCGTAGTGCAGCAGCGCGATGTGGCATGGACTCAACAAGTCGTTGGAAGTCGCCTGCAGACGTACTCAGCAGTGCTTCCTCTATAACCGTCCATGATTGCGGAAATGTTGCTGGTGCAGGATTTTGAGCACGAACTGACCTCTCGATTATGTCCCACAAATGTTCGACGGGATTCATGCTGGGCAATCTGAGTGGCCAAATCAATCGCTCTAACTCCCCAGAATGTTGTTCAAACCAACCGCGAACATCTGTGGCCCTGTGAGATGGTACATTTTGATCCATAAAAATTTCGGCGTTGTTTGGGACCATGGAGTCCATTAATGAATGCAAATGGTCTCCAACCTGATGAGGTCATCAGTCCCTAGGCTTACACGCTACTTACTCTAACTTTAACTTACGCTAAGGGCAACACCCACACCCATGCCCGAAGGAGGACTCGTACCTCCGACGGAGGTCCCGTAAGAGTACGAGTGGGTGGAGATCTCTTCTGAACAGCACGTTGCAAGGCACCCCAGATATGATTAACAATGTTCATATCTGGGGAATTTGGTGGCCAACGGAAGTGTTTAAACTCAGAAGAATGTTCCTGGAGCCATTCTGCAGCAATTCTGGGCGTATGTGGTGTCGCATTGTCCTGCTGGAATTGCCCAAGTCCGTCGGAATACACAGTGGACTTGAATGGATGCAGGTGATCAGATAGGATGCTTACGTACGTGTCACCTGACAGAGTCGTATCCAGACATATCAGGGGTCCAATATCACTCCAACAGCTCACGCCCCACACCGTTACACAGCCTATACCAGCTTGGACAGTCCCTTGCTGAGGTGCAGGGACCGTGGATTCATGAGGTTGTCTCCTTACCCGTACACGTCCGTCCACTCGACCCAACTGTGGCAGACATTTGTTCTCTTATACAGGGTGTTACAAAACGGTAAGGCCAAACTTTCAGGAAACATTCCTCACACACAAAGAAAGAAAATATGTTATATGGACATGTGTCCGGAAACGCTTACTTACCATGTTAGAGCTCATTTTATTACTTCTCTTCAAATCACATTAATCATGGAATGGAAACACACAGCAACAGATCGTACCAGCGTGACTTCAAAAACTTTGTTACAAGAAATGTTCAAAATGTCCTCCGTTAGCGAGGATACATGCATGCACCCTGCGTCGCATGGAATCCCTGATGCGCTGATGCAGCCCTGGAGAATGGCGTATTGTATCACAGCCGTCCACAATACGAGCACGAAGAGTCTCTACATTTGGTACCGGGGTTGCGTAGACAAGAGCTTTCAAATGCCCCCATAAATGAAAGTCAAGAGGGTTGAGGTCAGGAGAGCGTGGAGGCCATGGAATTGGTCCGCCTCTACAAATCCATCGATCACCGAATCTGTTGTCGAGAAGCGTACGAACACTTCGACTGAAATGTGCAGGACCTCCATCGTGCATGAACCACATCAAGTGTCGTACTTGTAAAGGCACATGTTCTAGCAGCACAGGTAGAGTAACCCGTATGAAATCATAATAACTTGCTCCATTGAGCGTAGGTGGAAGAACATGGGGCCCAATCAAGACATCACCAACAATGCCTGCCCAAACGTTCACAGATAATCTGTTTTGATGACGTGATTGCACAATTGCGTGCGGATCCTCGTCAGGCCACACATGTTGATTGTGAAAATTTACAATTTGATCACGTTGGAATGAAGCCTCATCCGTAAAGAGAACATTTGCACTGAAATGAGGATTGACAAATTGTTGGATGAGCCATTCGCAGAAGTGTACCCGTGGAGGCCAATCAGCTGCTGATAGTGCCTGCACACGCTGTACATGGTACGGAAACAGCTGGTTCTCCAGTAGCACTCTCCATACAGTGACGTGGTCAACGTTGCCTTGTGCAGCAGCAACTCCTCTGACGCTGACATTAGGGTTATCGTCAACTGCACGAAGAATTGCCTTGCCCATTGCAGGTCTCCTCGTCGTTCTAGGACTTCCCCATTCGCGAGTCATAGGCTGGAATGTTCCGTGCTCCCTAAGACGCCGATTAATTGCTTCGAACGTCTTCCTGTCGGGACACCTTCGTTCTGGAAATCTGTCTCGATACAAATGTACCGCGCCACGGCTATTGCCCCGTGCTAATCGATACATCAAATGGGCATCTGCCAACTCCGCATTTGTAAACATTGCACTGACTGCAAAACCACGTTCGTGATGAACACTAACCTGTTGATGCTACGTACTGATGTGGTTGATGCTAGTACTGTAGAGCAATGTCAACACAAGCATCGATGTCAACATTACCTTCCTTCAATTGGGCCAACTGGCGGTAAATCGAGGAAGTACAGTACATACTGACGAAACTAAAATGAGCTCTAACACGGAAATTAAGCGTTTCCGGACACATGTCCACATAACATCTTTTCTTTATTTGTGTGTGAGGAATGCTTCCTGAAAATTTGGCCGTACGTTTTTGTAACACCCTGTATTTGAATGCGCATGCCTACACCACTCTCTTTGGCACTTTAGTGTGGATGAAACTTTTTTCTATATATCATAAACACAACATTTCCACCGTCAGTTTCCCCACTATGTATATCGTATATGAATCTGTTTTAATTCTGGTAAATTTGTTAATTACGATCGTAGTCTCATCCTTTACACAATTATTAAATTAACGTTTTCGCACTGTCTACGACGCTAACTTGGAGATTCACTCGCATGCCGATCATATAATATACAGGCATTCAAAGGCGTTGTCAGTTACGAGACACTGATTTTGTTCAATAATTCTGGGACCATCGTTGATAGATTTGTGAATGAATAAGCGAACGGGATACGGGAATCGCAAGCGCCCACGCAAGTATAGCGGAACTGGTCGTCAGTATAAGCAAGGATAATTGAGATCCCAATGTTTACAATATCCAAAAAGATAGGTGATAGAAGAGAAGAGGGTAGCTGTTTGTAATGTATTGAAAGAAGGATATAAGCTAAATATCATTAATAGTAAAACAAGGGAGTGGAATTTAGTTGATTTAAATCAGACGATACAGAGGGAATTAAATTCGGAAGTTAATTGCAAAAGTATTTAGATGAGTTTTGCTATTTTCAGGCAAAATAGCCTTCTGAAGAAGAGGAATTTGTTAAGATCTAATATAAATTTACATTTTAGGAAGTCTTCTCAGAAGGTATTGTCTGCTGTGTAGCCTTGTACTGAAGTGAAACATGGACGATAAGCAGTCCAGATTAGACGAGGAAAACGAAGGAAAGAAGATTTAAGTTTAACGTGCCCTCGGTAGCGTGGTCATTGGAGACGGAGCATAAGCTCAGATTACTATAGAAAAGGGAACGAAATCTGACATGCCCTATTCAGAGTATCTAGGTGTCGATAGCTAGGTATGCTGGATGGACGCCAGGCAGTGCCAGAGAAACAGACTACAAATACTTAATGCTCTTTATTAACGTATCTTGCTGCAGTCCAATACAGAACGGCGGTGATGGCCAAGGAATTCTGCTGCCTTGTATCTTGTTGACGCCCAGGATATTAATGATCTAATATGGTTGCTGTTCTATAAAAAGAACCATCCTGGAATTTCCCTGCAGAGATTTAAGGAAATCGTGGAAAACCACACTCTGGATGTTTGGACAGGGATTTGAACCACCGTCTTCCCGAACGCGAATCCAGTTTGCTGACCATTGCACCACCTCGTTCTGTGAAAGAAGAGAATAGTAGCTTTTGAAACGTGTTGGTACAGAAGAATGCTAGAGAAAATATGGATGGATTGCTTAACGAAGGAGGAGGCACTGAATGGAACTAAGGAGAAAAGAAATTTGTGGCACAATCTGACTCAAGGAAATGATCGGTTGATAGGACACAATCTGAGATATCAAGGAATCATCAATTTAGTATTAGATCGAAGTATGTAATTGTGTGGGAGGGGGGAGGGTTAAAATTGTAGAGGGATACCAAGAGATGAATGCAGTAACCAGATTCAGATGTACGTACCATGCAGTAGTTCGTAGATAAAGAGTCTTCCTCAGGATGAAATAGCGTGGTGAGCCGCATAAAAACAGTCTTCGCACAAATGGTCAAATGGCACTAAGCACTATGGGACTCGACATCCGAGGTCATCAGTCCCCTAGACTCATAACGACTTAAGCCTAACTAACCCAAGGACATCACACATATCCATGCCCGAGGCTGGATTCGAACCTGCGACTGTAGTAGCAGCACGGTGGACTGAAACGCCTAGAACCGCTCGGCCACAGCAGCCGGCTGTCTTCAAACAGAAGACCACTACAACAAGAACACAATTTGAGCCGTCCTGAGTGACCGAGCGGTTCTAGGCGCTACAGTCTGGAACCGCGCGCCCGCTACGGTCGGAGATTCGAATCCTGCCTCGGGCATGGATGTGTGTGATGTCCTTAGGTTAGTTAGGTTCAAGTAGTTCTAAGTTCTAGGGGACTGATGACCTCAGAAGTTAAGTGTCATAGTGCTCAGAGCCATTTGAACCAATTATCCTTCCTCCCGCAATGCCGCACCATACATTAACCCGCCAAGGTGCATATTATGTCGGTTTGCGTTACCGCTGTTGGTGAATGACGCTTCGTCGCTAAATAGAAAGCGTGATAAAAATCTGTCATCGTCCCGCAATTTCTCTTGTGGCCAGTGGCAGAGCTGTACACGACGTTCAAAGTTGTCGCCATGCAATTCCTGGTGCATAGACATATAGTATGGGTGCAATCGATGTTGGTGTAGGTCGTGGTTGACGTTTCACGAGTGGCTGAACACTTCCTGTTTCCTTAAATAACGTAACTATCCGTCGAACGATCCGGACACTCGGATGATGTCCAGGATACCGAGCAGCACACATAGCACACGCCCGTTGGGCACTTTGATCACAATAGCCATACATCGACACGATATCGACCTTTTCCGCAATTGGTAAACGGTCCATTTTTACACGGGTAATGTATCACGAAGCAAATACTGCCCGCACTGGCGGAATGTTACGTGATACCGCGTACTTATACATTTGTGACTATTACAGCGCCATCTATCACAAATCGAAAAAAGTGGTCCAACTAAAACATTCACATTTCTTTACGTACTACACGAATATGTAATAAAAATGGGGGTTCCTATTTTTAAAAAATGCAGTTGAAATCCTTTTTACCTATGGCAGTGCCATCTAGTGGGCCAACCATAGCGCTATCCAGTTTCCCCCTTCAAGCCAGACAAGTTGCGTTCCTTGTAGTTTTTTTGGTTTGACTCTTATTTCGTGAGATATTTGGCCCGGTGACTATCAATGGACCACCCTGTATAGAGGCCATCTGAGCTACAGAGGACACAGGGGATAGTACGGCTGCAGGGACTTATCTCTGGCACGCCTCCCATGAGACCCACATTCGTAACTTACTGTCTCGCACTGTATTTATAGTGCCTATGCCCATTGTGCTCAGTACTCGCCGCTTTACTGCCGATTCCCGTAAGAGATCAGGCACTGTTTGTGCACACACTCAGAAGAAGAAGGTGGTCAAATGGCCGGTGAGTCGTAGCTATATACATATGAAGAGGGTATCTGTTCTTTCGGACATGTTTTGGACAGCTCCTGCTAGCTCTGTAGTGCACGCAAGTAAACAGTTGAAATGCTTCATACAAAGACGTAGCGCGTGAACAACGATTTCGGACGACTTGCATTTCAATTTTAGAATACTTCTCGGATTATTTTGCGATGAGTTTCAACATCAAAATTAACAAGCATTATGTACTCATCGTTTTAAGATCTTTAGGATGCTATTAAAAAGTATGTCATTCTATTCTTCTTGATACGTCAGACGTGCACTATACGAAGAAAGCAATTAAGCGAACAGCAGAGAAATTGTGGAGTGCATATGACGGTTTTATTTAGACTAGACGGTAGTTTGAGGATCTCTGACGAACACCCGCCAATCAATACGCAGCAAGGGAAGTCATAGCGCGTTCAGAGTAAAGACACTTCGACTGTCGAAATAGTATTATTAAACTATCGAAGTATTCGTAACAAAGTTTCAGAATTTACTGCTCTCAAGGAAAGCTCTCGCGCTCAAATTAATCTTGGGACCGAAAGTTGGCTGGAACTCGAAGTGGAAAGCTCTGAGATATTTAGCGAGGCAGACAGATTAGAAGCCATAGGAAGGGAGTGTTCATTGGAGTTAACAAACATGTTGTCTCTGTCCAGATCGCGTGTAGCAAGTGAAGGTGAAACCAAGCTACTTTTTGACGGTTTTTAGCGGCCCATTCCGCTGTGACAGTTACAGAGTCATTAAAAGGAAGTGTACGGTCTGTAGCCCCTAAATACCCAGATCATGAAAAACTAGTTGAAGGCGACTTTAACCTACCGAGTATACTATAGACTCGACTGTCTATGGATTCATTGCGTGGGGTACAGACAGACTGTCGTGCGAAATACTTTTGAACACAGTTTTTTGAAAATTGTCCTGAGCAGCTAGCTCGGCCACACACACACGCTGGAAACAACTTAGACCTTGTAGCTACACACAGGCCGGATCTCATCGACAATGTTAGTATAGAAACGGGGATTAGCGATCACGATGTCATTATATCATCCATGGTTGCGAAAGTTAATAAATCAGTCAAGAAGGCTAGGGAACTGTCTTCACTTAATTCCAGTAAAAGGGACCTAGAGTGATCATGGGCGAGATTCAAGCAGATTGTAAATCGTGGTCTGAAGAGGTATGTGCCTAACAAGTGGATAAAGGATGAAAAAGAACCACCACGGTTTAATAACGGTATTCGGAAAATGCTGAGGAAGGAGAGGTTTTTGCACTATCGTTTCATAAGAGAACGCATAAATGAAGACAAGCAGAGGCTAGTAGAGATCCGTGCGTCTGTGAAAAGATCTATAAGCGAAACATACAATTACCATTGTCATACCGCAGCAAAAGATCTGGAAGATTTCGCGTTCAAGAAATCAAAAAATGTTCAAATGTGTGTGCAATCTTATGGGACTTAACTGCTAAGGTTATCAGTCCCTAAGCTTACACACTACTAAACCTAAATTATCCTAAGGACAAACACACACACACACACACACACACACACACACACCCATGCCCGAAGGAGGACACGAACCTCCGCCGGGATCTCAAGAAATCGTTCACGCAAGAGAACAGTACAAACATACGGTCATTTGACCATCGGACATACTCCCATATGGACGACATAGTATGGCTCAAATGGCTCTGAGCACTAAAGAACTTAACTTCTGAGGTCATCAGTCCCCTAGACTTAGAACTACTTAAACCTAACTAATCTAAGAACATCACACATATCCATGCCAGAGGCAGGATTCGAACCTGCGACCGTAGCAGTCTCGCGGTTCCGGACTGAAGCGCCTAGATCCGCCCGACCACAGCGGCTGGCCGTTTTGCTGCATAATCCTTGAACATATTCTCAGTTTGAATGTAGTAAGTTTCCTTGAGACTGAGAAGCTTATGTCCACGAATCAATGTGAGCTCAGAAAGCATCGCTCGTATGAAACTCAGAGTGCGCTTTTCTGACACATATACTGTGAACTATAAATGAAGGGCAACAGGCCGATTACATACTTCTAGACTTCTGTAAAGTGTCTGATAAGGTGCCCCATTGCAGGCCTGTTAACGGAGGTAGGAGCATACGAAATAAGTTCACAGATCTAAGAGTGGCTCTAAGACTTCTTAAGTAAAAGAACCCAGTATGTTTTTCTCGACGGCGAGTGTTTATCAGAGACAGGGCTATCGTCAGGAGTGTTCCACTAGGGACGTGTGATGGAAACGCTGTTGTTCTCTATATACATAACTGATTTGGAGGACGGGATGTGCAGCAATCTGCGGTTTTTGCTGATGATGCTGTGACGTACGGTAAGGTGTCAAAGTTGAGAGACTGGAGGAGGATGCAAGATGACTTAGATAAAATTTCTAGTTGGTGTGACAAATGGCAGCTACCTTTAAATGTGGGAAAGTGTAAGTTAATGCTGATGAGTAAAAAAAATAAACCTGTAATGTTTGTATACAGTATTAGTAGGGTACTGCTTGACACGGTCACATCGCTTATAAACCTGATCGTAACGTTGCAAAGCGATATGAAATGGAATGAGCATCTAAGGAATGCGGTAAGGTAGTCGGATGGTCGACTTCGGATTATTGGTAGGACGCAGGTGCGAACTGTCTTTAAATACAACTCGAATGTTTGGAATCCGTACTACGTCTGATTGAAGGGGGACATCGAAGCAATTCTAAGGCAGGCTGCCAGATTTGTTACCGGTAGGTTCGAACAACACGTAAGTGTTGCTGAGATGCTTCGGGAATTCAAATGGGGATGCCTAGACGGAAGGCGACGTTCTTTTCGAGGAACACAACTGAGATAATTTAGAGAACCGGCATTTGAAACTGACTGCCGTACAATTCTACTGCCGTCAACGGACATAGCGCATAAGGACCTTGAAGATAACATACGAGAAATTATGGCACATGCGGCTTATAGACACCTTTTCACCCTCGCTCTGTATGCGGATGGAACAGGAAAGGAAATGGCTAGTAGTGATACAGAGTACTTTCCGCTACGCACCGTACTGTGGCTTGCGCAGTATATATGATGTAGAATTATAAATGATACTTGATTTAATATCTCGATCATACAAGATTTTACACTACTTAATCTCATAGCAAAATTTCGTGCCCCTTAGCGTACTATCCTCTGCCGGAAACATCGTCTCGGTAGATGGAGGTGTTCACGAAACAAAAGAGGTCTTATATTTTACGTAACTCATCTTGTAAGAATAGCATATTACACAAGGTCGAAAATTCCATCAGTATTTTTACAGATGATGTATACAGAGAAAATTTCAACGAGATGCAGGAAGACTTGCAGAGGAACGATGCACGGTGTAGAGAGGGGCATTTGACCCTTAACATAAACAAATTTAAATACATAGACAGAAAGGTCCATTATTTTATGATTACACGATTGCAGAACAATTACTGGGAGCAGTTATTTCCATAAAATATCGAGGACTATGCGTACGGAGTAATTCAAAGTAGAACGACCACATAAGTCTAATCGCAGGAAAGGGAAATGACAGACAGATTGGTTGGAAGAATCCTCAGGAAATGTGGTTCGTCAATAAAGGAGGTAGCTTACAAAACCCTTTTTCCACCAATACTTGAATATTGTTCGTCACTATGGGAAACGAATCAAAAAAGTTCGATAAAAGACCAGCGCGCTTCGTTACGGTGTCGTCTAGCAAGCACGTTAGCGTCACGGGGATGATCAACTGACTCCAGTAGCAGAAGCTGTAAGAGAGAAACGTTGCATAATGATGTTGTTAACTGTTACAGTTCCGAGGGCGTACGTCCTCAGAATGGTCAACAAACATATTGCTTCCTCCTACGTATACCTCGCGGAAAGACCATTAAGATGAAGTTGGAGAGATTCAAGCTCCCACGGAGGTTTACCAGCAGGCGTTCTTCCCACTAACCGTTTGCGAATGGAACAGGAAAACGGGTAGGTGACAGTGGTACACAGTAAGGAGGTTTTTGGAGCGTAGATGGGGTTGTACTTCAGGGTTGCTACCCACCTGTGTACAAATGGAAAACATAGCCAGTTACCGCCTGGGTTTCAAAAGGTCTTCTCTAATGAAACAGCTATATATATGGGCACAAAATAAAATCTTTGAATGATAAACATTACCAGTTGGGATCTTCCGTGACTGACCAAAGGCAACAGATTATATGTATGTACGTTCCACATCTTCTCTTAAGCCTCTGGACCAATTTCTACCAAACTTGCTACACACGTCACATGCTGCCTGGAAAGCGCTACCAACCTACCAGAGGGATGGGAGTGGGGGTAAAAGAAGAAGTGGAGCCTATGGCGCGCGAACCCAAGCTTTATTCATCCAGTATTTCAGAATGAGAATACTTAGCGACTTGAAACAAACTTCGCACATAATTTCAAATTTTCTCTCGCTGTTAAAATCACAAAATTATGAGACGAAAAAAGTTTACACTTTTGTCACATTTTCGTTGTTCGTTGTTCATCCAGCAAACCTGCTGCATCAGGCATGCCATTTTAGTTTATTACTTCTTTACTAATAACTGTATTCGCAACATTATTCGAAGACCGTACTCCGCACTTGCCACTGACCGTAGCTACATAATTATATCTTTGTACGACACATAGTTCAGTGTCATAAACACTCAACTGCTTAAAACGAAACTGTCGGTTGATATTCACTAGAGATGCAGGTGAACTATGTGTACAAATGTGTGTGAAATGTGTTAAGTACACATGAAGACATGTGTATGTACGTAAGCGTGCAAAGCCGTGGGCAAAAGCTCCTCTAAACCTCTAAATCAATTCCAGTCGAACTTGGTACACCTACTACTTAATATCTGAAAAAAAAACAGTGTGGGTGTAAGAACCTTAAATCACCTATTGGGGTAGCGGTGACAACGTGGAGAGAGAAGGGCATAGGAGGAGTTGCAGAGAGGGAAAGAGAAGATGGACACAGGTAGGAACAGGCGGTGATCGACAGGGACAGGGGGAGGGCGGGGGATGGACAGAGAAAGGGGGAAGAAGGGTATGGAACAATAGAGAACTGAAATAAATACATACCTAGGCAACGTCGGACACCCATCTAGTTCAATTATGCAGTTCGTTATCACAATCCATCTGAGTTCGAGAGAAACAGAAATATTCATAAGTACAACAGTTGAAGGAAAAATGATTTGCATTACCCTTAAATGAATCTAACTTCGGTACAGAAAGGGGTGAAATATGCAGCTATGGTAATAAACGCTAATAAAATGTCTGACAGATAGCAGAAATATTTTCCAATGTAAATTCGAGTGCTTTATACTAAAAATTCCTCCTGCGCCATAAAGTAAGAGATAATCAGTAATAAAAAACTACAAATGCCCAGCATACAGCCACATTAATATTATTTTTTACTATTTTTAGTTAGTTGCATATGAGTGCTATATGTGTGCTCTGTTGACACGTTCCACAATGCAACGTTGATTGTGAATTTATTCTAAGGAACAAACAACTAATTATTTAAGTGACTATGATAAATAAGAAGTTGTGCAACGATTGAGAAGATGATAAAAGAGGACACGGTAGTATCTACACGCTCATTGGCACTTATCCGTGATAACTTTAGCAGGAAGGTGTGATATGGTCGAATTAGTGTACGCTACAAGTAGATCGCACACAAGCATTCGTTGAGAGTTCCATACCTTGGAAAATGGGATCATCACAGTCAAATATGGGGAGTAGTAGTGACTGAACGCATTTCTTGTTAAGTTCGAGAGGAAATACTTTTTTATATTTCTGTAGTAAACACCGTGACGTTGACACCTTCTTACAGATTGCAGTTTGCTCATAAAATGTGAATTGGAGGTTTCATTTGGAAATTAAGAGGTTGGCTTGCTTATAAGAGATAGGCTGGATCATCTCAGGGAAGATTTCATGGACTTGGAGGAGAATGCCGTTGAAATTACTCTGGGAAAAGACACAGACTGTGTGGAGATTTTAGGAAGGTTGGAGGTGGTGCCAGAGGCACAACAGTGTCTACTGATTGTCGAAAGCGGGGAGACATAGAACTGGCGAAAGTATTTCAAGTGCCCGAGGAGGTGTGGGAACTCAATCAGCTTATGCAAGATGCAGATGAGAATAATCGGATAGGAGAAGATAGGCAAATGCATGACTTTCAAGAATTTGAAGGTAGTAGCTAAACTTGGGAGGGACAGAAGTCCGTGCACCATTTGCATAGGCGAGAGTGGGGTGGATGAGGTGCTTTTAGGTTTGTATGGTGATTGTGGAATTTATCCCCAATGTTAGGCAGGTTAATAGTTTTACCCTATTGTGGGCTTTCTTTTGGATAGTTACTACGTGGAGGTCTCATGTTGGGTGCGAAACTCTTTTTTCTGAGGATAACTAAACAGAATAAGCAAATTAAAAATGGAAGTGGTTAGTATTTTTAGGTGGTTTAAGAACAACAATGGAACAGGAATCAAAGAAAAATGAGAATGGGGAGGGATACGGATTGGAAACTTGTTCATTTAGCTCTAAAAAATTTCACAGAGCTCTGCACATGTCTCGTCTTATATGCACATAATAAATGTCAAAATTGTCAAAACATCTGCAGTAGTTTATAAACCAACACGAACTGAAACACAGATTGTGAAGATGCTGCCAATTTAGATATTTGGCAAATTACTGAACAATGGTTTCATAAGGCGAAACCTGAAATGAAAATAAATAAATAACAGCCCAAGTGAAGAAAAAAAACGTTGTATGACTCTTTTGGGAATGCACTCCCTCGGAATTTCAACAATAAACCTCTGCGTGATGTAAACAGCTCTCTTGTAGCGAGCGCCATTGAGTTTGTTGAGCCAGCCTCTGTGGCCAAGTGGTTCTAGGCGCTTCAGTCCGGAACCGCGAGACTGCTACGGTCGCAGGTTCGAACCCTGCCTAGGGCATGGATGTGTGTGATGTCGTTAGGTTAGTTAGGTTTAAGTAGTTCTAAGTTCTAGGGGACAGATGACCTCAGAATTTAAGTCTCATAGTGCTTAGAGCCATTTGAACCATTTGAGTTTGTTGAGCATCTCCGTAACACTCTCGTGCCGACGATAGAGGGGAACATATGACTTTCTTGTTTTTGTAATTTTTTATAATTATGGTACACTAAGTTCAGAATTCAAATAAAAGCCATCAACAGCAGTTCCATGCAACTCTCAAAAATTCTCGCGATCGTTTTTAATATGCCAAAGCAAAGTAAGTTGTTCTGAAAAGGGCTTGTGGCTATGTGGTAAAATGTTCCCCTAACATCTGTATGGCACAGGTTCGATTCCCAGCCCAGCCAAAATTTAAACAAAGGTCCATGTTCTATCGACATTTCCGTGAAGCGTAAGATACATAATGTTCAACGGAAAAAAGAACGGAAAAATAATAATTGAAACGAGACTCGAACCAGCGACTACCAATCTCGGTCGTTACTGGTTTTGTACATCTTTAAAGACATTGGACTTCACGGAATTTCTGGTAGGTAGGCACCTCTGTTTAAAAATTTGCAACATACGAGAATCGAACATAAAATTTCTAAGTGGCCGGCAAGCAGTCTACCACACAGTCATACCACCTCTCTAGAAGAATTTGTCTTGCTTTCAGATATTAAAGATGGCCGGAAAACGTCGAAGTCGATTTTCTTGATAATTTTTTAGAGTTGCATCGAACTGTTCAGTAGGATTAATTTTTGAGTTCTGAAGTTAATGTACCATCAGTACAAAAAGTTTCAAAAATCTGGTCGCCATGTGATCGCCTTGTAAGCGATTCCGTGACGAAACACGCCTGTCTTCGTCAGATGTTCTCTATCGATTCTATGAATACAACTTCGTAAAGGTAACAGACTAGCGAGACTAGCAAGAACTACTCAAGAATCGGTCGTACAAATGTTTGATAAGCCACTTCTTTCGTGGATAATTGCAGTTCCTTAAGAATCTTGCGATGAATCTCAACCAGGCATCTGTTTTCTTTACTATTTGTTTTATGAGATCACTACTCTTTAGGTAGCTCTGAATGGTTATCCACAGATATATTACCTTATTAAGTATTCCCAGTGTATTGATCACTAACAGTAAAATATAACAGTAGTCGATTTATTCGCCTGTTTATGCACAATGTGTTACATATGTTTACGTTCCGAGTCAGTTGCCTGTGTTGTACCAATCATCGAACCTCTGTAGGTATTTCTGAAATTCGTTACCGTCTTCTTGTGTTGCTACTCTAGAATAGATAACTGCAGCGCCTGTGAAAAACCTCACTGAATTTGCGACGTTAGTCACTAGATCGTTTATACAGATTGTAAACAGTGAAGGTCCTACCACACTTCAATGGAGTACTTCCGAAACTAGATTTACAACCGTCGGTTTTGTTCCTCTCAAAGCGACGTGGTGAATCCTAACTGCGAGAAGGTTCCAAATTCAATCACGAATCTGGTCCGATACTCGGTAACCACGTATTTTGTTCACTAAGCGACAATGCGCGTAAGTTTATAAAACGCCTTAAGCAGAACGGCATCAATCTGGCCGCCATGTCTACGTCCTGCCACGGAATCAAGGAGCAGAATACGATAAGAGAAAACTCTCTGAAAGACCATGTTAGAAAATGTTCGAATAATTTAAAGTGGACTGCCACAAGGATGTTTTGTTTAACTTCTGCACAAACTATACATCTTAAAATTTTTGCTGTGCACATGATATTGCTGTACCAACACAAAGAAATTTTTCGAAGAGGAAAAACACCTCGCGAGGGGATTCAGACACTCTCCCTCCTTCCAGCGTGTATCCCATAGTATGGTGTTTACTGTTTTTATGATTTTACAAATTTATTTTAGCTATTTCCATTCGACATCATGACAAATTTTATTTCAGACTTAAGAAAATAGATAGTTCCTGACATAATTCAGGTGAAAATCGAGTTTAAAAAATTAAATGGATTGGGTTGGTTTTGGGTGGTTAGTATAGCCAAAATCATGAAACCAATTTACCAATAATTTAGCGAGTATTGGACAAATTTACCAATAATTTAGCGAGTATTGAACATAAATAATATTTTCGTGTTGATATTTTGATTAGCCCTTATTCATTAAAATATCGAGTTTTGAATGTGATTAGGTACTTCCTCCGAGTGATACAGCTCAGTAGCTCAGTAACTTCGACATGCAGTTCATAAAATGTTATTTAAATCATGTTGCGCATCGATTTTCGTATCTCAGTTGTAGTGTAATTAGCTCATTTAAACTATCTATTATGAAATCCATTAACTCATAGTGAATAAAAGTGGTCCCGGCTCTTAATATGTATTAGTAACGGTAGGTACAATTTTATAACAAGAAACAAAAAGTGAAATGAGTTCATGTACCGATACACTTCATGTCAGTCCACAAACATACATCGCAAGCCACCACAAAGCAAATGACAAAACGTACTTCGTTCCTATATTAGTGACTTAGTGTGCAATTCCATTCGCGTGTGGAGCTAGAGAAATCTACTTTTAGCATGCCGAGGTGCAAGCGCTATCTATTTTCTTCTTTTATTCCATTAACTCCTTTGCGAAAGAAATATTATAGGGGCAGAGGAACTGTTTCACTCTCCTTAGAGCAGCGGCCACTAAATTTACCCAATAACTTCTACGACAGAAACACTATGTATCTTGATACTTGGTACGTGCTTCAGGTGCTACAGCAGAACTCGAGAATCACCTCAAGTATGAGGTTGCCACCACAGATGGTTCAAATCGTTCAAATGGATCTGAGCACTATGGGACTTAACATCTTTGGTCATCAGTCCCCTAGAACTTAGAACTACTTAAACCTAACTAACCTAAGGACATCACACACATCCATGCCCGAGGCAGGATTCGAACCTACGACCGTAGCGGTCGCGCGGTTCCAGACTGTAGCGCCTAGAACCGCTCGGCCACTCCGGCCGGCGTGCGAGGAACAGTTACAGCGCATACAGATAACTCAAATTTGTAGCTTTGGAGTGGTTTTTTGTTGTACTAAACAGAAAACTGAGACCAAACACATATCATAGTCAAAAGTGCTGCATCACAAATAGGTATTATCACGCCGAAAAGTGACGTTAAAAAATCTGAGATTTTCAAGTTCAGAAAGTCGTTCAGTCATCAACCGTGTTCACGCTACAGACATTTGCGCATAAAAGACGATAGATTCGTGAGAATCGTATTAAAATACTTTCAGAAGCCATGTAGTGAATGGAGCTCCTGTCTGATAACAAATAATGTAAGGTCATTGTTGTACTAAGAACCTTAAGAGGAATATGTAAATAAGATAAAGCTGTCGTCTGAAGACCGCAGTGCTATACTGCTCATCGACCTGCTAATCTGACTTGCCCCTTTAGTTATAGAGGAACCTATGGTTGCAAGTGGTCTCTGTGTGGCGGAGGGTATTCTGGTTTCACTAAATGATCCCCTTTCCCTGTTTCACTCGCAAATGAGGCGTGGGAAGAATTATTGTCGGTAAGCCTCTGTCTTAGCTCTAACTTCTCGATTTTTTTCATCGCGGGAGGAAGAGATATGTTGCCCGACTCTTCCCGGAAAGTACTCTTTCGAAATTTCAGTAGTTAACCGCTCCGCGATGCACAACGCTTCTCTTTTAGCATCTGCCGCCGAAGTTCATTGAACACCTCTCGCGTCGACTAAACGATCCTATGACGAAACTCGCCGCTATTCGTTGGGTATTCTCTATCTCTTCAATTAGTCCTACCTGGAAAGGGTGCCATATTGATGATAATGCTCGAGAATCGGTCGAACAAGCGCTTTGTAAGTCACCTCTTCCATGGATGAGTTACATTTCCTTAAGGTTCTTCCTATGAACTTTAGCACGGCGTTACTGCTATTTCTTTCACATGTTCATTCCACTTAAAGTCGCTCTGGATAGTTAGTTATAGATTTTTAAGGTATATGCTGTTTCCAGTAATTTGTCATCAGTAGTGTAGTACAGTAGTGCAATACCTTAGATCTATACTGAAGAGCCAAAGAAACTTGTACACTTGCCTAATATCGTATAGGGCCACAGCGAGCATGCAGAAGTGCCGCAACACGACGTGTCATGGATTCGACTTATGTTTGAAGTAGTACTGGAGCGAAGTGACACCATGAATCCTGCAGGGCTGTCCATAGATCCGTAGGAGTACGAGAGAGTGGAGACCTCTTCTGAGCAGCACAGCAGCATGTTGCAAGGTGTCCCAGATAGGCTCAACAATGTTCATTTCTGGGGAGTTTGGTGGCTAGCGGAAGTGTTAAAACTCAGAAGATTGTTCCTCGAGCCACTCTGTAGCAATTCTGGACGTGTGCGGTGGCGCATTGTCCTGCTGGAATTGTCCAGGTCCGTCGGAATGCACAATGGACATGAATGGATGCAGGTGATCAGATAGGATGCTTACGTACGTGTCAAAGTTGTACCTAGACGTGTCAGGGACCCCATATCACACCAACTGCACACGCTCCACACCATTACAGTGCCTTCACCAGCTTGACCAGTCCCCTGCCGACATGCAGGGTCCATGGATTTATGAGGTTGTTGCCTTACCTGTACACGTCCATACTCTCAATAGAATTTGAAACTCTTCCAACCAAGCAACATGTCTCCAGTCATAATAAGGCCAATGTCGTCAAGAATACACAAGTTGGCCTTTGGCTCCGAAAGCCCATATCGATGATGTCTCGTTCAATAGTTCGCAAGCTGATACTTGTTGATGGCTCTGAAATCTGCAGCAATTTTACCGGATTCCTGATATTCAGGATATATTCGTGAAATGGTCGTATTGTAAAATCCCCACTTCATGCTACCTAGGAGATGCTGTGTCCCATCACTCGTGCGCTGACTATAACACCACGTTCAAACTCACTTAAATCTTGATAACCTGCCATTGTAGCAGCAGTAAGCGATCTAACAACTGCACCAGACACTTGTTATCTTATACAGGCGTTGCCGACCGCAGCGCCGTATTCCGCCTGTTTACATAACACTGTATTTGAATATGCATACCTATACGAGTTTATTTTGCGCTTCATTGTACACTCCTGGAAATGGAAAAAAGAACACATTGACACTGGTGTGTCAGACCCACCATACTTGCTCCAGACACTGCGAGAGGGCTGTACAAGCAATGATCACAGCACGGCACAGCGGACACACCAGGAACCGCGGTGTTGGCCGTCGAATGGCGCTAGCTGCGCAGCATTTGTGCACCGCCGCCGTTAGTGTCAGCCAGTTTGCCGTGGCACACGGAGCTCCATCGCAGTCTTTAACACTGGTAGCATGCCGCGACAGCGTGGACGTGAACCGTATGTGCAGTTGACGGACTTTGAGCGAGGGCGTATAGTGGGCATGCGTGAGGCCAGGTGGACGTACCGCCGAATTGCTCAACACGTTGGGCGTGAGGTCTCCACAGTACATCGATGTTGTCGCCAGTGGTCGGCGGAAGGTGCACGTGCCCGTCGACCTGGGACCGGACCGCAGCGACGCACGGATGCACGCCAAGGCCATAGGATCCTACGCAGTGAAGTAGGGGATCGCACCGCCACTTCCCAGCAAATTAGGGACACTGTTGCTCCTGGGGTATCGGCGAGGACCATTCGCAACCGTCTCCATGAAGCTGGGCTACGGTCCCGCACACCGTTAGGCCGTCTTCCGATCACGCCCCAACATCGTGCAGCCCGCCTCCAGTGGTGTCGCGACAGGCGTGAATGGAGGGACGAATGGAGACGTGTCGTCTTCAGCGATGAGAGTCGCTTCTGCCTTGGTGCCAATGATGGTCGTATGCGTGTTTGGTGCCGTGCAGGTGAGCGCCACAATCAGGACTGCATACGACCGAGGCACACAGAGCCAACACCCGGCATCATGGTGTGGGGAGCGATCTCCTACACTGGCCGTACACCTCTGGTGATCGTCGAGGGGACACTGAATAGTGCACGGTACATCCAAACCGTCATCGAACCCATCGTTCTACCATTCCTAGACCGGCAAGGGAACTTGCTGTTCCAACAGGACAATGCACGTCCGCATGTATCCCGTGCCACCCAACGTGCTCTAGAAGGTGTAAGTCAACTACCCTGGCCAGCAAGATCTCCGGATCTGTCCCCCATTGAGCATGTTTGGGACTGGATGAAGCGTCGTCTCACGCGGTCTGCACGTCCAGCACGTACGCTGGTCCAACTGAGGCGCCAGGTGGAAATGGCATGGCAAGCCGTTCCACAGGACTACATACAGCATCTCTTCGATCGTCTCCATGGGAGAATAGCAGCCTGCATTGCTGCGAAAGGTGGATATACACTGTACTAGTGCCGACATTGTGCATGCTCTGTTGCCTGTGTCTATGTGCCTGTGGTTCTGTCAGTGTGATCATGTGGTGTATCTGACCCCAGGAATGTGTCAATAAAGTTTCCCCTTCCTGGGACAATGAATTCACGGTGTTCTTATTTCAATTTCCAGGAGTGTATTTAAGTTCAGTACCAACTGCCAGACACTGCAACATTCATTGATCTTATATAGGCACTGCTACTTTCTTATAAAAAACTGCATAATCTACGAACAGTCTTTAAGACTTTCCAACGCTTTCTACTAGATCATTTATAAATGTTGTAAACGGTTACGGCCCTAACACACATAGAAGGGGTACTTTGGAAATTGAATTCTGTCTGCAAGGAAGTGGTGAATTCAGTCGCAAATCTGGTTTGGTACACGGTGTGCTCGCATTTTCTTCCCCATTAGACGGCAGTGCCGGTCGGTGTGAAACGGCTTCCTGAAGTGAGGTAGCCTGCCTCAATCTGAGCGCAGTTGTCTAGAAGCTATAGACCTAATGGAAGAACAGAGCGAGCTGAGTTTCGCAAGATCTCTGTTTGCGTAATCCATCTTTATTTTTATCTTTCGTCATAGTGCACTTCACTCCGATACTTTCTACAAGAAACTGCAGAAGTAGTTTTAGGTATAAAATAAATGGTTGAAACTGCAGCATGGTTTGACGAAGATTGTAAAATGTCAGTGGCAAAGAGAAATGAGGTAACAAAGAAAATGATAAAAGGGCAACACGAGCTAATACAGAAGAATTCATGAAGAAGGGGAGAGACGCAGACAGAATTTGTAAACGAAAGAAACGACAGTTAGAGAAGAAGTAGATTATGGAGCTAGAAGATGAATATAACGACCAAGAAGTAAGGAAATTCTGCAAGACAGTGCAGGAACTGAAGAAAGTCTTTCAATCACGTATGTAGGGTAAAGAAGGAAATTTTATTGGAGGGGAAGAACAGATGTTAGACCAGTGGGGTGAATATTTCAGTGAGGTGCTGATCATCACTACAGAGAGAGAAGTACTGGGAGAAAGTGAAACAGACAGCGACAAACCGCGACAAACTGTTAGTCTGGGTGAAGTACCTGTACTCACACCGACAACAGAGGAAGTTAGACACGCAATAAAGAACAATAAGCCTCCAGGTAATGATAAAATTCCCCCAGAAATGATGAATGTGAAGTAAATCATGTAATAAGATATTCCATCAAGTGGTAGTTGAAATATGGGAAAAGGAAGTGATGCCAGACAAGTGGAACTTGGCCATTATTTTTCTTATTCTTAAGGAGAAGGATAAATCAAATTGTGAACACTCCCATGGTATCCCTTTAGTCAGTGTCGTGTACGTATTAGCCAAAGTCATTGCTATAAGACTTGCTCCACTTACAGAAGTACTTCGAGACTTCCAGTGTTTCGACGAGACAGATCAACAACTGACCAGATCTTCACTATAAGGCAAATAATGGAAAAATGTTATGAATACAATGAGGATGTGTATCAGCTTTTCGTAGACTCCAAACAGGCCAATGATAGCGTTAAAAGGAAAAAGCCATATGAGACCCTGATGGAGATGTACTTCCCATATAAACTAATGAGACTGGTACCAATGATCCTCACCAGCGCAAAATGTCAAGTAAAAGTCGAAGGAAAACTCTCTGAAGGATTTGAGGTCAGCCAAGGGTTACGACAGGATGGAGTGTTACCCGCACTACTCTTCTACACAGTGTTGAAGAGAGTGATACGAAGCGTGGAGACTGATAACCCAGGTAACACTCTGTTTAACCGTAGCAACCAAAATCTAGTATATGCCGATGATGTACGTATCCTGTCTATAAGATTAAAAGGGTTGGGAGGATTTGGCAGAATAGAATAGGAGGCAGAACAGTTGGGACTCCGAGTAAACAACACCAAAACACAGTATCTCGTTGCAGTCAAGAAAAATACTGTTGTTAAAGTAAAATTTATTAAGCTGAATGGAGGCAATTGCGAGAGATGTGAGAAATTCCAGTACCAGGGAATGCTGGATATGGATAACAACAGTAAACGAGAAGAAACAAAAGCAAGGATTGCTGTGGGAGATAGAGCTTACTGGGCTGTGATTAAGATCTTTCAGTCACGTAGCATGAGCAGAAAATCGAAGGGGAACGGTCATAAGGCCGGTGTTAATGTATGGCTCAGAAACATTGACAACGACGGTAATACACAAATGAAAAAAAAAGTTTTGCATTACAACGGTTCACAGAAATCCTGAAGATAGACGTTCACTGTGGAGATTATATCACAGACGCAGTCCCTTTGACTGTTCAGAGATGTCACTAAACCCGCCCAAAGATGTCAACAACCACACACGAGCAGCGCCTACTAGACGGAGGGTTCCGACAGCCGATCAGTTCCAGTCATTCCACCAGGAAGGAGGTACTCGGCTCGTGTTGTCTGTAGTTCCACCATGGCTAGACGGTCAATACCGCGGTTCAATCGCGTCCACATTGTTACTTTAAGACAGGAAGGGCTCTCAACGAGGGAAGTGTCCAGGCCTCTCGGAGTGAACCAAAGCGAATTTGCTCGGACATAGAGGAGATATCCAAAGGAACTGTCGATGAC
Source organism: Schistocerca gregaria (assembly GCF_023897955.1). NCBI lineage: Eukaryota > Metazoa > Arthropoda > Insecta > Orthoptera > Acrididae > Schistocerca > Schistocerca gregaria. The sequence continues at coordinate 812,920,915 of NC_064931.1, read as the reverse complement.
ATGCCTCGTTCAGTCCGCCCAGGGGCTACTGGTGCAGTGGATGACCGCTACGTACGGATTATGGCTCGGAGGAACCCTGACAGCAACGCTCCCATGTTGAATAATGCTTTCCGTGCAGCCACAGGACGTCGTGTTACGTCAGCAATAGGCTGCATGATGCGCAACTTCACTCCCGGCATCCGTGGGGAGGACCATCTTTGCAACCACGGCACCATGCAGCGCGGTACAGATGAGCCCAACAACTCGCCGCATGGACCGCTCAGCATTGGCATCACGTTAACCGATGAGTGTCGCATATGCCTTCAACCAGACAATCGTCAGAGACGTGTTTGGAGGCAACCCAGTCAGGCTGAACGCTTTAGACACACTGTCCAACGAGTGCAGCAAGGTGGAGGTTCCCTGCTGTTTTGGGGTGGCATTATGTGGAGCCGACGTTTTCCGATGGTGGTCATTGAAGGCGCCGTAACAGCTGTACGATACGTGATGCCATCCCTAGACCGACAGAGCAACAATATAGGCAGCATACTGGCCAGGCATTTGTCTTCATTGACGACAATTCGCAGCCCCATCGAGCACATCTTGTGAATGAGTTCCTTCAGGATGACGACATCGCTCGACTAGAGTGGTCAGCATGTTCTGCAGACATTAACCTTATCGAACATGCCTGGGGTAGAGTGAAAATGGCTATTTATGGACGACGTGACCCACCAACCATTCTGAGGGATCTACACCGAATCACCGTTTAGGAGCGGGACAATCTGTACCAACAGTAACTTGATGAAACTGTGGATAGTATGCACCGACAGGCGTGCATCAGTGCAAGAGGACGTGATACTGGGTATTAGAGGTACCGGTGTGTACAGAATCAGGACCACCACCTCTGAAGGTCTCGCTATATGGTGGTACAACATGTAATGTGTGGTTTTCATGAGCAATAAAAAGGGCGGAAATGATGTTTATGTTGATCTCTCTTTCAATTTTCTGTGCAGGTTCCGGAACTCTCGTAACTGAGGTGATGTAAAACATTTTTGATGTGTATAGAAGAGGATTTCTGGGGTAGACGGGGGAGAAAAATATTAAGAAGGAGTTTTGGAACTGTGATTCAGGCGGGGACAGTTGAGAATATGGAGAAACGAGGAATTGAAATAACTGTACAGTAATGCTGACTTAGTTACGGAAATCAAATATAAGAGGATGAGATGGCTGGGCCATGTAGAGCGAATTTCGGTGGATGGATCTGTCAAGAAGGTCTACAGAGGAAACCCAGGTGGCAGAAGGAGCAAGGGGAGACCCCGAAAACGATGGCTTGAGAACGTGGAAAGATGGGAGTAAGAAGATGGAGGAAACGAGCAGAAGATCGTCGGAGGGGCGAAGGCCCTACGTAGGTTGTAGCGCCAAGGAGTAGGTACGTATGTACGTTTATTTTTATAGAGGAGATTTTCGTTCTCCAAAAACGTCGTAATTTTTTAGCATAAAACATTTTACATAATTCTACAACAGATTGACGTCAACGATATACCCCTATAATTATGTGCATCTGTTCTACGACTCTTCTTGGAAACAGAAACGATGTGCGCTTTTTGCCAGTCGCTAGGTAACCTTTGTTGCTCCAGCGATCCACGAGAAACTGCTGACCGAAGGGGAGCAAGTTCTATCGTCTTATCTTTGTAGAATCTTGTACGTATATCATCAGGTCCTGTTGCCTTTCCACTACTAAGCTATTGCAGTTGCTTTTCTATACCGCCATCAGTTATTTGAATATCTGTCATTTCACCGTTCTTGCGATGACTGCAACCATTTCCGAAAAGCAAATTCATCATTTTGGCCTTCTCTCCTTTACCTTCACCTTCGGTGTCAGTATAATCACTGAGTGATTGAACAGATGATTTCGATCAGTTTACTGATTTTGCGTAAGACAGTATCTCTTAGGGTATTTAACCAGTTTGGTTAGTAAAATTTTACTTTCAGAGCCACTGAACGCTTCTCTCATTGCTCTCCTTAAGCTCATTTCTGCTTCGTTCACCTTTAGTTTATCCCCTAGGTTTTGGCTTCTCGTGAATCTGTGATGAGGCTCTTTTTGTTTACGTAGCACATTTCTAACGCGGCTATTAAGCCACGGTGGGTCGTTTCTATCCCTTAAGACCTTTCTTAGAGCATACTTGTCTTAGCAATATTGAACGATTCTTTTCAACTTTTTCCCATTTGTGCTGCACATCTTTGTCCTCAGCACTGAATATTTGTTGTTGACTACTCAGATATTCTGCAATTTGTATCCTGTCCCTCTAGCTAAGCAAAAGTATTTATACCTTTCTTAATACTCATTTCCATACGAGTAGTCGTAGTTGCTATCATAACTTTACGATCACAGACACCTTCCTCTACGTTAACTGATTCGTCAATTTCAGGTCTGATTGCAGCTAGGTAGCCTAAGACGTATCCTTCTCGAGTTGGTTCTCTAACTATCTGCTCGAAGAAAATTTCGGACAAGACATTCAGAATATTGTCGCACGAATCCCAGTCTCCGCAACTTTTCACATTAACATGTGACTGTCAGAGGTGAGAGAAGCGGTAAATGTGTGTGTGTGTGTGTGTGTGTATGACCCGTACTCAGATATGCATTCTTCGTAACTAAGAGCTGGTGATCTTATATTTTATCTGTAACCACGATCTTTTAATAAGCATTTACCGGCCCACAAAGGACTATTTCTTAATCATGCTGGACAGTTCGTCGTCGACAGTTATTTCCTCTTCTAATCATTGATCTGCGATTTAATGTTGCTTGTATACTGTTTATTCGATCCAGCTTCCAGAGACAAATATCGTTAGTGTGGCAACGGCCCTGCGTGAAACATGTAAGTTGTAAGCGGTAAGCGTCACTGCAAGTCTCCAAGAAAAGAGATTAGGACATACAGTTTGCAGTTGTTGGAATCCTAAATCACACACCAGCACGAACTTTAATTGCTGGTAGAGAGTAACGCTGTGTTCTCTGTAATCCCGCCTTCCATTTCCTATTAAGACAGAAAATTTGGCTTATCGACATTTTCTTTGCTGTTGAGATGAAGGTACTTCCATGTAGTCTGCTGCGTAGCGTCGTATAACCATGTACTCCTTACATATATATGCCAGGTTTTGTAGCGAACCTTTTGGGCACAGTATTGACGTTAACGTAACACCATTAGCTGACTTCATAACTGTGTTCACTAAAGGCAGATCTCAATTCCAAATCTACCATACGTAAATATGCGTATATGGTTATATCACGGGATGGGTTTTACGGTCTTTTGTGTTGAAACAAACGGCTTGTTGTCTTTTTCCATCAGAAAAAAAATTATTTGAAATATTGTTGGGTGTGTCTTAGATACTCGAGTTACAGTAAATGAATAAATTTGAATCGCTAGAAATACAAATATAGAAAATAGAAATCAGCTAGTTACGAATGACTGAATGAAGAGTAAATTACTTGAGCAAGAGCTACATGATTATTGTGACACAAAGACACTGCATATCACAACAGAAGTGATAAAAAAACAGGCTAAGTGAACACTCACTTAATTTAAAATATAAACTGAAGGAAAAGTTTCAGGCAAAGATTTCATTTAGAAGAAGGTGAAGGCGACTTATTGCTACTCATATTCTATCGTAACATTTGATACACAGAAACTAAAACAAGGAACCTCGTATTCACGTGTACAGTATGAACCTGAATTTCGCCGACAAAATTTGCGAAGTTGTTTAGGCACGTTTATTTAGTATTTTGATGTAAGGGACCCGTGGTATCCAGTGACTTGGTACGGAGTTACAATATAATTGTGAGTTATTCGTTTCGTTACTTCAGTGACCCTTGTTTCTGTAAAAATACATCCAGAAGAGTGAACAGCGTGTAACATACGATCACCAAAACGTGCAACACGAAACAGTGAGTAATGCAACAATCCCCAGACAGATGCACAAGTTTGTGATGTTGCGAGAACAGGTGAGCATGGTGCCGTTCTGTCGCTCTTACATTGAATTCGGTGAAGCTCTACACCAGGTGCACGTCGGCCACTTCTTCCACATAGCTGTGTATCACTGTTAACGTACTGCTAACACTATCGGAAAAGCGAACCTGTAACAGAAGCAAGCACCGCCGAGGACAGATTTGAGGGAGATGAGTAAGGTGAGTCAACAGCAAGTACCGCGAGTGTGTGGAATAAGTTTATTTGAAAAAAAAAAGGTTCGGATCGTGGTCATTTGCAACGCTGTGCTGATATTTTCGGTGTAATACGGATACAAAGATAAATGAGATAAGAAATAAAACGAAACGTCACCGGGGACCTCAGATCTCTTCTACCAAAATACTCAGAAATGATAGGTGAATACACTAAGAAATTTTAGAAATGGACGTTAGATCAGTTACGTATACTAAGAAAAGCAATGTCACTAGAACAGAGTCCTCAATTTCACACCATCCCAACCAAACTCAAACCTATGCCCTGAATGTGCGAAATGTGTTGTTGGTATCACAGACATTGCCTGTACCAAGAGTAAGAGCATTAACACTCATCATTGCGAAAATTATTATTTCCAAATTCTGCAGCTACTTGGACCAGTACACAGACTATTCTTCGTCAGTGATCGTTCTTCTGCTTACCGTTTTACTATTTCATAGTAAACAAGGTTTCTGTATTTCTACGAGGCCGAGTCAAATGAAAATTCTAAATACTTTTTAACTTGAAAATTATTCATTGTACCCTAGCTGCACGAACTGTATCAGTTTACCAAAAATCTCCCTTACGCTCAACGCAAGCTCGCCAGCGCTTACAAAACACTCGAACTCCAAAGAAAAGAATTCGTATGGGAGTACGTCTTCACGACAAGGAGTCGCCAGCCTACCGAATATCTGAGTGCTCCATACTTACTGGTGGCGACTGGGGAAGGTTTGGTGATTGTTATGAACGTGGAAGATGTTCAGATATCAGGTCTGTAATTATCGCAGCAGTTGCAGGGGCGTGGTGTTACGTTTCAACAGAGATGCAGCAGACAGCAGTATACAATGACAGAAAAAAAAAATCGCAGCATCAGAAAATAATTAATGTATAGTAAGGAAATTTTGGGAATACATTTGTCTAGGTAGCATATTTAAGTGGGTAACATTGCAAGATCGCAGGTTAATGTGAGAGCGAGATAATCCACTGCAAATGTGAAACGCTGATACATTAATAACCGGTGTAACAACCAGAATGTTATATGCAAGGACGCAAACCTGCATGCATTGTGTTGTACAGGTGCCGGATGTCAGTTTGAGGCCTGTTGCGTTTGGTCGGTCAGTACGGAGACGGTTAATGATGGAGTTGTCGTCCAATGGTGTCCCGCATATGCTCGATTAGAGACAGATCTGGTAATCAAACAGGCCAAGGCAACATGTCGACACTCAGTAGAGCATGCTGGATACAACAGCGGTACGTGCACGAGCGTTATCCTGTTGGAAAACACCTCCTGGACTGCTATCCGTGAGCGGCAGCACAACACGTCTAATCACCAGACAGATCGCACCCAAGACCATGGCTCCAGGTGTAGGTCCAGTGCATCTAACACGCAGACAGGGTGGTCGCATTCCCTCAACTGGTCTCCTTCTAACCAACACACGGCCATCATTGGCACCAAGGAGAACCAGCTTTCATCAGAAAAACTAACAGATCACCACCCTACTCTTCAATGAGCTCTCGCTTGATGTTACTGGAGTATCAAATGGAATTCACGCTACAGGGCGCCTGGCTCGGAGCTGTCCTTCAAGTACCGGTAATCGATTTGTAATAGTTGGTTGTATCACTGTGGTGTCAACTGCCTCTCATATTGTTGCTGCAGATCTACATCTACATCTACATCCATACTCCGCAAGCCACCTGACGATGTGTGGCGGAGGGTACCCTGAGTACCTCAATCTGTTCTACCTTATATCCCAATCTCGTGTTGTTCGTGGAGAGAAGGATTGTCGGTATGCTTCTGTGTGGGCTCTAATCTCTCTGATTTTATCCTCATGGTCTCTTCGCGAGATATGCGTAGTTCAGCACCATGCGCCACAGTCATACGCCGATCACGATGGTAGTGCCACGTGACGTCCCGGGCCTGGTCGGTTTTCTTGATACCGTACAGTCTCGCGATCACCGCTGCCAGCAGTCTTGTACAGTGGCTCCCTTCCAGCCAAGTCTCTCTGCAATATAGCAGACAGATCATCCAGCTTCTTGTAGCCCTATTACAAGACCTTATTCAACCTCAGTGAGGTGTTAATAATGGCATCTTTGTCGTCTTAAAGACATTCTTGACTAACATCAACTCACGACGTCCATTCTCAATACCAACTAACGCCCACGACCGTTACAGCGTGTATTGCGAGCAAACCTTATTTGCATCCTCATAGTGGCGCTACTAGCGCTTTTCGAATGAGATTGGCGCGAAATTCGAATAGATATCATGTTTCAAATGTAGAAACACGCCTGCCAACTTCCGGTTATGTCGCACAACTCCTTCTTGGTGATATTTTGCCATCAGGATATCTATTTTCGCTTTCGTTGCAGGCCGGAAATGGTTTTATACGAGCTAGCAACGTGTAGGGTCCAAAAATGATATGATTTTCGTCCCAAAGAGGACTAGCAGAACTTTACCGGCCGATGACTGTGTCTGCAGCTTGTTTGGATTGGGTGATGAATAAGAATCCCATTCATTAGTCGCCTTCTTCGTTTCTCGTTAGTTATTGTGGAGCCAGGTTTCATCTCCAACGGGAGACCTTCTGCTGTAACAGATATACTGGGTGTTACAAACAGATACGGCCAAACTTTCAGGAAACATTCCTCACTCACAAAAAAAGAAAATATGTTATGTGAATATGTGTCCGGAAACGCTTACTTTCCATGTTACTTTCCATGTTACTTCTCTTCAAATCACATTAATCATGGAATGGAAACACACAGCAACAGAACGTACCGACGTGACTTCAAACACTTTGTTACACTGCACTGACATTGCACTGACTGCAAAACCACGTTCGTGATGAACACTAACCTGTTGATGCTACGTTCTGATGTGGTTGATGCTAGTACTGTAGAGCAATGAGTCGCATGTCGACACAAGCACCGAAGTCAACATTACCTTCCTTCAATTGGGCCAACTGGCGGTGAATCGTGGAAGTACAGTACATACTGACGAAACTAAAATGAGCTCTAACATGGAAATTAAGCGTTTCCGGACACATGTACACGTAACATTTTTTCTTTATTTGTGTGAAATAATTTTAAAAAGTTGAAGAATGATGAACACGAAACTCTGAACGAAGATACTTTTCGAGAGAAGGTTTTAGATTCCCATCTCCAGAAGACACGAGAAAAGAAAACAGTAGCCTTATGGGGTACATATTCGAAATAACATTGTGAAGGAATAATGAATAGAAAGTAAGCTAAATCAGAAATTCACATTGGCCAAAGAAAGCTCAAATACAAAAAGAAGTTACTGGTAATTGCGGCTAAAAGCTAAAAAACTGTAATTGCGCTCACGGCAGATAAACTCAGTTAATATGACTTCCATCAGTTGCTAAAGACGTCGATAGAGGACAGTCCAGCTCCACCAGATTTAAAAGCTGTGTTGTGACGTCTTTTTGATTGTGACAACTAAAATAAGATACTTCAAGGTTCTTCGTTATTTCATTTCAGACTGTGTGGCCAAATACTTTCTATTGTGGTTGTGACTGAGACTGTGAAATAGCATGTAGTGTTCTGAATTCTAAGGAGATTGAACAGACTTCATTGCTAAAGTTGATTGTTTGAGTCAATCTGATTCTCATGTAACCTGGGCTTTAGATTTGGAGGAATATCATTACTCCACCGCTCCCTGACACTGCTGCTGATATTGTGTGCTAAACCTTTCTCCATCATAGGCGAGCTGTTATCTGCCGAGGAACAATTTGATACCAGTTTCATTATTCTGTGTGCTACCATGTGACTGAATCGCTCGCTTTGCATGTATTTTAGTGATAAAGATTCAGATTCAGAAAGAAAAGGAGGATTCGGGTTAAAAAATGTTCGATAACGACACCATTCAAGACAGAGCACAAAATCCGGGGGCCACGTATGGGAAAGCAAATCGGCTGAGGAACTGTCAAAGAACTATGTAGAACGTGGACAACTTAAATGATATGGACTGAACACATTTGAACACCATTTCTGAACACCGCTCAGGGCGGTAAGTGTTAATTTGGAGTAGAACAAGCCGAAGTTTTGCGTCTCGGCAAGATGTAAACCCCGTAGTATATATACATTGTTTAAAAGTTTCTTTGCCAGCCTGAAGAGTTTTCCACGAAGCTCATAATATCCCTTTTAACCGTAATATATCACAAAGCCAACGAATAAAACGCTTTGACCTTTTGTTGGAAGAGAGCACAGGTCACAACTGTCTCCAATAACGGTAGGGGAAATGATTCAAAAGCTACCGTCCAAAATACTTGTCGCGCATCTGACGTAGAATCTTAGCTGAGATGAAACATAATGAAGTATCTCAAACAGAATCACTTCTTACATGCCAACCAACATGAATTCTACAAGCATCGGAATATAGGAAACTCGCCTCGCGCTTTTCTCATTTGACATGATATCTATTTGAAACAAGAAGTGGCAACTCACCTTGAACAATAAAACATATGAGGTGCTCTACATAAGTAGTAACAAAATCCAGTTAAATTTCGGTTGCAGTATAAATCACAAAAACTTAAATCCTGTAGATTCAATTAAATAACTAAAGTAATGCTGCGAGGTATGAAATATTTACCGGATAGAATTGGCAGGAGACAGTGAAAGAGTTAAAAGAATGGTAGCTCGTTTTGTACTGTCACGAAATAGGGAAGTAGGACATAATAAGCGAGTTGGGATGGCAATCAATAAAACAATGACATTTCTCGCTGCGGCGAGATCTATTCACGAAACTGCTCTGAGCAACTTTCTCCTCCGGATGGCAAATTATTTAATCAATTCCCAACATGGAGAACTGATCATCGTGATAAAAGAAGAAAAATTAGAGCTCGCACTGAAAGATTTGGATGTTCATTTTTCCACGTGCTATTCGAGAGTGGAACGGCCGAGAAACAGAAAGTGGTTCTACGAACCCTCTGTAGAACGCTTAAGCGCGGATCACAGAGTAATTATGTAAATATGGACATCCTGAAAGACTCGGATCAATTCAAACAAGTGGATACAGTTTTTCTTGAGTTCTGAAAAGTATTTGACTCTGTACGAAACCACCGTTAACTAATTGAAAGCACCATCACTTGGGGTACGAAACGAAATTTTTGACGAGACTGAAGACTTCTTAGTTTGAAGGACCCAGCGTATTCTGTTGCATGCAGCGTCACCGGAGGCAAATTCCCTAGTGCCCCGGAGAAGTGTGTTTGCTCCTTGCAGCTCATGTTGTGATCTGGTAGACTGTTATTAGTAGTAAGCTAAAACATTTTCAAATGGTATAGCTATCTATAATAAAGTGCTGTCTGAGAAAGACTACATAGACGCATCAGTCAGAGCTTAACAAAATTATTAAAATTGTGCAAAGATGGTAACTTGCTTTAAATGTTCAGAAATGTTAAACTGTGTACTTCATGGAATGAAAAATACGTATTATCCCATAACCGCCCATTCTGACAACACCTATACATCATCAGAAATGTTAGATGTGTCCCTCTCATTTTAGGATCACACCTATCATTTCTGACGAGATATGTATAGCTTTCTCAAAATGGGAGGGGTAGACAGTGTCTTATTCTCCGATGTCATTTCAATATTCAGATGCTCTACAGTGTCAACGATTTTACGTTACCACATGTAAGTCCGACAGTACTGTTTTAATTATTCCTTCATTTGGGTCTACTTAAAAAATAGCCCCTGCTGGACTTTCCTCAACATAAATTTTTAACACATTTACGTTAGCGACATCTGGAATTCTCCGAATGCAAATTACCAGTGATAACTGGCTGGCTTTATTAAGTTTGACTGCCGTTGGTGGTTGGGTCACTAGTGCTCCTCATAGCAGCTTCGAACACGCATTGAGCTATTTCGATAACATGGGACATTAGACCTTGTAAGTTCAAAACTGGCTCTGAGCACTATGGGACTTAATATCTTAGGTCATCAGTCCCCTAGAACTTAGAACTACTTAAACCTAACTAACCTAAGGACATAACACAACACCCAGCCATCACGAGACCTTGTAAGTAATTTTATGATAGCTGCTCATGCCTTTTGTTGCTGATTCACGTGGCATGCTTTTAATTTTTAGTATGAAGAATTCTGAAGTTAGTAAGTCAGTAGTACGATTCTTACAGAGTTTCGTATCAAAATTTTTTACGCAGAAATACACCCGAGGAGATACCGGCGTGGTACGAAACCAGTTATACCAGTCTCCGAGTGCCTACAATAAAACAGCTAGCACGGAAAATTGGATTCGCAATCAATTTTACCAGCGTTTCGGCAGCTCAGCATATTGTAATTTGTTTCAGTATCCCTTTCAGTATGAACTTTGCAGAATGGTCTACGGAGTATAGAGATAGGTATAGTAAGCACAGTCAGATCGCAGGTTACTCTCCCCGTGCTGCGGTGTCGGACTGGGATTTGCACGCTTGGTTTCGGACATTAGTGGAGGCTATGTGATGTTTCCGTTCGCTCCGCCGCGTTGAATTAGCCCGCAGCTACGCAGCGCGCCGAGTGCGCTGCCTCTGCTGCCTGCTGCTTGAGGAGCGGCGCTTCAGTTTGCTACCGCCAGATGGCAGCACCTTTCGCAGACCTCTGCGAGACGACCCACAACTCTCCCCACTGCCACTACAGCCGCACTTTTAAACCTCTATGCTCCTTGCTCGGTGTCCATAGAGAAGTAGTCAACCTGAAAAGAAATATTTCCGAGAAACCATCAAAGGAGCAATGAAGTACTTCTGACGGTAGTTATATTACGCATTTATTACGCAGTTGTATTTCTGACCAACGACGTTTACCCGTTGTTCTTGGCGATACTAACTGGGCAATTTTCTTTCAGGCTCACTGTTAGCGTACGTAATTTCTATTTAACGCCGTCACATTCATTACTGGTTTCATTGTAAAGATGTCAAGTGTATGATAACTCTGCCGCTCCAAATGTTACGTGGTACTACGGCAAATTAAAAGAATAGTGTCGTCTTTGGAAGCCAATGTTCGCCACGAGAATAATGTACAGTTGCAGTCTTTTGTTTTCCTGTTCCTTCAGCAGAACATCTTCTCTGTGTTTGATACACGTCTATAAATTTACATTCTTTTTAATCTAAGAGTTCCTTTCTTTTTAACTCAAGTTTATCATCTCTCACAATATTCATCTCGAACATTCTGTTTCAAATTTGCGAAAAAAAATGGTTCAAATGACTCTGAGCACTATGGGACTTAACATCTGAGGTCATCAGTCCCCTAGAACTTAGAACTACTTAAACCTAACTAACCTAAGGACATCACATACATTCATGCCCGAGGCAGGATTCGAACCTGCGACCGTAGCGGTCGCGCGGTTCCAGACTGAAGCGCCTAGAACCGCTCGGCCACACCGGCCGGCTCCAGTTTGCAGCCACAGAGTAAACAGCAACACATGTAAGTGCACGTGCTTTAGTTTGCTCTCCAGATGCATCAATCTCCTCATGATGATTGGTCATGGCACATGAAACTTGATTATAAATTAAGACCGAGGCTCACCCTACACCTTTTCGTATTCGAACTACACACTTGCGGAGGATTCTGTCGCTGTGAGTGTCAGAAGCGGAACAGAAGCTCTCAGTAGACAGTTATGGATGTGGTAGTCTGGCACCGAGGAGCAAATAATGAAAATGAGGTACCGGTAATAAGACGTAAGGCGTGACAAAGGGATGATCCAGGAAATCCGCTGCGACCTCGCTGAAGGATGTAATTAAGGAAGACTGTGTAAAACCTAAACCAGTTCCGCTTGATGGAGCTCCCATCTTACTGCTCCTATGTGCTGGCTTTGTAGAACACGTTACATTGCACCTAGCTGAAAGCAGAAATTATTAATTGCTGGAATAAATTGTCGGGACGTAGTATCGAGGATACAAGTGTAGCATGTTAAGCTAAACGCACTTAATTCTTCATGATGCGAGTGAATATATAAGGAAGAGAATGATTGCTGTATACTCTGCAATAAGTGGAAACGTTCAGGATGATTATTATTAATCTTTCGCTGCTTGAACAGAAAACTATTTACCTTATAGATACCGAATTTTATAGGAATGGTGTTCCGACTGTGTGCTGCAGGATTTGCCTTGTCAGTAGTGTTATAGTCATGACGTACCGTTAGGCGCCGATAATGGTACGGCGACGTAGGACAAACACAGGCATCAGTGTTCATTGTTGTTGCAGTCAACATGAGTCCAGACAAGGTGAGCTGGGCTTTACTCCTAAGGCTGTTTTATCGAAAGAACGAAATTCAAATGGCTCTGAGCACTATGGGACTTAACTTCTGAGCTCATCAGTCCCCTAGAACTAAGAACTACTTAAACCTAACTAACCTGAGGACATCACACACATCCATGCCCAAGGCAGGATTCGAATTTGCGACCGTAGTGGTCGCACGGTTCCAGACTGTAGCGCCTAGAACCTCTCGGACACCCCGGTCGGCTAACCGAAAGAACAGAAACAGTGTTGCTGCTCTTCGCGATTATCAACACATTAAAAGAATATCGATGTTGAAGAACATAATTCGGAAGTTCGAATTAACTGATGATTTGGCAATTGCTCCCGGGAGAGTCCAACTGCCAGTTTCGCCACAAACTGTTAAGAAGAATATAAAAATGCTGTGTGGTTGCTTAGAACGGTCGCTGGTTGGGATTAAACTGTTCCAGAGAGGATGCGTTAATCGTGTGACAGGCTGCTCATCTTCGAATAGGATTTATTATCTGTCTTACAACGCTGTTGGCCGCTTTTAGCGGTCTCGGTTGTCGTATGACGTGAGTTCACCATCATGCTCTTCAAATCATTGCAGCACGATTCTGGCCTTGTAAGACGGACAGTTATCCTGGTGGAAGATGCCATTGCCGTTGAGGAAGACATCAAGCACAAGGGGTTAGAGGTGGACCGTAATAAAGTTCGCTTGGTCTTCAGCTGTCCCGGTGCCTTCGATTACTACCGCAGGTCCCGTGGAATCACAGGTGAATGTGCCCTATAACATAATACTGCTCCCACCGACCTGCGCCCGTAGCGTGCTGCATGTTCTGAGCAGACGGCGTATCTGGACATGTTGATCGACCATGTTTACAGGGATTCATCCGACCAGGCGACACGATTCCATTGATTCGTGGTCCAATCTCGATGATACCGTGCCGACTGTAATCACAACTGACGATAGTGTTGTGTCACCATCGGAACACGTAGGCGTCCTCTGTTGCGGAACACCATGTTCAACATAGTGCGCTGAATAGTGTGCTCCACTGACTCGGGCCAGCGCGGTATTTTGTCTTCAGATCAACTAAAGATCTTGTTTCAGAGGGCGGGCAAGCCTCCGATCCTTATGTTCTGTTATGAGGTACGGACGTCCAACTTCTTGTCCTCTACTCACGGTTTCTGCATTCTTCGGCCACTTTCCACAGAAGCTCGCGACAGTAGCACGATAACAGCCGACAAGCTTGGCCGTTTCCGAGATGCTCGCTCCCAAGCACTGGGTCACAACAATCTGCGCTTTTGTCGCAGTCGCTGAAGTCGGCGGATTTCCGCATATCTGCAAATTATCGCCGCTAGAATGGTTCCCGATTCGTCTCTGCTCCGCTCGTACTTCTCTCACTATGTCTGGTGCCCTGAATGCCACCACGCAGCATACAACCTCTCGGTGGGCAGCTGTCATAATGTTTCGACGCATCAGCGTATACTGCAGAGACGTGAGGTGTTACCAGCTTGTCTGACGTACACACAGAGTACAGCACAGGGCCGATGACGGATGGTGTGCCACCCCTGCTCACACGTCTCTGATGGCGGAAATCGCATCACACACTACGATAACGGGAGTATAGCTCTGAAGACAGCTCGCCAAAAGCAGAACCTAGGAACTCTTCACACCGAGGTTCAACCATTTCCACACAAACCCTTTGGAACATACTCTGTCAAATGCTCTGGACAAAAAAATTAACAGATCTTACAAAAATGCAAATTTCTTATAAAAATCAGTTCCAAACGAACAATATTCAGGAACGAAATGCTTTTCTGTACAGAAATACATAAAATTTTAGACAAATACCCACGAGACTTTGATGTAGATGTCCAAATACTGTCATTAGTAATCTACATCTACATTATTACTCTGCAATTCACATTTAAGTGCTTGGCAGAGGGTTCATCGAACCACAATCATACTATCTCCCTACCATTCCACTCCTGAACAGTGCGCGGGAGAAACGAACACCTAAACCTTTCTGTTCGAGCTCTGATTTCTCTTATTTTATCTTGATGATCATTCCTACCTATGTAGGTTGGGCTCTACAAAATATTTTCGCATTCGGAATAGAAAGTTGGTGACTGAAATTTCGTAAATAGATCTCGCCGCGACGAAAAACCTCTTTGCTTTAATGACTTCCATCCCAACTCGCGTATCATATCTGCAACACTCTCTCCCCTATTACGTGATAATACAAAACGAGCTGCCCTTTTTTGCACCTGGTAAGGATCCCACACCGCGCAGGAATATTCTAACAGAGGACGAACGAGTGTAGTGTAAGCTGTATCTTTGGGGGACTTGTTGCATCTTTCTGCCAATGAAACGCAACCTTTGGCTCGCCTTCCCCACAATATTATCTATGTGTTGTTTCCAACCGCCGGCCGCAGTGGTCTCGCGGTTCTAGGCGCGCAGTCCGGAACCGTGCGACTGCTACGGTCGCAGGTTCGAATCCTGCCTCGGGCATGGATGTGTGTGATGTCCTTAGGTTAGTTAGGTTTAAGTACTTCTAAGTTCTAGGTGACTGATGACCACAGCAATTGAGTCCCATACTGCTCAGAGCCATTTGAACCATTTTTTTCTTTCCAACTGAAGTTGTTTGTAATTTTAACACCCTGGTACTTAGTTGAATTGACAGCCTTGAGAACTGTACTATTTATCGAGTAATCGAATTCCAACGGATTTCATTTGGAACTCATGTGGATCACCTCACACTTTTCGTTATTTAGCGTCAACTGCCACCTGCCACACCATACAGCAATATTTTCTAAATCGCTTTGCAACTGATACTGGTCTTCGGATGACCTTACTAGACGGTAACTTACAGCATCATCTGCGAACAACCTAAGAGAACTGCTCAGATTGTCACCCAGGTCATTTATATAGATCAGGAACAGCAGAGGTCCCAGGACGCTTCCCTGGGGAACACCTGATATCACTTCAGTTTTACTCGATGATTTGCCGTCTATTACTACGAACTGCGACCTTCCTGACAGGAAATCACGAATCCAGTCGCACAACTGAGACGATACCCCATATCGGGCGCTAAAGACTACACTGTTGAGCGCCCATAACACCATATCCACCACCAACGATACCCCATAGGCCCGCAGCTTGATTAGATTTCGCTTGTGAGGAACGGTGTCAAAAACTTTCCGGAAATCTATAAATACGGAATCAACTTGAGATCCCCTGTCGATAGCGGCCATTACTTCGTGCGAATAAAGAGCTAGCTGCGTTGCACAAGAACGATGTTTTCTGAAACCATGCTGATTACGTATCAATAGATCGTTCCCTTCGAGGTGATTCACAGTGTTTGAATGTGGAATAACAGGTATCACCATTAATTGTACAGTTCGACCCCAACTGTTGGAATGCAAAACACGCAGTGACAACCTCCATCATGTGTGCTGCGAGGAAGGCTCGTTCACGTTCACGTTTAAAGAGCGCCACACAGGTTCGTTGGCATTGTGTGCACTGCACTTTAGTTTTTAAGAGGTAGTTGCCGAAAGTGCGTATCAATAGGTATACAGGCGTCATCTGCGAGCTTTCCCGTCCCTCGTGACTTTGCTCTGGGCGAAAGATTTGCGATAAATGCAAGCTAAGTAATGGGGAAATGCTGTAGAGTACTCGTTGTAAAACCGAATTAGGATTCCATCCGGACCTGGTGGCTTACTTGTTTACAAATCTTACAGTTGCTTCTCTGCGCTAGGGGTGCCTATTACTGTGTTTTCCGTACAGGAGTATGGGCAGTGCTCAAAAGACGGTATGTTTGTACGATCCTTTTGAGTGATCGATTTCTTAAGGGCGAAATTTAAACTTCCGCTCACCTTTCGCTATCTTCTGTTGCCACACCAGAATGGTCAACTAGTAACTGGATAGAAGTCTTCGACGCGATTTACTATTTTAGAAACGATCAGAATTTTCTCGCGTTCTCGGCTAGTATGACGGCGGTAGATGCATGCTTCGAGTATCGATCTTTTTACAGATGAACGAAACGCTGTTAACTTCTGCCTGTCGTCATTTGGGCGTTCCCTTTTGAACCGAGAGTGCAGCAGTATTTGCTTCCTCAGCATTTTCCGAATTATAAACGACGGCGTGCCTGTTCCGTCCTTATCGCACTTACTGGGCACATGCTTCTCCAGAGCGTGATTTGCAGTTCACCATATCGGAGTTACGAGCTCAGTTAGCGTGCTTGCAGAAACATAATAACTACTGTGGGTCGGCCGTTTCGCAAGTACACAAATTATTGTTTTGTGTTATCACCCAAATATGTTTCACCACAGCTGTGCATCTTCTGTGGCTTTTTCTATTGTTTCCTGAAATGCATAGATAGTGGTTAGTTTTACCTTAAGGAATATGACACATCAGATTTTGGCTGCCAACTAAAATCAGCGACAGTTCTAAATTAGTACATCATGTCATCTGCAAAAATGAGGGATGTTAGAAAATCGTCTGACTTGAATTTTTTGTTTATTATCCGATCTCTGAAATTTATGTTCTGGAAATTTCGTTGCGTATGTCTGCTTTGGCATTATCATTGTCGTATTTTGCTTGTCCTTACCTACGACAACTTCCCTTTCATGTACCAGTCGTGTTTTGGTTAGTTCAGTTGAACCTGTGGGCATATATAAAAGTTCTGTGAAACTTAAATATAGCAAACTATATCGTGTAGTTTGTTATCCACAATAATTATTCTCAAATTACTTGTGTGCTACAAATTTCCTGGCGGCCAGTAGATTCGGGAACTTAGTTACGAATACTTCGACAATTTACTGATAACATTTTGTCAGTGGAAGTGCGTTTACTCCGAACGCGGTCTGATTTCGCTATCTGTGTGTCGACCGCCGAGTGTTCAACAGAGTACCTCAAACTACCACCTAGCCTATGAAAACGCCATGTGTACTTCACAACTATTTTGCTAACCGAGTAGCTGCTTCCTTTGTGTAGTGTACCCCTAACCTATCAAGGGGAGACCTACAGATCTCCATCCGATAACGCAGGTCCAGAAATCTGCAGCCAAGACCGTCACAGAGCCGATGAACGCCTTGCTTGAGACTATCCACGCGGCTCCAAACCAGAGGAACGCGATCAGCTGTGGCAAAAATGCTGTAACTTGCGAGCTCTGTTTGCACCCCGGGATGTAGGAATTTCGAAAAACAGTTATTAACTCTGCTTTAGTAGCACTGTCATCAGTGAGATTATCAATACTATCGCGCAGTGAAATTATTGACTGTGTGTTCCCGCTACCGTATTTAACACACGACCAGGCTCCCTTTGGGTTTTCTGCCAGATTTCTCCTCAGAGTTTCGTTGTGGAAACTATTGAAAGCATCTCGCAATGAAGCTGGATTTCGAACTTCATGGGGATTTTGCATTCTTTCAAACTTGGCATGCTTTTTTCGTCGCTTCTGCAACAGTGTTATGTCCTGCTTTGTGTTACGCAGGGATCAGTACCGTGAAGGAGTGAAGACTGTCTCTTAGGAAGGCGTCGAGACAATGTTTGTCTGCTTCTTGAAACAGATATATTTTGCGTTTATTTTGGTGGATTTGGATGTTACGGTATTCATCTGCGCAGGAATATTTTTTGCCACGTGGTAAAGTATGTTTTCGCAACCATTTGCAATTCGATTGGGCTCCTGAAATAATTGTTTAAAATATTTTCTGGGAAAGCATTCAGCACGATTCTGGATGAGGTTTTACGCCTCTTACCGACCTTAAACATGTATTTTCGCTAAGATAGAGAGGGTGGACTGAAAGCATCACAAACTCCAACAGCATGAGTGGGGTACCTATTTGAAATACGACTCAAGTTTTCTTTGAACTTTTCAGAAATTGTGTCATCTGGGTCGGAAGTCGGCAAAGGGAACCAGTTATTAATTTTTTCCGATTATCAAGTGTGGCCTGTACCCATACTAACTCACATGAGCTACCTACTTCTGTTTCAATACAAGGAGAAATAATCACTCCACCACCAACTGTGTTTAATCGATTCTTTCTGAACACAGCTAGGTCCTCTGTAAAAATTTCGACTGAACTTTTCCCTGGGGTAGGTCACTTTTAAGTACGTGTAATGATCTGAGCTTCAGTGCTTTGTATTAGCCCTTGGAGCTCTGTTTCTTTCCCAACACAGCTCCTACAGTATACGACTACAATACCGATTGTTGCTAGGTATACACTCGTCCTTTGTTTGCCTTGCACCCTTTTGGAGTGAAGCCATTTCTATAGTTTTCCGAGGGCCTCTAACATAAAAATTCGATCTACATTCCTTTAATCTTGTTTATTTTCCTTGTTATTCATCAAACAACATCTTTTCAAGACGCTATCCATTCTTCTACTGTTCTTCCAGGTCCTTTGGCATCTCTGACAAAACTGCGATGCCATCGAAAAACCTCAATTTTTGTCTCTTCTCTCTGAAATTTGATTCCGTTCCGGCTTACTCTTTATACAGATTGAATAATACCTAGGGTAGGCTAATACTCGGTGTCACTGCCTTCTCAAACACGGCCTCCCTTTTATGTCCTTCACTTATAACTGCCATCTGGTTTCAGTACAAATTGTAAATAACCTTTCGCTTCCTACATTTATCCCCTCCTACCATCACAATTTTTAAGAGTATAGAATTTTAAAGAGTGTAGTCATCCAGAATATATCCTCCTATCTTTCAAATTTGCCTTAGTTCTGGTTTTCCATTTCAGCCCTTGATATTCATGCAGCTGCTTCTCTTTTCTCTCAAGATCTCTTTATTTTCCTATTGGCGGTATCTCTCTCTCCCGTAGCTATACGTGTTTCTGAGGCCTTACATTTGTGGTCTAGTTATTCCTGCTTATCCATCTTGCACTTTCTGTCAATCTCATTTTCAAGACATGTGTATTCCCTTCGCCTGCTTCATTTGCGGCATTTTTGCGTGTTCTTCTTTCGTCAGTTAAATTCAGTATCTCTTGTGATCTCCAAAAATATCTAAGAGGTATTGCCGGTTTACCTATTTGATCCTCTGCTGCCTTCACTGTCTGCTACGGTATTCCTTTCCCCTGTTGCAGTAAATCGTTGCCTAATGCTCCCTTTGAAACTTCCAAAAACGTCTGGTTCTTTCAGTTCAATCGGTTCCCATATCCTTAATTTACTATGTTTGTGAAATTTCTTGACTTTTACTCTACAGTTCAAAGTAATAAACTGTGGCCAGCACCACTACATGTAACCTGGAAACGACTTACAGTTTAAACTCTGGCTTTATAATCTCCGTCTTACCACTTTTTTAATCAGGCTGAAACCCTCCATTGTCTCCAGGTCTCCTGCACGTATAGAACCTTCTTTCGTGATACTTAAACCAAGCGTTAGAAACGAGTAACTAAACTCTGTGCAAATTTGTGCTAGGCTGCTTCCTTTCCCCCAGTCCATATTCTCCTGCTATTTGTGTTTTTATTACTACCCATCACAACTAAATGTTCGTTTCCCTAAACTATTTCAATAATTTCTTTTATTTCTTCATACATTCTGCCAATATCATAATTATCTACGGAACTAGTTAGTATATAAACTTCTACTTCTGTGATGGCGTTTGGATTACAGGTACGGTTAAGAAATATTTCTTGCTTCCCCTGTTTGTCTTGTAAGATGTATCGAGAAATGTTACATGTCTTTCGCATATTTTTTGAGTGTTTTTTTCAGAAACTTTATCTTCTTTAAAACAGCCTTTACTTTGATGTCCCGCAGTTTGTCGAGACCGGTATGTACGAAAACTCGTTCAACACACAAAACGTAGATCATGTGAGGATAAATCTTATATTTCGCCAAAATATTTCATCCTCTACGTTTTCCTTTCGGTGGCTATTTTGTGGTACAGCTGCTGATAGAGAGTGCACTGCAGGAACTCTTCGGCAAATGCACAGCATTTGGCACAATTTTATTCCTTCAGAAAAAAATGGGTATTTAAAAATTCAAACGATATGCTGGTCCAGGTATTGTTGGAAGACTAAATGCTGATAATTCATTTATTGAGAGATATTTTGTGTAGGCGGTGTTGGAAAGCTTTGAAGGATATTTAGAGTTGCATTTTACAGTATGCAGCAGCTTTAGTTATTTATTACTGATTATTGATTTCAGACCTCCCGCGCGTAATAAAAGCTATTGAATTGTGTATTCTACGATTGCAATGCTTGAACATTCTTAAAACTTATAGTACTGTGTAACATGTTTTATACCTAATAATATAAAATATTCAAATGCCAGAACAAAGTAGGTAGGCAGCAAATATTCAATTCCAACATTTAAGTTCTTTAACTTTAATGAATTTACAAATACATTTGCCGGCCGCGGTGGTCTCGCGGTTCTAGGCGCCCAGTCCGGAACCGTGTGACTGCTACGGACGCAGGTTCGAATCCTGCCTCGGGCATGGATGTGTGTGATGTCCTTAGGTTAGTTAGGTTTAAGTAGTTCTAAGTTCTAGGGGACTAATGACCACAGCAGTTGAGTCCCATAGTGCTCAGACCCATTTGAACCATTTGAACAAATACATTTACAGGCTTGATTGTTGAAAAAATTTATAACTTATCGGAGTGAGAAATAATCAGTAATACCGAGAACCTCCGGTTTTTTCTTTCGTTGTTTGTCGTACCCAACACTCTCAATAATAAAAGCCGTATCAAAAAAATGGTTCAAATGGCTCTGAGCACTATGGGACTTAACATCTGTGGTCATCAGTCCCCTAGAACTTAGAACTACTTAAACCTAACTAACCTAAGGATATCACACACATCCATGCCCGAGGCAGGATTCGAACCTGCGATCGTAGGGGTCGCGCGGTTCCGGACTGCGCTCCTAGAAAGCCGTTTCAACTGCACAGTGACCTCAGTTCGGATAGTGTATTAACTTTACCAAATGATTCGTGTTCTTTGTAAACTGTTAATAGTGATGGTCACTTTCCATATGAGACCAGGATTAAGGAACCATTCGTGCGTTATTTGTACTTCTGTAAATATTATAAAAACTCTCTTCGTCTGAGTAAGCTAATGGTGACTGTTTCTTGATGTGAGATGAAATAGGTGTTCTGACCTATCGACTCTCGAAGCCTTTTGACAGAAGAAAGATCTATAACCCGACAGAAAAACTGCACCTAACATTTCAACCTTAGCGACTTTTTCAACCAAAAGAAGTAATATTTGAGAGCTGGATGACGGCATTAAACACCATATGACAGTAGCAACAATAACTGGTTTCGTGATGAAACAGCAACAAGGGAAACGGCCTTGAGGAAACTGCTCTCTCCAGGAAGGCAAACTTCGACGAAGGTAGAGTTACTCTCTCTGGGAGAAACCGTTAGAGTGCAGCTTTACTGCCAAGTCCCACATTTCAAGTGCGATATCCTGCTAATGATGCTGTCTGTTCAGCTTTTCGTTCCAACCAGGTATAGTCGTCACACCTGCATTGCGATGTGCCCATTATTGAGGTGAAAATCCCTATTTTCGTATAGTTCAGGAAGAACAGAAATCCTGATTGGATACAACCGATATTTTAGTGAAATAAATCCACTGGTGTTAGACACTCTACATGAAAAAAACTACTGTGAATTATCAAACATATAGGACATTCGCTCCAAGTAATAAAAACGTTACAACGTGTATACATATGGAACACTATGTCTCACGAAGCTATCCCTGAAGAATGAAAGTAGTTAGTTTATCTTTGGGTAAACGGTTTATAAGTGCAGTTTTGTTTTATTATCCTCTCAGAATTTGAAGATTAGCCAGAAACCTACCCATTTCCTAAAAAATAATTTCAGAAAAGACTGATTTAAAAATTTCGGTTTCGTCAAAAAATTTACGGTGAACTCACACTGAGGCAAAAGTGATAATAAATAACAGGACTGTCGAAAAAGTTAATTTGATTCATCGTTGAGATTTCCAAATGTCTTATCATTAAGCGAAATATACTGAGAATAATTTGTCACAAAATAATTCAAAGACGTCCTAAACTCGACTCGACAGCACGGATATAGGTCTTGCATGAAGTAGTAGCAGGAGTTGACTTTAATCTGCCTAATATCGACTGGCAAAACTACGCATACGTTATCGCTTGTAAGGACAGTCTTTCGAAATTAATACTGGAAACATTTACTATTAACTGCCTAGAGCAAATGGTCCAACGAGCCACAGGCAAAACACAGACCCGAAGTTACCGACATTGTCACCAGTGAGAGAAGGGTAGGCGACCGTGATCCTATTTCAAGAACAAAGATCACCAATGGCGAAGAGGTTATCAAGAATGGTACGAGAGCATTAGTGTTAGAGAGTCACTGTCAACTAAGAACATTTAATTCAGACCTGGCAAACACAGAAGTTGAAAGACTTTATAAATATGTTCTAGATTGTTGTTGTTGTGGTCTTCAGTCCTGAGACTGGTTTGATGCAGCTCTCCATGCTACTCTATCCTGTGCAAGCTTCTTCATCTCCCAGTACCTACTACAACCTACATCCCTCTGAATCTGCTTAGTGTACTCATCTCTCGGTCTCCCTCTACGATTTTTACCCTCCACACTGCCCTCCAATGCTAAATTTGTGATCCCTTGATGCCTCAAAACATGTCCTACCAACCGATCCCTTCTTCTAGTCAAGTTGTGCCACAAACTTCTCTTCTCCCCAATCCTATTCAATACCTCCTCATTACTTACGTGATCTATCCACCTTATCTTCAGTATTCTTCTGTAGCACCACATTTCGAAAGCTTCTATTCTCTTCTTGTCCAAACTAGTTATCGTCCATGTTTCACTTCCATACATGGCTACACTCCAAACAAATATTTTCAGAAATGACTTCCTGACACTTAAATCTATATTCGATGTTAACAAATTTCTCTTCTTCAGAAACGCTTTCCTTGCCATTGCCAGTCTACATTTTATATCCTCTCTACTTCGACCATCATCAGTTATTTTACTTCCTAAATAGCAAAACTCCTTTACTACTTTAAGTGTCTCATTTCCTAATCTAATTCCCTCAGCATCACCCGATTTAATTGGACTACATTCCATTATCCTCGTTTTGCTTTTGTTGATGTTCATCTTATATCCTCCTTTCAAGACACTGTCCATTCCGTTCAACTGCTCTTCCAAGTCCTTTGCCGTCTCTGACAGAATTACAATGTCATCGGCGAACCTCAAAGATTTTATTTCTTCTCCATGAATTTTAATACCTACTCCAAATTTTTCTTTTGTTTCCTTTACTGCTTGCTCAATATACAGATTGAATAACATCGGTGAGAGGCTACAACCCTGTCTCACTCCTTTCCCAACCACTGCTTCCCTTTCATGCCCCTCGACTCTTATGACTGCCATCTGGTTTCTGTACAAATTGTAAATAGCCTTTCGCTCCCTGTATTTTACCCCTGCCACCTTTAGAATTTGAAAAAGAGTATTCCAGTCAACATTGTCAAAAGCTTTCTCTAAGTCTACAAATGCTAGAAACGTAGGTTTGCCTTTTCTTAATCTTTCTTCTAAGATAAGTCGTAGGGTCAGTATTGCCTCACGTGTTCCAACATTTCGACGGAATCCAAACTGATCCTCCCCGAGGTCCGCATCTACCAGTTTTTCCATTCGTCTGTAAAGAATTCGCGTTAGTATTTTGCAGCTGTGACTTATTAAACTGATAGTTCGGTAATTTTCACATCTGTCAGCACCTGCTTTCTTTGGGATTGGAATTATTATATTCTTCTTGAAGTCTGAGGGTATTTGGCCTGTATCATACATCTTGCTCACCAGCTGGTAGAGTTTTGTCATGACTGGCTCTCCCAAGGCCGTCAGTAGTTCTAATGGAATGTTGTCTACTCCGGGAGCCTTGTTCCGACTCAGGTCTTTCAGTGCTCTGTCAAACTCTTCACGCAATATCGTATCACCCATTTCGTCTTCATCTACATCCTCTTCCATTTCCATAATATTGTCCTCAAGTACATCACCCTTGTATAAACCTTCTATATACTCCTTCCACCTTTCTGCCTTCCCTTCTTTGCTTAGAACTGGGTTGCCATCTGAGCTCTTGATATTCATACACGTGGTTCTCTTCTCTCCAAAGGTCTCTTTAATTTTCCTGTAGGCAGTATCTATCTTACCCCTAGTGAGATAAGCCTCTACATCCTTACATTTATCCTCTAGCCATCCCTGTTTAGCCGTTTTGCACTTCCTCTCGATCTCATTTTTGAGACGTTTGTATTCCTTTTTGCCTGCTTCATTTACTGCATTTTTATATTTTCTCCTTTCATCAATTAAATTCAATATTTCTTCTGTTACCCAAGGATTTCTAGCAGCCCTTGTCTTTTTACCTACTTTATCCTCTGCTGCCATCACTACTTCATCCCTCAGAGCTACCCATTCTTCTTCTACTGTATTTCTTTCCCCTATTCCTGTCAATTGTTCCCTTATGCTCTCCCTGAAACTCTGTACAACCTCTGGTTCTTTCAGTTTATCCAGGTCCCATCTCCTTAATTTCCCACATTTTCTACATGTTCTAGATAAGTACGTTAAAAGTAAAATAATGAAAGACGGTAAATAAATAGCCTGCTTTAAAGGTCTCATTTGGAGAACAGTGCGAAAACAGAGACCACTATACTCTCACTACAATAGAGACAGAAAAGAAACTGATAGGGGAAATTTAATAGTGACACGTGTGTCCCTAAGAAGGGCAACTAGTGATGCCTATAATAATTTTCACAGTCATATCCTGGAGGAAGGTCTATCACAAAATCCTAAAAAGTTCTGCTCATACGTGAAGTCAATGAATGGGTCCAGACCTTCCGTTCAATGTGTCGTGGACAGTCTGTTTTTGAAGCTGAAGATAGCAGAGAGAAAACAGAAATATGATATTCATTCTATAGAAACGAAAGTAACGTTGCGTGCGCCCCATGGAACTGTAAAAGGGCCTCTAGTGTTCTCAATATAGACAAAAGATTCATCGCACAGGTTCAGCAGCACTATGAGATTGTTCACTGACGATGCTGCTGTGTACAGCCATCGGTGGCCAAGCGTCAGTAACTGCGGAATGGTTCTGATAAAATTTACGCTTTGTGTAATAAATGTCAGTTGTGTTTAAGTGTGAACAAGTGGAGGATAAAATCTACGACAGAGAGAAGGTAAACAACTGTATCTGGCTACAAAATCAGTTCAGATGCGGGCTGCTAGTTTTGTTACCGGTACGTTGGATCAACGGAGATGCTTCAGGTACTCAAATGGGAATCCCTGATCGGAAGGCGGCATTCTTTCGAGGAACACAATTGAGAAAATTTAGACAACCGGATCTGAAGCTGAATGCAGAATGATCCTATTGCGCCAACAAACATTTCGCGTAAGGACCGCGAAGACAAGATAAGAGAAATTAGAGCTCGTACAGAGGCACACAGAACGTTTTTTCCTCGCTCTGTTTGGGAGTGGAACAGCAAGGGAAATGACAGGTAACGGTACAACGTACCATCCGCCCAGCACCGTACGGCGGCTTGGGGAGTGTGTGCACTACTGGACATTAAAATTGCTACACCAAGGAGAAATGCGGATGATAAACGGGTATTCATAAGAGAAATTATACTAGAACTGACATGTGATTACATTTTTATGCAATTTGAGTGTATAGATCCTGAGAAATCAGTACCCAGAACAACCACCTCTGGCCGTAATAACGGCCTTGATACGCCTGGGTATTGAGTCAAACAGAGCTTGGATGGCGTGCACAGGTACAGCTGCCCATACAGCTTCAACACGACACCACAGTTCATTCAGAGTATTGACTGGCGTATTGTGACGAGCCAGTTGCTCGGCCACCATTGACCAGACGTTTTCAATTGGTGAGAGATATGCAGAATGTGCTGGCCAGGGCAGCAACAGAACATTTTCTGTATCCAGAAAGGCCCGTACAGGACCTGCAACATGCGGTCGTGCATTATCTTGCTGAAATGTAAGGTTTCGCAGGGATCGAATGAAGGATACAGCCACGCGTCGTAACACATCTGAAATGTAACGTCAACTGTTCAAAGTTCCGTAAATGCGAACAAGATGTGACCGAGACGTGTAACCAATGGTACCCCATACAATCACGCCGGGTGAAACGACAGTATGGTGATGACGAATATACGCTTCCAATGTGCGTTCACCGCGTCGCCAAACACGGATGCGACCATAATGATGCTGTAAACAGAACCTGGATTCATCAGAGAAATTGACGTTTTGCTATTCGTGCACCCAGGTTCGTCGTTGAGTACAACATCGCAGGCGCTCCTGTCTGTGATGCTGCGCCAAGGGTAACCGCAGCCATGGTCTCCGAACTGCTGCAAACGTCGAACTGTTGATGCAGATGGTTTTTGTCTTGCAAACGTCCCCATCTGTTGACTCAGGTATCGAGACGTGGCTGCAAGATCCATTACAGCCATGCGGATAAGATGCTTGACATCTCGACTGCTAGTGATACGAGGCCGATGCGTTCCGTATTACCCTTCTGAACCCACCGATTCCATATTCTGCCAACAGTCATTGGATCTCGAACAACGCGAGCAGAAATGTCGCGATACGATAAAACGCAATCGCGATAGTTTACAACCCGGCCTTTATCAAAGTTGGAAAGGTGATGCTACGCATTTATCCTCCTTACACGAGGCAATACAACAACGTTTCACCAGGCAACGCCGGTCAACTGCTGTTTGTGTATGAGAAATCGGTTAGAAACTTTCCTCATGTCAGCACGTTGTAGGTGTCGCCACCGGCGCCAACCTTGTGTGACTGCTCTGAAAAGCTAATCATTTGCATATCACAGCATCTTCTTCCTGTCGGTTAAATTTCGCGTCCATAGCACGTCATCTTCGTGGTGAAGCAATTTTAATGGCCAGTAGTATGTAGATGTAGAACAATCCAAGCGCCCTCTTCCTTTAACCAAAGAAAGCTTTTCTTCGACGCAGTCTGTTTTAGGTCACCGCACGCTCCCCAGCGAGGAGTCTGGATGTATGAAGTGCGTTTCTGGACTGATTGCAAAATAATATCATTATTTCCAGCCACAAGTTTCTTTCGATGTAGAAATAGGAGGCAAATGTTGTGTACAGACTGGATGCTTCATACTTGTCATCTTGCAGTTACATCCTGCCGAGACATATGTTGTAGAGATGGAAGAGATGTTATTCAACGTCAATTCTCACGCATTTTGACATCGATTTTGTCAACGAGTAATGTCCCTTTACGGTTTTAGTCTTTGCAAGGTACTCTAGGAAATACTAAAGGTAACATTTCCCGCAGAGAAAATCATCTGCGCTTTTGTTGACAATTTATAAACCTTCGATAACTTTTGAGTAAATTTTCACTGACAATAAATCTTCTAAAAGAAATATGGTACCAGATCCACTAGTAATCAACCAAAAAAAACAAAGAATAACAGGGTAGTAAATAGTGAATAAATTTAAATACCCAGGAGAAATTATAACATACAACTTGGACGAGAACCTTGCATGGTAAGAAAGAACTAACAAAATGAAAAGAGCTCAAAAATGTGCATGTTCTTCAACTCGCATTTGTTGCCTAACCTTAGTCACTTTGCGCTTCCCATCAATTTTATTTTTTAAAATCTGTATTACCTTTCATCCTCTTCATCTGCTGCATTTTTATGTTTTCTTAATAGATGAGTATCCGCCTTTGCTCGGATGTGTACTTGTTCCAGTCTTGTATTAGTCCATCTCCTCGCTCCCCCCCCCCCCCCCCCTACTCAGTCCATCTCCTCCTCCCCCTCTCTCTGTCCAGATCCTCCTGTCCCCTCTAATTCCATCTCCTCCATCGCCCACTCTTTTACCATGCCCTCCTCCTCTTACTCTTTCTGTCCATCTCCTCTTCCATTTTCTCTCCGTCCACCTCCTCTTTTCTCCTCTCTGTTCGTCTCCTACTCTGAACTTCTCTCATCGCCTCCACACCAATAAGAAATAGGAGGCAGGTGGTTTTAACCCCCACAGTATTTCTTCCCAGATCGTAATTAGTATATATACCAAATTTGGTAGAAATTGTTCCAGGGCTTTTGTATGAGCTGATTTCTTATTGTTTTCCCCACGTACGCACATGTCACATATATTTAATAAATTTCACTTGTATGTGTACACACATTTCACCCGTATCTCTATCGAATTTTGCGCTGCGGTTTCATTTTCACGCAGTTCAATGTTTATGCGATCATATCTCCTGAACTATGTGTCGTACACTGACATATTTTTCTAGGTACATTCAGCGATTTTTTCCAGACCTTAAGTGCTGTGTGTACCAAATTTGGTTGAATTTAGCCCAATGGTTTAGGACGAGATGTGAAACATACATAAAGTTTTATAATATGTATGGATTTCGTGCATTAAATTAAGTATCTCCTGAGGTATTCAAGTATTTCTACTAGGTCTTGTCTCTTTCATTCCTCAAACGTACCGATTAGTTTTCTGTTGTATTCCTCTCTCCTGTTTCAGCCAAACGTTGCCTAATACTCCCTCTTAATCTCTCTACAACTTCCGATTCCCTCAATTTATCCAGGCACTTTCTCCTCAATTTCCCACCTTTCCGTAATGTCTTCACTTTTGGGCTGCGGTTCATAAAATGAATTATGGTCAGGTCCAACCTATGTGCGTGGAAATATCTTACAATTATATATATGGTTTAGAATTCTTTCTTACTATTATTCAGAATGTGAACTAACACGTGGGAAACCTCTGGGGGTTGGATACAGGACTGAAAAGTAAGCCTAAGTGTTCATAAATACGTGTGATCATTTTTTTGTGTTTTATTACTTACAGGCATTTTTTGTTCTTACGTATTTACTTTGTTTCTGTTGTTTTTTACAGATTTCCATATTGTTTCTACAGGTATTTTTATTTGTATCTGTTGTCTGTTTTGGGATGTGTAAGTCAAAGCCTTCTCATGTTTATCTTAGTTGCTATGATACTAGTAAGTAAACAAATCCTTTTAGCATAGAGAACACAATCAGTAATGAAAGCTTACTCAACATTTATTGTTGGACAAGTGTTTAGTGTGAACTGAACATTCTTTTCCTACTAGGAATAGAATCTGCTATTTGAGAACCTAACAAGCGTATAGACCTCAGTTGAAGGGGACGTGCTGTATCTGACTTCTGTTATGGGCGTTACGCCTGCTCGGCCGTATTCTTATGGGACTAGTGCGTGCTGTACACGTCTGGCTAAAAATCTCCTAATTAGCACATGGTGGATATCCTCTTGATGTATGGACTTGGAAATCGCAATGCGCCTGGAGCCAGATGTTTGTATGCTGAAAGATTTCCTATTAGACATTTTACCGAACAATAAGACATTTCAGAGAATACGTGAACGTCTTCTGGAGACAAACCCTTTTGAAAAGGGGTCATTAATTTTCATTGTGGAAGACCAGGTACTGTTAGAACACCTGATTTAGAAGATCGAATACTTTATCATAATGACGACAATAATTGCGGCTGTAACGGAGCAATAGCAGAACCTGAGAATGTGAGCCACTTAACTGTGTGAAAATTGTTACGAGAGCAACTCCTTTATACATAGCATCTTTAGAGAGTGCTAGGTCTTACTGAAATATACTTTCAATCTAGACAACATTTTTGTACTTTCTACCATATTATTCACTGACGAACAAAGCCGACCAGGAATGGAGTGCAAAATTTTCACAACACTCATGAATGGACGGATGAGAATCCTTTTTCAGTTATGAAAACTATATCAGCAACAGTTTAGCAGTGACGTATGGGCTGGTATCATCTGAGACAGGTTAACTGTACCTTTCATTTTCTATAGAACACTGACTGGAGCATAATACAGTGAATTTTTAATGGAACATTTAAATGTTTTGCCGCAAGATGTTCCACTACACTCACATCAGACCATTTAGTTCATGCACGGTGAGGCACCAGCTCATTTTGTTCTGCATTGCATTTTTATTTTTACGGACATTAAAAGGACGTAGTGTATTCAAGACTTCTTGCGAATACTGACATTCTTCACCTGTGAGTTCATGAAGGATTTCGCCATAAACAGCCGACGCCTGGAATATGGGTGCGGCGATCAGAAGCTTGTGTTGGAGCTAATGATAGAGCATTTTATTTATAGTCCGTCCAAAATTACTTGATACAGGACGTCAGTGAGTTGCCGCTACGGTGTTACCACGTCGGCCGCCGGCTACTGCTCGGACAGAGATAGCACACAAACGCTGCAAGCCACTTCATAGCAGAGGTGTAACGCGGAGGAGTTTTGCGACTGGGTGCCGCAAGGTATGTCAGAAATGCGAGATGCCCTTTCGACAGCTGTCAGTCTTCACTGACTGAGCTCCGGCAAACGATGCGTTTCGCAGCCCTGGATTTAATCACATGTCCTAAGCTAACCACAACCTCGAATTGTGTAATGTATCCGAGAAAGCGGTGCTCAACGACCTGCCGCACAACTAAAATCACCATCTATTTCTCCAGGTTTATTAAAGTTAACATCTACTAGTAAACTCAAGATATGAAAAGTTCAGTTTCAGCTTTAAAAGCCGGCCGCGGTGGTCTCGCGGTTCTAGGCGCTCAGTCCGGAACCACGTGACTGCTACGGTCGCAGGTTCGAATCTTGCCTCGGGCATGGATGTGTGTGATGTCTTTAGGTTAGTTAGGTTTAAGTAGTTCTAAGTTCTAGGGGACTGATGACCACAGATGTTAAGTCCCATGGTGCTCAGAGCCATTTGAACCATTTGAACCATCAGCGCCAAAAGCCAACTGTAATTTACGATTTAAATAATGAAAAATGCACGAGTTAGTAATTTTTTGCATTCAAAAATTTACTCTCTTTTTCGAGTGATCTTGTGCATTTGTTTACACGAATATGATTGGTGATGTTTGCATGTGTGACTTTCTGCCTCTCTTGCGTCTTTACGAAGTTAAGACAGCATTCGGAAAATCGGACAAAATGAATTTTAACGTTTTTTTTAATGCTAATGTTATAAATGGTATTTTTGTTTGTTTACATACAGATACTGTGCTTCCTTCATTACACAGAATATCACACACACGCAAATCATCACTTTCACAGTGATGAGTCTTGGACTGTACAGGAAAAGAACTGCTACAGTGTGGTACAGAAGATAACTGAAATAAACATGCAATGACGAGATCAGAAATGACCGTTTTGTTCAAAGACTATAATGGTTCAAATGGTTCAAATGGCTCTGAGCACTATGGGACTTAACTGCTGAGGTCATCAGTCCCCTAGAAGTTAGAACTACTTAAACCTAACTAACCTAAGGACGTCACACACATCCATGCCCGGGACAGGATTCGAACCTGCGACCGTAGCGGTCGCGCGGTTCCAGATTGTAGCGCCTAGAACCGCTCGGCCACCCCTGCCGGCACTATAATGGTCTCCTGGACATTATGAAAAGCTAAACGTGGTTATTAATACGGTACCCTCTCGCCACGCACGACAATGCATGATCTACATCTATATACACTCTACACAAGCCACCGTACGGTGCGTGGCGGAGGGTACCCTGTACCACTACTAGACATTTTCTTTCTTGGAAAAACGGCTACTTACCTGCCCCCGTATGTCCTAATTTGTCGTATCTCCTCTTAGTGGTTCATACGCGAAATATACGAGGGCATTCACGTTCTAAGGCCTCAGATTTTTTTTCTAATTAACTAATCACTCGAAATCGATGAAACTGGCGTTACTTCTCGACGTAATCGCCCTGCAGACGTACACATTTTTCACAACGCTGACGCCATGATTCCGTGGCAGCGGCGAAGGCTTCTTTAGGAGTCTGTTTTGACCACTGGAAAATCGCTGAGGCAATAGCAGCACGGCTGGTGAATGTGCGGCCACGGAGAGTGTCTTTCATTGTTGGAAAAAGCCAAAAGTCACTAGGAGCCAGGTCAGGTGAGTAGGGAGCATGAGGAATCGCTTCAAAGTTGTTGTCACGAAGAAACAGTTGCGTAACGTTAGCTCCATGTGCGGGTGCGTTGTCTCGGTGAAACAGCACACGCGCAGCCCTTCCCGGACGTTTTTGTTACAGTGCAGGAAGGAATTTGTTCTTCAAAACATTTTCGTAGGATGGACCTGTTACCGTAGTGCCCTTTGGAACGCAATGGGTAAGGATTACGCCCTCGCTGTCCCAGAACATGGACACCATTATTTTTTCAGCACTGGCGGTTACCCGAAATTTTTTTGGTGGCGGTGAACCTGTGTGCTTCCATTGAGCTGACTGGGGCTTTGTTTCTGGATTGAAAAATGGCATCCACGTCTCATCCATTGTCACAACCGACGAAAAGAAAGTCCCATAAGTGTTGTCGTTGCGCGTAAACATTGCTTGGCAACATGCCACACGGGCAGCCATGTGGTCGTCCATCAGCATTCGTGGCACCCACCTGGATGACACTTTTCGCATTTTCAGATCGTCATGCAGGATTGTGTGCACAGAACCCACAGAAATGCCAACTATGGTGGCGATCTGTTCAACAGTCATTCGGCGATCCCACAAAACAATTCTCTCCACTTTCTCGATCATGTCGTCAGACTGGCTTGTGCGAGCCTGAGGTTGTTTCGGTTTGTTGTCACACGATGTTCTGCCTTCATTAAACTGTCGCACCCACGAACGCACTTTCCACACATCCGTAACTCCATCACCACATGTCTCCTTCAACTGGCGATGAATTTCAATTGGTTTCACACCACGCAAATTCAGAAAACGAATGATTGCACTCTGTTCAACTAAGGAAAACGTCGTCATTTTAAGTATTTAAAACAGTTCTCATTCTCGCCACTGGCGGAAAAATTCCATCTGCCGTACGGTGCTGCCATCTCCGGGACGTATTGACAATGAACGCCGCCTCATTTTAAAACAATGCGCATGTTTCTATCTCTTTCCAGACCGGAGAAAAAAATCGGAGGCCTTAGAACTTGAATGCACCTCGTATGTTGGCGGCAGTAGAATCGTTCGGCAATCAGCTTCAAATGCCGGTTCTCTACATTTTCTCAACAGTGTTTCTCGAAAAGGACGTCGCCTTCCCTCCAGCGATTACCATTTCAATTCCCGAGGCCTCTTCATAACACTTACGTGTTGTTTAAACTTACCCGTAACGAATGTAGTAGCCCGCTTCTGAACTGCTTCTATGTCTTCCTTTAATCCGACCTGGTACAGCTCCCAGACACTCAAGCAGCCCCCTAGAATAGATCGTACGAGCGTCCTATATGCGGTCTCCTTTACAGGTGAACCACTCTTTCCTAAAATTTTCCCGAAAAAACGAGGTCGACCATTCGCCTTCCCTACCACAGTCCTCGCATGCTCGTTCCTCCGCATATCGCTCTGCAACGTTACGACCAGATGTTTAAACGACCTGACTGTGTCAAGCAGGATACTAGTAGTACTGTATCCGAACATTCCAGATTTGTTCTTCCTACTAATCCGCATTAACATACATTCTTTCCACATCTAGGGCTGGCTGCCACTCATCGCACAACTGGAAATTTTGTCTAAGCTATCTTGAATCTTCCTTCAGTCAGTCAACTTGGTCACCACAGCATCATCAGCAAAAAACCGCAGATTATTGCCCACCCTATCCGCCAAATCTTTTATATAGAGAGAGAACAACAGCTGTCCCTGGGTCTCTCCTGACGATACCCTTGTCTTCGATAAAAGCTCGTCCTCCAGGAAAACATACTGGTTTCTATTACTTAAGAAGTCTTCGAGCTACTCGCATTCTGTGAACATATTTCATATGGTCGTAACTTCGTTAACAGCTTCAGTGGGACACCGTGTTAAATGCTTTCCGCAAATCTAGAAATATGGAATCTGCCTGTTGTCCTTCTTCCACAGTTCGCAGTATATAATGAGGGAAAAGGACAAGCTGAGTATCGCACGAGCGATGCCTTCTAAAATCATTCTGATTCGTGGACGTAAGCCTCTATGTCTCAAGAAAGTTTATTATATTCGAAATGAAAATATGTTCAATGTTTCTGCAGCAAACAGAAGTTAGGCAAATTAGTCTATAATTTTGCGGGTCCGTTCTTTTACCTTTCTTATACACTGGAGTCACTTGCACCTTTTTCCAGTCGCTTGTGATTTTGTGCTGGGCGAGAGATTCGGGATAAATGCAAGGTAGATAAGGCACCAGCACCGTAGAGTACTCTTTGTAAAACTGAACTGGGATTCCATCCAGACCTGATGATTTATTTGCTTTCAAATCCTCCAGTTGTTCTCTGCGCCAGTGATTACTATGTTTTCCATAAGGAGTCTGTCTAATGGTGAAATGACGATATGTTTACATAACTCTCCTGTGTGAACGATTTCTTTAAAATGAAATTCAAAAATTCGGCTTTCGCTTTTTTATCTTTAACTGCCACACTAGATTGGCCAACAAGTGACTGAATAGAAGCCTTAGACCCGCTTAGCGATTTTACATATGACCAGAATTTTCTCGGATTGTCTGCCAGGTCTTTTCCTAATGCGTTACGGTGGTAGTTGTATGATTCGCGCATAGATCTTTTCACAGACGCACGAATCTCTACTAACCTTCGCTTGTCGGCATTTGAGCGTTCCCTTTTGAACCGAGAGCGCAACAACCTCTGTTTCCTCAACGTCCTCAGAATTTCGTTATTAAACCATGGTGGCTCTTTTCTATCATTTATCCACTTACTAGGCACATAACTCTCCAGACCGCGATTTACAATCTGATTAAACTTTGCGCATAATTCCTCTACATCCATATTACCAGAACTAAGTGATGCCAGTTCACTGTCTAAGTGAGATGCTAGTGACTGGTTAGCTGCTTTATCTAGTAGAAGCTTTCTCCTAGCTTTCTTGACTGATTGATTGACTTATGTAATGATAGTTGCTGCAATGATATCCCAATCACTAATCCTCGTTTCTATACTGACATTGTCGATAAGGCCATCCCTATTTGTAGCTACGAGCTGTAAGATATTTCCGCTGCGTGTGGACTTCCGACCTAGCTGCTCAAGACAGTTTTCAGAAAACGTCTTCAAAAGTATTTCGCGTGACTGTTTGTCTGTACCCCGCGTAATAAATCCATAGACATCCCAGTCTATACTCGGTGGGTTAAAGTCGTCTCTAACTAGTATTGCGTGAGCTGGGTATTTACGCCATATTGACCGTAGACTTCCCTTGAACGACTCTAGAACTGTGACAGCAGAATCGGGTGGCCGGTAAAAACATCTACACTCCTGGAAATGGAAAAAAGAACACATTGACACCGGTGTGTCAGACCCACCATACTTGCTCCGGACACTGCGAGAGGGCTGTACGAGCAATGATCACACGCACGGCACAGCGGACACACCAGGAACCGCGGTGTTGGCCGTCGAATGGCGCTAGCTGCGCAGCATTTGTGCACCGCCGCCGTCAGTATCAGCCAGTTCGCCGTGGCATACGGAGCTCCATCGCAGTCTTTAACACTGGTAGCATGCCGCGACAGCGTGGACGTGAACCGTATGTGCAGTTGACGGACTTTGAGCGAGGGCGTATAGTGGGCATGCGGGAGGCCGGGTGGACGTACCGCCGAATTGCTCAACACGTGGGGCGTGAGGTCTCCACAGTACATCGATGTTGTCGCCAGTGGTCGGCGGAAGGTGCACGTGCCCGTCGACCTGGGACCGGACCGCAGCGACGCACGGATGCACGCCAAGACCGTAGGATCCTACGCAGTGGAGTAGGGGACCGCACCGCCACTTCCCAGCAAATTAGGGACACTGTTGCTCCTGGGGTATCGGCGAGGACCATTCGCAACCGTCTCCATGAAGCTGGGCTACGGTCCCGCACACCGTTAGGCCGTCTTCCGCTCACGCCCCAACATCGTGCAGCCCACCTCCAATGGTGTCGCGACAGGCGTGAATGGAGGGACGAATGGAGACGTGTCGTCTTCAGCGATGAGAGTCGCTTCTGCCTTGGTGCCAATGATGGTCGTATGCGTGTTTGGCGCCGTGCAGGTGAGCGCCACAATCAGGACTGCATACGACCGAGGCACACAGGGCCAACACCCGGGATCATGGTGTGGGGAGCGATCTCCTACACTGGCCGTACACCTCTGGTGATCGTCGAGGGGACACTGAATAGTGCACGGTACATCCAAACCGTCATCGAACCCATCGTTCTATCATTCCTAGACCGGCAAGGGAACTTGGTGTTCCAACAGGACAATACACGTCCGCATGTATCCCGTGCCACCCAACGTGCTCTAGAAGGTGTAAGTCAACTACCCTGGCCAGCAAGATCTCCGGATCTGTCCCCCATTGAGCATGTTTGGGACTGGATGAAGCGTCGTCTCACGCGGTCTGCACGTCCAGCACGAACGCTGGTCCAACTGAGGCGCCAGGTGGAAATGGCATGGCAAGCCGTTCCACAGGACTACATCCAGCATCTCTACGATCGTCTCCATGGGAGAATAGCAGCCTGCATTGCTGCGAAAGGTGGATATACACTGTACTAGTGCCGACATTGTGCATGCTCTGTTGCCTGTGTCTATGTGCCTGTGGTTCTGTCAGTGTGATCATGTGATGTATCTGACCCCAGGAATGTGTCAATAAAGTTTCCCCTTCCTGGGACAATGAATTCACGGTGTTCTTATTTCAATTTCCAGGAGTGTAACATGCTCCAACGGTCGCCCCAAAGTTGGTCAGTCTCAAAAACGTAATAATTCCAGTCTGCTGCAAGTCAAGGCTCTAAACAGACCATTAATTCCATTCTAAAAAAAAAAAAAAAATAATAATGAGAGAGGAAGAGAGAGAAAGAGAAATAGGGAGAGCCATGCTATTTATTGCTTCTTCCACGAGGACATCATTGTGCGAATAGGGAAAAGACACTATCCTAAATCATTACTACAGTTTAGAAATCGCGGGAGTGCATAAAGTGTTTCCATACGGATGTGTCTTTACCTTCGATCAACAAAAACTCTCCGAGTCTATTAAGCCGCCGACACTTCTACAGCAACACTCTCATGTGTGCCAGAAATCCACCAGTTTCACACTCACGTATATGAGTGCCACAGCTTGTGCGGTGACAGGTTACTCAGTTCTGTAGCATACGTTCACAGGTTAATGTCGACGTTAGTTGCCACTTTCTTAGCGATGCCGCCTGTCGATTCACTTTGATTAGTGGTTATTGTGCAACTGTAAGACAATGAAAACTGAGACCCACTTTTACACATGATGCGGAAGTTACTTTAGTCCGTAAGTTTCACACGCAAGTATACACAAGCGATCTGATGATATGGTGAGCAGCACTCTGCGATTGTTTTCTAATGACGCTGTACTGTACGGAATAGTGTCTTCGTTGAATCACCGTAGGATTATAGAGGATGACTTAGACAGTACTTCTACCAGAAAAATGTAAGTGAATGCAGATGAGGAGGCAAAAATATTATTTCATGTTCGGCCATAGTGTTAGTTGTGTGCCGTTCGACACAGTCAAGTCGATTAAATATGTAGGCGTAAAGTTGCAAAACGATGTGAAATGGAGCGAGCACGTAAGGTCGGCAGGAGGTATGGCGAATGGTTAACTTAAGTTTACTGTGAGATTCCAGATAGTGTATCTCATCTATAAAGAAGATCGCGTATAGAAAACTAGTGTGACACATCGTTGAGTCCTAATCGATTGTTACGGATCCCCATGGTGGTGGGATTAAAGGAAGATTTCGAAGCAATTCAGAGGCATTCTGCAAGATTTGTTAGCATGCGAGATAACAGAAATTAGAGCTCGCACGGAAGCATATCGATGGTCGTTTTTCCCTCACTCCATTTGCGGGGGAGTGAGTGGCAGTGGTAGACGTTGCCGTCCGCCATGCACCGTATAGTGGCTTACTGAGTACGTATCTGAATCTAGGTGTACTTTAACGACCACCTACCTTTAGTAGCCGGCCGCTATGGCTGAGCGGCTCTGTGGTGATTAAAGTCACGGGATAGCGTTATGCGCATATACAGACGGCTATAGTATCGCCAACACAACGTATTGCACTGGCGGAGCTGTACTGAAATGAAATGTGGTGTGGCGGGGGCCTCCCGGCTGCTAGGCCTGATCGCCACTTCTGCGGCTTCTCGTCGATGAGGATTAAATGACGATGATGAAGACGAGACAAACACCCAGACCCTGGGCGGAGAAAATCTCCAACCCAGCCGGGAATCGAATCCGGGCCACCCGGCATCACAAGCCTGCGCGCTGTCCACTCAGCTATGGTGGAGGACGGCACAGCTGTCATTTGTACTCAGGTGATTCATGTGAAACGGTTTCAGAAGTGATTTTGACTTTACGACGAGAATTAAAAGACGTATATCGTGGAATGGTATTTGGACCTAGAAGCATGGGCCTTTTCATTTCGGAAATAGGTAGTTCAGTATTCCGAGATCTGCAGTGTCACGAGTGTGCATAGAATACCGAATTTCAGGCATTACATCTCACCACCGACAACTCAGTGGGCGACGGCCTTCATTTAACGACCGAGAGCAGCGGCGTGCTCGTAGAGTCACCAGTGCCAACATATAAGCAACACTGAGTGAAATAGCAGCTGAAATCACTGTTGGACGTACCATGGACGTATCCATTAGGACACTGCGGCGAAATTTAGTGTCAGTTGGCTATGGCAGCAGACGACCGACCCGAGTACTTCTGCTAACAGTACGTTATAGCTTGCAACTCCTCTCCTAGGCTCGTGACCGTAGTGGTTGGATCCTAGACGACTGGAAAACTGTGGCCTAGTCAATGGGTCCCAATTTTAGTTGGTAAGAGTTGATGGGTTCGGGTGTGGCGCAGA
Source organism: Schistocerca gregaria (assembly GCF_023897955.1). NCBI lineage: Eukaryota > Metazoa > Arthropoda > Insecta > Orthoptera > Acrididae > Schistocerca > Schistocerca gregaria. The sequence goes on along the minus strand of NC_064931.1, from coordinate 812,881,680 downwards.
CCCGAGGAAGCCATGGACCCAAGTTGTCAACATGGCAGTGTGCAAGCTAGCAGTGGCTCCATAATGGTGTGGGCTATGTTTTCGCGGATTAGAATCGGTCCTGTGGCTCAACTGAACCGATCATTGACCGGCAATGGTTACGTTCGGCTACTTGTGGACCATTTGCAGTCATTTATGGACTTAATTTTTATGCCAAAGCGCGATGTCAACAGGGCCACAACTGTTCGCTATTGGTCTGAAGAACAGTGTAGACAATTGAAACGAATGACTTAGGCAGCCTTCGAACATTTATGAGACATAGTCGAAAGGTGACAGATGTGAAAATTACCGAACTATTAGTTTAATAAGCCACGGCTGCAAAATACTAACACGAAGTCTTTACAGACGAATGGAAAAACTAGTAGAAGCCGACCTAGGGGAAGATCAGTTTTGGATTCCGTAGAAATGGTGGAACACGTGAGGCAATACTGACCCTACGACTTATCTTAGAAAACAGATTAAGGAAAGGTAAACCTACGTTTCTAGCATTTGTAGACTTAGAGAAAGCTTTTGACAACATTGACTGGTATACTCTCTTTCCAATTCTGAAGGTGTCAGGGGTAAAATACAGTGAGCGAAAGGCTATTTACAATATGTACAGAAACCAGTTGGCAGTTATAAGAGTCGATGGGCATGAAAGAGAAGCAGTGGTTGGGAAGGGAGTGTGACAGGGTTGTAGCCTATCCCCGATGTTATTCAATCTCTATATCGAGCAGGCAGTAAAGGAAACAAAAGAAAAATTCGGAGTAGGAATTAAAATCCCTGGTGAAGAAATAAGAACTTTGAGCTTCACTTATGACATTGTAATTCTGTCAGAGACAGCAAAGGACCTGGAAGAGCAGCTGAACGGAATGGACAGTGTCTTGAAAGGAGTATGTAAGATGAACATCAACAAAAGCAAAATGAGGGTAATGGAATGTAGTCGAATTAAATCGCTGCGGGAATTAAATTAGGAAATGAGACACTTAAAGCATTAAATGAGTTTTGCTATTTGGGGAGCAATATAACTGATGATGGTCGAAGTAGAGAGGATATAAAATGTGGACTAGCAATGGCAAGGAAAGTGTTTCTGAAGAAGAGAAATTTGTTAACATCGAGTAGAGATGTGTCAGGAAGTCGTTCCTGGAAGTATTTGTATGGAGTGTAGCCATGTATGGAAGTGAAATGTGGACGATAAATAGTTTAGGCAAGAAGAGAACAGAAGCTTTCGAAATGTGGTGCTACAGAAGAATGCTAAAGATTAGATGGGTAGATCACATAACTAATGAGGTGGTATTGAATAGAATTTGAGACAAGAGAAATTTGTGGCACAGCTTGACAAGAAGATGGGATCGGTTGGTAGGGCATCTTCTGACGCATCAAGGGATCACCAATTTAGTATTGGAGGGCAGAGTGGAGGGTAAAAATCGTGGAGGCAGGCCAAGAGATGAATACACTAAGCAGATTCAGAAGGATGTAGGTTGCAGTAGGTACTGGGAGATGAAGAAGCTTGCACAGGATAGGGTAGCGTGGAGAGCTGCATCAAACCAGTGTCTGGACTGAAGACCACACTGACACACACACAGTGTCGAGAGGTCAGTTGGTGGACAAATTCCTGCACCGGTATCACTTCCTCACTTACGGACGGCTCTAGAGGTAGCGGTACTACCACGGAAATACTATTTCGTGTATCTACGAGGGTTTGAACTGTTCGTTTTTGGAACACTACCTACGACCAGCTTAGAGACAGAAGTGATGTCACTTTCTACAGGACCTGCCCATCATTTTGCAAGACAATGCTCAGACATGTACAGTGCAAGCTGTTAGTGATTTGTTTGTCTGATGGGGCTGCTAAGTGCTTTACCACCTACTGCACTCCCCTGACTTAAGCCATCGTAAGTTCAACTCGATTTCTAAAATGAAGGAAACACTTCACGGCATTCGCTTCAGAACTGTTCCAAATTCGTCGGGCAGTAGACCGCGCCGCTCGAACTGTCAACACAACTGGCACTGCTACGAACATCCTACGACTTCCACATCGCTGGCAACGGGCTATACACAATGCTGGCCACTACTTTGAAAGTCAGTAAAACTTTGAAACACGTATATATTTTGTAGGAGCTATAATAAATAAATAGTTGCCACTATTGAAGTTCCAACCCTCGTACCTACAACGATTCTGTCATCAAGTAAGGCTTAGAGGTCATAATGCATAACAATAACTCTAATTGGGAGAGCAGTTACATCTGACGTTCGCCCATTGATTTTGGCCCGTGGTCTATTGAAATGGGCAAAGATACTGACGTATGGCTCCAGATGAGAAGGCACAATTCGCGACGGTGAGTAGAGAGTTTGAAGTGAGGCCTGGAGAGTGACAGAGAGGGCCGGCGAAGTCAACGGAGCGTACCCTGCGAAGGACCAGCTTTGGGATGGGTGTTGCCTACCCGCCCGTGGTGGCAGTACAGAGGCGGCTGGCCGGTGTCGACGGAAGCGTATGCTGCAGAGCGAGGAAGTGTGTTGGTGCGAGACTTGTGGCTGTGGCACCGGGTTTGGTGCCGAGTTGTGATGGAGGCTGTGCTCTGGCATCGAGTACACCTTGCCTGAGGAACTAGGCTGTACATTCACGAACTTTACAAACGAGTTCCTTGACTTCGGCCCAACTCGTCCTAACTTTACTCTCTGTCTATGAGTTAAAGTTTTGCTTTGGGTTGCGTGGCGGGGCGAAGAGTGGGCGGAGGAGCGCGAAGCTGAGTGTGTGCGCTGTTTTCCCACGCTTAAGTAAGTGTTGACATTTTGAAATCTCTGATCTGAATCGCAGTTTTTATGATAAGCGTAGATGTATAAGAGTGCCTTTCGTTAATCTGGCGTAGTGGCCAGCGTGCAACGTAAATTATTCTGTATCTAATTGCGATTTTCTGTCTTTTACAGTGTTCTATGTGATTTGGTCATCTCCTGAAATCACCTTGTACAGTGTGGGGAGGTAATGGTAGTGGGAAAAGGTGACGAGAACAGCACTTTTCTCTGTGTGCAAGCTGCTTGAAGTTTGGCGTGCATGTATGAGTACCACTGGATAACTGTATGAAAAGCTCTTATGTATTTTCTTGAGGTTGTTCTACATTATTAACTCACTTGTTTTTCGTTTAGTGACTATTCAGAAACTTGTGTTTAACTGTCTGGTTACAGTTTTCCCTTGATTACGCACGGTCACGTTGTTGCATGAATGTGACCTTTTAAATGTTTCCTTTGACTTACTGCGGTTGCTCTTATTGCTTAAAGAATACTCCAGTCTCAATTCATTTAAATAGTTTGGTGTTTGTCAGCGCCTAATTAGAGCCGTTTCACCTTGTAAGATAAGACTGCTTAGCTGTTGGTTAAAATACGGCTTCTTGGTTAATACTGTGTTATGTTTCCTATAACGATTGAACTTTAATGTTTCTTCCTGATCAGTTAAGTATGAAAATTTGCGTATTCACGTACTCATTCTGCCAATTGATCAAGAGCGTTCTCTCAGTAAAATTATTCCTAGTATTTTGTATGTGGCTTAACTGCTGTTTGATAACGCGCGCTTGTTTAGTGCTACGTTCTTTTGTTTTTAAATAATTAATCTGTTTTCTTTTACTAGTCAGTCGCGGCCATTCTTCGTATGTGCTCTTGCTAACATCACGTTTTTTATTGTGTAAGTAACTTATCCGCTAGGCAGTAATGGCCACTTGCTTATGTTAAGGTTTTTTGATCTTAAATATTTAATCTAATAGTTCCTTTTACTGTTCAGTTACGGCCGTTCTTGCTCAATACGATTTGTATTATCCACTCAGTATTGGTCAATAACGGCCGCTTGTTTAATGTTACGTTAATTTTCCTTTTAATTTGTAACTTTTACCGGTTTTTCACGGCAGTTTGAGATAAAGAATTCTTGCAAAATGATTTTCAAGGCTATAGAATTCAGACGTCTCTCTGGAATTGACTGTCCGTCCGAACAGGCCTCGGAAGGCCCAACGTTACCATCCGACAGCCATGTCATCCTCATTCCGATATGCCCAAAGGGATACGGATGTGGAGGGGCACGCAGTCAGCACACCGCTCTCCCCGCCGTTGACAGCTTTCGTGGCTACTTCTCACTCAAGTAGCTTCTCAGTTGTCCTCACAAGGGCTGGGTGCACCCCTCTTGCCAACAGTACTCGGAAGACCCGGGCAGTCAGCCATCCCAAGCTCCACAATCGATGTTACCAGTGCCATAGTTGTTGGCCCTCTCTCAAATTAGTAGACTTCAATTTTTCTAACATAAGAGTTATCGTCCAGAATTCATTTGAGTCAGGATATTTAAGACAAGCACAGATTTAATTGAACTCATATTTTCTCATGCAACAGATCTTATTGTATTGTTCTCTGGAAATAATAATGTATATGCTTTGCTTTATTGGAAAGAAATATTCTTAATTTTCCTGTATTACTCAAGTACCGATGTATATACTGTATGTCTTGGTGTTAAAAATAAATTTTGGAAAGAGCTCAGTGGCTTTCGATCAGGGACCACCGTGTCCAGGAAAAACAGCTCAAAGCTTAAGTATCACTCACTCTCCAACCCCCCCCCCCCCCCCCCGTCCCCCTTATCATTCCTCCTGGCTTCGTTTCAGTATCCTTAGTGGTGAATTTGGTGAATGTCATCGTCCGCTTGATGCTAGAAGACTATACAGAAACGAGCTGAGTTATCCACCGCCTATAGATACCAGCAGCATTACCAATACTCCTCTATAACAGACATCGACATAAGTAAAGTAAAATACGGTACCATGCAGCCTAAAGATAATGTCTGACGACGGCGACAGAAGAAGTCGTTGAATGGCCGAGAGCATATACAAGTCGAACGCTATAAGAATTCCGTAAAGCGTTTATCCAAGATAACTTTCACCTTGGTGTTTGTCGCTAGGTCGATCTTTCCATCTTTGCAACATGTAGTTTCTGCCGTATTTGGAACCCGTCTCACACAATTTCCCGCCCGTAGTTTAAATGTTATATCCCACACGCAGATACAGTAATCTGTGGACATTCTCCATCACTTAATCTCCCATCCCCCACATTCAGTACCTTAATGTAACTGTACGCTATCATGAGACCACCTTCGATCGAAAAAAAAACTTTGCCAGTTTTGGACTTTCTGCATTCACATGTTGCAATGGCTTGTCATTGGCAAAGGCTAGACAGTCTTCTGCGGCGTTATACGTTATTTTGTATTTATTGATTTCCGAAAACCTTTTTGCTCAGTACCAGAGCACCACTTATTAATGGACGTACGAGTACACGGGGTGTCAAATGATATTTGTGACTGAACATAGGCTACAGTGGTAAAAATGTTCAAATGTGTGTGAAATCTTATGGGACTTAACTGCTAAGGTCATCAGTCCCTAGGCTTACACACTACTTAACCTAAATTAGCCTAAGGACAAACACACACACCCATGCCCGAGGAAGGACTCGAACCTCCGCCGGGACCAGCCGCACAGTCTATGACGTTAGCGCCCTAGACGGCTCGGCTAATCCCGCGCGACACCCTACAGTGGTAAGAAGAATACAATACGTTATCTTCGATGGAGATAATCTGAAACTGTGGAAGTAAGTTCACAAATGTCACAGGGAAGTGTATTGGGTCGTTTGCTGCTCATTTTGTATATTAATGGCCTGGCAGACAATACCAACAGTAACCTAAGTCGGTTTTTAGGTGATACAGTTATTTATAATGTACCACTATCTAAAAATAGAGCACATATATTCAGCCAGATTTTGATAAAATTTACAATTAGTGCAGAAGTTGGCAACTTGCTTTAAATGTTCAGAAATGCAAACTGGTGCTCATCAAAAAACTAAAAGAATGTAGTATCCTATAACTTCATTATCAGAGTTCCAGCTGGAATCAGTCAATTCGTACAAATACGTAGGTATGGCGATTTGTGGGATTTCAGTAGTAGGTAAATTAGATAGCGGACTTCGTTTCATTAGACAATTAGTGCACAAGGTAGGTTGTTTACAAAACAGTTGTAAACGCATCATACAATGCTGCTCAAGTGTGTTGGATACATACCAGATAGGACTAACAGAGAACACTGAACTTATGCAAAGAAAGCAAGAACAAATGCTCTCAGATTTGTTTGGCCCATGACTGAGTGAGAAGAAGGTTCTGAAAAACGTGAAGTGGTGGACGTTTCAAGATAGAGGCCAACTATCTCGCGAAATCCTACATACAAAGATTCAAGAACCAGTATTATGTGAGGAATCAAGGAATGTAATACATCCTCGTACGGTTCTCTCCCGCACGGACTGTGACGACAAGAGCAGACTAATGACATCGCACACACAGGCACTGCTCTCTCTACGCGAATGGAAAACTTAGAAGCGACAATTCCTAACACGTGGTAGAATGAGGAGTACCATCTACCACTCAATTCACAGTCCTTTGGAGAATATAGCTGTGAATGCAGGTGTACTTTTAGATGTAGATACAATATGTGATCAAAAGTATCCGAACACCCCCAAAAACAAACGTTTTTCATATTATACGCATTGTGATGCCGCCTACTGCTAGGTACTCCATATCAGCGACCTCAGTAGTCATTAGACAGTGTGAGAGAGCAGAATGGGGCACTCCTCGGAACTCACGGGCTTCGAATGTGGTCAGGTGATTGGGTCTCACTTGTGTTATACGTGTGTACGCGAGATTTCCACACTCCTGAACATCCTTAGGTTCACTGTTTCCGATGTGATAGTGAACTGGAAACGTGAAAGGATACGTACAGCACAAAAGCATACAGGCCGACCTCGTCTGTTGACTGACAGAGACCGCCGACCGTTGACGAGGATCGTAATGTGTAATAGGCAAACATCTATCCAGACCATCACACAGGAATTCCAAACTGTATCGGGATTCACTGCAAGTAATATGACATTTAGGTGGGAGGTGAGAAAACTTGGATTTCATGTCGAGCGGCTGCTCATAAGCCACTCATCACGCCGGTAAATACCAAACGACGCCTCGCTTGGTGTAAGGAGCGTAAACCTTGGACGACTGAACAGTGGAAAAACATTATGTGGAGTGATGAATCAGGGTACAAAATGTGGCGATCCGATGGCATGATGTGGGTATGGCGAATGTCCGGTGAACTTCATATGCCAGCGTGTGTAGTGAAAACAGAAAATTCGGAGGCGGCGGTGTTATGGTGTAGCCGTGTTTTTCATGGAGAGGGCTTGCACTCCTTGTTGTTTTGCATGGTACTATCATAACACAGGCCTACATTGATGTTTTAAGCACCTTCTTACTTCTTACTGTTGAAGACCAATTAGGTACTGTATTCATACATTATGAATCACCTCGACGGGAACGATCTATTGACACGTAATCAGCATGCCTTCAGAAAACGTCGCTCTTGTGCAACGCACGAAGTAATGGCAGCTATCGACAGGGGATCTCAAGTTGATTCCGTATTTCTAGATTTCCGGAAAGCTTTTGACACCGTTCCTCACAAGCGACTTCTAATCAAGCTGCGGAGCTATGGGGTATCGTCTCAGTTGTGCGACTGGATTCGTGATTTACTGTCAGGAAGGTCGCAGTTCATAGTAATAGACGGCAAATCATCGAGTAAAACTGAAGTGATATCAGGTGTTCCCCAGGGAAGCGTCCTGGGACCTCTACTGTTCCTGATCTATATAAATGACCTGGGTGACAATCTGAGCAGTTCTCTTAGACTGTTCGCAGATGATGCTGTAATTTACCGTCTAGTAAGGTCATCCGAAGACCAGTATCAGCTGCAAAGCGATTTAGAAAAGATTGCTGTATGGTGTGTCAGGTGGCAGTTGACGCTAAATAACGAAAAGTGTGAGATGATCCACATGAGTTCCAAAAGAAATCCGTTGGAATTCGATTACTCGATAAATAGTACAATTCTCAAGGCTGTCAATTCAACTAAGTACCTGGGTGTTAAAATTACGAACAACTTTAGTTGGAAGGACCACATAGATAATATTGTCGGGAAGGCGAGCCAAAGGTTGCGTTTCATTGGCAGGACACTTAGAAGATGCAACAAGTCCACTAAAGAGACAGCTTACACTACACTCGTTCGTCCTCTGTTAGAATATTGCTGCGCGGTGTGGGATCCTTACCAGGTGGGATTGACGGAGGACATCGAAAGGGTGCAAAAAAGGGAGCTCGTTTTGTATTATCGCGTTATAGGGGAGAGAGTGTGGCAGATATGATACACGAGTTGGGATGGAAGTCATTACAGCATAGACGTTTTTCGTCGCGGCGAGAGCTTTTTACGAAATTTCAGTCACCAACTTTCTCTTCCGAATGCGAAAATATTTTGTTGAGCCCAACCTACATAGGTAGGAATGATCATCAAAATAAAATAAGAGAAATCAGAGCTCGAACAGAAAGGTTTAGGTGTTCGTTTTTCCCGCTCGCTGTTCGGGAGTGGAATAGTAGAGAGATAGTATGATTGTGGTTCTATGAACCCTCTGCCAAGCACTTAAATGTGAATTGCAGAGTAGTCATGTAGATGTAGATGTAGATGTAGATGTAGGGGATGATGATTACGTCTTTCAACACGACCGAACACCTGTTCATAATGCACAGCCTGTTGCGAAGTGGTTACACGACAATAACATGTCTGTAATAGAGTGGCCTGCACAGAGTCCTGACCTGAGCCCTATAGAACACCTTTGGGATGTTTTGAAACTCCGATTTCGTGCCAGGCCTCACCAACCGACATCGATACCTCTCCTCAGTGCAGTATTCCGTGAAGAATGGGCTGCTATTCCCCAAGAAACCTTCCAGGACCGGATTGAACGTATGCCTGAGAGAGTGGAAGCTATCATAAAGGCTAAGGGTGGGCCAACACCATATTGAATTCCAGCATTACCGATGGAGGGCGCCACGAACTTGTAACTCATTTTCAGCCATGTGTCTGGATTCTTTTTATCACATGGTGTATGTGTATAATCCGTTCACTTTCAGTAGCAGTGGTTTATTTGGCCTGTATTCATTGTTCGACCGGTTTTCTTGGGACCACTCAGTTTCAACCTATATTCTTACCGTACTGCTGTCCCTCTATAAAAGTTATCCATCACTGTGCTTCGGAATCCGACCAATATTAAAAATTCGTTTTGCTAAATAGTGTTATATTACCGATAAAAGTCACTCTACTAATGCAATAAATGGATTTTTCTACAAACAGTATTATGATTGGTATTTGTGTACAGTAGAGGGAAGGCTCGCTTGAATGTCTGATGCGTCTACTATTAGGCCGTTGCCATGTAAATGTTCAGTTCAACTATGACATGAAATTATTTTTGTGAGTAGACAGATATTTTAAAGTCTGGAAGCACAGATATTGAGGGACTCGAGTATTCATAACTGAGCGAAAACGCATTTGCAGACAGGACACGAGCATTGCTTCTCTTTAGCGTTCCGTAGCACCACAAACGTTGGAGTGACGTACACCTTGATTCTCTCTAATACCCGTTCACAACGAACACATTCTGTAAGCTGATGAATATCCAGATCTGAGCCCACGACACGTGCCGCAGCATCTGATACATCTCACAGAGGGTACTTCACAGGCAGTTCAATTGTTTGTATCATCTCAGTCATGGTTTGAGCTTTGCTCGCTGATCACTGATAACTAGAGGACTTACGTCAGTCGCTTGTTGCATAAACTGTCAGTCATTAGTTTGTTACGATCAGTCTTGTTTACAGAAGAGGCAACATTTGTAGTTGATGAAACAGAAAATTTTCTCAAATACCACTTCGTAATCGTGAAAAATCCTTGCGATAAAGACACCAATAGCAGTTTAATGAATTTTAATGAATTTGTAGGTGACTGTATGGTTTTTCAGTATGATTTTCTCGGAGGTATTGCATGTACTGGCTACAGACAAGTAACTGTAAACACGTGTGTTACTTACGGTGCACAGAATATATCAGTGATACGTCGTACGATATGTTGTAAGGTGTCAGGCAAATCCAACACCTTCCATGAAAACCCTGACATAATAAGCAAATCTAGTAGTATGTCACATAGCTCCGAATAAATCGTGACATTAAATTAACCAAAGTAATACGAGTAACGAGTGAGCAAATGGAATACCACAGACTAACACAAGAATGCCTAAATCCATGTCGTACCTTCCCACCGTGAGACCGACACAGTTCATAGGGGAGAAACGAGAACAGAAGCCGAGAGCAGAACCGTGTTAAGCTAGAAGGCCCTACGATAAGGGACAGACTGGACACGCAAATCGGCAGCCTACCGCTAAGACTACCACCCGCACGTTTTGTTACGTCAAGGACCACCCCCCAGCCCATGTTAAAAGCTAGAGCCCTCCAGAAAAACAGAATAGATCTTACGAAAACACAAAAAGGGCCACTACCACCTGCAAGTTTTAGCGTGAGACTTTTTCGCGTGTCTGTTACATTAGGACCACCCGCCAGCCAATGTTAAAAGATAGAGCCCTCCAGAAGAATAGTATAGATCTTACGATAACGCTAAAAGGACCACACCAGCTGCAGGTTTTAGCGTGAGACTTTTTCGCGTCTCTGATACATTGCAAACTTTAAAAACATTGCCCCACCACGAAAAGTATAACGTTTCTCATTGGATAGACAGAATTTTTGTAAGCGGAGCTTAAGGTTAACATTGAGACCCTGATTCGTCAGATGAAAACACAGCCAGATAGTTTTTTTTTAAACCAACTTCGGTAAATTGTAGTAAGGAGAAGTTAGGAGAGAGTTGCTTCCGAGATGGCGAGGTGAGCGGAGCTGTGCTGCCTGCCGCTGCCCTGACGCTGCCTAAACACCGACAAGGTAATGAACGCACGCGATGCCGCATTTTTGAGAGCATAAGGCTTCACTCAGAACTGCAGAAGTCTCATCTGTTACACCCCCTTTTTGCGTAATACTAATGTCGATCGTTAATTAAAACTCATGGAGTTCACATTTGCCACTTGAAGTAAAGATCTGAAACGCGATGATTTTTCTTTTATATAATTATTGAGAAGCCACATCAGCCACTGTAATTTACGACAAGTTAGATAAGTTATTAAAGATAACTGAGGGTCACTGTAGACCATTTTGATAGTTTTTCTCTTTTGTGAAACTTAAATTAAACATAGACTATAGATGTGATATGGCATAGGTCATCCTTCGATCGATTGTAGAACTTGGAAACCCATTCAGGGAATATTCGTTCACATTTTTGTTGAACGCAGTTGGTTTTTACCATCCTGTATTAAAACACTTCCTTTTATCAATAGTGCAATTTATAAACGATGTTTTGTGAGGAGGATAACATTTCCAATGGTAAACGTAACTGCTTTTTCGACCTTATTTTACCAGCTAACTAAAAATAGGAAAGCCTTGAACCCCTTCCACTAAATTTAGTTAGTATTAAGATTCTTTTACAGGGAGTGCAGTGGAGCTGACGCTGAGATCATTAAGTATTTGGTTATATCATCGCTAGTCTCACTGAATTCTTCTGAATTCTACATGTCATGTGTGGTCTGGCGTCTCCTTACCAGCAACAGGTCCCAGGTTCAAACTAGTCAATTCCCTAAAAAAACACGCTCAGAGCGCCGTTGCGCGAAAGTGGTAGGGAGACACGATATAGAACAGACACCACCATGAATGTTTAGAATGTGTTGTCCCCCATGCAACGGGCCTGCTGGGTAGGCCGCCGTTCCATCACAGAGGCGTCTCGGAGTAGCCTACATGCAGGCTTCGGCGGTTGTCCCCGGTGACAGCCAGCAGCGGCTGCGCTATTTCCCCAGGCCTTCTCATCGACACGTTTAGGACCTGTGTTATCTCCACCAGCAACATCCAATCACATACACTCAGATTATGAATCTGTGCGGTTTTATAACTCATATCCCTGCGAGTCAGCGGCAGCTCTTCGCCGACCAGCGGTGGAGATCATCGACAGTGCAGTCTGGAGATCGCGCTTAGCCTCAGTCTGACGAGAGCAGCTGAGAGCCTGTAATTAGTTGCCTACAGTAAACAGCCCACGAGGATAGCAGCTGTCACTACCCTTAGCACCGCGAAGTTGGTATCGTAATTAGTTTCTGGACGAATGTTTAATTGTGGAAGCGGCCGTTTTGTTATGGGACTCAGTTCGCAGCCTGGACAGATTCGTATGTCTCTAATCGGAACTGGATGTTATGGTTTATGTGTGTATTGCAATAAATAAGTGTTCAATTATATTGCACCAACTAAATTTATGTTGCGGTGTTACAGAAGCCGATCACGGCGGACATATCCACCCACATACGAGTACAGTGAGGCAGTCGGCTAGATATGAAACTGCCTTACATCAACAGGCAATGGATGATATCTAGTAGATGATATCTACTAAAGCAGATGAATAGGTAGCGGAGAAGCAATTCCATGACCTGCAAATTCTCACTCCTTTGGAATATCGCCCACAGTGACACCTAAAATTATTGATTTAGTGATCAGTAATGTGTAATGGAAGCTGGTGAAATCGTACCACAACGCCCTTCGAACATTGAGAACCGTCATGGGCATATGTAGAAGTACTCGCTCACATGAATGATATGCCAGCAGTGTTAAGCTATGCCGATCAGAGAAATCATCCGTGTTCGATGACGTTTACACTGTTAGTTGCCAAAGAATGTCTATGAGCAAACGGAGCAGGGTGCATCGTGTTTATAGACTACATTCAGTCTAACCACCAGGGAAATGAACGACAATAAATTTACCGAAATACCTGCAAATACTTACCCGGTATAATATCGTGACAATAGCACTTCTGTTGCACCTGATTGTAACTTCTTCCTCGATCGTTTAATCTTATGTGATATTTTATGTACAGTAAAAGGATAAAGAACATGCGATACTGCTAGTGCACCTGATCTTTCAGTGTAAAATAAATGCGGACGCAAAATGAAGTATTTGCATGTAAATCTGTTTGTCACTTGCTAGACCATTACGCTAGTCACTATGAGCGTGCTGTGGACAAATTACATTTCCAGGACTAAAAATTCTAGCTCTCATCCTTACAGTCTCTTCAGTTCTTAATTTTGTTATTGTGGCGCTGGGCCGGCCGGGGTGGCCGAGAGGTTCTAGGCGTTACAGTGTAGAACCGCGCGAACGCTACGGTCGCAGGTTCGAATCCTGCCTCGGGCATGGATGTGTGTGATGTCCTTAGGTTAGTTAGGTTTAAGTAGTTGTAAGTTCTAGGGGACTGATGACCTCAGAGGGTCTGAATCAGAGGCTCAGACGGTTTTGCGACCGTATTGGCTGCAGATTCCTTGACTTGCGCCATAGGGTGGTGGGGTTTCGGGTTCCGCTGAATAGGTCAGGAGTTCACTACACTCAGCTGGCGGCTACACGGGTAGCGGAGGCTGTGTGGCGTGGACTGGGCGGTTTTTTAGGTTAGAAGGCCTCGGGAAAGTGCGGGATGGGCTGCAATGTCAAAGGGTGCTTGGCAATTACAGGACGTGCTTGGATCAAGGAACAGTCGGAATTATAGTTGTAAACTGTTGTAGTTGCGCTGGAAAAGTCCCTGAGCTTCAAGCGCTAATAGAAAGCACAGAAGCTGATATCGTTATAGGTACAGAAAGCTGGCTAAAGCCTGAAATAAGTTCTGCAGAAATTTTTACGAAGTCTCAGACGGTGTTCAGGAAAGATAGATTAGGCAGAATTGGTGGTGGAGTGTTGGTGTCTGTCAGTAGTGGTTTATCTTGTAGTGAAGTCGAAGTAGATACTCCGAGCGAATTGGTGTGGGTGGAGGTTATACTTAACAGCCGAATTAAGTTAATAATTGGCTCCTTCTACCGACCCCCAGACTCCGATGATACAGTTGCGGAACAGTTCAGAGAAAGTTTGAGTCTCGTAACAAATAAATACCCAACTCATACGGTTATAGTTGGTGGGGACTTCAACCTACCTTCGGTATGTTGGCAAAAATACTTGTTCAAAACCGGTGGTAGGCAGAAAACGTCTTCCGAGATTGTCCTAAATGCATTCTCCGAAAATTATTTAGAGCAGTTAGTCCACGAACCCACGCGAATTGTAAATGGTTGCAAAAACACACTTGACCTCTTGGCCACAAACAATCCAGAGCTGATAGAGAGCATCATGACTGATACAGGGATTAGTGATCACAAGGTCATTGTAGCTAGGCTCAATACCATTTCTTCCAAATCCATCAGAAACAAACGCAAAATAATTTTATTTAAAAAAGCGGATAAAGTGCCACTAGAAGCCTTCCTAAAAGACAATTTCCATTCCTTCCGAACTGACTATGCGAATGTAGACGAGATGTGGCTCAAATTCAAAGATATAGTAGCAACAGCAATTGAGATATTCATACCTCATAAATTGGTAAGAGATGGAACGGATCCCCCGTGGTACACAAAAAAGGTCCGAACGCTGTTGCAGAGGCAACGGAAAAAGCATGCGAAGTTCAGAAGAACGCGAAATCCTGAAGATGGGCTAAAATTTACAGACGCTCGAAATTTGGCACGTACTTCGATGCGAGATGCCTTTAATAGGTTCCACAACGAAACATTGTCTCGAAATTTGGTAGAAAATCCGAAGAAATTCTGGTCGTATGTAAAGTACACAAGCGGCAAGACGCAGTCAATACCTTCGCTGCGCAGTGCCGATGGTACTGTTATCGACGACTGTGCCGCTAAAGCGGAGTTATTGAACGCAGTTTTCCGAAATTCCTTCACCAGGGAAGACGAATGGAATATTCCAGAATTTGAAACACGAACATCTGCTAGCATGAGTTTCTTAGAAGTAGATACCTTAGGGGTTGCAAAGCAACTCAAATCGCTTGATACGGGCAAGTCTTCAGGTCCAGATTGTATACCGATTAGGTTCCTTTCAGATTACGCTGATACTATGGCTCCCTACTTAGCAATCATATACAACCGCTCGCTCACCGATAGATCTGTACCTACAGATTGGAAAATTGCGCAGGTCGCACCAGTGTTCAAGAAGGGTAGTAGGAGTAATCCATTTAACTACAGACCTATATCATTGACGTCGGTTTGCAGTAGGGTTTTGGAGCATATACTGTATTCAAACATTATGAATCACCTCGAAGGGAACGATTTATTGACACGTAATCAGCATGGCTTCAGAAAACATCGCTCTTGTGCAACGCAGCTAGCTCTTTATTCGCACGAAGTAATGGCCGCTATCGACAGGGGATCTCAAGTTGATTCCGTATTTCTAGATTTCCGGAAAGCTTTTGACACCGTTCCTCACAAGCGACTTCTAATCAAGCTCCGGAGCTATGGGGTATCGTCTCAGTTGTGCGACTGGATTCGTGATTTACTGTCAGGAAGGTCGCAGTTCATAGTAATAGACGGCAAATCATCGAGTAAAACTGAAGTGATATCAGGTGTTCCCCAGGGAAGCGTCCTGGGACCTCTACTGTTCCTGATCTATATAAATGACCTGGGTGACAATCTGAGCAGTTCTCTTAGACTGTTCGCAGATGATGCTGTAATTTACCGTCTAGTAAGGTCATCCGAAGACCAGTATCAGCTGCAAAGCGATTTAGAAAAGATTGCTGTATGGTGTGTCAGGTGGCAGTTGACGCTAAATAACGAAAAGTGTGAGATGATCCACATGAGTTCCAAAAGAAATCCGTTGGAATTCGATTACTCGATAAATAGTACAATTCTCAAGGCTGTCAATTCAACTAAGTACCTGGGTGTTAAAATTACGAACAACTTTAGTTGGAAGGACCACATAGATAATATTGTCGGGAAGGCGAGCCAAAGGTTGCGTTTCATTGGCAGGACACTTAGAAGATGCAACAAGTCCACTAAAGAGACAGCTTACACTACACTCGTTCGTCCTCTGTTAGAATATTGCTGCGCGGTGTGGGATCCTTACCAGGTGGGATTGACGGAGGACATCGAAAGGGTGCAAAAAAGGGAGCTCGTTTTGTATTATCGCGTTATAGGGGAGAGAGTGTGGCAGATATGATACACGAGTTGGGATGGAAGTCATTACAGCATAGACGTTTTTCGTCGCGGCGAGAGCTTTTTACGAAATTTCAGTCACCAACTTTCTCTTCCGAATGCGAAAATATTTTGTTGAGCCCAACCTACATAGGAAGGAATGATCATCAAAATAAAATAAGAGAAATCAGAGCTCGAACAGAAAGGTTTAGGTGTTCGTTTTTCCCGCTCGCTGTTCGGGAGTGGAATAGTAGAGAGATAGTATGATTGTGGTTCGATGAACCCTCTGCCAAGCACTTAAATGTGAATTGCAGAGTAGTCATGTAGATGTAGATGTAGATGTTAAGTCCCATAGTGCTCAGAGCCATTTTTTTATTTTTTTTGTAGCGATGGCAAACTGAAAAATGGAGAAGTTGATGGTAAATAGAGTCACCTAACGTCGAAACCCATTGGAAATAATAAAAGCCGATAAACTTGTGAGAAAATAGTTTACTACTAGTCAGTGAGTGAATCTGACAATAACAGGCACTCTGTGCCCGAAGACAAAAATACTATTTATTATGCTAAACCATCGTTTATCCAAATCAGTCTTCCGAAATGTGTGAAATAAATATACAATTAGCACTTTTAAAATTTGTTGCAGCTGACTCGCACGTTGCCTCCCACATAATTGCACGAGGAAGTGGCATGAGTCAGGCATCGACATAGATTCCTTCCCTACCACATCTCTTTCCATCAAGAGCTGCATGGAAACGATTGTGAGAATCGTGTTAACTTCTGTACATAGTCGTTAAGACAGGACACCCCAGATGTACCACGTATCTTGTTTAGTGATGAAGATATATTTATCAAAAAAGGGGTCAAATGACTCTGAGCACTATGGAACTTCACACCTGATGTCATCAGTCCCCTAGAACTCCTTAAACTTAACTAACCTAAGGACAACACACACATCCATGCCCGAGGCATGATTCGAACCTGCGATCGTAGCATTCGCTCGGTTCCGGACTGAAGTGCTTAGAACCGCTCGGCCACAGCGGCTGGCTACACATTTATCAATCAAGGCTAGGTAAACCGCAGAAACGTGCAGTATTGGTCTGTTGACAGTCCCCGGTGGCTTTGTCAGGTGGAACGTCTGCGTCCATGGAGTGTAAACGTGTGGTGTGGGATGGTTAACCATCAGCTCATAGGCCAAAGTTTCATAGGCAGAACACTGAACGCGCACAAGTATCGTGGCCTCATACAGACCATCTTCCACGGATGCCAGAAGTTCCTCTGGAGACTAGGGGGAACATGATCTCTTTCGGGTCCATAGTGCAGGAAGTACTACAGCATGTCTTCACGAATTGTATACAAATCATTAGATTGGACGCAGAGGACCTGTACCTTGGCTGGCCCGTTCTCCAGGTTTGACCCCTGTAGACATTTTGTCTGTAGGGAAAGCTGAAAGATGCTGTCAAGAAGGACGTAACAACTACAACCGACGATACACAATGACTTATTACTGCAGCCTGCTCGGATACCTCCGCTGAAATGCTAGCCCGTGTGGAGCAGTCGTTCCGTGCCAAACTGGAAGCGTCCGTTGCCTCTGGCGGTGGTCAGTTTGACCATAACCTGTTATGGTCAGGCCGGCCGCGGTGGCCGAGCGGTTCTAGGCGCTTCAGTCCGGAAATGCGCGACTGCTACGGTCGCAGGTTCGAGTCCTGCCTCGGGCATGGATGTGCGTGATGTCCTTCGTTAGTTAGATGTAAGTAGTTCTAGGGGACTGATGACCTCAGATTGGTTCAAAAAATGGCTCCGAGCACTATGGGACTTAACATATGAGGTCATCAGTTCCCTAGAACGTAGAACTAATTAAATCTATCTAACCTAAGGACATCACACACATCCATGCCCGAGGCAGGATTCGAACCTGCGACCGTAGCGGTCCGGCGGTTTCAGACTGAAGCGCCTAGAACCGCACGGCCACACCGGGCGGCGATGACCTCAGATGTTAAGTCCCATAGTGCTCGGAGCCATTTTGTGATGGTCAGTTGTCTCGTTACTGGTCAGAATTCACACAAATAGCGTGTGCACTTCTGTTGTTCTTTAGTGTGTGCAACCATATGTATTGTACAAGTGTCGGCGTGGGAACTTTTCAAAATACGGTACCTCGTAATTGACTCACTTTAGAATCCTGCAGTAAATATCTCTAACATTCTAATTTACACTACTGTTAGTTTGTTAATGTGAATAGGCATCGTTCCATTTAAAGAATTGCATGTTTGCACAAAAACACACTTTTTAAGTATTATTACGATCTATTCGTTGGTCAACAATACGAGGCCCTGACTATCAATCCATTCTGTGAATACCGCACACCAATAGCACTTTCCATTTCTGCAATATTTGCGGTGTAAGTTTCAAGTGGTTCACCGTGTATATGTAATATATTCATAAACATGACGAAATGCGGCTCCTAGTACTTCATGACCATGTATTCTCCCCTCAGGCTTCATTTTGTCCTTGCCATCTACATTCTTCTCTTGAATAGCAGATGTGTCAAACTTCTAGTCTAGAAATAATTTTGACATACGAGGGCCATTCGTAAAGTAAGGTACGATCAATCGGGAAATGGAAACCACTGTGAAATTCGTTTTATGTGAAACAGTTAACTAGACTTTCCATCTGCTTCTCTACATAGTCGCCGCTCAGTCTTAGACATTTGTAGCGTTGTACCAACTTTCCAATGTCTAGTCATAGAAGGCCGCCGTCTGTGCTTTCTGCCAAATCTCTAAGTTTGTCTACAGCCCGTTTGTCTGTGCCAGATTGTTGCCTTCATAGTCAGCGGTACATGTGAGCAGAAACGAAACTCAGTGGGAGCAAATTTCGGGCTGTGTTGTTGGTAATCAAACACTTCCCATCGAAAACGTCGCAGGAGCATCTTCATTTCTCTTGAAGAGTGAGGACGATAATTGTCACGAAGAAGGATTCGCATGACAGTCACGTTATGTGGGCTGTATAGCTTCCAGCGAAATCTCTCACCAGACCCTCCCACTTGGCGGGAGACACTGTTTTCTAGGCATCTTTACGAGCACACTGTGCGTTCGGAACTTAAAAGAGCGACGTGACGCGATCGACGGGGATACTAGAGACACTGACCAACACATCTGTGCAAAGCTTCATCAGATTTTCACTGTCGTTTCCATTTCGCGTTCGATCGGACCTTACTTTTCGAATGGCCCTCGTATATCCGCATTTTGACCTACTACGTCGTTCTACATTTAACAGAGAAATACAGAGGATAGGTCTGGTATTTCTAGTCTAATGGTTCTAGTATGAATCGTTCTATTGCTCTGGTGTGTCCACGCGTATGCTAGCCAAGGGGCCTCGGTAAGACCTCTGGCTGCCACCAATTGCTTTAGCTCGTTTACCGTTATCCGGGGTACAGCACGTGTATGCAGGCTAGATTTACACAATTTGTACCCCTATACAATGAACGAAGAGGACAAGGAATTGTGTCGACTACCGTATAGGAAGAAATGGTAAGAATGACAAGTCTTCAATCAGCCTTCTACCAGTTGAGCGTCTACGTGATGCCTTACCCAGAGTGTAGCCACCTTGTTCGCATCAGCATATTTTATCTTTTCTTGTGGGGCCATGCATACGAGACATCAATAGAGACTGTAGAACATCACGTGAGAAGGATTCTCGTTGCCTGTGAGATTGTTCGGACCTTACCGGTTCGATGCTATGGCTGCAATGGAGATGGAGACGCCGCTTTGAACGTTAATTGTTAATGTAACACCTTGGGTAAAACGTGCGGAAAAAACCACAATCATAAAAGATGGTCTACCTAGATTTAGATCAGATACCTACACCACACACTGTACAACATGAATCCAGTCACAGACTTGAAAAACACAAACATCTGTGAAAACTGCAACGTTCGTAGAGAGGCAGCCGCATCAGGCAGGCTCGGAGGATGTGAAGAAGTGTATACCTGGGATAAGAGATGGCGCCACCAGCCCACGCCAGCACTTCCTTCGCAGCCCATCGAGCGAGGTGGAGCAGTAGGTAGCACACTGGACTCGCATTTGCGAAGACAGTTCAAATATTCATATGACCATCCAAATGTAGGTGTTCAGTGATTTCTCTAAACCGCACCAGGAAAATGCCTGGATGGTGCACCTTAAAGGACACGCCCAGTTTCCTTCACCATCCTTAGAACAGCAAGGGCTTATGCTCCGTCACTAATGACCTCGAAATCGGCGGGATGTTAAATCGTTATCTTCCTTCTTCCATCCTGTCCAGTTTAGTGGCTGCTTGAAAGGAAGTCGAAAACTGCAATATCAGCACGTGCTGATTTCGAACGGAAGAAACTGATGTATTTCCTGGTAACGGGTTTGTCATGCCGTGAGCCTTGGACTTCAACAAGTCATCTTTTAAGACCCAGGCAATTGTTGTAGGTCTAACGTCCATTCCCACGTGGTGATCAAAAATTAAAAGAGATTAAAAGAGAAATTATGAAGATTATGTCAAAACTGTAGTAAAGTAAATCTATGTCATACCATAAAATACATGCTGTGGTTCAATCTCGCCGCTGTGAAAACCACGTTGTCAAGAAGTATACATGATAAGGATCATACATATAAAAGCCAGTTCGCCAGGAGACAACTGACAAAGTATTACTTTTCTACTGATATTTTTCAATAAAAAGCTTTTTAATAAAAATGTTAAAAGAGCAGACAGTTAATTAGTTGTTAGTTTCATGTTCCCTGGATCATTTTTACGATAAATCGTATTTATGTAGACCGAGTTATAGCATACAAACCACAAAATTGGTTTGTAAATATAGCTATATGCTGGACATTTATGAGTTTTTTTTAGTTAGTAATTCCTGCCCGCTAAGTTTCACATATAGCACAAATAGAAAAACTTATAAAAGAAATGGTCAAGGAGAAACTACTTCAGTTTATTTTCAATTTTTTCTTTGTTGCTTCTCAAAAATTTTATAAAGGGTGTTAGGAAATTCCCGTTAAAAACTTCTGGGTCTTGTAGAGGGGAGTGCGTACACAATCTTTTCGATAGGAACTTACCGTTTCCGTTCTACGACGGTTTCTGTTCAGATGTGTGACGCGTCCACGTCTGCTGAGGGCAAGAGAAAAGTCTCAAAGCTGCTTCTTGTCCTGGTATGCAATAGGGTAGGTAGGATGACGTGTACTACATCCGACGGTCACCTGATGTCACTCGACGTCTGCCTCGCTACTAGATTACCGTAGGGACACAGAAGGATCTGCTGGCCGTTGCACTAGAAACTGAAGATACACCAGGTGAGATGGAGAGTGTGTTCACAACATGCTTCTTAAGTACAGCGTCTGTAACAACGCTGGTGGTCACTACATCGAGCCGCTTTTGTAAAGCATCAATAGTCTTCTGTACGTACAGTATGCTAGATTCTTTTCTGTTTTGCCTAATGCAAACACTTAATTTAATACAAACAAATGTGCTTAAGTGATACATGGATGTTTCATGATGTTGCCTTTCGAATTTTTGCCTAAAAATGGTTCTGCATCACGGTTAGATGGGTTAAATATCTGAACTGAAACCACCGTAGGATACAAACAGTACGCTCCTGCCCATGGGTTCCTATTCAAAATATTATGTACTCACTCACCTCTACAGGTCCTAGACGTCTGTAACGGGAATAATTACCGAACGCCCTGAATTACGGGGTAAGTGATCAAAAATTTTAGATACAGCAATGGTTCTTCCCGCTGGCTGCCAAAGGTAACATCAATATGGAGTAATGAATATCATTTTTTCTTCTGGTATTGTACATTATTATTCCTTTTGAACTGCAGTGGATTTCTTACAACAAACTTCATGAGGGAATAAACAACTGTGAAGCAACAGTCGTAATGCCCAACTGCTTTAACAGATATTCACAAGGTGATCGTGTGTGAGCACCACATATTATTCTTACACCACGTCTCTGAGCAATGAATACTTTTTTATTTAAAGATGAGTTACCCCGTAACATTATTCCATACGACATTATACAATGTGAAATACGTCAACTTATTGATTTGTCTCTTTCCATGATTTGTAATGATTCTGAGGTAAGTGTGGCAAACTAACTTGATTTAAGAGTTCATAAATGTGACTTTTTTGTCTAAATTCTCACTAGTATGGACACACACAAATTTTGTATTCTCCACAATATTTATAATTACTCACCATCTGTACACTTATCATTGGTGCACACGTGCAAAACTGAATACTTTTTTTTCTTTTTTTCTCCCATTAAGAGTGAGACCATTCCAAGAGAAACAGTCAGTTGCACTGTCAAGAAAATTGCTTATAATTTCTTCTGGTGCCCTATATTTTGTTGGACTGATTACAGTAATAGTGTTATCGACAAAATGAACAAATTCTGCATTTTGTATACTGGACAGGAGATCGTTTACAAGTCTGAGAAACAATGGTGGACCTAAGATTGTTGTGGGACCGTTAACATCGCTGTTTGGCCCCCTCCCCCAGATCAATCAACCAACCAACCTAAGACAGCCTTGGGGAACCACATACGTGATTACTCCCTAACGAGAGAAATCTTTCTGATACCATTCACTGAATTTCTAAGTACAATTTCCTGCATGCTTATGGTTAGATACGACATTATCCATTGGATGGCTACGTCATCGATTCCGTAAAACCTCAGTTTACCTACAAAGATATTGTGGTTCACACAGTCAGTTGCCTTAGATAGGTGACAGAAAATACCAACGCATGCTATTTTGTGATTTAATGCTAGTAAAATTTGGCGAGTGAATGTCTAAATGACGTTCACAGTACGGCAACTCTTCTTACATCCAAACTGTGACTTACTGAATATATTATTGTGGTTCCCGTAGGATACTATTCTAAAAGACATCACCTTCTCAAAAAATTTGGAAAATGATGTCATAAGTGAAATAGGTTGATAGTCATTAATATCTCTCCTATCGCTTTTCTTATAAAGCTGTTTAACAATGACATATTCCAATGACACATCACGTAAGTGATATGTAACATACTTCGGTTAAGACAAGTCTTATTATATG
The DNA here is from genome assembly GCF_023897955.1 of Schistocerca gregaria. Taxonomy (NCBI): domain Eukaryota; kingdom Metazoa; phylum Arthropoda; class Insecta; order Orthoptera; family Acrididae; genus Schistocerca; species Schistocerca gregaria. Next base: position 812,858,596 of record NC_064931.1, on the reverse strand, counting down.
GGAAAAAATCGTTAGTATTCTTTTGGGAACATCATGAAATACAGTTGAGCTTTTGTTTTTGGAAAAATATATAATTTTCTTAATTTCAGAGGGAGAAGCTGGTGATACAATCATATGACTGAATTTTACGAGAGTTGCTATTTAACGAACTGCTGTGATCTTTCTTTTGAACTGTTTATCCCTTTATTTTCTACTATATTTGAGAAATGATTATTAATACATTTGCTACGACTCATCACTTATAGTCCTTCCATTTAATTAAAAAGTGATGTTATCCTGTTCTTTGTCCATTTATCCTGTCTCAACCTTCACTGCATTCCATATAGCCTTAATTTTGTTGTTGAAGTTACTGATTTTCGACGTAAGATTCATGTTTCTTTGTTTTCATAACTTTTATTAGTACTTTTGAGTAGCATTTGTAGTGTGTAGCTACTACAGGCTCTTTATATGTTCTTGCCAACATATGCAATTCCCTTTTTCTTTTGCCAGATGCTTTAATGCCACTAGTGATCCATGGTTTTTACATGGCTGTTTGATTTTCTTTCTGATTAGCTTGTATACAGAAACCTATTTTCAAATAATAATATGAATTTATCATGGAATTAAATAAATTTTACGTCATCATTATAAATTTCATCCAAGCTCATGCCTTGTAAACTATTCTTAGAAGCATTGTTCTGGCCTCATTAATTATTTTAACTAATTCCCACTGAGGAGAATCTATACTGTAATGTGCTGTCCCATTTATCCCAACTAAATATGTCTCATGAACTGGGAGAGTATTTTTTTACATCAAAGGAAATTTTATCGGTTAGGGTCCTACTATCTTCATTTACTCGATTCTTGGAAATTAATTACTGAGATTAACTTGTAGGATCCAAGTAAGCTTTCCAGACCATTTTTCCTATCATAACGCTTTAGAAAATACGCACTGAAATCATCACAGACTGTCAACTGCTTCCTGCTGTATGACGCCGGCCGCTGTGGCCGAGCGGTTGTAGGCGCTTCAGTCCGGAACCGCGCTGCTGCTACTGTCGCAGGTTCAAGTCCTGCCTCGGGCATGGATGTGTGTGATGTTCTTAGGTTAGTTAGGTTTAAGTGGTTCTAAGTCTAGGAGACTGATGACGTCAGATGTTAAGTCCCATAGTGCTTAGAGCTATCTTTTGCTGTGTGACAGTATGCACAGTAAGGAATCCAAATTTCTTACAAACAGCTCAAAATTTCCCAGTGGGAATTTATGTACAATTGCAATTAATTCACAAGCACATACCTCTTCGTGCTGACCAGAACAGAATCTAGTTGTCTCAAGGTCTTAGAACTTGTGTTGTGTCTTAATATATGTAACAACTCCCCCTTTTTCCGTATTAGTTCTACACAAGTAGGATGCTTGAGTGTAATCTTTTACATTTAGCTTCTCTAACTCTGTGGTTATGAGGTACTCAGATGGGCACAGGAGGTCTATCTTTTCAGAGCTCTCTAAATTTTCTAAACAGACAAGAAGGCCTTCTACCTTACTACTTAGTAGTCTAATATCCTTATGAAACAAGCTAACCTTACTTTTCTGTACACTCTCAAGAGTTTTGTGTGACTCTGCAGTTATTTTAATCTCTTTCATAACAAGGTGACTGAGTATACCCCAATCTTCCAGTTGAAGCAACTGGCACTGCACTCATGTACAATTTCAATTAAGTCAGCAGCAGCCTGCTCAAATCTGTTCACATGACACACAGCAGAGTGAATCCTGGGATGGCCATGGCGCTGCAGGACCTCCACAAAACTCACACTTCTCATCCTGGTCACCCCTAATATTGGAATTTTTTTGTTCACTCAGGCTGCTCCCTGCTCCCCCTACTGTCGTACCCTGATCCTCCTTGTCACAGTTCCTACAAAGATTCACTACGTCCTCTGTCACTAGACTAAGGCTCAAACTTGGTTTCACAGTGAACCTGGAAGCCTGTTCCTAATTTTAAATGTTTCTTCGCTAGAAATCTGTTGCACCCTGCTCTGACCGACATATTGATGAAGCTCTTCCCCTGCTACTTCAGGTAACAAATCATATTTACTGGATAATGTGAGCTCAAGTGTAGGTGAGGTTTCAGAGCTTTTCCCTTTTCGCCCAGCACTTGTTACCTTTACTCAGTTCTCACGGTCGTTTTCCCACTTCAACTTACCTAGTTCAAATATCGCGCAATCCACTTCAATCTGAACAGTACAAATCCGGCCACCTGCTCGAAGATTCTCTTGTCTTTTTTTCAGAGCCCACAATTCCATGGGAGAGACTCGTCAAATACCCCACCGGAATTCCACCCCACAATCTACACATATCCCTCCACCCCACCCCCGCACCTGTATGACTACCTTATGAGAGCATCTTCTCTTAACACGCATTGCGACACAGATAAACGTAAAAATAGAATTAAATCCCTTAACGCTCTTAACATTACACGAATTTTTGTAATTTACGAACTGCAACAATTAGACCTGCAGGTGAGTGATTCAGGTGTATGTTGTAACATAAAAAGTTATTTTTTTTCGCTTAAAGCAAGATCTCAGCACTCACTCAACTGTTAGTTAAGTAACTCACAGTAAAATGTACCTTTTAGTCGCTACTTTTTTTATTAGTATTACTTGGTATTAGACAGTGTTCAGGAATATAGAGGTATAAACCGCTGAGGAATAAAGTAAATTGGAAGTGCAGGGAAGGTAAGACGAAATGGCTGCATGGCAAATGTGAAGACAATCGAAAAAGAAATGATAATCAAAAGGACTGACTCGGCATATGTTGTTGTTGTTGTTGTTGTTATTGTTGTTGTTGTGGTCTTCAGTCTAGAGATTAGTTTGATGCAGCTCTCCAATGAGTTACTCTATCCTGTACAAGTTTCTTCATCTCTCAGTACCTCCTGCAACCCACATCCTTCTGAATCTGCTTAGCGCATTCATCTCTTGGTCTCCCTCTACGTTTTTTACCCTCCACGCTGCCCTCCAGTACTTCGATCGTGTGGGCTGCAGATTCCTCGACTTACGCCATAGGGTGGTGGGTTTTCCACTACACGCAGCAAGCGGCTACATGGGTAGCAGGGGTTGTGTGGCGTGGACTGGGCGGTTTTTTAGGTTAGATGGCCTCGGGCAAGTACAGAAGGGGCAACAGCCTCAAAGGGTGCGGAGTAAAGTCAGGACATGCGGGGACCAAGCAGCAACTGGTAGTGTAATTGTAAACTGTCGAAGCTGCATTGGTAAAGTACCGGAACTTCAAGCGCTAATAGAAAGCATCGAAGCTGAAATCGCTATAGGTAGGAAAAGCTGGCTGAAGCCGGAGATAACTTCTGCCGAAATTTTTACAAAAGCACAGATGGTGTTTAGAAAGCATAGATTGCATGCAACCGGTGGTGGCGTGTTTGTCGCTGTTAGTAGTAGTTTATCCTGTAGTGAAGTAGAAGTGGATAGTTCCTATGAATTATTATGGGAGGAGGTTACACTCAACAACCGAGCTAGATTAATAATTGGCTCCTTTTACCGCCCTCCCGACTCAGCAACAGTAGTGGCAGAACAACTGAGAGAAAATCTGGAATACATTTGACATAAATTTCCTCAGCATGTTATAGTCTTAGGTGGAGGTTTCAATTTACCAGATATCGACTGGGACACTCAGATGTTTAGGACGGGTGGTAGGGGCAGAGCATCGAGTGACATTATACTGAGTGCACTACACGAAAATTACCTCGAGCAATTAAACAGAGAACCGACTCGTGGAGATAACATATTGCACCTGCTGATAACAAACAGATCCGAACTTTTTGACTCTGTAAGCGCACAACAGGGAATCAGTGATCATAAAGCCGTTGCAGCATCACTGAATATGGAAGTAAATAGGAATATTAAAAAAAGGAGGGAGGTTTATCTGTTTAGCAAGAGTAATAGAAGGCAGATTTCAGACTACCTAACAGATCAAAACGAAAATTTCTGTTTCGACACTGAGAATGTTAAGTGTTTATGCAAAAAGTTCAAGGTAATTGTAAAATGCGTTTTAGACAGGTACGTGCCGAGTAAAACTGCGAGGGACGGAAAAAACCTACCGTGGTTCAACAACAAAGTTAGGAAACTACTGCGAAAGCACAGAGAGCTTCACTGCAAGTTTAAACGCAGCCAAAACCTCTCAGACAAACAGAAGCTAAACTATATCAAAGTTAGCGTAAGGAGGGCTATGCGTGAAGCGTTCAGTGAATTCGAAAGTAAAATTCTAAGTACCGACTTGACAGAAAATCCTAGGAATTTCTAGTCTTACGTTAAATCCGTAAGTGGCTCGAAACAGGATATCCAGACGTTCTGGGACTATGATGGCATTGAAACAGAGGATAACACGCATAAAGCTGAAATACTAAACACCTTTTTCCAAAGCTGTTTCACAGAGGAATATCGCACTGCAGTTCCTTCCCTAAATCCTCGCACAAACGAAAAAATGGCTGACATCGAAATAAGTGTCCATGGAATAGAAAGGAAACTGAAATCACTCAACAGAAGAATGTCCACTGGACCTGACGGGATACCAATTCGATTCTACACAGAGTACGTGAAAGGACTTGCTCCCCTTCTAACAGCCGTGTACCGCAAGCCTCTAGAGGAACGGAAGGTTCCAAATGATTGTAAAAGAGCACAGGTAGTCCCAGTCTTCAAGAAGGGTCGTCGAGCAGATGCGCAAAACTATACACCTATATCTCTCACGTCGATCTGTTGTAGAATTTTAGAACATGTTTTTTGCTCACGTATCATGTCATTTCTGGAAACCCAGAATCTACTCTGTAGGAATCAACATGGATTCCGAAAACAGCGATCGTGTGAGATCCAACTCGCTTTATTTGTTTATGAGACCCAGAAAATACTAGATACAGGCTCCCAGGTAGATGCCATTTTCCTTGACTTCCGGAAGGTGTTCGATACAGTTCCACACTGTCGCCTGATAAACAAAGTAAGAGCCTATGGAATATCAGACCATTTGTGTGGCTTGATTGAAGAGTTTTTAGCAAACAGAACACAGCATGTTGTTCTCAATGGAGAGACGTCTACAGACGTTAAAGTAACCTCTGGCGTGCCACAGGGGAATGTTATGGCACCATTGCTTTTCACAATATATATATAAATGACTTAGTAGGTAGTTTCGGAAGTTCCATGCGGCTTTTCGCGGATGATGCTGTAGTATACAGAAAATTTGCAGCATTATAAAATTGCAGTGAAATGCAGGAAGATCTGCAGCGGATAGGCACTTGGTGCAGACAGTGGCAACTGACCCTTAACATAGACAAATGTAATGTACTGCGAATAAATAGAAAGAAGGATCCTTTATTGCATGATTATATGATAGAGGAACAAACACTAAAAGCAGTTACTTCTGTAAAATATTTGGGAGTATGCGTGCGGAACGATTTGAAGTGGAATGATCATATAAAATTAATTGTTGGTAAGGCGGGTGCCAGGTTGAGATTCATTGGGAGAGTCCTTAGAAAATGTAGTCCATAAACAAAGTAGGTGGCTTACAAAACACTCGTTCGACCTATACTTGAGTATTGCTCATCAGTGTGGGATCCGTACCAGGTTGGATTGACAGAGGATATAGAGAAGATCCAAAGAAGAGAGGTGCGTTTCGTCACAGGGTTATTTGGTAAGCGTGATAGCTTTACGGAGATGTTTAGCAAACTCAAGTGGCACACTCTGCAAGAGAGGCGCTCTGCATCGTGGTGTAGCTTGATGTCCAGGTTTCGAGAGGGTGCTTTTCTGGATGAGGTATCAAATATATTGCTTCCCCATACTTATACCTCGCGATGAGATCACGAATTTAAATTTAGAGAGATTCGAGAGCGCACGGAGGCTTTCCGGCAGTCGTTCTTCCTGCGAACCATACGCGACTGGAACAGGAGAGTGAGGTAATGACAGTGGCACGTAAGGTGCCCTCCGCCACACAACGTTGGGTGGCTTGCAGAGTATAAATGTAGATGTAGATGTAGATGTAAACTGGTGATCTGTTGATGCCTCAGAGCGAGTCCTACCAACCGATCTCTTTTTCTATTCAAGTTGTGCCACAGATTTCTCTTCTCCTGAATTCTGTTCAATACCTCCTCATTAGTTGTGTGATCTACCCTCAGCATTCTTCTGTAGCACCACATTTCGAAAACTTCTATTCCCTTCTTGTAAAAACTATTTATCATCCATGTTTCACTTCCATACATGGCTACAGTCTTTGCAAATACATTCAGAAACGACTTCCTGACACTTAAATCTATACTCGATGTTAACAAATTTCTCTTCTTCAGAAACTCTTTCCTTGCCATTGCCAGTCTACATTTTATATCCTCCATACTTCGACCACCATCAGCTATTTTGCTCCCCAAATAGCAAAACTCATCTACTACTTTAAGTGTCTTATTTCCTAATCTAATTCCATCAGAATCACCCGACTTAATTCGACTACATTCCATTAGCCTCTTTTTGCTTTTGTTGATGTTCATATTATATCCTCCTTTCAAGACACTGTCCATTCCGTTCAACTGCTCTTCCAGGCCCTTTGCTGTCTCTGACAGAAATACAATGTCATCGGCGAACCTCAACGTTTTTATTTCTTCTCCATAGATCTTAATTCCTACTCAAATTTTTCTGTTGTTCCCTTTCCGGCTTGCTCAATATACAGATTGAACAACATCGGGGTAGGCTACAACGTTGTCTCACACCCTTCCCTTTCATACCTCTCGACTCTTATAATCTCCTTTCTGTACAAATTGTAAATAGCCTTTCGCTTCCTGTATTTTACCCCTGCCACCTTCAGAAGTTGAAAGAGAGTATTCTAGTCAACATTGTCAAAACTTTTTCTGAGTCTACAAATGTTAGAAACGTAGGTTTGTCATTCTTTAATCTATCTCCTAAGGTAAGTCGCAGGGTCAGTACTACCTCACGTGTTCCCACATTTCTAAGGAATCCAAGCTGATCTTCCCCGAGGTCGTCTTGTAGCAGTTTTTTTCATTCGTCTGTAAATAATTCGCCTAAGTATTTTCGCACCGTGACTTATTATACTGATAGTTCGGTAGTTTTCACAGCTGACAACACCTGCTTTATTTGGGATTGGCATTATTACATTCTTCTTGAAGTATAAGGGTATTTCGTCTGTCTCATACATCTTGCTCACTAGATAGTAGAGTTTTGTCAGGGCTGGCTCTGGACTTAGGTCTTTCAGTGCTCTGTCAAATTCTTCACGCAGTATCGTATCTCCCATTTCATCTTCATCTGCATCCTCTTCCATTTCCCTAATATTGTCCTCAAGTACATCGCCCTTGCATAGGCCCTCTATAAACTCCTTCCACCTTTACTCTTTTCCTTCTTTGCTTAGAACTGCGTTTCCATCTGAGCTCTTGATATTCACACAAGGTCTCTTTAATTTTCCTGTGGGCAGTATCTATGTTACCCATAGAGAGACAAGCCGGCTGGGGTGACCGAGCGTTTCTAGGGGGTACAGTCTGGAACCGCGCGACCGCTACGGTCGAAGGTTCGTATCATGCCTCGGGAGTGGATAGTGTGATGTCTTTAGATTAGTTAGGTTGAAGTAGTTCTAAGTTCTAGTGGCTGATGACCTGAGAAGTTAAGTTCCATAGTGCTCAGAGCCATTTGAACCTAGTGAGATAAGCCTCTACATCCTTACATTTGTCCTCTAGCCATCCCTGCTTAGCCAGTATGCACTTCCTGTCGATCTTATTTTTAGATATTTGTGTTCCTTATTGCCTGCTTCATTTACTGCATTTTTATATTTTCTTCTTTCATCAATTAAATTCAATATATCTTCTGTTAGCCATGGTGTTCTACTAGCCCTCTTCCTTTTACCTACTTGATCCTCTGTTGCCTTCAGTATTTCATCCCTCAAAGTTACCCATTCTTCTTCTACTGTATTTCTTTCCCCCATTCCTGTCAATAGTTCCCTAATGCTCTCCCTGAAACTCTCTACAACCCCTGGTTCTGTCAGTTTATCCAGGTCCCATTTCCTGAAATTCACACATTTTTGCAGTTTCCTCAGTTTTAATCCACAGTTCGTAACCAATAGATTGTAGTCGGAGTCCACATCTTCCCCTGGAAATGTATTTCAATTTAAAACCTGATTCCTAAGTCTCTGTCTTGTCATTATATAATGTATCTGAAACCTTGCAGTATCTCCAGGTCTCTTCCATGTATGCAACCTTCTTTCATGGTTCTGGAACCAAGTGTTAGATATAATTAAGTTATGCTCTGTGAAAAATTCTACCAGGCGGCTTCCTCTTTCATTTCTTACCCCCATTCCATATTTACCTATTAAGTTTCCTTCTCTTCATTTTCCTACTATCGAATTCCAGGCACCCAAGACTATTAAATTTTCGTCCCGCTTCACTATCTGAATAATTTCTTTTATTTCATTACACATTTCATCAACCTCTTTGTCATCTGCGGAGCTAGTAGGCATATAAACTTGTACTACTGTGGTAGGCGTGGACTTCGTGTCTTTCATGGCCACAATAATGTGTTGACTATGCTGTTTGTAGTAGCTTACCCGCACTCCTATTTTTATTCATTATTAAACCTACTCCTACATTATCCCTATTTGATTTTGTATTTATAACCCTGTATTCACCTGACTAGAAGTCGTGTTCCTCCTGTCACCGAACTTCACTAATTCCCACTATATCTAACTTTAACCTATCCATTTCCCGTTTTAAATTTTCTAACCTACCTGCCCGATTAAGGGATCTGGCATTCCATGCTCCGATCCACAGAACGCCAGATTTCTTTCTCCTGATAACGACGTCCTCCTGAGTAGCGCCCCCCGAGATCCGAACTGGGGACTATTTTACCTCCAGAATATTTTACCCAAGAGAACGCCATACAGTAAATCTGCATGCCCTTGGGAAAAATTACTGCTGTAGTTTCCCCTTGCTTTCAGCCGTTCGCAGTACCGGCACAGCAAGGCCGTTTTGGCTAGTGTTACAAGGCCAGGTCAGTCAATCATCCAGACTGTTGCCCCTGCAACTACTGAAAAGGCTGGTGCACCTCTTTAGGAACCACACGTTTGTCTGGCCTCTCAGCAGATACCCGTCCGTTGTGGTTGCACCTACGGTACGGCTATCTGTATCGCTGAGGCACGCAAGCCTTCCCACCAAAGGCAAGGTCCATTGTTCATGGGGGGACTCAGCATATAGGAAAGTGAAAACAATCTTTGGTGAAATTAAAAGCAACAGTGGTAACATTAAGGGTGGAACGGGAATTTCACGGATAAATGCAGAAGAGGGAGCAGATAGGTAGAAATTGCACACTGAAGTCTTCTATGAGGGGGAAGATTTGTCTGATGTGAAAGAAAAAGAAACAGGAGTCGATTTAGAAGAGATCCAGAATCAGAATCAGAATTTAAAAGAGCTTTGGAGAACTTGCAATCAAATAAGGCAAAAGAATAGTACACAGAAGAATGGAAAAAAAATTGAGGATGTGTTAGATGACGATCAGTTTTGCTTTAGGAAAGGTAAAGACACCAGAGAGGCAATTCTGACGTTGCAGTTGATAATGGCAGCAAGATTTTAAAAAATCAAGACACGTTCTTAGGATGTGTCGACCTGGAGAAAGCGTTTGACAGTATAAAATGGCTCAAGATGTTCGAAATTCTGAGAAAAATAGGATAAGCTATGGACAGGGATGGGTAATACATAAAATGTACAAGAGGCAAGAGGGAATAATAAGAGTGGACAACCAAGAACGAAGTTCTCAGATTAAAAATGGTTTAAGACAGGAATGTAGTCCTTCATCCCTACTCTTCAATCTGCACATCAAAGAAGCAATGACGGAAAGAAAGGTTAAGGAGTGGAATGAAAATCTAAGATGAAAGGATATCAGTGATACGATTCGCTGATTACACTGCTATCCTGAGTGAAAGTGAAGAGGAATTATGCGATCTGCTGAATGAGATGAACAGTGTAACGTGTACAGAATAATGAATGTGAGTAAATCGAAGAAAGACGAAAATAATGATAAGTAGTAGGAATGAGAACAGCGAGAAACTTAACATCAGGATTGATGGTGAAGTGAAGGAATTCTGCTACCTAGGCAGAAAATTAAGCAGTGTCCGACGCAGCAAGGAAGATATCAAAAGCAGACGAGGACTGGCAATAAGGAGGAGAAGTCTGCTGGTATCAAACATAGACCTTAATTTGAAGAGGAAATTTCTGAGAATGTACGTTTAAAACACATAACTGTAAGGTAGTGAAACATGGACTGTGGGAAAACCGGAGCAGCAGAGAATCGATGCATTTGAGATGTGGTGCTCCAGACGAATGTTGAAAATTTGGTGGACTTATAAGGTAAGAAACGAGGAGGTTTTGCGCAGAATCGGAGAGGAAAGGAAATAGGGAAAAAACTAACAAGGAGAAGGGACAGGACGGTACGACATCTGTTAAGACGTCAGGGAATGAATTCCACGTTACCAGAGGGAGCTGTAGAGGGCAAAAACTGTAAAGGAAGACACAGACTGGAATACATCCAAAAATAATTGAGGACGTAGGCTGCAAGTGCTACTCTGAGATGAAGAGGTTGGTACAGGAGAGGAATTAGTGGCGGGACACATAAAACAAGTCATAAGCCTGATGACAAAAAAAAAAAAGTTATACTGTCGTCAGTGTGCGACCCACTACGCTTCATGTGATTTTACGTGATAACTGAAAAACAACCCTAAGATCATGAAAATAGCGTGGATCAAAAAGTTATAAAGGAAAATATTTCTGGATAAAACAGTTTTTACATACTCCCTTTACCCTATGAAAATTGACTATGTTTAACTAGTAACACAAATGCAAGTTCAGCCGGGCACCAGTGCTGCCAATAAAAAAGTGTTAGATGTAGAGCAGTATTTTTTTTAGTTCTTCAGTCAAAAAATGTATATAACTGCATTACAAAGCCTGCATTTACCATATTTTATGACAGAGAAGCGAAGCGTCTGTAAGAAGCAGACATTTTGTAAAACGTTATGTCAGTACGATAACAAGCTTATTGCATTTAAGTATCAAATATTTTTAACATCCTTTACAATTTCATATTTAAGACGAAGTATCTTATAAGACAAATATCATTGTTAGAATGAAAGACTGTGCATATTGAATGACCTGTGTGATGCAGATGACTTGGCTTGTGCCCAGCCGATGGTATCCGAGTGTGGCATCCTAGTCGCCTCGCCCGAGTCCATTTCCTTGTCGAAAGCACTCTCGTTCAGATCGCACGGCCAGCAGCCGAACTAGACCCGTTGTGCACTTCCGCTGTTTACATACAGCTCCAAATAACATGTGGGATCGTGTGTTTATAAAATGTCTTAAAAGTATTAAAATAAGTAACTTGCGACGTCAGTCTGCTTAGGCGAGTAGTTAACGCGACAAACCTACATGTTCAGAACTTTTAATTTTTCGCTCTTGTTGAAAATAGTTTTTTCTGTACTAAAGTGATTTGTTCCTTTTATATCTATGAGCCTACTAATGTATATAAATTGATTTGGGATTCATCTAAACCACGGCATGTACCTTACGGTATTGCACCACTTTATTTTTCTTTGTTTTGATTCTGACTTAATCTCCATAAGTTATCTTTTACTTTTTAAACTTATTTGCCTTGCAGAAAAGAGGGTGGCCGATACCAGCCGAAATCGCTCACTTCGTCGAAATTAGTGTGATTGTATCGGACAATAATCTATTTTCATGACTAAAAACTATTAAAACTTCTAATGATCCGTACATAGGGAATGCATCCCTCTACCTTACTCCATGCCTACAAAACCTGAACTGAACCTATTCTATCTTACGCAAATTTCGCCTGGGTTTCCGCTTACTCCTTCAAAATCCGCGAATGTCATACACTTTACCTCGCTTTCCGTATTTGTCTATCCGCTCACTCTTATCTCCCCCCATCTCTCCTTTTCCTCTCTGAACACTTACTCATTTTGTCACTTTCCACAAATTTGGCCACTGTTACCTAGTCGCTACAACACTGGTACTCTGCCTCGCTTGTACCAGCACATCCCACCAGCCTTATATTTAACCTACTCTAACCAAAACTGAACCGCTTCCGCCCACGTGACGGCGAAATCCGTCCTGAGATCTACCCATCCTTCCATATTCAATAGAATAAACGTTTTCTTCTTCATGTCAAGACCATTCTTCATCTCAATCTTCGTCCCATTCTCCCCTACTAACAGTATGTTTAGAAATGTAATCCCCCTCATTTCAATCTCACATCCTTCCCAAATACTGTTGCACAAAAATCTTCATCACCTGCTGCTCGTCTTATAATTGCAAAAAAGAGTGAGTCCTATTTTTTAAGAAACCCCCAGCAAATCAATCTCGATTTTAAACAATTAACTTTGTGAACTAAAATTAGGTCTTTCTGGATGAAGATAGGACGTGGTACAGATGAGAGCTCAATATCCGACCGTGTGGGACCAGAGGGAAGAAATATTGCAATAATTAAGAAAAAATAAATAGACCAATGTATAAAATAGCAACGAGTCCGTAGCGGACTGCATGACAAGCACGGCATGGCTACCTTCTGATTCGTAGGTTTGTCACGGATCGTTTCGCTCGGTCAACGTGCTCGCTTGACTCTGGCACATACCAGCGTCTGCTGCGGTTTGGCTGGGGGGCCGCCTCGGTTTGCAACCTGCACAAACCACAAACACCTCAGACTTCGACCGGCCGACATGGCGCCCGCTCCTAAGGGTCTCCATACTTGCTAGGTACGGCATGCTGTCCAAAAACAATACTGTCAGTGTAGTTTTACAGAACCTCAGCGCTGTTATTTCAGAGGCGGTCAAAACGATATACCAAGAGAAAGAAAAATTAATCCGAGTTCAAACTTAATTCGCGTCCAGAGAAATTGTAAGTAACGCAAAAGAACTGAGCGGCGGAGATGACGCACAGACATAATTTCCCACATAATTTCGTTCCTTGTCCAAGGTAAAAATTCCACGTGGATGGCTACGTAAGAGGCGGTAACAGACCCAGAAACAGGTTTCACAATAAATTTTCACTATTACTCGATGGGAATCACTATTTCATTTTGTGAAGTGCACAATTTTACATTTATGCATGTTTAAAGCAAGTTGCCACTTCTTGCACCATTCTGAAATCTTAAGAATATCTGACTGAATATTTGGGCAGATTTTTTTTACGCAGTACTTCGTTATAAACAACCGGACCAAGCGCGTCAGGTCTGTGATTACTATCAATATTGTCTTCAAGGTCACCAGCATACAACATGAACCGGCAAAGGCCCAATACACTTCCCTGAGGGGTACCGGGTTCGATTCCCTGCCGGGTTGGGGATTTTCTCTCACAGAGACAGGGTGTTCGTGTTGTCGTCATCATTTCATCCTCGTCATCATCATTCGTGACAGTGGCTCGGTTGGACTGTGTAAAAAATTGGACTGTGAAAGAACTGGGACTTCGTACGGCCGCTGATGACAGCGCACTTGAGCGCCCCATAAACCAAACAAAATCATCGAATAATTCCCTGATGCCCAATACACTTTCCTGAGGCACAACTGATATTACTTCTCCATCTGTCAATGACTTTTCATCCAAGATAACTTTCTGCTTCGTCCATACCATGAAATCCTCAATCCAGTCACAAATTTCACTTGATATTCCATACGATCGTACTTTCGACAACAAGAGATTGTGCAGTACAGGGTCAAATGGTTTTCAGAAGTCAAGAAATACTGCATCTACGCCTGAAAACCTCCGAATGTTGTCGGTGGAGCTTCGGTTCACTCTATAGATGAAGACCGTAATGCAGGCGGAAGTCTGGAGGAGGCCTCGAGCCGACAGTGAATATCTAGTGAGTAATGATGACGATTGTGACTGAGCCCATTACGTGACAGTTCTGTCCATCACTTAGCTCGCGGAGAGAGTGGGGCAGAGCCGCGCGTTGGGCGGCTGGCGCAGAGGCTGCGGCGGACAATACGGCAGCAGCTGGGGCCCGGGAGATGTGACCCCACGGCTCCGGGATTCGTCGGCAGAGTCGTGAGAAGCGCGGCACACACGCGGCTAACGGGGCCCGCACGTATCGCCCTCGCCCTAATTACAGGAAGCGCAGCCATTCGCCGGTGAGATGCCTCGCTACAACGGTGCCATTTAGCCGGACCGCTACTCGTGCATACGGCGCAGAAATAAAGGAGCTGGCTACTTACAATTTCGAGTCGAACGAGCACGCGGGCTTTCCGATTCAAAAGGAGCACCGACAAACGAGCGCAGAGACATCTGCGGACAACGGTTCCGCTTTCCAAAGGAAGAACGCGGCCATTGTGAGCCCGGTCCTTTTACAGGAGGCAACTCGCAAAAAGTAGGAAAATGATTTGCCGGCGAAGCAGCTGAGGGTCGCACTGGAGGGGTGGAGGAGCCGATGCCGACGATTGCGCTAGGAGCGTGGGATTACTGCCCTGCCCGCACGTGGGTGTCGTCGCAGAGGGCCGACTGCTGCAGAGTACACTCCAACTCTGCGTGCGAATTAAGAATTATGCTTCTTGTGTGTGTGTGGTGTTGTCGCAAAGCAGCTTAAACATTTGGGGGCCTACGTACAGCATTCCGTGGAAACTCAAACTCGTCAGTGAGGGAGCTAGTATAAACCGCGATTATAATAGCGAAAACTGACAGGTTGAGAGTATAAGCCAACGGTAATAGCAGCAAACAGAATTCGAGTAAACATCGGCCCGAAACTGGACTATTTGCAAGAGAATTGTGGATGTGTGTTTACGAGGCGCCGCTGACTTGAGTTTGAAAGAATATCCTAGTTAGTACAAATACATTTGAAACGTAAACTTTTCGATCACGTCCCCATTTTACTGGGTCCATATTTCACACATATTAGCGTTGGGGGCTGTGGTACAAATATACTGAGGCACCGGCACATTTTGCTGCTGATGTAAGGTTGATTGATTTGGTGGGAGGGTGGGGGGCGGAGGATTAAGGGACCAAACAAAGAGCTCATCAGTCCCTCGGTCCAAGAGTGATGCACCTGGAAATATGGACATCCACCGAGCACGTTTTTTGATCTAGTCGGGAGGTGCTGCTGCAGTAAGACAACATTTATTGCACCAATGTGATCCAAGGTGTATAAGTGTAGCAGGATGTGTACCTTGGCTTCCAAGATCACCTGCCTTCATCATCTGGATTTTTAAGTCTGGGGTCATCTCAAAAATGTGCAGCACTGCCATTCACACGGTTGAAGAACTAGAGCAACGGATCACACTCTGTTGCCAAGATTTACGAGATGTTTCGGGATTGTTTGAAACTACAGAGGCGAGTGCAGTATTGCGTCCAAATTGTGTGGACGACATGTGGAACACTTTCTGCAATAGATACTAATGTAAAATATATTGCAACAAGTAGCGTGCTGCAGTAGTATAGTAGTTCTTGTTGTAGTACGCCATGTCCGAAATTTGATCCCAGTAGGACTCGCATTTAATCTAAATGTTTGCTTTTAAAATATAGCACCAATTAGGTCAATATTTCACAATGAAGTTAGTAACAATGCATTGGCAGTTATCTCGCAAAAGGCTCGTTCGCGGACTCATGTTCACTGGAAATTTCCTTTGTAATGGTTCCCCAGTGGTATTATGAAATCGTTACAGAATAAAGTAGAAGTCTGGAGAATATCAGATCAGTTTTGTAATTTGCTTAGGATTTGACTAACAAACAGAGCCCGTCGTTCTTAAAGGAGCAAAATTGTCAGACGCAACAGTAAGGTTCGACGTATCCCAAGAGGACGCTGTTGGGCCGTTATTGTACAAAAAAATTATTTGATCGGTATTATTGTAATTTCCATCAAGCATTTCGCGCTTGACCCACTGCACATAGGAAAATTACAATAACAAAAGAACATGACAAAATGCGGGAAGAATCACAGAAAATTGACGGTTACTACAGCCACTGGCATTGTCTCTCTCCATAAATAAATGTAGCCTTTTGAGCATAAAAGGGCAGAAAGACCAAATATTGTTCAGTTACACGATCGACGATCAGTCATTGGAAATAGTAGCAACCGTAAAATATCAGCACTAAGCGTCCGAAGCGACCTAAAGTTGAACAACCACGTAGTAATAGTCTTGGGGAAATCAGATTCCGGGCTAAGTTTCACTGGAATAATTCAAAGAAATGGAGCTCATCCACGAAATAAGTGGCTTACACACACTCTTTCAGCGGCTTCTTGAGTATTGGTCGTCGGTCTCGGATCCTAGCCAGGGAGAAATACTGAAGAAGCTGAAGCAAACAGAAAGAAGAGCTGCGCGTTTTGCCACAGGTTCGCACAGTAAGCGTGGGAGCATTACGGAGATGCTTGACAAACTCCAGTGGTAGACGCTGCAACAGAGGAGAGGATTACTGTTCAAATTTCTAGAGCGTTATCTCAGAGAAGAATCACTCAAAATGCTAATTCTTACCACTTGGAATGACGACAGGAAATCCATAGCAAGTAAAGCTCATACGGACATTGTCGACAGGCGTTCTTCTTGCGAATGGAAATGCATAGGGGGAAATGATAGTGGTACACTAAGTACTTTCCAAACGTACCGTAACGTGGATAACGGGCTAAAGAGGTCATAAGTCCAAGTCCAAGACGCAAGACGAAAAGTAAACATCTGCATACCATTTTGAAACCATTATTTACACACGTTGGTTGTGCAATGTTGTCCTTTCGCATATTTAGCACGTCTTCGGAACCAAACCTGTCTTATTGACCTTCATATGCACTGCTTCCCTGGGGCCACTGTTTATATCATGATCACTGCTTTTACACTGGTGCGCATGGCTATTTGTCACAGGTACCAACGTTTGCCAGCCATACCTTAAACGCAGAATAGTTTTTACTTGTGTTATATTCTATAGCTGGAATAAGTGAATGGTGCACAGATACAAATTATTTACAATCGTAGTTGCGAGGGTTTTGTAACTTTGTAAATTCAATATTTATGCATAAAAATATAACACGGAGGATTATCTTGTGGCGTTCATCAATGTTTAGAATCCACGCTCACATACATTGTCATCTTCTGGCAATAACTTGCCGTCGCCATCTTTGTCAAAGGTGATAGGCAGCTACAAAACATGTCTCTACTGGCTACTAACACTATCTAATTGAAACTTTCTTCCTCTCATCTCGTATTAGATTTTCCCAGATAGCTACTGCCGCTATGGTTCGACAGCACGGCCACAACCCATTTCTCTGCCACATCCTTGCCCAATAATAACTAGTGTTCCGTCGCTAATAATCGCGATGTCAATGAGGCTTTAAAACCAAAATTCCCTTCCTGTATAACTGAACATTGAGTTCAGAATGTCGTTTAGCTATAAGATTGTAGTTTGTTTAATGCTGACCTGCATTCTACAATTTTTGATGACATATAAAAGAATATGTCATCTAACGAATTAATTATAGTCTAATTTATACCATAAATAATTATCCCCGGCATACATGCCGTTTTAATTTCTTTGTTTCAGAGTCGAATTTGGTAATTCGTAGCAATGTACCTTCATCATTCGCATTATAATGGTAAATAACTTCACCTTCGGCTTCCAATTTTTCAGTTACAAAGATACATGCTACGCTCTTTTACGCATATGAATGCCATGGATTCTTAAGCTAATTCAGACATTAAGTGCCCACGTAACAGTCATTTACCTTTTTTTTAGGTACAAATCGAATCCATAGAGGGTGCCACCTTTCGCGCACAATATGAACGTATCTCCAAATAACGACTCTCGGAAGATGAAAGTGAGGAAGAAATATACTTTTAAATTCTATGACAGCACTCAGACACTTCTTCATTTAAGAAGTACTTTGGGGATACATGTGTATAGAACAGCCCGTGAAGCATGTCGGTGCACGTAAAATTGTGGTGCAAGAGACAATGGATCAATAATTGTAAATCTGCGCATGTCGCTGAGTCGTCTTCGGTCTGTCTGGCGTTCCTCTAGTTCGCTAGTTTCCAAAATCTGCCACGGCGTTAATGGTGAACATTTTCCTATTTAACTTTCACAAAGGACATATTCTGCTTTACCGGACCGCTTCACGCAGTCCATAAACACTGTTCACTTTTCCGCCATTATTTAATATATTTTTTGAATGCAAATAAATAACATTTTCTCGCTGAGATCGCTTTTCGATCCAGTCAACAGTAAATGTCACCTTACTACATTACTACGTAAGCGAGAACTCAGGTGCTATATAATGGTTAAAGTTTTACTTTCTCACAAACGTTTAATAATTTTAAAGCAATGTATTGACAATTTAGGAAGTTGATATCGTCACTCTTTTCGAAATTCGAATTTCTCTGTTTTGCTACACAGTACCGACTGTATTTTTACATACGAAGCTGCTGAAATAAATGATTCGGGCTCAACAGCTTGTCCAAAAAATTAACCTATCGAAATAATCAAATAATGCTCTAGCTTTGCACCATGGATAAGCAGCTTGAAGTAGATAAATTGACGTATAAAAAAAACTACTTGTCTATCCAGGCCATGTGTAAGAGACGTCCACGTGAGCTGTGTTTCATTGTAGAAGCTAATTATTCAGAAAATTAATTATACTGCCCTGGAAAGTCCCTGAAATCTGACGCTCTTATCGCCGTTGTTGTCAGTCACGTTGTTGATATAAATTATGTAGAGCTGAGGAACGACAAACTCTTGTTACCCAACCACCACCCCTTCTTGATATTTACCAGTCACTATCAGGTGTACACCTTTCAATTTATACACAAAAATTTCATGACCCTGTAGCGTGCAACGTAAGATAACATCATTTGCCACTAACTACTTACAAAATGTCAGCGTCTGTGAAGACATACGAGCCGTATGACTCGTCCGTTATTTACTCTCTGCAAGCGTCTTATGCTGGCAGAAATAATTGTACTGAAAGTTCAGGAACAGGGACAACTGTACTACGAACCGTATGGCGGAGATAAGTGGCCGATTTACTTCTTTCGAGAAGAAAGCTCAGAAAGCGAGGGGAGATGCGGATGATATACCCTGAGCCGAATTCTAGGTATACCCTAGAAAGTTGGGAAGGTACTATGGGTAATGCATACAGTAGGTAAGCGTAGCAATGCAGATATCGTTTACTAAAAGCAGAAGTGTTATTAAAAAATCGAAATAGTAGGAACGAATTAATTGTTACTTCATTCCACGAAGATAATTTTTTTAATGTCAGCTTTCTTGATTTTGAAACATGGCATGAAAAAAGTGATATCGGTTAAAATTATGGATGAAACACACAGTGAAGCATTACTTACAGATTCCCGGAGGAGGCTCTCAGTGACACTCGAAACAGTGTGTCATCTGATAAGTGACATGCAGCAACAAATATAAAAGTGGTAATCCCGATGTATGTGGCACCAATAACGAAATGATGCGCTATTACGAACACAACAAAAAATAGTCTTAGAATGTAAGAAATTCAACGTGAAAAGGAAGTTTTGCTGAGACTAAGCTAATAGGGCCAGCACTGCCACTGTTAAACACATGTACTGTGCAGTTTAACCTCGAAAAAGGCACAGTCTGTTGACAGGTCTTACGAAGAACCCTAGTAACTGTTGTAATCGATGACTGCAGGACAAAGGATGCCGAATACGAAAACTTGGTGAATGGAATAAAACTGAAAGGGATCCATAGTGTCCACGGAAACTGTCTGTAACCTACGCCTATTTCAACATGCTTTCTGTAGTTTAGATTTGGTCAATCTCCACAGTCTCCCTCACCACCAGTTCCCACTTCCATCCATAATTATAAACTTACAATTCTTTGAAGCGACACGGTCAACCACAACCTTCTTTTAATCGACTTGTACCATAAATTTCTTTTTTCCTGATTTCGATTTAGTACTTTCTTGTTGGTTATTCGATCTACCCATGTAATCTTCTGCATTCTACCACAGCGGCACGTTTCAAAAGCTTCTATTTTGTTATTGTCTGAAGTGCCAACAGTCCACATTTCATTTACTTATAGATCTACACTGGAGATAAAACCACCGGAAAAAACTTTCCAACACTTAAATATATATTAGTTGTTAACAAATTCTTCTTTTTCAGAAATTCTTTTCTTCTTATTGCCATTCTGCATTTTCTATACTCTCTACTTCGACCATCTTCAGTATTTTCCTGCCTAAATAGCAAAACTTATCTACCGCCTAATCTAAGTACCCCAGGGATCGTCTGATTCAGTTCGACTAAATTCCGGTACTTATGTTTTAAGTTTGTTGACGTTCATCTTACAATCTTTTATCAAGACAGCATCCATCCCCTTCAACTGTTCTTCCAAAGTATTTGCCGTCTTTGACGGAATTACAATAGCAACGGCAAACTTTAAAGTTCTTATTTCTTCTCTCTGGGGCTTAATTCATTTTCAAAATGTCATTTTAAACAACCTTTCGCTTCCTGAATTTTATACCTTATACTTTTCAACTAGCTTAGTTCAGTCAACATTGTCAAAAGCTTTCTCTAAATCTGCAAATGCTGTAAAAGTACGTTTACCCTTCTGCAACCAATCTTCTAGGATAAATTGCAGTGTTCCTACATTTCTCCGGAACCCAAACTGATCCTATCCGACGTCGGCTTTACTAGTTTTTCCATTCTTCTGTAAACAATTCTTGTCAGTATTTTACAACCATGACTTATTAGAAAAATAACTATGTTAAGAACAGTACAATGATTTCCAAAATAACGAATAGACCTGTATGATGGCTGGTTAAATGTATAGTACAAGTAGCAGGTTAGTATGCAATGTAAACTGATTTCTACATCTACATCTACATGACTACTCTGCAATTCACATTTAAGTGCTTGGCAGAGGGTTCATCGAACCACAATCATACTATCTCTCTACTATTCCACTCCCGAACAGCGAGCGGGAAAAACGAACACATAAACCTTTCTGTTCGAGCTCTGATTTCTCTTATTTTATTTTGATGATCATTCCTACCTATGTAGGTTGGGCTCAACAAAATATTTTCGCATTCGGAAGAGAAAGTTGGTGACTGAAATTTCGTAAAAAGCTCTCGCCGCGACGAAAAACGTCTATGCTGTAATGACTTCCATCCCAACTCGTGTATCATATCTGCCACACTCTCTCCTCTATAACGCGATAATACAAAACGAGCTGCCCTTCTTTGCACCCTCTCGATGTCCTCCGTCAATCCCACCTGGTAAGGATCCCACACCGCGCAGCAATATTCTAACACTGAAATGTAAGTATAATGTATTGATATCAGTGTTTATCTGTAAATTCAGTTAAGTATCACATGTACTACTTTAGTTAGCGTCAGTGGTAGGAGAAAAAGCATATTTCTAAAGTTCACAACCAAACAGAAGAACTAAAATTGTGTTCAGGCCAAGGACTAAAGATTTTCAGTTCATTTATCATTCGTTGTCAGGAACATGAGGAAGCAAAATAAAACCGTTACGAGACAAGAGCATTTGCCTCCAGACGACTGTAAAGAATATGATGGCGCCCAACTTATTACGGTACCTACGGTACCTATGCAACTTTCATGTGGTTCTGATGCACCTAAGAGCATGTCATTATTTAAAACGGAAAAGGTGTGACACTGTCGGAGTTGATTGCTCTCATAATGATCGAACTCCTGATATGTCCTTAATTATTATGTTGTGAAAGAGGATACTTAATGTGGAACAGGTTGGACATGATAACCCTTCTGGTCACCCGGCTAAATTTTCTTTAATACAATAAATCTACGTCGCCAACAAGAATGAAAATAGTCAAAGCTTCCCCCACTCTATGGCCAAATGACATACTTACTGAGAGATAATCCATGATTATCACTAACTGCCTCATTTTTAACACTGTTTTTTATCATCTACTAGATTCCGTTCTTTCCATCTGAAGGACAGTAAAAGCACTCGCTGAAGCTTCAGATTTTTAACATGAGTTCCAAATTCTTACATGTATTTTCTTTTTATTCTAGTAAATTAATAAAATTTGAAAGAATCACTACTACTTTCTGCATGGCCACTGATCAGTCAGTTGCGTAACAATTCGAGTAAGTCCCACGAACGACCAGATGAGTTATTTCAACGAAACTGTCACCCAGTCTTCTCTCTAAATCACGTCATTATCAACAAAATGGAGACGGTTATTACGAGGGAAGTAATGACTGTTCAGCCAAACTGAATCAGATGTCTCCCCCCGGGAACAGAAAGAGTTGCGCTACATCCTATTTATTTCATAGCACAGTACTTTGCACCGACAAGCCACGAGAAACGGGCTTCCATCTTCTTCGTTCATTACAGAGTTTAACTTCCGTTACTTGTACACCTTAATTGATAATTTCTCTTCTGATAGCTGCATTCGTCACTCAAATGAGGTGACTCCTCGACAAAGTAACTGAATACTTTATAGAATGATTAAAATTCAGTTTTTAGTGCTCCAAATGATTCATTTTCATATTTCAAAGCCAAATAACTGGAGCTGAATACCCGTTGGTTTCTGAAGCTATTTATCCATATTTTTCTCTTCGTTAAGGTGACAAATCCGTGACAATATTACAACAATTTTAACAGCGACGTGGCTTCCGTGTTAAGAAATAGCCCTTCTCGCTTCCTGAAAATGAACAGCCCAAAGGCAAGGATATGAAAACAATTCAGACAAAAAAAGGGTTTTGTCAACAGTCACTTACCGACAAATAGTGTAAGGCAGCAGAACTCGTTACAGTTCCACATACCGATGTGCGGTATTAAGTACAATTAGAGGATGTACAGGTTTGCAGAATATTTTTCTTATTCTCAATTTCAATGGTTTTGTTAGTGTTTACACCTAATTCTGCAGATAAATGAACCTGCTAGTACGCGCAAGACTGAAACTATGAAACTAGTAGCACAGTATTAAGCTGTTCTCAGCAAGTGATTCGTAGCAGATTATTTGCAAAATGTCTTAGTTTTACCGTACGGTGATTGAAAGTACTCACAGAATATGACCTAGTATGGAACCATGTCGAAGAAAGCATCGCGGTGTTACAGCGATTCTTGATGACTTTTTTCCTCCGCTACTGGTCTACCTCAGAGAAAAAACGATGCTTATACGTTATTTTCTTCATATATCACATTCTGTGGGCAAAGCTACTTGTTCATGGAGCGAGTATACTGAATGCTGATAATAAAATTTACGAGTAAAAGAAACTAAATAATCTATGAAAGGCGAAAAAAATGGTTAGAGAGTATAATACTAGACAACACATTACAGGGAAAAGCTCTCAGATACTGTGAGAAACTCCTTTATAGAAAATGAGTGTGCCACGTGGAACCGTATATACCTGGATTTGAAAACTCTGTTATCACTCAATTTTTCCAGTTCTGATGGAAGTCTATTGAAAATGAAACCTACTGAATTATGCAAATCTTCCGTACGATTCTTACGGAAGTGCTAAACGTTCTTCAGTCTAGTGGCCACTAAATGAATGTTACAGTTTCTTCTGAATGAATCGGTGTTGTGAAGCCATAACAGAGTGTATGTACAGGGATGGTAGGGGTGAAATGCCAACACATCTAAACATCTACCTACACGAAGTTCACGAACCGACACTGCAGATCTGCCTGACTGTCCTTTTCTGGACTACGAAATACAAGACACGTTACTCACTAATAGACTCAACATTTCAGTAATGAATTCTGCACGCACGCTACTGGAATCATTTATATGGCAGTTTTATTGGAACTTAGAACCGCCTGGCATCGTGCACCAGTCAACTTTCGGGACCGTCATGCCTTCTAACGTACAGCTTTGACAAATGATAGCGAATTTATCTGAAATGAAAGCTAATTGAAGGTCAGACAGTCAATATGAAGATCACAGATATGCGAATGTTACAAAGTCAGACGTATTTAAATGTGTACGAAAAAGTGTAGGAGACACATAACTCTGCAGGTGGAGAAGGGGCAGTAAAATCTGTATCAAAGACGAAACTACAAGTGAAATCTGTTTGCAGGCAATAAGTAACAATGCAAGTGAGAAACACAGTAAATAAGAGAATCTCACTCAAATAATATAACACGCAGACTGTTTTCGTGCTTCAAACAAATCACGTGTAAAAATGTGCAACAATCGAAGCACTGACCATGTTTTTAGGCGAAAAATTAAGGTGTACTCTAGCACAATAAATAATATCACATTTCATGAAAGCTCGTGTATACTAGTAACCAACTGTATCTCTTCATAGCATCGGAGAAAAAATATTTAATTTGATCATCTGATGATGGGCTTCAATTAAAACCCAGTCACAGCTAAATTGTACATTCCACGAAATTGTGTTCGTATTCTTCATTCAGTTTAGCAGCGGTACTAATAATTATAATGCTTAAAATTCAAGAAGTTTTGTATTCTTGTTAGACAATGACAGTGATAGTCTGCTATGTAGAAAGTGTTGTGCACCTATAATACCTCTACGTTCTGGAAATATAATTCAAAATTGAATGAGATGCAATACAGGATTTTTAATTCTTTGCTACAGACCACATTAATTCTTTGCTACAGACCACATTAGGGCTCCTTGTAAGTCCTATTATTGTCTAAGTATTGCCGAAGAGTTAGAAATGGTGGAGATGACCATCTCGATATTTTCATGGAAAAATTACTTGAGTATACTTTATCAAAGCGCCCATAAGCTAGCTAACACGAACTGAGTGTTTTGTCGATCGTTTCTGTTCTGAAGTGGGCTATAGTATTGCCTAAGGACTCGACACAAGCCAAAAAAGGTTGGATTTTAGCCTATCTGTGAACATGCAGCGGAATTTCAGAACAAGAGCGATACCACGAGGTTGGAGTGAATTACTCGGCTGTACGCTGCAGCGGCGTGGCGTATTAGAAGTTACCGCGCGAGCTGGCTAGCTGGATCGTAAGATAGGGTGCGCGAGACAAAGACGCAGGACGCGCCTAGAGCACACGTGGAGACCGGGTGCGCCCCTCCGTCATAGATCACAATAGTAAAACCTACGCGCAGTCTGCCGGCGCCGCCGCTGCCGCTTACTAGGTAGGTAACGGCTCCTCGCAAGGCACTGGCGCGCCGCATTAGCTCCACGTGATTACAGCGTTGTCTCCCGCTAACTTTAGCACGCACAACAGTCCACCGGCACGGCTTTGTAAAAACATTCAAGATGGCACACAACTCTGGCGGGAAAAATAAATCGACTCTCCTGTTAGCCAACTTTAATATGTATGAAACGGTTCGTTTATCAGATAGTAAGCCGGGAGGCCCTGGAAAACACAGGATGTTTTGCTTTTTAAAAAAAACTACGTTACGAATTTTCGAATTTCCTCCCATCTTGTTATTTAGGCGGTAAATACTGTTACGGTAATTCAGAATTTGCCGCGTTATTTATCTACATGAACGTTTATATAATTACTCTGTAATTCACACTGATAATGTTCGGCAGAGAGTACACAGAGCCACGTTCAGTCTCTTTCTGCGCCTTTACGCTCTCGGAAAATGAGCACCTGAAACTTCCTGTCCAAGCTTTTACCATGATGATTAATTCCCCCTAAATAGATCGAGGTCAACATAGCGTTTTCACATGCGGTGGAGAAATTTCGTGAAAATCTATTGGACTTCACAGTAATTAAAAACGCCTTCGTCCTAATAATTGCCATTCCAACTGCATTATTATATTCGTGACTCTCTCCCCCATTTCATTGTAATTCATACGAGCTGTTCTCAGAACTTTTTTGTCTTCCTCCCTCCCTCCCGACCAGTAAAGATCCCTTAGCGTAACAACACTCCAGAAGAGAACGGGCAAACTTTGTGTAGGTGGTCTCGTTAGTAGCATTACTGCACCTTCCAAGTGTTCCGCCATAAAGCACTTTCTTTGGTTCACATTCCCCACATTTTCTATGTCTTCAAATTTAAAGTGTTGAGACTAGTAATCTCCATATGTTTAACTGAATCGACAAACTTGAAATCTGTGTGGTTTATCGCGTAAACGAAATTTAACAGAATTTTTGTAGTACTCATGAGGAGTAAGAAATCACGCCTGAAAATGAAAATTGTAATATGGTTGGACACAAGAATACTTAAATATTGCGAATCTTGTTTTTATAGACTTTGTGTAGGTGGTGACCAACAGAGGGAAATCATAATGCTTTATTCACAACCGCTTA
Organism: Schistocerca gregaria; assembly: GCF_023897955.1. Taxonomy (NCBI): domain Eukaryota; kingdom Metazoa; phylum Arthropoda; class Insecta; order Orthoptera; family Acrididae; genus Schistocerca; species Schistocerca gregaria. The sequence goes on along the minus strand of NC_064931.1, from coordinate 812,832,413 downwards.
TGATCATCTAATACTCTTCAAGAACCATACAATTATTTCAAAACATCCCACAGTGGAACAATCTTATTATATTGTCAAATAATACGTATGTAAAGTTCACCACACCAAAAGGTGAGATTAACTGTGACAGTACATTGCACTATTGACTGTGCAGTGCATTTTAATATTGTCAGCAGTTACGCATGATTGGTTTTATTTTATTTGAGGCCACGTAAAGAAGGTTGACATGCAGATTGCTGTATAATAATTTTATTGTACATGAAGATGATGGAAATTGGTAGTAAATTAAGAATTTTTTATAATCAGGTGTGGGTGGTTTTAAAATATGACTTTTTTCCTTCTTGTTCACCTTGTTTGAATATGGAACACTTCAGGACTTTGCGAAAAGGAAGGGAGATCAAGATTATAGCTGCTCTTTGAGAGCCGTGCTCTAGAGCTGCATCTCAAAGAATACAGCGCTGCGCAAAAGACAAAGACTGACAGGCAGTTTTACCTGACATACATAGTCTGTTACCGTTATGTCAGTACAAAGATTTTGTTACTTTTTGCTTTCCATTTAAGAGATTGCTTAAAACATTCAATGTTTTGTTTAGTATTTGGAAAAGTAAACCGAATATGCTAACAGATTTCAGCATTCAGTAGAGTAATACCAATTTCTAGTACACAATAACACAAACGAAAATCTGTGCCACGATTTTCAAGATTAATCATCAGGACATTTTATCACTTCACGTATGGTAACCCTATATAAATTCTTGGATGTCATTATTCTGCAGCAGATATGTAAATTTGTTTCTTACATGATGAACTTCTATAGTACAATACAATTTTTGCTCACCACGTGTGCCTCGCTCTTCTATAAAAATACGGAATCAGTATTTGTAATACATAATCAAAAATCTAAGCGGTTCTTATTAAGACAGATTTAAAATGGTTTTATCATTCTAAGTTCAGTGCCTTCAGAAATATAATTACAGTTTTACTTTCACTACATTTCAATTGATTTAGTGCTTCACATTTTCCGACCGTAGCGCTCTGTGTCGTTCGATTGAGTGTTAGCGTCAAGTCGAAAAAACTGTTGCCAACTCTGGATAGAAACTGCCAAACTCTTTACGAAGTTTTAAATAAGTATATACATGCGATTTATTTATTGGTGCTGCCATGACGTCGTAAAGTGGAGATCTTAGCCTACAAACATCAACCTAAGTATTGTGTTCCCTGTAGACAGAGCCAAAGAACTTAAAGTTTCTGTGTCTATACTGCTATTACTAGCAAAAATAAATTTTACATAATGATACAGAATAAATACTGGATATCCTATGTGTATAAAACTGATATGCATATATTTTATTGTGTTTCATATTAATTATGATAAACTCAGGGAAGTAGCTCTTTATCGTATTTTCATTCCGTCAGTTAGGTGGATTTATTTTTGCCATAATGTTCACGTTGCTATACGGAATAAACTAATGCGTCTGCAGTTCAATACATCATTAAAATATGTGAGCCTGTTGTCCGAGAAATGCAGTGCGATGTAACCGTAAAACATGTGTTGTGTACCTTACAAAGGACTCTGTGGTCTATAATAGTGCTTAGCGTTACAAGCTAATTCTGATTAATTTGAGGGCCAGAATGACGAGACTGACAGATCTTGCACTATTTTAACAACTAAAGCTCCAGGTGACGCAGAAAGAGAAATGTATTTCTTACTTATTGGAATCGATGACGTGCAGTTAGAGAAGAATGTTCTGTTACAGTAAATATTACAGCTTTTTGATTTCATTCTTTGAGTTTCCTAACTTCACTTCTAGTTGTAACGAAAATAATGTACATTCACTTACTATCTCTAGGAATGTGTGAATAACACATCAGGTCCAGTGTCTGCAGTCGCTTTACTTCTTTACGACTCTTAGTGATGTATTTCGTGGGATCAGTTCAACGGTAGAGTTTTATTTAATTTTCCATAAGAAGCTTCTGTGCAGGTTGCATACATATCTGCATGTCATTAAAATGTGTCACCTCCATTACGTCTACGCCTTAAAATGAGAAAGTATGTTGTTGTTTTTCTTGTTTGAAATATTGAGCTGGTAGTATGTTGTGCGCAGAGTGGCAGTGAATAGTTCTGGAGCTGAAGTTCATACAGAAAACCGGATAAATAAGTTGTATCACCGATTCTAAGATGTTACGGTGTGGCCAGCAGTGTTCTTAGCTACTACGTTTGTTCAGTAATAATCCTTACTTGACAGTTTACAGTTAAGTAACGATTATGGTTTACTGTTTGATGTACGTTTTGCTCTGGAACATAATTTACGGCAATGACCTACCATAAAGTAGTAAAGCTACTAGAAAACATCTACATCTTACAGTATTGTCGTGTGCAAACACCGGAAGCTGTTTATTGACTCTGCAAGGACTCGTTTTATAATATGGAAGAATAAGAGAATTTTAAAAAGCATTATAAAGCAACCGGTTGTAGTCAGTACAAATAATTCCTTATTGTAAATGCATTTGAAAGTCTCAGATTTTCATGCCAGATATCTAAGGATAACTAATACAGTTGCATTTTTATGAGGAAACGACACAAACCTGAAAGCGCGTCCATGCATTTTTTCTCTCAGAAAAATAACTCACGCACTTGGTTGGCTCTTACATTTCACTGCACATCTAACGTATTCATTTTCTTCTGTTCAGTACCGTTTAATGGCTCAGTATTCTACAGTAGCATGATTAATGCTTCAAAAGTGTGCATTGCTTATTCTTAGGAATATGATTAGACATATGTAACAGAAGTATTTGCTTTGGTGATGGGTATGTACATTTGGGAATGTATAAAATTACTCATTTCTAAAACTTGTTCCTAAGGTGTACACTATTTAAACAGAGTTCGATTACTGTTATTTGGAACCTCAAAAAGAACCCACGAGCAAAAAATTATTGGATGCATTAAAAGAATAAAATTAAAAATGCGAACACGAAAAATTACCTATGTATCCTGGATTTCTTCATTTTGCGGAGATAGTATGGAATATCGGCGTATACTTAAAAGAACCATAATTGTTTTTCCGTACACTACAATGCTGTGGTAAATACGTCCTGAACTTGCCCCCCCCCCCCCTCCCCCGACCCCCTTCAGATTACAGCAGCCAGAATAAAACAGTAGAAGAAGCCTCCCAATTTCAAAGTCGTTGAACGACTGACAAAGATAAATTATTTAAACTTACGAATTAAAAGTGTTCTTCAGTGTGTGACTTTTTTCTGTATCCGTTTATTTCCATGGCTACTATCCAATTCAGTATTCAGACGAGTAACTTTCTTTATTGTCGATTTTTTACGTTATGCTACAGTTTAACAGAGCTTGGAATCTGTAAATTTGTTAGAGGAAAACTGCTCTGTATGGGCTATAGGCTACTGGGAGATTATTATTTAGAGTGATGTTTCGTTACGAGACTTCTGAAATTACCCTAAGGCCTCCTGCTTTCATTGTTACACATCAATAAAGGCAGTAGTTACAGTTAACACGGCGTGCTTTAAGAATCTATTAAATCAAACAGAAAGTCGCACATATCCGGCAATTAATGTGTTTTTACCTATCTCGCGTCTCAGAAAATGATTAATTCTGTGAACTTCAGGTAACAGGAATGGTAATTCCCGTTTTCATTTTGTACTCATTGGAAAAATATTTATTAATACAAAAGTTTTTTCAAGTCCTAATCTTAAGTTTGGTTCAGTAATTGTCAAATTGCTGTTTTTAATAACAATAGAAAACATTTTCACTGAAATGATGATGTCTTTTGAGGACAACTGTAGGACGTGAGACGTTACTAATGAAATTATATCCGAGCGATGAATAGTTGCTTAGTACCTTCGACGGTAAAATTCTGAGAGAAGTTCTGTATTGTAATAACTGTCAGTCTTGTCTCTCTCGTACCCCACAACGTAAATTACATTTGCAACAATCTCATTCCTAGCTGCTTAGAAAATCGTATCATAGACTCCAAGAAAATAAATTAGTTATTTTATCGATAATTATGTGAATCTGTCTTACTAATCAAACTGGTGTACAGAGAGTAATATTTGCACAATTTTGTTTCAGAAAAAGAATACGTTCTCCACATAAAAAAAATCATTGAAACTGAACAAAAATGTCTGTTGTCATCTTTAGATGGATTCAGATTCTATAGCAGTTAAATAAACTGCTTATTAACAAAAAATTCTCATTCGAGCGTTTGTAGTGTTTTTCTTCTTGTTGTACAAGAAGTCGGTAATCAACATTCACTGTTGAGTGTCGTTTGTTGAAGAGTAGGGATACAGCTATGCTAATGAGTCCGGCTTCTGTTCATTTTGTCCACAACGGTAATTTTTGTTACGGTGACAGATGGATGAACCTGTGACGAATAAACTTCTCAAATCACTACACTATCTTTTATTGCTGCACATTATATTTCATTATATTTTGAATCCCGCTGGTTACTAATATAACGTATTTCACCAGCTTATGGCTGTTTATTCGCCTGCTACGACAGCCAGTTTGTTCATTTTTAACACAACACATAAGTATTCGAACTATTGTGCTGATGACGGCTGCTACACGCAGTAATACACATTTATTTATCATTACATATAGTACTATTCCTTAAGTGACACTAATACCATTCAGGATTAAGGGTAATTGCAACATTAATCGATATAATACGTTAGCTACTTTTATGTACCATGTAGACAACTTTCGCATTTACGAAAGCCTATTTTATTTTCCACGGCAGTAACTGTGTGGGAGTACAAGCTGGACGCTATGGTCTGTATTTTACTGCTGAACGTACGGCTCAATTCTCAAAATACTTTGGCTAGGTTACAAAATAATTAATTTAGACAATTCTAAATTACCGGAGCAGCACAAAACTATGACAGGTAGTCGGTCTAATCGATTGTTCGCCTAGTCTAATCGATTGTTCGCCTAGTCTAAGAGAACACCTTCATAGAGATTTCAACTCTTTTATTTACCTTGTTTGAGATGGCGTCGTTAACAAGGAAATTTCTCAGTTACGTCTAATATTGTAGTTTTAATTTTCGTTCTGCATTACTCCCTTCACTACCTACAATGCAATCGGTTAGAGGTGTTTTGTTTGTACTGCCAAAATTGTCTCTTTGTGTTTCCCTGTATTCATTTGAATTTCCTGATTGATACGGAACTGAATGATAACAAATATTTGAGGAATCACTGTTGCAATATAGCAGCTATATAGAGTCTTTCTCGTTCATATCTCTGTTTTCTGCTAACTTTCGTTTCCCAATGTGACCCTCGTTATATAGGATGCATCCGGTGCTAGATAATTTCATTTTCGTCACCTAGAATTATATAGCAAGATACTGTAACACTACTGCCGTTCACAAGTATTAAATGCACATTTTCGTACGTAGTTCGTATTTAATAAGGTATTTCTGTTTCCCTGACAATCTGTTCTACGCAGCGAAAGGATGAGAACTAACAATAAATCGATCCCCGAAAAATATTCTTGATTGTCACTGTATTACTTTTTGATCTAAAACAGAATTAAATTCCTGATCTGTGTTATTTACATTATTTTCAGACACCACTCACAGTTCAGAAACAACTTAGCTCTCGTTTGTGTGATACTCAGGGAAATCGTACACAATATTTGACTGCCGTTACCCGCTAGATCTAGTTCATCACTCAGTTCATTACGTGTTCCAAAGATAACGGTCACGATAAGCGTTACCATGCGAAATGGTTCCATTTACTAACAGCCGAATCCATTTCTTAAGAATATGTAATTTTCCAGTGATTTACTAATTTATAGGTGACTAATTCATATTATTCAATAATTGGTTTATATTTTGGAAGAAAGTTTCAAGAAGAAGCGTTTATATTTAAAGACACTACTACTCTGCAAATATATTGTTAAGGAGTTTTATAGTCGTTTATTTTACTCCTCTAAAATTCATTTGTAAGTCAAATAGAGCGTTTTGCAACCATTTCTATCATTATTTTGGGGAATGTTTGTGTTACTTTCAAGCATCGCTTTTTTACATAAAATTCAATCACCGAATTACTTTAGTCTTCGTTTGTCGCTAATATTTCCACTCCACAAACAGATTCATACAAAATTTACATGATTAAAACTTTATATCTAACTCTAATAAGTTTCTTTTGTGCAATGAAATATTACCAACGAGTCAACTGGAGCAGCGGTAAGGCAGTGGACTCGTATACGGGAGAATTGTGGTTCAAATCCAATCCAACCATCTAGATTTTGGTTTATCGTGTTTCTCTAAATCACTTAACGAAAATTTCGGGATGGTTCCTTTGTAAAGTAAAGAGAGATTCTTCTCTCATCCGAGCTTTCCTTGCTCTCTCCATCAACGGAACTTCAAATTAATTTTCCCTGTTTTGCTAATATTGCCACATAGCACAATAAAAATATTTCATCTTTTTAATTATTATTCTAATCTGCTATATAGCGAATTCGGTTATAAATAACTGTGTTAGACTCTTCAACAAATTTAATAGCTATCTACATCCTTGTTTTGGACTGCAGTAGATACGCTCTATATTAATAAAAGCTTTCTATTTTAACTTTCTAGCAAAGAGTCCATCGTTATCAGGAACCTACTACATCTCAGGAACATACACATGGCAGATTTAAATTGCTCTTGTGTAGCCTTACGTAGCGAACGGAGATAAAATAATCGACCGAGAGCTGCGGTTCCTGAGAGGAAACGCACACAGCTTTAGCCAGCTGCTGCCACACATAAATGTGCACAGTCAGTGCTTAAGTAATTAAAGCGTAAAAAGGAGACGTTTCTGTTCATTGTCGTGCAGCTTGCGCTCACTACATAAAGGGAATCTCGTAAGAACACTTGATTACGCTTCATTTACCAAATTAATATCGGATATGGCCATCTTCAGAGGTATATAAGCATGAAAGTCTACACCACAAAACGATTAGAGAACTTCCACTACTGAATCTCTTAAGAGAAATATATTGAGGCGTAACCTGGAAGCGCTGATTTTGATTCGTCAATATTTCTCTTAAAAGTTCCATAGAACAGTTCATACTCTCTAAACCTGTTTAAGCTTAAAACTGGCTGTGACTGATGTAGACTTTCGCTCTTACGTAAGACTGAAGATGAGCCATTAACGATGAAGATTTCGCAAATAAATTACCATCATTAATACATATTAAGGTGAAATAACAAGATATATTTTATATGATACAATGGCAGTTGCTAATACAAGTTATGTAACCTTTACATACGTTCCACAGACATTGTACTAGAGCGTACGGGTGGGGCAGCATTACTTACCGTAAATCATGCAACTCCTGTAGAATGCCGGTCTTGTTAATGGCGTGTGTGTGATACCGACAGTAATACGGCACTGGCTTCTCTTTATCGAATATTCGTCAAGCACATTGTTCAAAACGTAAATTTGCTGCACTTAGAGATTTGTGTAACGCTAGCAGATATTGTTTCATATTTGATCGGTGTTACGCAGCTACATTTTGTGCTGGACGTCGCGAACGTTTGTGGAAGCATTAGGCCATAAGCCGCCGTTTCAGAATACTCGAGTACGTACCCTTTGATGTAAGAGTCTGTTCGTTTCGCATTCTACCCTCTTAGAAAATGGGCAGGTCAAATGAATTAAACACTGTGAAAATATTTGTGTTGCAGGATCCAAGTCGACGTCAAACATTTCGAATGTAACAACCGAAAACTCACACCTAACCGTGATCTGAATGTTAGAAAACAATACCTTACGCATCTTCCTCCTGTGATTAACTTTTCTAAACCACTTGGACTGCAAGAAAACTTTCATAGGCACAACTGGGATCGAAACAGTTTTTCTTCCTTAACATTTAAACTGAAAATAACTTGATGTTTAGGTAAAGCCTCTAAGGAGTAAATAATTTACATTCGAGTATTTGATTCTTACGTTTCCAATCTGTAGTCCGTATAGTTTCAAGGTATCAGATCTCCTTCTTTATTATTTTTTATTTTATTTAATTTTTTTTTATTAAATTGCAATGCGGGCAAATTGTTAGTGCTCGGTTTATGGGTGTTTCCGTAATCAAGATATCGGAAATGTTTGATTTTTCTGAGGACATCAATCGAAAATTTATACCACATACTGGGAAAGCGGAAAAACATCATCCGTTAAGTCATAACACGGAAGAAAGTGTGTGTTGAGTGATCGGGACAGACGTTCATTGAAGAGAACTGTGATGGAAAATAAGAGGATGAAATCTGTAAAAGTCACTGCAGGACTGAATATCTCATTCGCGAACCCTGACAGTAACAAAACATCACGAAAGGAGCTTCATAAGAAGGGCATTGCAGGGCGAGCTGGAAATCAAAAATCACTCATCAGTGATGCTGATGCCCGTAACAGGAAAAAGTGGTGCCGAGGCCATCAAACCCAGCAATGTAAGAATGTCATTTTATAGGATGAGCCTTGTTTCGCATTGTTTCCAACTTCTCTCCGAGTTTACGTCCCAAGACTGGTAACCGACAGATTTTCCGTTATGAGTTAGGCAGCCATATTGTGACATTCAATAGACCTCAAGGTAGCATTACTGCCAAGGATTATGTAACCAGTCCGGCTAAACAGTTCTATTCCATGGCTCAGTGTTTGTTCCCTACTAGTGATGCAGTGTTCCAAGAGGACAGAGCCCATGTCCACTCAGTCGCATCGTCCAGGACTGGTTTTGTGGGCATCAGGATGGATATTCCGATCTCCACTGGCCATTGCAGTCACCCTTTGTCAATATTATTGAACCTTTCTGGCCTCGTGTGATGAGAAGGTTGCTGACAGCCCATCGTCATTACCTGAACTTTGCACTGTTTCATAGAAAGAATGGCATAATATACGGTTGAGAACCATACAGGACCTGTTTTTATCGATTCCGAGATGACTGGAAGCTGTATTGTATTCCAACAAGTTTCCTACACCGTACTAGTCATGATTATGTGTTGTGTTTCCACATTTTTGTCCCCCCCCCCCCCCTTCACTGCACGTCCTTACGCAATGCTTTAATCCAGAGCTTTAATCCAGAGATGAAGTGCATATATAACAAGGGGTTGGGCCATTAAATACGAAAGATCATTCTAACATCAAGGATGTGGAGCTGTCGTTCACCAAGTGTTCAGAAATACAAAAATATCTTTCAAGCAAACGAAAATACATAGACTACAGTGGCTAATACACAACTAATATAGGGTTTACGAAAGGCCACAGTTATTTAATGAATAACTATACAACGATAAGAGTTACACACGCTAAAAAAGAAAGGATAAAATTTTGATTGTTGTGCAACCACCCTGGATCGGAAGGAAAAAGTATCGGTGCGTCCAAATGTCTCAGTAAAAACGTTGACATAATTCACCTGTCGTTTAAACGTACAAATCCAGTACGGAACTATAACTGCTGCTAACAACTGTTTGTAGTGTTATCGAAGCGAAGAGGAAAGTGACACCTTGCATAACTCAAATTTTCAGAATGGTTCAAATGGCTCTAAGCACTATGGCACTTAACATCTGAGGTCATCAGTCTCATAGACTTAGAACTACTTAAACCTAACTAAGCTAAGGACATCACATACATCCATGCCCGAGGCAGGATTCGAACCTGAGACCGTAGCAGCAGCGCGGTTTCGGACTGAAGCGCCTAGAACTGTTCGGCTAGAGCGGGCGGCAACTCAAATTTTACAGGAATCGAAATACGAAGACTACGTCTAACGCACGAATTATCGTTAGCCGTCACAACATCCGTACATGAAGTTAGAAAGCCTACGTGTGTAGTGGTTAGCCGGCACAACATTCGAATATGAAGTCAGAAAAGCGTACATGTGTAACTGACCATCCGTGTGACTCACCGCAGGTTCTCTGCGATGTCAGAACAAAAATTGTTTGTGCCTGCTATCCGTTTTCCTTCATTGGGTCAAGTGTTTCAATAAACACTTACTTGGACATATTCGAGCAATGACTGATGTCACATTTTGACACGGATTTCAAGGTGTGCGTGATTCAGCAAGATGGTACACCCCTGAATGGGGGCACTGAGGTTTGCACACTTTTAAATCAACGTGTTCCATACAGCTGGATCAGTCTTAATCGACATAGTGACACTACTTCTTACCTGACACGCTTGGATTTCTTGTTATGGGTTTATGTGAAAGATCCAATTTATTTGCCTCCTTTTCGAAAAACAGTTTCTGAATTCAAAATTTACTTTTATGAGAATATGCACCTGGATTTTAGAACTTATATTGTGTTCGAACGTTATGAATTACCTCGAAGGAAACGGTCTATTGACAAACAGTCAACATGGGTTTAGAAAACATCGTTCCTGTGAAACACAACTGGCTCTTTATTCACATGAAGTGCTGAGTGCTATTGACAAGGGATTTCAGATCGATTCCGTATTTCTGGATTTCCGGAGAGCTTTTGACACTATACCACACAAGCGGCTCATAGTGAAATTGCGTGCTTATGGAATATCGCCTCAGTTATGTCATTGTATTTGCGATTTCCTGTCAGAGAGGTCACAGTTCGTAGTAATTGACGGAAAGTCATCGAGTAAAAGAGAAGTGATTTCAGGCGTTCCCCAAGGTAGTGTTATAGGCCCTTTGCTGTTCCTTATCTATATAAACGATATGGGAGACACTCTTGAGCAGCCATCTTCGGTTGTTTCAGATGACGCTGTTGTTTATCGACTAATAAAGTCATCGGAATATCAAAACAAACTGCAAAACGATTTAGAAAAAATATCTGAATGGTGCGAAAAGTGGGAGTTGACCTTAAATAAGGAAAAGTGTGAGGTCATCTACTTCAGTGCTAAAAGGAGCTCGTTAAACGTCGGTTACACGATAAATCAGTCTAAAAGCCGTAAATTCAACTAAATACCTAGGTATTACAATTACTAACAACTTAAATTCGAAAGAACACACAGAAAATGTTGTGTGGAAGGCTAACCAGAGGGTGCGTTTTATTGGCAGGACACTTAGAAAATGTAACAGACCTACTAAGGAGACTGCCTACACTACGCTTGTCATCCTCTTTTAGAATACTGCTGCGCAGTGTGGGATCCTTACCAGATAGGACTGACGGAGTACATAGAAAAATTTCAAAGAAAGGCAGCACGTTTTTTATTATCCCGAAATATGGGAGACAGTGTCACAGAAATGATACAGGACTTGGGCTGGAAAACATTAAAAGAAAGGGGTTTTTCGTTGCGACGGAATGTTTACACGAAATTCCAATCATCAACCTCTTCCTCCAAATGCGAAAATATTTTGTTGACACCGACCTACATAGGGAGGAACGATTACCACGATAAAATAAGGGAAATCAGAGCTCGTACGGAAAGATAAAGATGTTCATTCTTTCGGCGCGCTATACGAGATTGGAATAATAGAGAATTGTGAAGGTGGTTCGATGAACCCTCTGGGACCGGCCGGGGTGGCCAAGCGGTTCTAGCCGCTACAGTCTGGAACCGCGCGACCGCTACGATAGCAGGTTCGAATCCTGCCTCGGACATGGATGTGTGTGATGTCCTTAGATTATTTAGGTTTAAGTAGTTGTAAGTCTATGGGACTGATGACCTCAGATGTTAAGTCCCATAGTGCTCAGAGCCATTTGAAAGAAAGCTATACAAAACACTCATAAATGATGTACGAAAATTGAACTTCCTTTTATGTTTCCCGTAACTACGATTGGTTATCGTTACACATTAGTTATAATCCTTTGTAGTCACTATATTGGTTTTGAATTGCCCACTATTTTTAGCAAAGGAACATATAAGTTTTTACTACACAGTTTTACTGCAGAAAGCAGGAGTAACCACTAAATGTCTCCCGAAAATAGCTTAAGTTACCACACGCTCTATATATGCGTATTCAGTTGGACTTTTATGTGGAAAATGCTTCATAAGATGAGAATCTGCTGGCGCACCTGTGTCGTATTGTTCCCGTGGATAAATGCGGAGGAAGGTAGCATTGCAGCTGTAATTTGTGCCTGCGTGCAGCACGATTCTGGAAACAAGCGCTGAGTTAGCGGGCAGTTCCTTCAAACCTTCACACATGACTCACGTATTTTATCAATAGCGCGACATTATTCTGATGTCGCTCCTGCCATGATCAAAAGAAAGTAAAAAAAACTAGCTGAAGCTTAAGTGACAGTAACACAGAAAGAAATAGTATGTTATGAACTGCGCGAATACGGTCACGTAGCATAAACAGTGTTCCATACATTGTTACATTTTCGAGCAACAGAGCTACGAATTTATTGAGATAAGTGCGCGTACATTTGTACAGAATAGTAACTTCAGCAGATGAAAGCAAGCAGGCGAGCGTTCCGAAGCCATTAGAAACCGAGCGCTTCTTTGGGTTCGGAAAGATAACCGACAATGTTTTTTGCAAAGGACCCATCTTGGGAATTTCCTTAAATGATCTGGAGAAACCACGGAAAAGCTAAATCTGATGTTGGGAATTGTCCATGAGCTGCCTCCTGCCGTTCCGAGGCCGCTGCGTGGAGCAAGGAAAGGATACATCTGAGATATTACGCAAACTCTCAGTTGAAACTAATTATTATAATTATATTTTTAATTTCAGGGTACTTTACATTTAAGTTTAATGTAGAGGGAAGTGAACTGACAGGGTAGGTTTTCACGTTATCTGAAAATACGAATGGGCATTTTCCAATGTTTCTCCTCAACATTATTGAACATAATCTAGTATGTAAATTGCATTCATATGTTTCAAATCAACGCTACTGGCAATCTCTGTGGCTACCAGCAACTTCTCTGCTTTTCAACTTCTCATGATTGGCGTTCACTGTCATGTAGAACTTTCGTAGAAGAAATCATTTTCATTGTTGACTGAAGAAATTATTTATTTCACAACTGAAATTCCGGCCTTTGGGCCATTACCAAGTGATATTGCAGAAGATTTTGATTCAACAGATGTCAGACTAAAATCCTCCGACACATGTACATGTAAAAGTCTCTGCTTTTGTCGCTATTTATAGTGTTGTCATTCATGTTTCTTTAGGAGTCTTGGGTGCCCATGTGCTAATTTCGAGGCCTTTCCAGTTCTTAATCAGCCTTCGTCCACTATAACCGTTTCTCTTTCATCTCGCTTTGAGCTTTACTGCACAAGTCCTCATTTATCCTAACTTGATGTCATTGTGTGTTTAAAACATGGTTCTGTAAACTACCCTTTCTGTTGCTTATCCTTCTTGCACATCCTTTCTTATTACACGTCTTTAAGGTCATATAGCTAAATTCTTTACTTTACTTCTTTGGTGTGATGCCGCCGTTTCTGTTCAAATGTCTCATTCTTATTGTTTACATTATTTTTCTGAGCGCCGTTACATCTAATTATATTCCTCAATTTTCCGACTTCTATGGTTGTGGCATAATTCTTCCTTCTTTGTGTGTCGTTCGTAATTTAGCACTAAATATAGTGTTTGATTTTTCAAGTAACTGCTGAATTTATAATGGCCACAAATCTCATAGTTTACGACATACTTTTCCTTTTGCCACTATATAAAGACGTCCAATGGAATCACATTACATTCGTACAAAACTATCACTGACATCGAAAAGACGTTTATCGCTTTAGTTTGCTACTGTTCAAAGGGAAATTTCTGTGGTTTTTTATTTATACTTGTTCCCAATGAAACAGATGGTATAAATTTGCCACGTCCATATCTTAATAGCTTTCAGTGTGAAAATCTGTGCACTTTGGAAGTAGCAGCTAAGCTTGCCCTTTTACGGGGACAACGCACATGTGAAGAAAGTAGCTGCTGCAAAAATTACAAATATAATTTTATATGCAACATGGATAACTATGCCATGAGAATATGAACACAAATTGTTGACAAGGTATGTTAATGAAATAATCAGCATTATAAAACTGACAAAGGTAACGTTTGTCTGGAATTAAAACAATAAATAGAGGATTATGCTACAGCATATGATTTAAAAACTACCTCATGCAAAGAAGTGGAAGTAGAGGAACAATTTTAAGGCTACTGAATGCTTACTGAAGAGGCATGGTAAAATTAGACTGAGATGACTTTCAATAAAGGCAACATGGACTAAATCTGAACACAATAGCCTGACAATACACGTACTTCGAAACCAGTTTCTCAGAGAGTAGCTGAGAAGGCTAGTTTAGATTTGTGCCATACCGTTGATGTTTACCCTCATCTAAGTTGTTGACATTTTTTCCTGGCTCTTGTCTCTTGCGACATGCCTACTGAAATGTCCAGACCCATCCAGTGATGTGTGGCTTGTTCGACATAATGTATACAGCTGTCTCAAATCAAGCTATCCTTAGCTAATCAGGAAAGGTTTCTGTTAGCAAAGATATACTACAGTTATTTACAAAAGTATTCTAGAACATTTGTTTCTGCTGCTAGACCGCCACTGCTCTACCTGGCTGACTTGAAGCTATATTGCTAAGTGATATGGCAATCATAACTACGTTAGCTAACATATATAGAAATTAAAGCAAAAAGTAATATAAATGTCACTGTGAAGTATCGGTGAAGATATATTGGAATTTAGAAACAGCCATGTCAAAACTTCACTGATTTTCAGAATCTTCTGATGCACCAAGTGTTGTTCACACAGAGAAGAAGAAGCTGTCGCGAATATACAAATCAGTTTTTCAAAGAATGTGTTATGAAAGTACTCAGATGACAAGTAACTTCTCATTCTGGAAACGTCTTTATTACCCATGCTCTTTCAAGCTGTAGCTATGCATCGATATCCTTCTAAAGTGTATGAACCGTTTGAACAGTTGTGTTGGACATAGCAACATAAATCTACCTCTTACTGTGACAACTAGGACTGTGGCTGAGTTGGAAGTTGCGGGTGAATATAACAACCAGCAGTCTGGATTCATTATGGATACAGAACCAATTGTTATATCCACGGATAAACCCCATCAATTCAATTTTACTTTATTTACTTATTTATTTATTTAACCTGGTCATATTAGGCCTTCAGACTCTCTCTTACATCGTACCAGGTTTTACACATTCCTTACCTTTATACGATAGCTACATAAGAGATAACAATAATTTTAATAGCAATACCAGTACTTGCTAATAATTAGTTACGTTGATACTAACGGTATTGCTGCAATTACTACTACTGCTACTACTACTACTACTATTCCAGCTGCTACAGCGACTAGTAATAATAATAATAATAATAATAATAATAATAATAGTGATAGCAGGAAATTTGACATGTATTTACAGGTGTACAAAATTAATACTATTTCCCGACATAATGAGTTCTCAAGGAGACCAATTTAGGTCAACTGTACCAGCTAAAAGTTTCGGGAAATGAAGATGGTCTGGTTGGAATGAACTCTACGTAGCTGCAGTGAGGTAAGGAGTATGTACAGAAACAGTGGCAGATATTATTGTCACTTTAATAAATATTTCATTAACTGCATTTTTAAGTACAGATTTTTTTCAACTGAATAATGAAGGAGGCCATTCAAAAGGTTCCTGGTGGTGAAAAAGACGTGGAGAGTGCGGCCGAGTGATGGAGTGAAACAGCAAGGATTCTCAATGTTGTGAAACCACCATGTCAGTACTGAGAATTTTACGTCACCAGTCGTCAAATGCGTGATATTTTCACCTTGTGTTTCGAGACTACGTTATTCCATCAAGTGCTATAAAACAAGGAAACCAATCAATAAATCGTAAAACTGCACTTTCTGAAACCCATATAAAAATATTTATATCTTCCTGTAGTACAACATATCCTAAAGCCTCTATGCCACAGTGCACCGTCTAAAGTAAAACCCTGCAGCAACCATGCACTGTCAAACATAAAACACTTCCTAGAATATATAACGCTGGCGTGTCATGCTCTCAAGGCATGGTTGTAAACTAAAGGCAGCCGATCTCATCTTCCAGAGATAGTACTTTCTGCAACTCATGTGTGACAGCACCCATCGATGCTACTGCCTATTACACAAGTCTATGAACATTATATGTCAAGTTCCAGTAAATTCTGAAAATACCAATACTACACCTATATTGCAACCCGTGTATGTCCATGAAACATGACCAATAGAAAACATTAAACCTGAAATCACTTATTCGTAAAAGACGGCGGCAGCTTCCCAAGGTGGACATCGCTTAAGATGCCAGGACTTGACATATAATGCTCATAGATTTGATATAGACAGTAACATCGTTGGGAACTGTGTCATATGCGTTGCAGGAAAGTACTATCTTTGGTAGGAGAAATCGGCTCCCTTTAGTTTACAACTGTGCCTTAAGAGTATAGCACACCAACATGACATGTTCTAAGAAGAGTTTTACGTCTGACAATGTATGGTTGCTGCTGGTTTTTATTTTTTACTGTGTCTGATAGTTTAGAAGCCTTAATTATGTTATATTACAGGATGGTTGTCCAACATGTGGTACTGAGATTTATTTATTAGTTTCCTTGTTTTATGGCATTTGATTACGGGATAACGTAGTCCCGAAACACACTGTGTTGCAAATATCACACATTTGACAAATGGGGACGTAAAATTCTCAGTGCCGGGAACGGATTCTGCTCTGATCAGAATGAGTGTTTCCTGCTGTATTATTCAAACAAGAGCGTTAAGATCGAGTAGAGATGTGAGCGACTGCGTACGTTAGTAAGGTGGTGGGGGAGACAAGAGTGTGCAGAAATCTACACGCAGCCGGGATACCATCATAATTTCGTACAACACATAAAAGCTTGTGTTAGAGATCACGTCAGGTATTCTGTGCATATGAGAGAATGGGAGATTTCTGAAATATTTTCCACAAGTTGTTCAGTTTACTGTTTTCCTTAGGTTAAAAAGAATTCTCTATGATTTATAATTCCCCATAATATATAATTCATTCTGAATTTCTCATATCATTTTGCTATGAAGAATAAACTCCTTGTATGATGCAACACCTGTAAATACTCACAACAGGTTTTAAGTCGACAGTCAATTATTCATCATAAAAGATATGAAGGCACCAGTATGTGTTTCCAGTAACGACCCTGCTTTGTTTGAGAGTAAAATTTCAATATTTCTAAGAAAAAGTCCTTCCTTCTGGCTGTGTTCCTTCAGAAAGTGAGTAGTTTATCTCTATGGTCAATTCTGTCGTAAAATCTTGAGAAGCTGCTGAAGAGGAAGCAAACTGCTTTCCTTCTGGGATGTGAAGGAAAGACCTCATTTAATTTCAAGTATAGGTTTTCAGCCCTTCTTGAGTGTTTGTACATTTACACGAGAGATAATCTAGTCACTTGCTGAAAGTAGACAGACGTAAGGTAAAACCACTGCTTCGAAAAAATACGTGAGTTAAACTCTCAAACAAATCAGATTCATCAGTGGGTAAAGATGCTTGTGCAACTATATCTTTTAGAAAGTGTAATATTTTATCTGTGAGCATTTTAATCGTTCTAAAGATTTTCCCGAAAATCATCAGTCAATATCTACCCACCCACCTACCCACGTACCTACCTACCTACGAGTACCTAGCTACCTACATTCGAGACTAGCATTGCAGCTAGTCCTTCTTATTCACGAAGTAAAAGTAATGAATTGTTAGGTCGAAGTGTATTTACATCCAACAGAATTTATTAACCTGCTTCTGCAATGGCTATTACTGCTTACTCCTAAAAGTAAACATAATAGTATTGCTACCTTCAGTTTTACACAAAATTATACCTTGAAAAGTTTAGGCAGAAAAAAAACCGGAATGTAAGATAGGGCAAATTCAGATTCTGATAGGTGTAATAGTTTACACTGGAAAATATTGGCTTGCAGATTCTGTTAGGGGAATAATCCCGGCACCTTTCACGGTACAAATAATTGACAATCATAAATGTTGTCTATTTTGTGCAGTTTAGTTAACTTGTAGTTCTTGGCATGTTCGTTCCAGAGACCGATGCTACTCACGGTGTAAGAATAGGTCAGTAGGTGGCTAGAGCTGTCGGAGGTAGTCAAGTTACATTATGACCAAAAAACTGCTCCATGCTGAATCTATATCTAACATGGGAAACAGTGCAAAACTGGTCGCTCGGCTCAAGTGAGTGTTGTCGGATTTTTACATTATGCGAACAAAGCGAATATGCAAATACTCAGTGGCGTTACTAACTCTCTCGTCGTGAGATAGACGTATGTAAACGGAACTGTGTGACTTAATTAGCGTGAAAATAAGGTTTTTCGGGTTATGATGAAGACACAAGATGTCTGGATAATTTCCTTCATTGTAAATAGTAGTTGTTTAGTGTCTTGCTCGGTATTTATCGTAGACTATTGTACTTGCAATTCGACAGGAGGGTTTAACTTAATTTAATGTGCTTGCGTTACTGTTCTCCAGGTAATAGACACAAACAATAGTGTACTTTTGGTAGGATTAAAATACGTTCGTATCAACATGAAAAATGTTTTTAAATACATTGAGGGCTTAATCCAATACTACGTAAATGTGTACGAAAGTGAGGGCTTCTGCTACTCCATAAAATTGATTTTAGAATTAAGCCAGTTTGAGGAATTCTCTGAAGATGCTTTCGTGAAAGCTGAACGTATGTTTTATTCCGAGGAGCTGCTCTCGGTGCAGTTGTTTGGCCGGCTCTCCTTAGAACAGTCAAATAGGGCCTGCGCTGGACGTCGTGTACAATAAAAGGCTGCTCGCTCTTACCGCTATGCCACAGCTGTGTAACTCAGACAGCTAAGTGGGTCGTCTGTTCAATTTCAGAAAATTGCGGCGAGTTACTGTTTTCAGAAAGTGCTCCGGGCTGCAGGAGGCGCACAGGTGTGCGCCCTCGCCTGTCCCGTATATTACTCAGCCGCGCTCTACGGCTTTTACGAATCTCCCTTTGCGTCAAACACGAATAACTCGTAACTGCGCATCTCAAAACTTCGTGTTTATTTGGATAGTACGAAACAGTACCTTCCAAATTTCTTCAATTTCCTTTCCACTTTTACTATCAAAGAAAAGAGGATTTCTGCTGGCGAGATGAACTCAAAAGCCCTTTGCCACAAAACCTGGAAATCTCCGTCTCGTGTGCATTCGTCGATGGTAATTCACCAGGTTATTTGTGCCACACTAGATTAACAATCATCCAACTGACTTGTTCTTCTGGCTTGCTCTACCGAATTACGACGCGTCATTAAGAAAAATTGCTTTGGCAAAAGGACGTATCAGTGATGTATTTGACTGACGAGTTGTCGACAGAAGTATTCAGTGAAACGACAACATGAAGATTCAGTCCGCGGTCGCTGGTCAAGAATACCGTATCTATGTTCGTATTTGTCTTTACAGTTAGTCCATCTGTTGGTTAAAAATGAACTGTATCATTTTAAGAAAATATTTTAATTGCTAAATACATTCGAAATATGCACATCCATTTTTATTCTCGATTATGGTAACATTACTTTTCTTTGTTTTTAATTGCTTCGAGAAGTATCCCATACAACCAAGCGCAACATTTACAGACATGAGACAGAATTAAATTGCGTTTACTTACACAAATGACATGAACACAATGAAATTTTTAAATAAATTTTTCACTGCGTTCTCCTACATTTTTGGAAGACGACTTTTCTGCGGTACTGATAACTTTCCAATTGTCCCTTTAAGATAAAAATTGAAAATATGGGTAAATAATTGTTTAAATGCATCTAGTACTAACAATAACAATAAGTGGAAAATAAAAGGAAACAGAGGCAAAAGGAACGTTAGTGCTATACAATGATTATCCCTCACTATGTCCTGTTTCAACTAAGTGAAATTCTGGGTTAAAATGGCACTCGACAGCTCATTCCCTCTCATAACGCCCATATGGAGTCGACTGCCTATGCAGTAGCTTAGCTATTTAGTATCAACGATCTCTTGTCGAGAACATATGGATTCTGGTAGTAGATACAACCCTTTCTCTTTAAGCTAAGTTACTCATGTTAAATTTACCGGTAAGCTACAGGTGACGAGGACAGATGTAACGTGCTGGTAAATTTAATACTGCTCAGGTAAAATTAGAAAGAAATGCACACGGTAAAAGGCACGTTACGTTTGGAGTTGTCGCATCTAACATTTTACACGTGTCGGGGTCATCAGTTAAATTACAGTATGAGATCACGTTCATCACTTTCTACTAAAACATACTGCCTCGTGATGACTGGGTGTTGTGTGATGTCCTTAGGTTAGTTAGGTTTAAGTAGTTCTAAGTTCTAGGGGACTAATGACCACAGCTATTAAGTCCAATAGTGCTCAGAACCATTTGAACTAAAACATATTTGGGAGAGTTAACCACTAATTTGTGAGATCAGGAGTCAGAAAATTTATTTCAGCTCTCAAGTCCTCTCTGCTTCTCCAAGTAACCGTATATGAAAATGCAGGAGGAAATGAGATGATATGTAACGGATAACGTGACCTACGAATACATAATGCTTACATTAGTTTTCTAATACTATTACATTTGAGAAAACATTTTCTGCTGTTTCATGTGATAAAGCAAGATGAAGAAAGTCATTGAAACCCTGTGCAAAATCAATTATCTGTATAACGAATTTCTTGACGCGCCAAATTTCACTGATAGGGTGAAAGTTCACAGATTGGTGTTATTTGCATCAACTGCCTCTCAGTAATAACACTAAGTACAAATATCTGCACTTCGCAAACACTTTCTTAACTACTGTACAAGTTTGCAGACTCAGGTTTCAATATAATTTCTATAGAACTGCATAGTTTGAAAAACAATAACAAGATTTCAAATCTAAGTTGAAACAATGCATTCTAGCACGCATTTTTTCCACAGTGCAGATATTTCTCGCAGTAACATGCCTTTCTCTGTGATATTTCATTCATTTCTGTATAATATTGCATTACTTTACTGTCTTTTTTTTTTATTAAGCCCCTCTTCAGATCCACAGATCAAAGTTTAAAATAAGAAATAGTACTTATTTAAGAAGCTAAATATAAGATGAAAACTTCTGAATCATTTTGAAATTATGATTTTAACTGAGTAGTCACAAATCGTGATCAGTTAAAGTCTTCGAAATAAGATAACTTATCTGGAAGTCACATAATCCCACCACACTAGCCTCAGATTCTTAGTGACAGATACCAGTGGCACACAAAATGTTATTAAAACGATTTCGTATGGAACAAAAGTGTGCACCAAGGGGTGATGGGTAGAAGAGTAGTAGGAAAGGACGAAAAAAAATTCTTCAAAGGTTCTCGTCTTTCATGCTTATCTATTTAATTAGGCGCTTACTGTTATTTTTGTTGTTAATTTACAGATTTGAAGATGATGCTCTGCAGGGGCGAAACTACACATTACCTTTAGTCAATATGTGCACCTTAGACATTAAAAATAAACATTTAAAAAATATGATGCAGTGCTATGTCTCAATGCAAAATGTCGTCCGTTATCGAAATTGGCTATTTAGTTAATCGAATTCTCAACAACGAGTGTAACGTTTTTTATAAATCAAACCGTTTCGACAACAGGAGAGTGCTCTTCTTATATTTTCTGACGAAACATTTAAAATCAGTTTGTGTAGTTTTGTATATATGCAACAAACAGTCGAACTGTTAACATCTTTTCAGCTGCTAATTACTTTTTCTACGATAGGTAATATATTTTTCTTAGTCCCCTACAGCAGTTCACTCTATGTAGAAACAGGCTGAAATAGTCTCATTATTATAACAGACATTTCCTGCGGGTAAAAGTAAATCACTGGCGCTCCTCACTATAGCCTTCTACTGCCTTAATTTGACACTGGCACCAACTGATCAAAACTATTCCGAAATGCAGTCTAATTTAATATTTTTGGTCTTTCTCTTGTAGTGACCTGGCAGTCATGATCTCGGTCAGGTGATTAAGCACTGTGAGAAGAAAGGGAGCGTAATGATGGCGCTATGTTTGTATTTAGGACCCACGACATCTGAGTCACTAGCATCGCACTCACAATTTACGTTTCATCACGTAAGGACTGTATTTTGATTAAAACTGTTACAAAAGGACTGGAAAGAAAAGTAGACGTGAAAAAAATTGAAATCAAAATGGTTGATCGTCAGTGAGAGGGATGGTTATCACCCGTCCTGAAATATGCTAATGGTACCTTATATTGTTGATATGAATCCGGGTAATTTTCAGAACTTTAAAACTGTTTACACATTAAAATAATTGTTCCCTAAAATTGAAGGTAGGTAACTATCCATTACTCATAAAGTGCTGTAGCGGTTGTAAGTATCGGTGTAGATGTTGGCAGTCTAAAGCCAACTAGTCGTTCGATACACCCCGTAATCTTACAGTTAGGTTAAAATTAGGGTTCGATACATTTTAATGCAAAACCGCTACTTTTCATAGTAAGATCACTGCCATACGAGGTACGAATAGGCACACTTCTGTGTCTAATGAGACAGTGGATATCCTCCCGCTTTTTTTATATTAAATGTATGACAACAACTAGGCCAGCCGTGACGATGTGAGTCATAAACATTCTGCACAAAGGTAGGCTTATGTTACAACTTCTCAATTTGGAAATTTTACTGTAGACTTTATGCTGGATGCCATCGAAACACCACTCTGTATTTACTGACTTAAGATTACACAGAAATCTTAACAAGTTTGTGCAGATTTCTGTCAGCTTCCCAGACACCATGTCATGCGCCTAGAACCGCTCGACCACCCTATCCACAGATTTTCTTTCAGCTAGCTGAGAAGATGGAAATCTTATGGTGGATGATCAGGACTGTACGGGAGATCAGCGTCATACCGTGATTATGTGTGAAATTTAGACGTTTTGCCCACAAGAATCGTGCTGCCCAATGTACATCAACTTTAGAGTACGTTTTACTCTCATATTGTGATACACCTTTTACCGGTACCGAAGCAGATCTGTGTTTGGAGAAACCCAGAACATCTATTGTCTTGTGAAAATATGCCACTCTTGTTGCGAAATGGTCTCAGCGTGGGATGACGTGCGTAACTAACTTTCTGAAGTTCGCTCGTATACCTAGAATGAAAAAAGTGTAACATACAGTACGTTAAAATTCGTCAGCATGTTCCTCAGGCCGTTGGCGTTCGTGGTAATTGATTTTTGGATCTTGACCACGCCATGTGGTGGGTTTGAGTTCTTTTGTTCTAGATACAGAACCTTACACCTTTTATTATACATTTTTACGCCATTCGACGGGAGTATGTGACACCATTACATGTTGGTCTTTCTATTCGTGATGTCCAAGGAGACTAAATTAGCTATCGACAGTTAAAGTGTTTGTTTCAAGTGGAAATTATATTCATACAGGAAAATGATTTCTTTTGAGAAAAAAGCTCAACATTGGAAAAAAAAGAAATTAAATGGGAGAGACATAGAAGTGAGGAAAGAGAGATGAGCTTACGGGTATAAGGCGTGTCAGACTTTATGTAGGCTATCGTATTACGAGAAACTGCAGTTACTTTTGTACACGGGATCCATGATGAACTGTTATATTTAAAATAGTGAAATATGTAACTTCTTTACTGTAAGGAGGCAGATTGTTCCCAAGATGATATGGAAGAAATTTGGAATGTTACTCTCGAATGTATCGCGAGCGTTGTTGAAGAGAAAAAGTTGTTTTTTACGACACTTGTGACAGTGTGATTACGGAAGACACTATGGAATAAACGTAGTATTTGTAAATTCTCTGAACAATGCTTCAAAAATCTACTTTTGGCAACAGTTTGTGGTCAATTCAACAAGACAGCGTAGTCGTAATTCGGACTTCACAGTGGCAGATAC
This sequence comes from Schistocerca gregaria, assembly GCF_023897955.1. Classification (NCBI taxonomy): domain Eukaryota; kingdom Metazoa; phylum Arthropoda; class Insecta; order Orthoptera; family Acrididae; genus Schistocerca; species Schistocerca gregaria. Next base: position 812,808,606 of record NC_064931.1, on the reverse strand, counting down.
TGAAACAATTTCCTTTCCATGACGCACATATCTCTTATAAACTATTCAGATTACCGTTCAGCTGGTACTACGGCAGGACCTACTGCTGATGAACTATTTGAGGGAAGGAACAGACGTTAATCTCGGGTTTAAAGCCCCGCCCGTGATGAGATCATTAAGAACAGGGCACAAGCTCAAATCTGCTGAAGAGGTAACAGCCTGACATTCGCTGTAAGTGGTTTATGGGAACCATTGAGAGTCCATTCTGTTTGACTGAACTGGGATTACCAAAAGGAAGTAGAAATCTTTATTAAAATGCGCTAGAAACAAACTTAGTTCGATGTACATTACAAACCAGATTAGTGTGTTTATAGTATCGAACAAAATAATCTGGACTTTAAAATCGAGAGGATATTATTCAACTAAATGATTAGGAAAGAGCCCTTCTTCCCCTCAAAAGTCTAAAAGATTCTTTTTCTGTCAGTTAAACCATGATGTCCTGTTACGATCTATTATCATTTATTGTGTGGTCATTTTACACTTAATTTTTTTTGTATAATCATAAGTTACATCACTTTTTTGTAACATGCCGACTGTATGTTAAGTAGACCAAACGACAATAAAAAGTAATCTTAAGCTTGAGGGTTTATAATTACCTTCATATTTCCTGGCTTGGAGCTCAGATGCAGTTGAGTTATTATAATCCACAATTACGTTTACAAGGAAAGGTTGGGTAAACAAAGTGAACTGCATACAGGAATGTAGTACGGAGTTTTTTGGTAAAAATAGTCAAGGAACCATTCTCATCTGTCTGACTAACGCCTTTACCATTTGCTTTCAATAGTGGAACGGACATGCCACTACGTTTTACATTTATGTAGGAAATCAGAAACAATTCAGCAGACTTTCTGCAGGATTCGCATTCAGCTGGCTGCTCTAGGTGCACCTTGTTACCGGAGAACTTTTTTAAAATCTGTGTACCAATGTATGTGGCATCTCACACTGTCTGACAAAGATCTGTAGTGAAACAGATGCAGTACCCTTGTGAAACAGTGCCCAGCGCTTACTACTGTGTGGTGTCGTTGTAGGACCAGAAACATTATGCATAAGGCCACCAGCAGCGATAGGCTAAAAAGCAACTAATCAAAGTGTTAAGAAACATGGTTTTGCTCTACTTTTTTGTAGGTAATGCAGAAAGGAACCAACGTCGACGCCTGTACCATGTGAGGAGGGTACCAATATAATTTCCATCTTATTTTATTTACGGGTGGTAAATAGCATATCTCAATTTTAATTATCATTACGCTACTACTTTATGTCCATCTAGTCGTCTCTGAACAACCTAATACACCTAACGTCGTTAGTGAATAGACAGAAATATTCCAGGACATCAACTAAATGTTCATTTTAAACATGTTTTGATCATGTCACTTTTTTGTCTGTCCGTCTGTTTGGTACAAATTTTGCAGTTGATTTTAAACTAACCTCCCTATGAGGTACAGACTCGAAACTGGAAGTATAGCTCAGAACTAGATTGCAATTCAATATTAATTCACTTTCTTGTCGGTTGACAACGGCGTTGCCGCAGTGCTAAAACTCGTTCCCGTCAAATCACCGAAGTTAATCGCTGCCAGGCTTGGCTAGCACGTGGATGGGTCACCGTCCAGTTCTACCGACACACATAGAAGTGGGAGGTGGTGGACATGAAGAGGTGGGAGGTGGAGATGGATTGGCAGAGTAGGGGAAGAGGAAATGGACAGACAATAGTGGGAGGAGGAAATGTAAAGAGAGCGGGTGGAAGAGAAGCCGGATAGAGAGAGGGGTAGGAATAGATGGACAGGCAAAGGAAAGAGGACCAAATAGCCAGAGAGAGGGGGAGGTGTAAGTGGGCAGAGAGAGAGGGTGAGGAGGTGATAAGACAGAGAGATAGGAGGAGGAGATACACAGAGCGACAGCAGGAGGAGATTGATTGAGGGAGTGGGAGGAGGTAGTGGTAAAGAGGGAGGGCTGTAATACAGAGAGTGGGGAAGGAGGAGTAGGGAAGAGAGAGAAGGAGGAGGAGATGGACAGAGAGAGGGGGAGGAGGAGATGCAGAGAGAAAGGGAGCACAAAGAAATGGACAGAGAAAGGGCGGATAAGGAGATGTATCTCAGTGGTTTTCAACACAATCTGAAATAGAATAGCTTTATACCTAGCTGTTAATAATGCATCAGTCGGTTTTACTATTACTTTTCTAAAATATAAAATAAAGAAATAACCAAAATTAACTCAGTATGATTTTCATAGGCTTTATGTGTCACTTTCAGCTTCATGACACAGTTTCGGTCTGTATGTATACATCACAATATTATACACATATCCTCCTCCTCTCTCTGTTTACCGCCTTCTCTACCCTCTCTCTGTCCATCTCGTCCTCCCCCTTGTCTCTGTCTATTTCCTCCTTCTCCACACTGTCAGTCCTTCTCCCATTCCTCCCTCTTACTTTGCCAATCTCCTCCTCCCACCTCAATATGTCCATCCCTAACTCCCTCCGTTTCTGCCCATCTCGTGTTCCCCTTCTCAGTACCCACCTCCTCTTCGCTCTTCTGTCTTTGTAGCCATACCTGTCTGCATGTCTGCCCCTGAAACACATTCCAATACTACCCACACAATAAACTGGTCGTGCAGGGTAGTTTCGACATCAGGTGTTACCAATCGGATTCTTCCCCATCCTACCACTATCCAACAGACCGACAACATAGAGAGTTAATATTGCATTGTCATCCAGTTCCGAGCTATGATTAAAATTCCAAGTCCTAGCACATTGGGAAGTTAGTTTAAAATCTGTTTCAAAATTTGCGTCCAACAGACAGACGATCAAGTAAGCAAAATAATAAAATCGCATTAAAAATGAGCAGTATGACCGATAGAAAAAGATTAGAGAGGCACGTGTAGGAACATTGTTAAGTAAGCTGAAATTTTGTCTCTTCAGAATTGTGCGTTTACTCCTCTCTAAAATGTAAGGACGAGACAGATAAAGTGAGTGACATATTAATTACTCTGTGGAAATGAAACTGTGGGAGAAGTTTGCCGGGGGTCTCCCAGTCGTGCTCAGGAATGGCTCTAATGACTTTGAGCACTATGGGACTTAACAGCTGAGGTCATCAGTCGCCTAGAACTTAGAACTACCTAAACCTAACTAACCTAAGGACATCACACACATCCATGCTCGAGGCAGGATTCCAACCTGCGACCGTAGCGGTCGTGCGGTTCCAGACTGAAGCGCCTAGAACCCCTCGGTGCACAGGAAGTTTTGCGTCACATGGAGTGAGGTCAGTGTGACTTTAGTGCAAATGAGGCTGGCTCCACAATACGAAGCAGCTGAAGGAAGGGGAAAGGAAAAAAATCAGCTAACTGTGGTGGTGTTCTCCTTCACAACATTCCCTGGAGGCAACATTTGCATGACCTGATACGGAGAAGAACCATCGGGAAACTGGAAGAAGGACGAAGAACGTCGAGCTGAGCCGAGGAGTTCGTTATTACCCACACCATTGCTGACGTGCTTGGGGAGCGGTTTTGAGCGACAGCGCTGCTGCCTGAAGGAGAAAAGTTGGTCGACCGTGATCAACGTCGGGAACAGATGAGCCCTACATTGTGCAACAGGCAAGAAGGGACCCACGCCAGCCGGTGCAATTCCACCCACATTTAACAGCACTGCAAGACTCGCAGTCTGACGCTCCACAGTGGCATGGCGACTGCATGGCAGGGGTCTCTACGACTAGTACGTAGTGTTCCGTTGACACCAGCACACTGACGGCGTCGTCCGCGATGGTGCTAAGAGCATAGGCACTGCACCGACAGGATACGATGTCGCGTTCTCTTCTCGGGTGAAATGAGATTCATTCTGAGTAGTGATCCTGTGCGTATACAGAGGTGGGAGCGCGTTACGCAGCCACGAACGTTATCTAACATGATTGTTTTGGTTGTCCAAGTGTTGTGGTATGGCGAGGCAAATGTTGGTTGATCCCTACCGACCACCAAATCTTTGAACGCGGTACACTCACCTTTCAGTCCACGGATCGACTCGCCAGCTCGTTGGATCCGCCTGAACCCCATGGAGCGTACGATGTGTAGACGTATTGCAGAGGACCAACAACTGTGCAAAAACTGCCAACCGCGCTGATTGAGGAATCGAACACCCTGCCCTACGATCTCCTTATCAGCTTGTCGGCCACGTTACAGAACATACACTGCTGTCCGTGGTGGTCACGTAGCCTATTAAGAACCGTGTCCCATATTTTGTAGTCTCCAGGGAGCCATCACGAATCGCGGTGAGTTCAATGTAGTTACCGTCTTCGAATAAAAGTGCCGTTTCTGTTCGTCTGTCCGCATACATCTTTCAGATACCTTCTGTATTATACTGCAACAGTTCTTTCTATGTATGGTCCAAGTTTCATCGATCTCTGTTACTTGACAGTGAGACGTCATCCGGAAGTTTCTTTCGTGCGAAAGTTTTGCACACCTCTATATGCTGATGTGTGAGTTACCGGACGCGACATAGGGGATTTTCAGCAATAAATAACCTTGTACACAATTATGAAACTAGCATTAAATAACCGTGTGCACAATTATGAAACTAGAAGTACAAGTGATTTCCACAGAGATGAACGAGCAGCGTTCTTTGTCAGAAACGTATGGTATGTCATTCTAAAATTATCTTCAATGTGTTTCCTGCAGAATGAATATAAAAATAAGATGTATTTAAAAAAAGAGTTGAAAACCAGCTAATATTTAATCGTTCTTATTGCACTGAGAAATATATAAATTAATTACACTGACAGAGGCCTGTTGCCTTATTGAAGAACACATGTAATGCGTTTTCTGTGCCTTTCACAAAAAAGAACTTTTCTGGAGTTTCTTTTTTAGTTTGATAGTTTGATGACGACGGGCACCAAGAAACCTGTTGAAATGAGCTGGGCGACGAGCAGTAGTTATTGCGTAAGTGCTGTTTTGCGTGGGAAGCAGTGTGAGTGGCGTCAGTGTTATGTGTGTGTGTGTGTGTGTGTGTGTGTGTGTGTGTGTGTGTGAGAGAAAGGCAGAGAGAAAGGGAGGGAGAGAGAGAACCCGAGTTCCTACGACAAAATGACAGATGCTGTTCGGGTACGTTTGCCGAGTATTTTGGTATAGCTGACCAGTAATGGCAGTTGGTTTGTTACAGAAAAATAATGTAGTTAAGATTTATTCGGTTTGTATCCCAATATGCCTTAACCTTTGTAAAAGTAACTTCACAACAGTGAAAAAAACCTGTAATATTCAATTTATTCAATCGCTAAAACGTACAACATATAAAACCATAAATGTAACATCCCTTAGATGTTGCATGATTGACGCTGCAGGAACAGCTCAGCATAACGCCTTTGTTTTGCTCTTGATCGCATGTAGTGAACCCATACAAGACGTGAACACTGGCATACTCTTCTTGAGTAATCCTATCCATTCTATTGTGTGTCACTGTTCACGTATAACTAACCCCGCCCGAAATACAAAACAGAGACAAAACCTGGTATTACTGAAATGTAAGGTTGAGGGCGAAGATTAAGTGGGCGTTACTGCTATGACTAGATGATACAGCATTGTTTCCAAACAAGACACACATCGCGTAAGGTCGGCCTATGAACTGTGCGCAGATATTTTGAGTGCAATACGGACATAAAGATAATGGGGCGAGAAATAAAATGAAATGCAGTTATTGTGGAAACAAGTCACCGAAGATCACGGGTCCCTTATATCAAAATACCATTAAATATCCCTAAACAATATTTGTAATTTTGCCAGTGTCGTAGGGGTTTGCCTCGTACGTGACCCTAGAAGTGATGAGATACAAGTTAGAAGTTAAGATTATCATTGTGTGTAGGCACACATAATAAGATGAAAACATGTTATATTATCTATATTCTCCATACATTTTTCTATGTGACTTATCCCCATAATTAAAAATGATCTAAGAATGAATTATCATGTGTCATTATTATTATTATTATTATTATTATTTATTGGCCTCGGACTGCGTATTCACGCGGTATCATAGCTTAGATATCGGGGAAGATCAGGTTCGCTTCCAGAGAAATGCAGGGACGCGAGGCTCTAAGACCTGCAAATGATCTTAGAAGATTTGTACATTTCGAGAAATATTTTGACACGGTTGACGAGAATCCACTCTTTAAAATTCTGAAGGTAGAGGAAAACCATATAGGAAGCGAAATGTCATCTACTACTTATAAAGAAATCAAACTGTATTTTCAAGAGTAGCAGGGCATAAAAAGAAGGCAGGGTTTCAGAAGGCAGTGAGACAGGATTATAGTGTAACGGCGATGTTATTCAGTCTGTTAATTGATCGTACAGGAAAGAAAATTAAGGTGATATCTGGAAAGGGAACGGAAGTTCAGCGAGTAGACATTAAAATTCTGAACTTTGCCGAAGATGTTGTAGTTCTGTCAGAGATGGAAAAGGATTTGGAAGATCAGATGAAATTACTGGATAGTGCCTTGATGAAAGTTGAACGTCAACAAAAATAATGCAGTGGTAATGGGATGTATCCAAATTAAAACTGCCGATGCTGAGGGAATTAGAACATAAAATTTAAAAAAAATTCAACATCGAATTGGAAGTTAAGTATTAGGAAATGTTTTCTGAAGGTATTCGTCTCGAAGGTAGCTTTGTACGGAAGAGAAAAATAGACGATAAACAGTTTGGATAAGAAGAGAATACTAGCTTCTTAAATTTGTTATCACAGGATGGTACAGAAGGTTATAAGAATGGATTAGATTACTAATGAGGGGACACAGAATCGAAAAGTGGAAAAAAGAAACTTATGGCAGACAGTGACAGCAACAAGGGACCGGCTGTTAGGATAGATCGTGAGGAATAAGGAAACAGTTAAATTGGTCATGGAGCGAAGTTAACGTGTGTGTGTGTGTGTGTGTGTGTGTGTGTGTGTGTGTATTTCTGTGTTTGTGTTGAGGGAGGAGGGTTAAAGCTGTAGCGGTAGACGAAGGCTTGACTACAGTAAGAAGATTCAAGTAGAACGCAGTAGCTATGCAGAGATGAAGGCTTCACAGAAATGACTATCTTGGAGAGCTGCTTCAGAACAGTCTGCATCTGCATCCACTTCGACATGGCAGTTCTTGTTTTCAAACTTACAGGGGGTGGACAAAAATATGGAAACACCAAAAACACAACACATCACCAGTGGATGGAGGTGGATAACTATTACGCTCTCTTCCGACCAAAGTAGCGCCTAAGGCTTAATAATACTGAAATCTGATGCTTGGTGGCCAGGGGAGGCGGGACAATAAATTTTCAAGCTCACACAATCATCTCTGGACGATCAGAGCTCTATGAACTGTGGCCCTGTCACCTTAGAACACAACATCACCAGTAGGGAACAAACACTGAGTCGTGGAATGGACCTGTTCAGCCCAAATGGTCACTTGGAAGTAATGCGACCTTGGAGGGTAACCATGGAACCCATCGAATACCACGATGTGGTTGCCGAATTGATCGCCAAACCTCTGCCATGTTCCATTCCTGGGACATAAACTCGGACAGAAGTTGGAAAATATGTGAAACAAGACTCATCCGATCAAATGACTTTTTGCCATGGCTTCACAGTACTATGGGACTTAACTTCTAAGGCCATCAGTCCCCTAGAACTTAGAACTACGTAAACCTAACTAACCTAAGGACATCACACACATCCATGCTCCAACCGTTTGAATATGTGACCACTGAACAATAAGTGGAACCAGTCAACCTTCAAGTATCTAGAAGATTCTGTGCGGGTTGATTTAACGTAGAACAAATCCACAAAATATGAACACAATTTTCAAACTCCAGAAAAGAGCCATAAGAATAATAACCAGAAATAGTAGTCGAGCTCATTGTAAAGATCTGTTCAAAACACTGGGAATTTTAACTGCTCCATGTGAACACATTTACCAGTCAGTTGTACACATCAAAAGCAACATTGGCAATTACTGCACAAACAGCTCTGTCCATGACCATGCAACAAGAGATAGACTCAACTTACATTTACCAAGAAAAAATAAACATAAAACTCAAAACAGCATTTTCTACCAAGGAATAAAACTGTACAATAAATTACCAAAAGAGATTAAAGAAATTTCAAAAATACACTTATTTAAGAAGGCAGCTAAAAAGTACCTGTTATGCAATACATTTTATACATTGAAGGATTACTTAGATAAAGCAGAGTAGGGATTTGATAAAAAAATGTTATACAAACAAATAATAATAATAATGATGATTATAAAACATCCAATATTCCACATAACACCTTCACTTTATTATTTTTCTTCTTTTTTCCTTTCTAGAGACACTCTCCCCTCAAGCTATGCATAGCACAATACTAACACCTCTTCCTCTTTCTGAGCTCAACATCTCACTCATTATGAAGGGATGCTGACTCAGTTTTTCAGGATAGCAAATGGGAACTTGCAGTACAGAAAATGGCCCAAGGATCACCTGTGTGTGTGTGTGTGTGTGTGTGTGTGTGTGTGTGTGTGTGTGTGTGTGTGTGTGTAGTGAGTGAAGTGTTATGAAACAATGTGTGTATAGTGTGTGCAGTGACTGATAGGGAAATATGAGTGAATAGTGTGGCATTACATTATTTAATGAGTTATTTGTAAATAAATTATTGTATACCAGGAGTAAAATCTAATGATTGTCTCTAACTAGAAGTCTGTAAATATATGTGTATACGAATTAGCTTATTGTAAATTGATCTAAGCTTGTAAATACTTTGACATGTCCTATATCCTTGTAAAAAGAGATCTACGGATGAATAAAACTACTACTACTACTACTACTACTACTAGAATGACCATAACATTCGACTGAATAACAGAACACAGACAAACGTTAGCACTTTCTCAAGCATATTGTTGTTGCCACCTCGGTGATTTCCTGTCGGAAAAATAACAATTCGTGATAATTGATGCGAAGTCATCGGGGGAAGGTGAAGTGGTATCTGACTTTCCCCAAGGAAGTGTTATAGGCCCTCTACAGTTCTTAATCTATATAAGTGATTTCGTAGACAATTTGAGTATCCTTCTTAGACTGTTTGCAGATGATACTGTCGTTTAACACGTAATAAAATTATCATAAAATAAAAAAAAAATGTAAGATGCTTTAGAGAAGATATGTGGATAGTGCTAAAAGTGGTAACTGGCTGAAGACAATAAAAAGTGAGAGGTCCCTCACATGAGCGCTAGAAGGAACTCATTATAATTCGGCAGAGATTCAACAAATCTACTAACCGTCCTCTTCTGGAGTGTCACTGCGCTGTAGACCCTTACCAGGTAAGACTGACGAAGAACATCAAAAAAGTATAAAGGAGGTCAGCTCGATTTTTATTGTCGCGAAATGGGAAAGAGCGTGTCACAGATATACGCAAATTATGATGACAATCATTAAAACAATGGCGTAATTGTTGTGGCGAGATGTTTTCACGATATTTCAATCACCAAACTTCTCCTCGAAATGCGAAAGTATTTGGTTGTTGACACCCACCTACATATGAAGAGCTGACTCTCGTAATAAAATAAGAAGAATCAGAGTTCCCGCAGAAACATTCACTTGTTCGTTTTTCCTTATTGCTATCGAGAGTGGAACGGTAGATGAAGAGTCTGAAAGAGGTTTGATGAACCGTTTGCCAAGCTCTTACAGGGTTTGGACAAAAGTATAGAAACACAGCGATTAATGAGTGCTTGACCATAAATTCAAATGGTAGCCAAGCCTGCAGGATGAGCTGTTGTATTCGACCACGAATGGCACCTGTGCTATGTCCTCATTACGCCGCAAGTGTCAAACGTGGTCAAAACAGTGTTTTATGTAGTTGTGAGTACATCGGTAAACAAGGTAGCCCAAGTGTTTGGTGTTTCCTGAGGCACCATACCGAAGATTTATACGATGTACAAGGAAAGTGGAAAGGAAACATCAGCCACTAAGCGTGTGCTGAGTTATCGTAACAGACGCCCGTCGAAGAGGACCTAGTCGAAAAATAAGAGGACAACAACTGGAAAAGTCACTGCAGAACTGAATGTCGCACTCTCGAAGCCTGACAGTACCAAAGTAACATGCAGGGAGCTCCATAAATAGGTTATTTCAGGGCAAACTGAAATTCCAAAACACTCATCAGTGCTGCAGATGCCCGTAAGAGGAAAACGTGTTGCCGATGCCATAAAACCTGGACTGTGAAGCCGGCAGGAGTGGCCCAGCGGTTCTAGGCGCTACAGTCTGGAACAGCGCGACCGCTACGGTCGCAGGTTCGAATCCTGCCTCTATATATTTACCTGTATTAACATCTATGTGCGCACTGAATACTTCGCTAGCCACATGGTGGATGGTATATTGTACCAATATTAAAGATTTTGTATTGCAGTCCATCCGCGAATCACTTACCCAAATGTTTTGTCTTACGCTCATATCTACACGAAATGTGGCTGACGGCAGTGTGATAATCGAAAAATCCTTTTCAAATGCGTGTTCTCTAAATTCATCCAGCGGGGCTTAGCGAGAATTATATCATCTTTAGTCCAGGGCTTGCCATCTTATGCGCCAAACCGATATGTTACGTTTCTAGCAGCGCATCCATGAATTCGCTCGACGCCTGTCGTTATGCCCACTCAGTGAGAACTCCAAAGACAGGAACAACACTCACGCTAGAATCTTATATGCGATTTACTTACAGATGCATTGTATTATTCCAAAAAAATGGTTCAAATGGCTCTGAACACTATGGGACTGAACATCAGAGGTCATCAGTCCCCTAGAACTTAGAACTACTAAAACCTAACTAACCTAAGGACATCACACACATCCATGCTACAGGCAGGATTCGAACCTGCGACCATAACGGCCGCGTGGTTCCAGACTGAAGCGCCTACAACCGCTCGGCCATCCCGGCCGGCGTATTATTCCAGAATCAGTTCATAAATCCAAGTCTTCCTTTCACCTTCCCTAATTCTGATTTTACAAGATCATCGGATTGTATTAGTATTATCCCGTTACCCCACAATCCTCATACGACGTGGCGTGCTCCAGTTGTTCGTCACCAATCTCGCACTCAGATACTAGCGAGTTCTATTTTTATATGAATTTTCTTGCACTCATGAACACTCAAATATTGCTGCAATTTGTTACACCGAGTCATTATTTGATCCAAGGCTTACTGCATTTTTGTACGATCGTGCAAGGATTCTGTAGACAACTGCATCGTCAACGAACAATTTTTTAGTCTAGTGCTCCTATCTGATAAATCATTTATGTATAGCGGATACGTTAATTATCCAGTTACCTTTCCTTGACCGCTTTTGATATTCTGGACCAACGTTCTCCGCCCAGGATTAAATGATGAGTTCTGTCACTCAAAATTTCTTCGCACGGTCACATACCTATGAAAATATTCTGTATGATCGAATCTCTGACGTAAGTCAACCGCCTGGAATGCCGTTTGCAAATGCGTAAGAAGTGAATGTCCTTTTTCTTTCGCACATATCATTTGAAAGATATTGAATGTGAATAATTCGAGCTTAAAATACCCTCCTAGATCCTGGAACAGACGGTTCTTTCTCTTTGTTATGGGTGTAGAAATCCTAGGGTTATTTTACATTTCACGATTCAGTCCTGCGATACGCAAACTTTCAACTTCCGTCGACCCCCGGCCGCGGTGGGGTTGGTGTCGGCGCGCGCGGCGCATTTGAAGTTGGCGCGCTGCGGCGGCGGCGGCGGCGGCGGGGGCGGCAGGAAGCATGGCGTCGTCGGCGGGCCCGCCCACTGCCACCCCCGCCGCCGGCTCCGCGCCGACGCCGACGCACCACGGCGTGCCGTGCCGCGCCGCGCCGCGCTCACCGAATTTGCTGCGCCTGGTTTTCCTCATTTTTTCTTTCGGGAAGGCGGCGCACGCGAATCTGTACTGCGTGGGAGGAGGCGCAGGCGTGGGCGGGCGCCGCCTCCCGCCGCGGTTTCCGATTTGTCACAAAGTAAGCGACCGCCCGCGCCGCTTGTCCGTTTTATAATTAATCGCGCCGCGAAGCCAACGTAGAGACAGGTTATCGCCGATGTGACCTGCCTTTCGTGGAATAATTCCAAATTGTATTTTCTCAGAGTCCTACCGGATCTGTCAAACTGGACAAGATCGGTGATGCCAAAAGACCGACGAGTTCGCGTCGATCGACAAATGGGGCACGGAGATCCGTAATCTCACTCTAGCGTTCCTTATTCACGGAAGGCTCCGGAGGTTTGACTCTTTGCCAACATCGTTTCGCTGTTTAAATTCGTAAATCACGAACTGAGCTAATATACTCGGCAATTCCCTCACGATGTATTCCATTCGTGAGCAGTACAGCCAAAATTAAACATCCCTAAATATTTCTTGGACTATAACTGTCTTACTGCGATGTTCGCATAAAAATAATTTGGATAAGTCTCACCTGTGACATTCGCTCGTCTAGACTGGTTCCTGGTTGATTTACTCGCAATTTTTAGAGAATATCTTCTCGCTATTACAAATATAATTACTGTGAAAGCATCTGAAAGTTGCTGGATTTGGACGGGTTACTCCTGTAACTGAAATATCAGATCTGAAGATGGTTCTGAATGAACCGAATCCGGTCATATGAATAAAAAAAATTGCAATCGAGACGGATTATAAGGAAAATTTCTTTTCATTCAAATGAGCTCTTCGAGGAACATCTGCATCCGTATTCTAAGCCACCGTACGGATGGTATTTCACATACCCCTATGATTTCACCTCACCTGTTCTGTTCCATTTCCGAAAGATGCGTGGTCTGAAAACCTCCGTATGAACTAATTTCTCTGATTTCCTACTCGTGGACATTTCACGAGATGTGTGTAGGAGGCAGTAATATTTTACATGACCCTTCTTGGGATGAAATCACTAGGAAATTTAACAATAATCGTTATCGTGATGCACAACGCCTCTGGTGGCATCTACCACTGGAGGTTGATTAGCGTCTCTGTAAGGCTGTCGCGCACACTAGACGAATACGTAACGAAATGCGGCACTCCTTGTTGGGTCTTCTCTACCTCTTTTGTTAATCTTATCTGGTATGAGTTTCAGACGGTCTTGTGGTACTCAACAATCGCTCGAACAAGTGTTTTTAAGCTTTCTCTTTCGTGGATGAATTACTTTTCCTTAGGGTTCTTCCAATGGTTGTTAACCTGGCTTATACTTTTCCCACACAGTTTGATGCGATCATTCCACTTTAGGTTAGTCCCGACGTAGGTAATTTACATTGTTTCGACTGATTTATTGCTAATAGTTTTATTGATCAGCAATGGTTCTCTTCAGCTGTTAATTAGCAATTTGTCACGTTTATCTACGAAGTTTGTCAAACACTCGCTCTTCAACAATCATAGCGTGACTTTTTTTCCTACATGTTCAGTAATAGTGAATACCACCGATCAAGGTTCAGACACTAGAGGGGAATTCGCGAAGTGTGTAAGTGTGGGGTTTAGGTGTTAGCCGAGTCACCCCTGAGTGGTTACTTCGTATTCCCTTGAGCCGAATATCCATACTATGGCCAATGGTAAAAATTTCTTCCCCATCACTCTATATCCAGCTCGACCTGGATGGAAAACCGAAACTCTGCCGTAGCTTTAACCCCTGCACCAAGGAACAGTTTTGAGGAACACCCGACGCAGCATTAAAAAGATTACATAGAAACTCTCCTTTTGCTTCTCAGAAGTTGGTTCACATGGTATGGGTTGTCGCTCTGCACTGAGATGACGAAAGTGACGGCTTACCTGCTAATGTCGTGTCAGACCTCCTTTAGTGCGGCAACTCGACGAGGCATGGACTCAACAAGTCGTTGGAAGTCTGGAAGTCTCCTGCAGAAATATTGAGCCATCCTGCCTCTATAGCTGTCCATAATTACGAAAGTGTTGCCGCTTCTGGATTTTGTGCACGAACTGACCTCTCGATGCTGTCCCATAAATGTTCGATGGGTGGCCAAATCATTCACTCGAATTGTCCTGAATGTTCTTCAAACCAATCGCGAACAATTGTGTCCCAGTGACATGGCACATCCTCATCGATAAAAATTCCATCATTGTTTGGGAACATAAAGTCCTTGAATGGCTGCAAATGGTCTCTCAGCAGCCGAACATAATCACTTCCAGTCAACGATCGATTCAGTTGGGCCAGAGAATCTACTCCACTCCAGGTAAACACAGCTCACACCATTATGGAGCGAAAAAAATGGTTGGCTCTGAGCACTACGCGACTTAACTTCTGAGGTCATCAGTCGCCTAGAACTTAGAACTAAACAAACCTAACTAACCTAAGGGCATCACACACATCCATGCCCGAGGCAGGATTCGAACCTGCGACCGTAGCGGACACCCGGCTCCAGACTGCAGCTCCTAGAACTGCACGGCCACTCCGGCCGGCACTATGGGGCCACCACCAGCTTGCACATTGCCTTGTTGACAGCTTGGGCCCATGGCTTCGCGGGGTCTGTACTACACTCAGACCCTGCCATCAGCTCTTACCAACTGCAGTCGGGATTCATCTGACCAGGCCATGGTTTACCAGTCATCTACTGTCCAACCGAAAACGTCGCGACCCCAGAAGAGGCGCTGCAGGCGATTTCGCGCCGTTAGCAAAGGCATTAGCGTCGATCGTCCGCTGTCATAGTCCATTAATGCCAAATATTGCTGCAACATATTGATTTCTGTCTTTCTTTCACGAAGTGTTGCTTGTCTGTTAGCACTGACAACCCTACGCAAACGCCGCTGCTCTCGGTCGTTTAGTGAAGACCGTCGGACACTGTGTTGTCGTGGTGAGAGGTAATGCCTGAAATCTGGTATTCTCGGCACATTGTTGACACTGTACATCTCGGAGTATTGAATTCCCTAACAGTTTCCGAAATACAATGTTTCATGCGTGTAGCTGCAGCTACTAATCCAGTTCCAAAGTCTGTTAGTTCCCGTCGAGCTCCACCAACGCACTGCCGTTTGATATGTTATGCACGCGATGCTATCTCCATCTGCATATGTGCGTGTCGCTATCCCGTCACTTATTGTCACCTCAGTGTAAAGAATTTAGAATGCAGCGTTCCTCCGACATCCCGCTCACTTTAAGCAAGCAGAGAATCGTTGCGTTTAATGTCCTGTCAACGATGAGTTCATTAGAGACACAGTACAAACTACGAATGGGAAAGGACTGGGAAGGAAATCGAAAGTATCCTTTTCGACGCAATCATCATGGTATATTTCTTAAGCGAATGAGGAAACCACAGAAAATCTGAATGTGGACGTCTGTACGGGTAATTGAGCATAGGTCCAGTTTCACAGTCACTGAATCACGGTGTCTAGTGCCTACAGTCGTGGTGCAACCTTCATCAACCTTCATTCAGTTGGAAAAAAATTAGATAATCCCTTATCAGCGAATTATTCCAGTATACGAAGTTGTTTAGGGAATTCAAAGAACCCGTATATCAGAATTTACGGACAGGGAGTTGCACCATCCCTGACTTAGGTACAGAGGGTGTCCCAGACAAAACACAGAGAAGCTTTAGGGACAGGTTTCTTACACCAAAACAAGAAAAAATGTCTAGGAAACATGAGCTCTAAAATGCATCTCTTAAGGGTTTTGAGCACTGAAGAGATGTGTTTCACACTAGTGAAGATGAACAATGTTCATACCTCTTAAGGTATGACCCTATATTTAATTGACATATCAGCTTTTGTTATCACAGCGGCAGCATTTATCACCTCTATAACTCATGGATTTTGTAAAACCATCCTTCATATATCATTTCTTATTAAGCATTGATAGTGCATCGAAACTGACTTAGACTGGATGCAACACTGACTCGAAAATCAAACAAAACGGTATCTGATTTTACTGGTGCTTTTCCTTCCTACATGGTTCCTGGAGCACGCGCCCGTTATTTCCTAAAAATTACTTTCAAAAATCATAATTGAAATTCATCATCTTGTCGTCCGTTTGGGTGTGTTCTTCCAGACTCATTTGCTTGCTATAGCGAAAAGAAATACAATTTTGTTTCTAACGGTAACTGTATCTAGGTAACAATTAAACCATTTTAATACTCCGTTTCCTTAGCTGCACCCTTAACTTTATTTTCCCAGAACATGCACTGCTGTATATTCTATACAAATATTCACTGGATCACTGAAACGTGTTGCAGGGTGTACTTTGTGTTGTACGATATATTAGCTTTCTTCCAGTTGCATTCAGTGACTGAGTGAGAACAGAATGACTACTTTAATGCCTTTGTTATTCTTCTTATTTTATCTACGCGATAAACAGATGAGGGTCTGACCAATAGTTTTTAGTATCTGCCCTGAGAGTGGGCTCTTCAGGTTTTCTAAACTGGGCTTCTTCGAGTGTCTGGCAGTAAAGATTTTTCCACTGTCTGTTAGATTCTCTCGCCAGTTAAATAGGACTGTGATCATCGCCACTGCCGTTCTTTGTTCTCCCCCGATAGTCCGACGTATATGGGTCCCAAATAGTTGAGCAGTATCTAAATATACAATCTCGTTTGCAGAAAAACTGCAGTTTCGCAGCTTCGTACCAATGAATCGTAGCCTGCCTTTTACTTTACCTACGACTGAGCCTGTATAGCTACTTACACATTGTTACTACCTAATATTGCTGAGACGTGACTGACTGTTGTGACTCTTCAATCCAATACTCAAAGGTACCATGCCTTCAAGTTTCGTCAAGTCCACAACATTGTATTTTGTTTACATAAAAAGCAAATTCCTAGTGTTTGCACCAAGCTGATCCTCTCTCGACATCTAATTGGATGTTGCTACAGTTTGTACCGGATAGAATATCCTCATGGAGGACTTCATCTGTGAAAACCTAAAAATAACATCCGCTATGTAATTAATGTGAAATACGAATAGCAACGGTCCTTCCAACTCTCCTGTAACGCACCCGACAGTACGTCAATATCTGTAGATAATTGTCAGTCCAAGATAACGTACTTCGTTCTTCCTGCCAGAATATTTTTACTCCAGACACAAAAATAGTTTGGTATCCCACAGGAACGTATTTTCTTCCAGAAGGATCAAGAGCTTTTGGAAACTTTATCAACAAAGAAGTAACTTCGCTTCATTTCTCTATAGCACTGAGAGGTGGAGTGCTCGCCCTATTAAATGTTAGTGAGTGCTTTCACAGTTAAAACCGCGATCTTGCAGTAAGTAGACTGTGTTGTCTGACATAGCGTGCTCCTCCTCGCAACACTTAACTGGCACTCCTGTCCTCATCCAGGGATCGCCCTATTGCTGAGGTCCCGCAGAGTCTCCTGCGAAGCTGTAACCGTCCTACCTGGAAAGCAAGGTTGCGACAGTGGGAACTGAAGACAACACACTCCTGTGGATGGATGACAGCAGCCGAGAAGTGGCCAGCTGGTCGCAGTGAAAGCTGGCCTCTGGGGAAGTGTATCAGGAGTGGAGACTTCCAAAGACAACACGGAACTTCAGTATAAACGATGTGATTTCTGCTCCTCTGAGCAACATCTTGCAACGCTCACCTGATGGTTTTGGATGCTGGAATGTTCTAAAAAATTGTGGTTCAGTTTTGTTTATCATATGTCCCATTTTTCAGTTTCAATTCTTGTTCACAATACTGACAAATGATTTACGTAGTAAGGTCAGCAACACTGTTCGCTGGCGATGCTGTTGTTAATACGTAAGTATCATCATTGGAAGACCTTAAGACAACGTAGAAAGAATAGAATTAAATTTCAGCTTGGCGTATCTATTGGCTAAACGTGGATAGAAGGAAATAATTAAAGCCTAAAAACACATAAAGAGACAGTATCTGATTAGGAAATTAGTAGCAATTACTGGATCACGTCACGTCGTTTAAATATTTAGGGTTGGGCTGATTTGGACAGAAGGGACTAAACAGCGAGGTCATCGGTCTCATCGGGTTAGGGAAGGATGGAGAAGGACGTCGGCCGTTCCCTGTCAAAGGAACCTCCCCAGTATTTGCCTGAGGCGATTTAGGAAATTACGGAAAACCCAAATCAGGATGGCTGGACGCAGGACTGAACCGTCGTCCTCCGGAATGCGAGTCCAGTGTGCTAACCACTGCGCCACTACGCTCGGTTAAATAGTCAAAGGTAATACTAAGAAGCGATATAAATGGCATTAACACGCAAAATAAGTAACAGGTATGGTTTACAGATGTTGCAAAGGCTTGAAAGTACACCGCATCTGCTAACGAAATTACATACAAGACGCTAGTGCTACCAGCTATAGAATATTTTTGCAGAATCACGAGTGCTTGTCAAGGTGGCATGAAAGCAGACATGGAATTTAGGAATGCGCTGTTAGAACCATAACAGATCGGTACAGCCAGTACAGGGAGATGCTCGAGCAACTTAAATGACAATCATTAGGTGAAACCGTTTTGGGTAAATTTAAAGGACCACATTTCGCAAAATACTGAACAGCAATTCAATTGCGACTATCATATGTAAACAATTATAAAAACTGCTATTAATTCACAGCACGCCTTTACATTATACTAACATCTTATCCTCTTTCTGAGCTCAACACATTACTCACTGATGAGTGCTAACTTAGTTTTTCAGGCACGGAAATGGGAAGTTATAGTACACAAAATCAAACATCATCCTCACAGCTCTAATGTTAGTTGATAGTGTGTGTGTGTGTGTGTGTGTGTGTGTGTGTGTGTGTGTGTGTGTGTGTGTGTGTGTGTGTAGCGACTGATGCTGAGAAATGGATCAACCGTGTAGCACTAGATTTTCAAAACTTCCTTGCGACTTGAACCCTAAACTCTTTTCGGGGTTAAATGCTCCACCCACTGAGTTATCCAGGCATTACGAAATAATGTATGAATAGTGAATGAGTGCAGTGATCGGCGTTCATGAATGAACATTGTAGCACTAGCTTTTTCTTTTATTTAATAACTTATTTGCAGGAATATTCAGGATGAACCAGAACCACATCGACAAACTTTCAAAGGTTGTTCAGAGATACCTTCTGAGTATTTATTTTCTTTCGTCCCCTTGTCTCCGGCAGCTCGTTATGGAGTTGATATATCTCGTTTTGTGTCTTGGTCCAGGTAGCTTTGTGTCTGTATTGACTGTTCAGATGTTTAAGGAAGTATCCGTGTCAATATAAAATCTGCTATAGAGACAGAAAAGTACCAACAGCTACCCAGTCTAAATGTGCCGGTTGCGAGGAATGGTGAGAATCTGGGACACAGCGTGTATCAAAAGCTGACACACGGGGACCGATACTCGTACAAACTGTCAAACCATTATCACAGCCAGATAAGAGGGATGTTTAATACGCTCGTAACGCCCGATAGATGAATTTATGAGCCGCAGCACATTTAACACGTGATGCAATATTTGGGAAACATTCTGAGATATGATGGATACTCCACCAGTTGTGTAAGAACTGTCGCGAAACCTAATATTCGGCGGATTGGAACGCCGAAAAACGAAATGTTGGGTACGGTCTTCCTGCCACCGGGCCTCAGGGTGTCAGACAGAATCGGCCGTGTATTACGCAAACAGAGTGTGATAACTATTTACAAACCAGCTTAGAAGATCAAAGAGACTCTCAGATAGACAGTGGCCAAAAGGGGGCCACTTACGATGTCGGAAATATACCGCATGCCCTGTATATGTGGGAAAGTGTATGTTGGAACGACTGGAAGTTCTATCAACACCAGGATCACTGAACATAAACGGTATTGCAGGTGGAGCATGCGTCGTGTGAGGCCGACCACAGAATAAAATCGGCCGACACGGAAGTTACTGCTGTGGTGAAGAGCTACCAAGACCGCTTGTTCCGGGAAGCAATAGAGATTCACAAACATTACAATAGCTGCAACAAAAAAGAGCAAAGCCTCAGGATGAACGGATCCTGGAATCCTGTGGTGCACTGAACGATCGTTGCAGGAAGCGAGCAGAGAACCACAGCAGAGAAAAGGAATCAGACGTTGGCGCTCCAGGTACACAGACTCGCCACCACGAGCCCGACCCCGGGTCAACACCAGCTATGGAGGGTAAAGCGTTCAGAATGCCAGCTACTCCTGCAGGCAAAACGTCAAGAAAATCATCAAACAAACGTTGGCCGTAGAACCAGATACTGAATCCAACAGGCATTTTGTCAAATCATATTTACATTATTAATCGGTAACGAAATGCCGGAGACGGTGGGTGTCTCACACCAACGTACTCAGAATGTATCCCTGAACAGCTTCCGAAAGTTTTTAGGTGGAATTCTGGTTCACCCTGTATAAATAAAACAGTATATTTACACTAAGAATAAGTCGAAAGAGGTTGATCCGTTTTTAAACGGACTGGCCTTCTATTTGGAAGGATGGAAACTCCAGTCTCTGTCCATCATCCTCATTAGGTTTTCCATGGCTTCCCTAAACTACATCACGCCAACAGCGGGATGGTTCTTGCTATAAGGCCACAATCGACTACCTGTCCCATTCTTGTCGAACTTGGCCTATAAGTAAGTACATACCTGTATATACAAATTAGGTTTTTTTGTTCTTAAGGTGTAATCTTAGAAAATAGATTAAGGAAAGGCAAACCTACCTTTCTAGCATTTGTAGACTTAAAGAAAGCTTTTGACAATGTTGACTTGAATACTCTCTTTCAAATTCTGAAGGTGGTAGGAGTAAAATACAGGGAGCGAAGAGCTATTTACAATTTGTACAGAAACCAGATGGCATTTATAAGAGTCCAGGGGCGTGAAACGGAAGCAGTGGTTCGGAAGGGAGTGAGACAGCGGTGTAGCCTATCCCCGATGTTATTCAGTCTGTATGGTGGGCAAGTAGTAAAGGAAACAAAAGAAAAATTCGGAGTAGGAACTAAAATCCATGGAGAAGAAATAAAAACTTTGACGTTTGCCGATGACATTGTAATTCTGTCAGAGACAGCAAAGGACCTGGAAGAGCAGCTGAACGAAATAGACAGTGTGTTAAAAGGAGGATATAAGATGAACATCAACAAAAGCAAAAGTAGGATAGTGGAATGTAGTCGAATTAAATCGGGAGACGCTGCGGGAATTAGATTAGGAAATGAGGCGCTTAAAGTAGTAAATGAGTTTTGCTATTTAAGGAGCAAAATTACTGATGACTGTCGAAATAGAGAGGAAATAAAGTGTAGACTGGCAACTGCAAGGAAAGCGTTTCTGAAGAAGAGAAATTTGTTAACATCGAGTATAGATTTAAGTGTCAGGAAGTCGTTTCTGAAAGTATTTGTATGGAGTGAAGCCATGTATGGAAGTCAAACGTGGACGATAAATAGTGCAGACAAGAAGAGAATAGGATCTTTCGTAATGTGGTGCTGCAGAAGAATGCTGAAGATGAGATGGGTAGATCACGTAACAAATGAGGAAGTATTGAATAGAATTGGAGAGAAGATAAATCTGTGGCACAACCTGACAAGAAGAAGGTATCGGTTCGTAGGGCATATTCTGAAGCAGCAAGGGATCACCAATTTAGTTTTGGACGCCAGTATCGAGAGTAAAAATCGTAGAGGAAGACCAAGAGATAAATACGCTAAACAGGTTCAGAAGGATATAGGTTGCAGTAGGTACTGGGAGAAGAAGAAGCATGCACAGGATAGAGTAGCATGGAGAGCTGCATCAAAACAGTCTCTGGACTGAACACCACAACAACAAGCTGCAATACCACGACATGTCCGACATCCTTGTAAAACTGGTCCACGGATGAACAGAACTACTACTACATTTCTAACATAGGGTTCATGAGCATAAGACCAGAGAAATGACGGCACGTACAGATGGTTGAAGATAACCATTTTCCCCTCTCTCCGTACACACATACAACAAGACAGAAAATCAACATGTTGCTACGAATTACCCTCCAAACGTACTGTCCAGTGGTTAGAGGTTGTATATGAAAATGTGGATTTATTCCAGAGTATTTTGCACGTAATCCACAGTTTCAAACAACACCATTAAGCTGCTATCATGCCTCACGGTGTAGAAGGCATTCCAGATATTCTCGTAACAGAGCCTGGTTTTAATATGTTTTCCGTATGAACAGAACAACAGTGACAATACAATATCCATTCTCTGTGACACCTGTGCCCGACACGAAGTTTCTTACATAGTTATTTACTCTTCCCCTTGCAACTATCATTCAAAATGATTTTTCCGTTTCCTAGGTTTCATGGTGAAATTCGAAACTACTTGCAAATTATCACATTAACCTAATCGCTTCATTACAGGCATTTTAAAATACTTTTGTCGACGTCCCATAGCTTCTATGATATATTCTAGCTGCTATCCTTGTTTGATATAAACATAGCTCTTTCTCCGGATATCATCTTATAATAACAAGGTATAACATTCTTGGTTTCTTTCTCTGCGTTAGAATTTTGTCTTCTTGGTCGTTATGTTTCTATGAGATTTTTAACTTTTCGAACTTAGCTGTAGCTCCACCACCACATTATTGTTGTTGTGTACGTTGATACGTCTCTTCTATGTACACTTACCATTCGCGGTTCGTTTTTCAAACTTTATAATCAGTATTCAGTACTCCATTTAATAACTACCATGTCTCTTTACACAATTAATTCGAAGTTTTCCTACCGTAACAGTTCGACACTTTTAGTTTTATAATGTACTGACCATTCAACATTAAATAATTCTGTCCTTTTCCGCATCATTCTCGGCCGTCTCTTCCATCTGACGACAGCCTTGATGCATCTGTTATGTGATTCCATTACATGCCCAATACACTTAATCCCCTTAGCTCTTATTTTTGCATGTTCTTAAATTTGGACGTTCACATTATCTTATCGCAAATATCCGGACACCTTTAGCGGATATTAATATGGGATGTGTCCACACTTTTCCTTCGCGGCGGCTTGAACTTTGCCGGAGACACTTTCAATCGAGTGTCTGAATCTCTCTGGAGCAATGGCAGTTCATTATTCCGTAACAGCCAAAAGCAGAGGGAACCAGACCGTAAGCACGGAGAACACAACTCCTCCGTACTCCTCTGTTGGTACTGCGTATGACGGCAGCTAGCGTCTACAGGCACTAGGCAAAACCCAAAACCTTCCCTCGGATTGCCACAGGGTGCAGCGTGGTTCATCACTCTGAATGACTCGTTTCCAGTCATCTACTGTCCAGTGGCGTTGCTCTGTGCCTCATTTAGCGCTGAATACAGGAATGTGTGCCTTGTGAGGAATTGCTCGATCACTGTACCACAGTCATCGTGCTGGTCGCGCTGCTGCGATTTCTTACAGCCGCTCGCCGCAAAGACAGATAGTCCCTGTCAGTTAGTACTTGGCGTCTATCTGGCCTTTGTTTAGCTCTAGCTGTTCCTTCGCACTTTTTCCTCACGGTTTCCTCACCAGCAGCAGACTTGGGCAACTTTAAGAGAGCTGAAATGTGCCTGGTGGATTTATTAGTAAGATGACATACAACGATGTGTCCCAGTAAGGAGTCACTGAGGTCTTACATAGGGATGTACGGATATTTTACATCATCTACCGTAGTTCTATGATTTTTAGATTCCCCATTCCCTACAAACGGGGCCCATCATTGCTCCCAAGGATCTGCTTAGCATTTTCCCCTCTAATTATTCTCAGAGCTCTCTCACACTTTTTTTTTTAAATTTTCAGTCAAGACTCCTCATGCATATGTTACAATTGGTTGTATACGTGACATTTAGATCGATACTTCAGTTTTTCTACAGCTGTTTTTTTAAGATATTTGACAAGGCACGAAACGTTTATGGATTTAGAATTTTATAGGCTCGATTAATACATTGTTTGCAACACTAAAAATGGTACACAGCTACTTTGAATTCGTTTATGTATCCAAATAATTCACTTTAGAGTTTCTAGTTGTCATTATACTTTTCTGTAAGACTGTAAGTATTAGTCCTGCCAAATATAATGCAGCTTATGCAGCGAGCGTGAGTACTAAGATTTTAATTAACAATGACATTCGATGCAGCTGACAGTAATGATACAGATGGATACTGCCTTCATTATTTCACAGCAGAACATGGAGAGTTGATTATAATTGGAGCATCACTAGTTACGTTGGTACACAGCTGCAATCGCAACCTGCCTACGGTACCTGATACGAAATCTGCAGCACTAGTCGAGTCCTCTTATAAAGACTTATCTAATGTAACTTGCTGCTCTATACGCTCTGCTAGAGATGTGTTTACCACATGATATGATATTGTCATCGATAGTCTTAACAACGAGGATTCGATGTCTGAAGACTTACGGTAATCTTTTGCTTAGGTACTACACCAGCGTCTAATTAAAAAAATAACGTGTTAATGAAATGTTTAA
This sequence comes from Schistocerca gregaria, assembly GCF_023897955.1. Classification (NCBI taxonomy): domain Eukaryota; kingdom Metazoa; phylum Arthropoda; class Insecta; order Orthoptera; family Acrididae; genus Schistocerca; species Schistocerca gregaria. The sequence goes on along the minus strand of NC_064931.1, from coordinate 812,784,225 downwards.
TTTGGTTTACAGTCGATGGAAATTTTCTCGGCAGCATTTTATCCTGGATGACGAGTCGTCTGCAGACACTGAAGTGAAATCTGGGTGTCCCAAGAGAGTGTAATATGATTACTATTTTTCATGTTATGCGTTAATCATTTAGCTAGTAGTACTAGCTAAAATCGCAGACTTTTTGTATATGACGAGGTTATCTATGACGAAATTTTGTCCTGTTGAAGTTATGGTCTTATCTACTTAGATGTCGTTAGTATGTAAACGTCGTACAAGGGCTGACTAACTCGTAATGCAAGAACCTTAGGTAAATTAGTTTACTTCACGAAACGTAAAAATGCATGAGCTAATAATTACACTAGTGACTATTGGCAAACAGTAGTTTGTAATGTCAGACATATTCCTGGAAGTAACAATGTGTAGGTATATGAAATGCAATTAACACGTGAGCTCAGTTGTAGGTAAAGAAGATTGAAAGCTATTAATCATTGGTTGGATACTGGGCAACTGCAGTCTGTCTACAGAAGGCATTACACAGAAAGCAAAAGCACTACGAATAATCGAATTTTGTTTAAGCTACGTAAATCACATCGGGCTAATGGTGGCCAACAAGAAATGTGGTGCGATTGGTCACGGACTTGTTTATCTGGCGGAAAACAGTATGAGAAACTCTCAAAAACATTAACTAGCAAACACTAGAAGGTAAACTGTGTTTATCTCGTGAAAACTGTAGAGAAAACTTTCGGAACAGTCTTTATAGGCATAAACTACTAACTTCCGCCAGCCCCTAAGTATCGACAGCCTAATTGTGAAATTGTCGTTCACACCAAGCAGTCATTGTTCCTGGACTGCACACATGAATGGAACTGAAAGAAACCTTGAAATACACGTAATTTTCTCGAAGTAATGGTCTGTATACAGGGATACGACAGGAACGATCATTTGAAGCAAAAATCTCTAGTAAACATGAGCTCTAAAATGAATGCCTTAAGAGCCCTGAGCGCTTCTTCATCTTCATCGCTTTGAAACAAATCTCTTCTACTGCAGGCCCTTTGCTTTCCATATTTTGAGGGTGATAGTGTGGACCAAAACAAGATAAAATATCCAGTAAATGGTTCAAGTGGCTCTGAGCACTATGAGACTTAACTTCTGAGGTCATCAGCCCCCTAGAACTTAGAACTATTCAAACATAACCAACCTAAGGACATCACACACATCCATGACACTCGGCGTAGGAAGTACCCCCCGCCACACACTTCAGCTGGTCAGCCCTACATCGTTATTGGCTGAGCTTCCATGTATTTACACCAAAAACTGGCTGACATCTCATTTGATTCAGTGTGAAAAAGATTATTATTGATTATATGAGGAAGCTTTAGCCCTTAGTGTGTAGTGTCTGGACCTTTGAACTACGGGTTATGAAGCATTTCACGACATATGGTACACTAACTTACACTATTTATTACAATAAATGATTACTTTATTTCGTTATTGCCAGTATATCAAAATGATAAATGTATTTAAAAAAATTCTTTATACAACAAATCCTATCCTGAGAAAAGTTTTATAAATACGAACTTCCAGTTTTGTATTACGTTCGAAAAATATTTGTATACACATCCTTGGAAAATGCGCAATTAGAAACTAAGAAGTGCGAAAGACATAGTATCTTACGTGCACTTTCAACATAGCAAAGCAGTGTACGAATTTTGTGCGACAGTCCTTAGAAATTTTTAAGCTTTTGAGAAGTTCTTGCAAGGGTATGATACGTCTACAGTAGATAGAAAGTCTCAGCATTAAAGCTATTTCCACAGAGGCACCGTGAAGCCATTTTCCCAGAGCGATATTTGGAGATATGTGGAAATTCCCGCCTTGTATTGTAGCAGGATGGTGGAGTGACGTAATTGCGCTTCTGATGCTACGTTACACAGGCGATGTATGGGGGGCCGCGAGGGCTGTTAGCATGCACGCTCTCCTGCGATGTTTTGTTTTCGACACCATTTTCACACAAATCATTAAGTGATACATACAGAAATCAGATTGCTAATAACAACAAAACACAGATATATTCTTTTTGGAACAGATCTCTTTTAAAAGCATGTATACACCGTTTTTTTTTTCATTCGTTAGTGTCATAAATCATAGAGAAACCAAACTGCAGTTCATAGAATCGAAGGACACGAGAAGGAGGCAAAAGTCGAAAAAAAGAGTTGGACAGGGCTACAGTCTGCCCTTCACGTTACTCAAACCGTACATTGCGCTAGAGGTAAACGAAACTACGGAGAAATCAGAAAACGAAAATGAAGTTTATGAAGAATAAATAAAAACATGCTTGCCTGTGACGATCTAATCCTGTCAGAGGCTGCAGAGGACTTGCAAGATCAGTTAAATGAAACTGATAGTGTCTTGAACAGATTATAATCTCCTTTAATTACTCGTACAGATTTACGATGCGACTATCAAAGAAAGAGATTACCCCATAAAATAAGGCACATTTAACATTACATAACATAAACCTTTACGAAGTTTTACTTAACTTTTTAAGCCAGACGAAATAACATTGTCCGTGAGTTTGTGTATGCCCTCAAGTTCAGTACTAAAGGCATGCGCAGAGCACTCGATCAGATGGTCCATCGACTGATTGAGTCTAACACTCGCACGAGGGGTCATTCGACAGGTCTCACGTTGATTGTCTCGCTACATGTTCCGAGGTATGTCGTCACACAGTTAAGGGTAGCGCATACTCTTCTCAAAAGGTTGAAGCCCTCCGTTCTCGTTTTTGATTGTCAACCAGACGTCTATTCTTGACTTTGGTTCTACTCCACTATTTCATTCCTCTCATGGATCGCAGTGAAATACATCTTCCCCTATTCGTAATAGGGGTGACTTTGATCTCAAGCGGCTTTTTAGTGTCCGCTCCTGGTGTCTAGTAAGATTACAAGATGAACGTAAATAAAGTTAAGACAGGAGTAACAGAGTGCACTTATTTTTAGTCAGATGCCAGTGAGCGAAACAGATTACAAAAAGAAAAACTAAAAGTAGTAGATGGAATATTCTATTTGGGCAGCAAAATAAGCGATGACGGCGAAAGAAAAGAAAATATAAAATGCAGACTGGAAATAAAAAGAAAGAGTTTCCTGAAAAAGAGAAATATGTTAACAGATAACATAAACTTAAATGTTGGAAAGCATTATCCGAGTGTAATATCATACGAAAATGAAATGTGGAGACAAAAAAGAGAAAAGAAGATACTGGAGAGTGGTAATAAATCAAGAATGGTAAAGACTGTATGGGGAAATAGAATAACTAATGAAGAAGCACTGAATCGAATAGGGGACAAATAAGCACATGTCACTACTTGATTAAAAGAAGGGTTTTGTCGAATAGAAACGGTGGGAAAATTGGTTTAGGGCACAACCAAACTTTAAAAAAAAGATAGTTTGATAGGATTGTGTAGGAGTAAAATATAGGGACGGAGACAAAGAAAGTAAGCAGTTTAAGACGGATGTAGGGTCCTGAAGTTATACAGCAATGGTTAGACTTGTGTGGAGTAGAGTACCGTAGGGATTTACATCAAGCCGATCGTCGGACTGATGACTACAACAACGGCATACGCTGTCATATGTTGGATAACTCATCATGCCAGGTTGAAGTTATCCTGTAGAATCAGCAAGGGCTAAATATTAATTATTTTCTGTATGGATTGAAGGTCGTCTTACAGAATCCAGTTCAAAGGGCTGATTGCATTACCTACTACCCCTCAAAACACAGTTCACAATATCAATACAAGGAACGATCACCATAGAGACTCCAATTAACTCCTTCACTTTGGTCCAGAAAAGAGTCCGTTGTTAAGTATTTTCATTAGTTAACAATCAACCATCAAAAGTTCGAAACTTCTTCTACTCCATTTAGGACTTTTTTGCGTAACCAAACTTTATAATTGCTATTAATTACATTCCATAACAGCAGTACTCTGTAATACTTGAACGCAGCACAACACGATATGCTTTGCAAACAGGCCTGTTTTTGACAAAATTTGGGTAAAATGGCCTTGGAATTACCTTACCCACATTTAGATTCTTTTTTGTAATCGTTTTAAAAAGTGAGATGATTTTTAAAAAATATATAAATTCTTCTATCTTTTCACATCCTTCACAACTTAGGCTTTATGGAAGTTTTTCTGAAAATATGTGTTATGTTTCGTTTTTTTTTTTTTACACGCAGCACATCATCTAGGACCTCGTGACTATGGCGTTATAGGACAAATAGTACACTCTGTTATCACAAGACAATATGGATCTCGAATAATCCAAATATCTACGACTGAATTTCCTTAAGGGGAATCACATTTAAGATATTAGATAGAAACTTACTTTAAGGAATACACCAATCAAAAAGTGGTTGATTGCCGTATTTCTTAAAATATTGTAATCCTTAGCCATGGAGCCCAGCAGTCAGTAAAATGGATAAATTAATGTAGAATCATGTCGCTAGTTGCCTGCGGTCTTACTGAAGGAGAAATTCCGAAAATATTTAGGGAAACTTAAATCTGGTTGGCCTAGTTCATTTTATTTTTCACGGCTATCTATAAGATAATTTCCCTCAAAGCCTTACTGATGCCAAATACGCGCAATTTTTCTGCTTTAGATACAGTCATTTAGATATTATCAAAAAATGATATACCGCTGAGCAGGGTAGAAGAGTAGAAAAAATTTTCCTTTATAACTGCAAAATATACCATTGTTGTGGAACTGAATGTAGACATTGTAGCAAATTAGGAGTTGGTAATTTTATCTCTGACTTCTTCAATGTATATTGCAAATCAACCAAGTGCATGCCATTAAGTCGCGCAGCTCTTATGAAACATTTATCTTACTAACAACAAATCGACGATTAATTAGTGAAGTCTGGTATTTGAAATTTCTAACATGGAAATTTCTAACATTTCTTGGAAATGTACGTCGAGGATACTGTGCTGAAACCAGGTGTTGCATTAGAATATTTTTCTGTCGCTGACAATGGCTCTCTGTCCCACGTAAAAAAACGGTGATGTGAGCACTGTGTTTGCCCTTTATCGCCTACGTACAGGTGGTTAGCATGATGGACTCGCATTTGCGAGGACGGCGTTCGTCCGGCCATCCGGATTTAGGTTTCCCATGCATTTTCTGAGTACCTTAAGACAAGTTTCTGGATGGTTCCTTTGAAAAGGACACGCCTGATTTCCTTCTCTATCCTTTCCCTGATCTACATCTACATCCATACTCCGCAAGCCACCTGACGGTGCGTGGCGAAGGGTACCCTGAGTATCTCTATCGGTTCTCCCTTAGGTTTCCCATGCATTTTCTGAGTACCTTAAGACAAGTTTCTGGATGGTTCCTTTGAAAAGGACACGCCTGATTTCCTTCTCTATCCTTTCCCTGATCTACATCTACATCCATACTCCGCAAGCCACCTGACGGTGTGTGGCGGAGGGTACCCTGAGTATCTCTATCGGTTCTCCCTTCTATTCCAGTCTCGTATTGCTCGTGGAAAGGATTGTCGGTATGATTCTGTGTGGGCTCTAATCTCTCTGATTTTATCCTCATGGTCTCTTCGCGAGATATACGTAGGAGGGAGCAATATACTGCTTGACTCTTCGGTGAAGGTCTGTTCTCGAATCTTTAACAAAAGCCCGTACCGAGCTACTGAGCGTCTCTCCTGCAGAGTCTTCCACTGGAGTTTATCTATCATCTCCGTAACGCTTTCGCGATTACTAAATGATCCTGTAACGAAGCGCGCTGCTCCCCGTTGGATCTTCTCTATCTCTTCTATCAACCCTATCTGGTACGGATCCCACACTGCTGAGCAGTATTCAAGCAGTGGGCGAACAAGCGTACTGTAACCTACTTTCTTTGTTTTCGGATTGCATTTCCTTAGGATTCTCCTAATGAATCTCAGTCTGGCATCTGCTTTACCGACGATCAACTTCATATGATCATTCCATTTTAAATCACTCCTAATGCGTACTCCCAGATAATTTATGGAATTAACTGCTTCCAGTTGCTGACCTGCTATTTTGTAGCTAAATGATAAGGGATCTATCTTTCAATGTTTTCGCAGGACATTACACTTGTCTACATTGAGATTCAATTGCCATTCCGTGCACCATGCGTCAATTCGCTGCAGATCCTCCTGCATTTCAGTACAATTTTCCATTGTTACAACCTCTCGATACACCACAGCATCATATGCAAAAAGCCTCAGTGAACTTCCGATGTCATCCACAAGGTTATTTATGTATATTGTGAATAGCAACGGTCCTATGACATTCCCCTGAGGCACACCTGAAATCACTCTTACTTCGGAAGACTTCTCTCCATTGAGAATGACCTCCTGTCTTCTGTTATCTAGGAACTCTTCAATCCAATCACTTCAATTCTATATTACAATTGCTATACATTTCTTATAAGCCCTGCAGATTTAATGCGACTGTAATTATGATCAATAATATGGGGATAAATGATCACTATCATCAAAACAAATTTCTGCTTATATCTAGTAACTTATTGCAAAAGAATCATGGAATTTAATCAACTCCTCTACTTTTAATGAACGAATTATCAACATATGTTCTTGTCATATTTATTATTTTTTTAGGAGTGAATTGCAGACATAATCTAGGCACCCTTTCTCAGTGAACCACATTTGTAACACCCTGATGGAAATGCATATCTTTAGACGTTTTATTAGAAAAATGGATCTCTAAATTCTTATTTAAACGAATGATTTCACCGAAGCTTTGTAACAAAGACCTCAAAATAAACAGCAGATATAAAGTTAGATGAGGTTGATTAAAAATTTATTCGTCTCCTTTTGTTGTAGATATGTAACGTACAATTACAGGGAGTCTATTTGTTCTAGGAACAGAAGTGGATGAACAATATTTCTTGAACAGTTTGCCAGCTGACATGCAACAATATGAGATGTAATACAATGCATTTAAACGGACTATATAATTTTACACTGTTTACACCACTGTCCTTCAACCAGTGTGATCCAACACTACAGAAGAAACAGATGTTTTGGGAAATTCAGAATCATAAATTCACTGAAAGACGCGAGGAATGTGCGGCCGATGGCTACAGCATGGTGGGAAAGTGCGGGCGTAGTCTATTTCTTGCTAAGGTAGGCTATAGGTGACACCTATATGATCGGTTCACATTTAAGATACATTTGGGTAATACTTCATACTGAATTCAGTTTCAGGTCGTGACCACACACTCACGACCACCTCGCAAACGGCTCGTTCTCGCACCGATGTTTACTGAAGCGTTTTTACTTGTACTGTGACAGTTTCCGCAACTAACCCTGTTAAAGTTACGTACTACACTTGACAGCACCTGAAATAAATTCCAGCAACATAGAAACTGGAACTGAACAGGGCGTGCAGCACCGTTAGTGTCAGGATTACACAACGTAGAGGATCCGATACTGAGCACTTAGACTTTAGGCTCCCTAATAGTCTTAAAAGAGTAATTAGTTATTTTACTCTATTCCACAATTGTCAGTCTCAAAGCACGTATTGCAGCGACATATAAAATATTGTCACATTCTCTCGAAGAGATCAGCTACACGTTGTAAAATGTGACAGCCGACTGGGTGTCTGCCAATCTCACTGCACCTTCCTGGCGTGCACTTCACGGGATAAGTTATTGCTGGCTGTTGACAAATATCCCACATAACCCGACGTTTACCCCTCAAACAACTCCATGACGAGAATACTGGCAGCTCTCTGTGGTTTGTGCGATTCGGGTTCATATTCCTGTCGACTAGCATGAGGCTTCCTGGTAAGTGCTAAGATTTCCATCTGTCACGTAACACTTCCTTCACCTCTGGTAAGGTTTGTTAATGTGAAAGATACCGAGTTGCACCGTTCTTTGTAGTCCACCTTGAACTCCAGGCCCCACAACTGGTTGGATAATGCATGTAAAAAAGAGCGGAGAAAGGCAAGGGCATACTACTTGGAATTACACCAGTGAAGTACTGATGCTTTTTGAATAACCTTCCACTTTACCTGAGGCGCTGTTGAGAAGACTTTTTTCTGTACGTTCGTTCGGATTTCCTTCGTTCGATTCCTGCTGGCCATACGTTAAAACGAATAATGCTTTTCGATGGGTAGTAAAGAACTTAAACTGGAAAGCAACGTCTCGGTCACACCTGAAACGATTTTGTATTGTTTTGCAACGTGGTGCTGCCAACGTAAATGTGGCAGACACTTGTTATTTTGTGAAACACACCCCTCACACGTATTTCTTAATCAAGACCACGAACTACCTAAAAGATGTATTTCCGAGCATTGGCTCCGTATCTCTAAATACTGTTTTTAGTATCTTTTACAGTGTGATTCTGTTATTTGTTTTACAAACAGCGACCCCCAACAACAGATTCTCAAATCCAGTGTCCCCGCGGATATATTTATATTGTGAAGCATGGTTGTTCGGGACTGTAGGTTCAAGCATCAATTTTTTCATTGAGATGATCTTGACTTTATGAGTAACAAACGAAACCTTTTAGCAATGTTTGTTTATTGCTGTTCAGTTCAGTTAGGCCAACGAAACTGAGTTTTTTGTTTCATTAAATATGTTGGCAATACCGACAAAGTCAGCATTCCCCAAAAGCGCCCACACGTCCGCCCACCATCAACTGAGACTAAGTTTTCGATTTTATTAAATATATTTGCAATACTAACAAACTCAACATCCTCGAAAACCGTCCACACATTCGCTCACCTTCAACTGAGGGAGCGTGTTTTAGTCTGGTGGCTTACAACGTCATTCCGATGGCGTCAAATAACAATTAAGACGTGTTTTAAGTATCACATTAAGTTATGTATAATTTTAAGCGATGTTGATCTACAGTCATATGGGTACAAACTAAATTACACCTGGAGTCCCTCATAAGCTGCTGGTTCTGTTCGCGTAGAAATCGCGTTGATAACAAATTGACTGAACCGGAAAAAAGACCAAAATAGTAAAATAAACAAAACAGAACGCTACTGTGATGAACACAGAACCATTCCGTTTGATAAGGAGATTACCAAACTGAAACAGGATTTTTGTTGACAAAGTATTACGCGAGTTTTAGATATATCTTTATCGACGTTTTAATTAATTACTAGTGATTAAAGTTCTAGGCGCTTCAGTCTGGAACCGCGCGACCGCTACGGTCGCAGTTTCGAATGCTGCCTCGGGCATGGGTGTGTGTGATGTCCTTAGGTTCGTTAGGTTTAAGTAGTTCTAAGTTCTAGGAGAATGATGACCTCAGAAGTTAAATCCCATAGTGCTCAGAGCCATCAAGTAATTAAAAATAACGTTTGAAGTAAAACTAGTTGTCAGAACCGAGATATTTCGACGTAGTGCTTCGACTGAAACACCTTTATTGTGTCAAAAAAAATTTGTAAAAAAAATGTCAAAATTAAAAGAAGCAGTCTTCTCTCATCAGGTTTCGCAGAATTAGTTGATGGAAATATACGTGGCAAAATTTGAGCATAATTTCTAAAAGTACAAAATACAAAAACCCGAACCACACGAAGAAATCTGACGAAGCAAAAGAAGTAAACAGGAATGCATAATTTCGAGCATTTTTCCGTATTGACCGAAAGCATCTAATGTTACTTCACAACCAACTTTTAATACATTGAATCTTAAGTTATAGTTTACAGATGAGTTTTGGTCTGAATTAAGCTATTTGCAATAGTTCTAGCAGTAGCAATAGATGTCAGATTTATGAAAATAGTGCCGAGTTCAACAAAATTACGTTTCAGCCATTTGTATAACTGGGGCACCGGGTATATTTTCCACCGTATATTGTATAGTGGCTTTCAGAGCACCTCAGTTAATCTAGAGATACATGTCAATTAATGAACGGTGATAGATCTAGTAACTTTAGGTAAGAGTATTTGTATGACTTCTAGATCTAGTTTAACAGATTTAGTTGTTAGCTACACAAAATGGGTTTCAAACATTGAATAATATAGTACCTGGTAATCTGCCGTGTTACTGATACTTGTTGTTTTGATAAGAAGAAGAGATCTGTGCTTCTCACGATCAAGCAAACGAGACGTGCAGAGTAGGATGACTGCAACAACAGTGTCTCGATACTAAAACTGAAGTGAACGCCTAGATGTACGTACGAGAAATCAACGGGCGTTTCATTGTCCCACGTTAGTAAAACTACAGTTTTATCTGTTCACAAAAAATCTCTATTTCTATGTGCCACACAATACCTAAAAAAACAAATGAATTTTCTTGTTCTGACCATGCTTCGAAGATCTGCATGACAGTTTCGATGTGATCTTGTAGAGCAAACGAAACGTCTAACTATCATACAATGAAGAAATCTCATTTCTTTATCGAATTCAACACCGAACAGTGTGCTTGTAGGATATATCGGTTGGCAGTGTACAAAATTAGAAATCTGAGGGGCAGAGAAGACAGTGCTTCCTATTCTAGGTTTTAGCTGGCCAGATAGAACTATCGTGCGTGCTCGGTCCCTATTTCGTGATCCGCGTCAGCTGCTCGCCAACTCACACAATTTTCTGCCTCGTCTATGAGTATACCTCGTTATTAGAGGCCGTTACGAGGTCTGTGCACAGGCCGAACAACACGAAGAAAGGGGTAATTCTTGTTAAACTTACAGAGTTAATACTTTAGCGAACCTCGGCTACGTGATTGCCTGTGACCACCGTATTTCAGTCAGAGAGTCCACATAAGTTCCCGGATGATCGCTCAATCAGTATGAAACTTTGAGAAGCAAAACTGACTTGTGTCTTACTTTGGATACCACGCCATAAATCCCTGCTCTCTGGCCCTAATGATAGAGCATAGCACTCTCCTGTTTTCTATTATTACTTCCTACTGCATCAATATTGCGAACTAAGTCGTATTAAATTTATATCCCCTTCCAGAAACATCCGTAGCGCACGCAGAGACAGTTAGTTGCCAATTACTTCTGTTCGTTGTTTTACATGCGTCATCGTGGCAGTTTATTTATTATTACTATTCATATCTGAGCCCTCCTGCTCCATGTCACTTCCCTTCTCTCAGAGTGGGCTCTTTTCGTATCCTCCGGGCTTGCTAGGTATTTCTATCGGGCCATATGTGCTGCCACGAGTTATTTCCTTTCGCTTATTTCCTGCTGTCTTAATCTTACTTCTTCCAGGTCTTCTTTCACCATTTTATTGCCTCAGTTTTAAATGTGCTACGAGTGTCGTAGAGCTCCATAACTTTACTGGTTAAATTGGTCGGTGCCATTCTTTTAATGCATCCGTAGTTTTTTAATATCAGAGTGAACTTAGCTGCGCTTTTGAATTTCCTTACTTGCACTTAGTCTAAGATTCTGCACTTAACATCTGTTTGTACCTGAGAAACATTTGTTGATTTGCATATGAGAAATCTAGGTGTTTCTGGATTTCCCGTTATGTAATGGGGACCGAGCACATATTACTTTACGTGTCAACTCATACTCGAAAGCGTACGTTTACACTCTGTAGTATCAAAAATATTCTGTATTCTGCACTCTGGTGTTTGGTGTTTGCAGGGTGAAACAGGAATTGTAGATCAGTGAGAGTTTGGTAAATATAGAATTTGTAACCAGCACACTAATGACGTAACAATTGGCTGTTGTAGGTGAAACGAGGTGTGAACCCTAACACCGAATGTACAGTTTGACACGTAAATGCCGGACTTTTGGTTTTACCACTTGAACTACATTACTTAATTATAGGTATGATAGAACAAGGGTCCGTATAAACTGTGATACCTTTCAGACACAGCTGACACTGAAAAGTGCAATACATTGTTTTACATGTTTCATCTTGTATCAAAATTACCCTTACTTGATCACCACTGTCAAACTTCAAAATGTTAATTTAGATTTGGGAACACCAAGTATACAATAGCGACAAACGTTTAAGTTCAGTAACGGCAAACATACGGGATAAGTAGAAATTAAGAAATAATAAGAGGCAATAGGAAGTACTATTCCGGAAGGAAAGCGTCGTACAATTACATGCCCCATTATACATCGTTTCCGACATACAAATGTTTCAAAGTGTCTGTAACGCTAACGGTGTAGGTATCAGTAAACTAACAGTTTAATGTATTTTTTATGTCTTTCCCAACCTACAAACATCAACGATTTTCTGCCTCACACCATTTGTCTATTGCTTGAAGAAAGTAACAGGACTGTCGCACAGACTTTCTCCAGAACAGATGCTCTAAATTTATCCAACAGGCTTACGCGAGAACATGATCGCCTTTCTTCCATAGATTCCCCTTCAAGTTCCAGGAGCATCTCCGGTACGCTTTCAGACGAGCTGCAGTGAAATGCTACCCTCAGAGCAACGTATCTCTGAATTCTTCCTGTGTCTTGGCATGCCTGCTACACCAAACGATGGTCCAGTATTCTAGGCCTGGCCGCTCTAGCATCTTGTGGACGGCTTTCTTTGCAGTGGCATCCCAGTTTCCCAGAGCGTTTTAATCAAATTTAACACTTGCGTTTCCCTTCTCTTCTACTGAGTTCAGATTTCATACTACTTCTTCGTTTTACCCATAAATATTATCCGATATGACGTGCTCAAGACGTTTACCTCTAATCTGATAGTACTGCGTCCTCTCTTTTCAAAAAATGGTTCAAATGGCTCTACGCACTGTGGGACTTAACATCTGAAGTCATCAGTCCCCTATACTTAGAACTACTTAAACCTAACTAACCTAAGGACGTCACACACATCATGCCCGAGGCAGGATTCGAACCTGCGACCGTAGCAGCAGCACGGTTCCGGACTGAAGCGCCTAGAACCGCTCGGCCACAGCCGCCGGCTTCCTCCTTTTTATTATGGGAATCATATAACATTCACCGCTATTCAAAAATAACTGCCATTGACCCCAGCAACACAACACGTTTTACATAACGCGCAACACCAAGGGCAGGGGGGGGGGAATTACTTTTTTGACCACCATAAAAAAAATTAAAAATAAATTTATTGGTTGTTGTTGGCTTATACTAACAAAATACTTCTTAGAAGTACTGATGTGTTAGTTGGTCCAGGATATGAACACATCTTTCAGCACACACGTAGCTCTATCAGTAAACTTTCAATAGCGTGCACTTTATGCTCACCCTAAAAAAATTTAAAATGCAAAGTTCGATAACTGTTGTTGACTTTTCTCGCAACATGCTTCTGAGAGATATTTGGAAGTGTAAGTAAGGTTCTGAACTAGAAAATATTGAATATGGCATATATATTTGGGAAAGACTCGGATTTTTGGGTTAAGTTTAACTAAAAAACTTATCGAATCTGGTAGAAGAATTCGTTAAAAACAATAAATATTTTTCCCAAATTTTAGAAGATAAAGTAACTGAGTAGACTGAAAATAGTTTCTAAACTCAGGGCATGAAGTTACACCCTACCTCCCCACCACCCCTCGCCACACCTGGTTAATTACTGCCAAATGGAAATATGGCTGAAGCCTTTGTGTATGTTTTATGATCATCTAACAACGAAATTTTCCTGTTGACATCTCCGTCATCAGCAGAAAATCTGCTAGTGCTGCTGATCCTACGTCATAAAGCAGTTATATTCGTTGGAAACATTGCACGCGCTACGATTCCTTGGGCAAACTTGATAACACTTTCGTCCAGAGTAAAATATTGAGCTCTGTTAGTCAAAATTTCTTAAGAACCGTCACGTATTTGTGAAAATAACCCTTCTAATAGATTTTTTATTATTAGTGAACGACATCATATGTGCATAAAGCAGTCTTAACGATGTAAATTGACAGTAAACCAGACGAAGTGATCTTTTCATAATTTATAACCAGCTGTCTTGTTCTCCTCCGTGTAATTTCTTATATCTTTACCTCGAAAGGCATTGACAGCAGAGCATGTGTTTTACGCAATTTTCTATTCAGAGGTGTCTATAATATCACGACCGAAGATCTGCTAGTTTTCTCTTGAAACGGAGTGTATATGCAATAACTTCACAGTCGTAAATTCAAGCAAGGGAAAGAAGGAAACGTCGAGAGGAAACATTTCAAATTTGTTTTGAAACTTAATTTTTCAATCAGTTAATTATTTGAATTCCTTGGGCCTCGAATAACGCGGCTAACATTGCTTTCATCACACGGAACTTTAAACGACATCCGTATCATTACTTCAATTCATTATATACCACACTTCCACGTTGTGAGCTGTGGTAGAACAAAAAATTTATGCTTTCTGAACTCTAACAGTCTATAACGTTCTGACGCTGATACAGTGCAAGGTCGGCTGTGAACTCCACATTATCAAGTTTGGTACACAAAAATAACGCATGAGCTACGGAGATTTTCCACACACTTAATTTACGCTCCTTACGTCATGAAGTTATGCCATTTCGAATCAAATGAGTACATTAAATTTCTGATATTAATATGAAATTTATTTTATTTTTAAAATATTTAAGTATCCTGACAAGACAAGAAGTTCAGGCCCTCCGTTACGTAAGAACAGGAACTACGCTTATGAGACTTTACAAATCTAGTAGTCCAAGCTTCTCAGCTTTATATGTTTTGCTTTACGGTTAAAAATTCTTACTGGTAAAATTAACAAATGAGACAATATTTAAATTTACACCTGTGACAATAATAAACAATGTCGATAATTTAGAACAGTCTGTACTTCTCAATCGGCCTACTACGACTTGAACCTGAGGAATAATGCCGGGGGTGGTGGCCGAGCGGTTCTAGGCGCTACAGTCTGGAACCGCGCGACCGCTACGGTCGCAGGTTCGAATCCTGCCTCGGGCATGGATGTGTGTGATGTCCTTATGTTAGTTAGGTTTAAGTAGTTCTAAGTTCTAGGGGACTCATGACCTCAGCAGTTAAGTCCCATAGTGCTCAGAGCCATTTGAACCATTTGAGGAATAATGACTGGGTAAATAAGGTTGAAATGACTGTAATAGTGATTTACAAGAAAGAGAGATTCGTCTAAAGAATCAGCAACACAGAAAAAACGTTTTGTGAGGCACTACGTACAGATTTTGCACTCACTTGATACATAATTCTTATCTTTCGGCGAAGATGGCCCGAGGATGGCCAGAGTGTGATCGAAATCAATTTTTAAAAATGAATATAAGTACAGCTGTGCATTGCATAATTCAGTTCTTATCAATTAGTACTATACTGAGAGCCGGAATTACGCGTTATTCCAGAGTAAATAATTCCAGTGTCAAGATTTTTGTACAGATGAATATTTTGATGTACTTTACTGCTGGAATAATGCGCCATCATCCTCCAAGTCGACTGCGTTATTGGGAATCAAAGAAGGTCCTATAACTGACACCAGAACGCTGATGTACAAATGATATTACAAGACAGATAGGCCCCGTAGAAACCGATAAAGCTTTGTTATGCTGATTCTTGGTGAGCAAAGTGTATAATTGCAATTCGCAGTCGAATTAAAAGTAAAATACGGCAAAGCGTGTTTGTACAGGTCACAAATACAACAGACAACGCGAAATTTGTATTGCTGAAACACCAAACCCTTCCCGTCATAGTCTGTGACTCCAGAGGACACTGCTTCGAGACCATGCCTGTTTCACAAAAAGCACCAAATGCTGCTATAATGTGTATCTATCTACGGACAGGACAACCTGTTTCGGTCAAGCGTTATCATCTTCAAGTAACGCATTAACGTTACATCAGGTTAAATGAAGATTCATTGGTGTCAAATACAGTTGCAGCGCCTGACACTTATACAAACTTCCATTAGCTTTCAAATTTTTACAGCAGTCATTAAGTACACAAATCAACACTCCATCGCAATATTCAGCTTACGTCTGACCAAATTAGTATCATAAACTGTTTCAGCACGACACGACGTGAAAGACACACCCCGATTTCATAAAGTGTTGGAGAATTGATATCAGCTATCGTGGGGGATCCATTAAGAGGTTGCAACAATGGAAAATTGTACTGAAATGCAGGAGGATCTGCAGCGAATTGACGCATGGTGCACGGAGTGGCAATTGAATCTCAATGTAGACAAGTGTAATGTGATGCGAATACATAGAAAGATAGGTCCCTTATCATTTAGCTACAAAATAGCAGGTCAGCAACTGGAAGTAGTTAATTCCATAAATTATCTGAGAGTACTCATTAGGAGTGATTTAAAATGGAATGATCATATAAAGTTGATCGTCGGTAAAGCAGATGCCAGACTGAGATTCATTGGAAGAATCTTAAGGAAATGCAATCCGACAACAAAGGAAGTAGGTTACAGTACGCTTGTTCGCCCAATGCTTGAATACTGCTCAGCAGTGTGGAATCCGCACCAGGTAGGGTTGATAGAAGAGATAGAGAAGATCCAACGGAGAGCAGCGCGCTTCGTTACAGGATCATTTAGTAATTGCGAAAGAGTTACGGAGATGATTGATAAACTCCAGTGGAAGACTCTGCAGGAGAGACGCTCAGTAGCTCGGTACGGGCTTTTGTTAAAGTTTCGAGAACAGACCTTCACCGAAGAGTCAAGCAGTATATTGCTCCCTCCTACGTATATCTCGCGAAGAGACCACGAGGATAAAATCAGAGAGATTAGAGCCCACACAGAAGCATACCGACAATCCTTCTTTCCACGTACAATACGAGACTGGAATAGAAGGGAGAACCGATAGAGGTACTCAGGGTACCCTCCGCCACACACCGTCAGGTGGCTTGCGGAGTATGGATGTAGATGTAGATGTAGAAGATATTTCGTTGCGCATTAAGCGAAAATTTGCTGGTTTTCTTCTATCTCTCTTTACTGGGAAAATGACTTGAATTCACCATCACCACCTACAGAGAAAATTATGCTGACTCTTTTTTTGGGCAGAAACAGTTTTAAACATTAAGGAATAGGTGCCAACATGAAGAAACCAACAAGCTATGAGGGAGTGCTGAAAATTAAATTTTTTATTAAAACAAACATTAGTAGCATTCTACATCTTTACTCTTCACGTCTATATATTAGCAGCCCTCTGCCGCTAGAGGGATTCAAAATGTAGCACATAACTTGGCGGTGTGTAACGTAACTATGGCGGTGCGTGACAAAAAGCGCGCTGTGATGGAGTATCTAATTCGAAGAGATCGTCCACATATGGAGCATCCTCTCCTTCAGCATCACAATGCGAGACGATACACGAACGCTGCGACATCTGCAACAATCCGACGCCTTGTGTTCACAGTCATTCTCCATGCAGTCCCGACTTTTCCCATCAACTTTTCATCTGTTTCCAAAAAGTAATGAACACTTTCGTGGACTTCTCTTTGATAGTGATGAAGCGGTGAGGTCGTGGTTCCGTCAAAAAAATGAAACCTGCTACAGTGACGATATAAGAAACTGGTCTCTCGTTGTCAGAAATGTCTACGTTGCCACGGTGACTATATCGAGAAATAAATCTGTAGACATTAAGAATCAAGATGTACGTTTTCAAGCAAAAAATTCGGAGGCATTACATTTCTGCTCACCTTCTTATATGCCGGGAGAAATTCAATTTTCACATTATATACTTCTACGGGGCGGAAATGTATCGTTGCTTGTGAGTCGGATACTCTACCTCGACGCTTTCTGATCACTCACACGGATGACGCGGCTTTATCCGTGGTATGTAATGGTTAAAATTTTGCACGGACGCCCAAACATTTTACGGGATGTTTATTTTATAATGCTGCAGAGGACGTCAGAATTTAAGCATGTCGTGTGTTGTGTGGGGCACATCCACGCAAGAGCATATAACAGTAACTAAGGCTGCTGGTTTACGTTAATTAATAGTACATTCGGATATTGTTATTTTATCCGCAGACAAAGTCAACGACAGATGTACTGAGCATAAGCGACACACACGCTAGCGTTGCACAATCGAGCAAATCTATTACTGCAGAACATTGCCTTGGCAGCGGTCATTCTATGGAATATAACAATACGGAGATTCCGGCAAACACTTTCAGTTATAGGGATAGTGTCACTGAGGAACAGTTGAAATCAAATTGAGTAGTGATTTTATGAACGGATATGGAGGTGTTTTCTAAAATTCAGTGTGGTATCATACTCCCTCCCTTGTCAAAAACAGAACGACGAAGTTAATTCAACCTTGCCTGTTGGTTATTAATTTTCACCTTTGGTACCTTCTGCCATAGGTTACTTTTGATTGTGTTCCGAAAATGCTCTGCATTCAGAGTTTTTAAATTTCCTAGCACAGAGCTTCCTTGCATTGTTTGTGCCTCGAAAACGACAGGGTGTGAACCTGTCGAAACGACTGGAGAAACTCATGTTTCATCTCTTTTGACAAGTACATCATGTGCACATGCCATTCTAGTATCTGAGCTTCTTAATTGTAAAAATACATCAACGGCAAATGTGCACGATGTATCGTGAAGAAGGTATAAGCTACTAAACTATTACCAATATTGCCATCTCTAACATGCATCCCAACAAATGAATATTCTTGTAGGCTGCTAACATGATAACTGAGGCAGATGGTGTGAAAATACATTTACAGGTCGCATTTTCTATACTATTGTCACAGATCGTACATTCGCGAGTAAACAGTTCTAAACATAGTATCCTATTATCACTTTTAACTTTGTTGACATAATACAGAAATTTACGAGGATATAACGATACAGTCAAATGTACAAGGGACGGGACAGGAAATTAGTTTATAATCGTGTGGTGTAATAGTAATAATTTTAAGTATAATTTTATATGCGTATACACTGTAAGAGAGCCACATCAGAAATCACATCAACAAAACTGCTAGTAAATGAAATATCCAAATAAATAAACTTAAAACAAAGCTACAGTTACAATTATTTCTTTAAGTTATCGTTAAACTTTATTCGGGTGTTTGTCTACCTACTTAATTTTACTATTGTCAAAGAATTGCATATCTGTTTCATTATATTCATGCTCCGTCACAGTAAGAACAGTGTTACCTTTATCTCCTTTAGGACTAATAATTGCATTCCGTGTTGTAAGTCTCTCGTTAATACCTTCATTAGTCACGCGGTTGTCATGTACTATATGGCTTCTATGCTCTTGCCTACCTAACTGCAGTCCTTTGACCATTTACACATTTTTAGCTTTTATTTTTTAAATTGGAGTTTAGCTATTTGCAACACCACTTTTCGTGTTTCCATTTCACAGTCACGTCACCAACAGTGGGCTTCGATATCTTTAGAAAGGCTCAAACGTTCCTGATGGATTTGTTACTCGTTCAGGTGACATCTGACGACTATTCCACATTCGAAGTCACTTTGCTATCCTGGTCAATCCATTGCGCTCTTTCTGTTTCTCTACTGACAACACAAAAAGCCCCGCCTCATTTTATACTTGTGAGCCCGCCTCTCACGACATCCAATGGTTATTTCCGTATGACATACGGGTATCCGGATACATTCGATCAGTTAGTGCACATTCAAAGCTTGTGGTAGTGCGCCATCTTCAGCAACTATATATGAACTGTGAACGGTCGTAAACTCGACTGTGGACACATCACAGACGATTGTGCGCTGTTGTTTTAAGATAGCCTGAGTAAAATCGTTCCAGCAGGTAGATGTGAGTTCTGAAAATAAAACATGTGTCTCACACATGCTGCACATCAGAGGGCCCGTACTGTGTACAACATTAATTTTAGAGCATTGTAAATTAGAGAAGTCGATCATTTAAAATTTTTAGGATTGATGAAAGATGAGACATTTTCTTGGAAGTATTACGTTGAAGAACATTTGCAGGTACTGAATGCTGCTACCTTCACTAACGAATAATCTGTCTAATACCAAAACACTAAGAGTTGGCCGGCCGAGGGTGGCCGTGAGGTTTTAGGCACTGCAGTCTGGAACCGAGCGACCGCTACGGTCGCAGGTTCGAATACTGCCTCGGGCATGGATATGTGTGATGTCCTTAGGTTAGTTAGGTTTAATTAGTTCTAAGTTTTAGACGACTGATGACCTCAGAAGTTAAGTCACATAGTGCTCAGAGCCATTTGAACCATTTTTGAACTAAGGTTTGTTTACTTAACTTACTTACACTCTGTTATCTCCTACAATATCATATTTTGGGGCAACTTCGCTCACTCATAAAAGATATTCTTAGCCCAGAAAAGCGCGGTCAGACAGACGTGCTGTTCCCAGTTCCTCAACTTCATGTAGGCCGTTGTTCACATGTCTCGGAATTATAACAGTGCCATCCACACACAATCACTCCATTATCGTATTTCATTCTGAAAATAGTACTTGAAAAGTGCGCACTCGTCAGCAGTTATCGTTTTCAATAGATTTTCAACAGAGCTGAAAAATATGATCGAACTCATAGTCCTCAAATCAAAGCTTAAAGGTTTCCTTATTGCACACCGAGCGAGGTGGCGCAGTAGTTAGCACACTGGACTCGCATTCGGGAGGACGACGGTTCAATCCCGTCTTCGGCCATCCTGATTTAGGTTTTCCGTGATTTCCCTAAATCGTTTCAGGCAAATGCCGGGATGGTTCCTTTGAAAGGGCACGGCCGATTTCCTTCCCAATCCTTCCCTCGCTCGAGCTTGCGCTCCGTCTCTAATGACCTCGTTGTCGACGGGACGTTAAACACTAACCACCACCACCACCACCTTATTGCACAATGTACTGGAGAACCTCACAGCAGTTAAGAACATTTTTCTGTAAGGCATTATTCTACATGTTCATACATACACCGCAAGACACGGTGCGGTACGTGAGGGAGGGTACCCCATACCACTACTAATCATTTACTTTCTTGTTCCACTCGCAAATAGGGCGACGGGAAAACGACTATCTATATGCTTCCGTACGAGCCCTAATATCTCTTATCTTACCTTCGTGGTCCTTACTCGAATTGTACGTTGGCGGCAGTAGAATCGTTCTGCAGTCAGCTACAAAGGCCGGTTTCCTAAATTAATACTAGAAAATAACGTCGCCTTCCGTTCAGGGACTCCCGTTTGATTTTCCGAAGGATCTCCGTAACTCTTGCGTGTTGTTCGAACCTACCGGTAACACTTCTAGCAGCCCGCCTCTGGACTGCTTCGATGTCTCACTTTAACCGACCTGGAGTGGATCCAAAACATTACAACAGTACTCAAGAATGGGTCGCACTACTGTCTTATATGCCGTCTCCTTCATTATATGCCGTCTCCTTCACTACAGTTTCCTAAAATTGTCCCAATTAATTCACCCTCTGACTACAATCATTACATGCTCGTTCCAATTCATATCGCTTTGCAACATTATGCCTGGATATTTATACATATATGTGGTATCCATTGAGGCGTACATGTCCGACAGAACAAATGTTCAAACGTGTGTAAATTCCTAAGGTACGAAACTGCTGAGGTCTTCGGTCCATAGACTTACACACTACCTAAACTAACTTGTGCTACGAACAAAACACACACACACACACACACACACACACACACACACACACACACACACACACACACACATGCCCGAGGGAGGACTCGAACCTCCCACGCAAGGGGCCGCGCAATCCGTGATATGAGCCTCAAACCGCGCGGCCACTCCGCGCTGCTCCGACAGAACAGACTTCACTGGTGGTACAGCAGCCTTATAAATTACAATCTTAAGAGGAATCAGGATTACAGCCGCATACGTGAATTGAAATAAATCAAAGGCGAATGTTGAAAATTTGTGCCGGGATAGGACCATTTGACTCGGACGGTACGCATATCCAGATGTCAAGGAAACCGTTCTAGAGAAGCGGAGCTTTCGGGTTCGGTTGCCGGTCCGGCGCAAGTTTTCAGCAGAGACTTATTTCAGGTCTTGTATGCGGCTGAAGTCCTGATTTCTCTTAATTATGCCGACGTGACAGCACACTACTAATGATGTATTACAACAATGCAGGTTTGTTTTCCTACTCATCTGCATAATCTTGAAGTTTATATATTTCAAGCTAACTACCATTCATCACACCAACTACACATACCGTCTAAGTTATTTTGTATCCTCCTACAGTCACTCATACTTTCCTGTACATCACAGCATCATCAGCAAACAGCCGTAACGCCAGATCATTTATATAAATACATAATAACAACGGCCCTCACACTTCCCTGGAGCATTCCTAACGATACCCTTGTCTCTGATGAACACTAGCCGTCGATGGTAACGTAACAGATTCTGTTACTTAAGAAGTATTAGAGCTGCTCTCCTATCTTGGGACCTATTCCATACGATCGCACCTTCGTTAGCAGTCTGCAGTGGGGCAGGGTGCCCTGCCGCTGTGACCGAGCGGTTCTAGGCACTTCAGTCTGGAACCGCGCAGCTGCTACGGTCGCAGGTTCGAATCCTGTCTCGGGAATTGATGTATGTGATGTCCTTAGCTTAGTTAGGTTTAAGTGGTTCTAAGTCTAGGGGTCTGATGACCTCAGATGCTAAGTCCCATAGTGCTTAGAGCCATGAACCTTTGTTTTTGGGGGGGGGGGGGGGGCTGGTAATCAGATGATTTTTCAGGTATCTAGGAATGTCGAACCTGCCATTTGCCCTTCATCCTTAGTTCGTAGGATGTTATGTGAGAAAATCACAGGCTGAGTTTCGCACGAACGATGCTTTCTAAAACTGGACTGATTCGTGGACAGAAGCTTTTCCGTCTCAAGGAAATTATTATTTTCTAACTGAGACTATGTTCACGAATTCTGCAGCAAACCGACCTTACCGATATTGGACTATATTTTTGCGGGTCCGTTCTTTTACCCTTCTTCTATACAGTATCACCGGTGCTTTTTTCCAGTCACTTGGGACTTTCCGCTCGACGAGAGATTCGCTATAAATGCAAGCTAGGTAAGGGGCCAGCGCCTGTTTTTAAAACCGAATTGAGATTACATGCGGACCTGGTGACTTATTTGTTTCTCTAGGCCAGGTATGCTTATTACTATGTCCTACATACAGCAGTCTGTGCATGGTGAAGATGGTCGAATGACGTATGTTCGTACGATTCTCCTCCGTGAACGGTTTCTTAAATACCAAATTTAAAACTTCGGCTTTCCTTTTGGTATCTTCCACTGCCATACCGGACTAGTCAACGAATGACTAGATAGAAGCCTTCGACCCGTTTAGTGATTTTACGTAGGACCAGAACTTTCTCGGATTCTTGGCAAGTTATTTTGCTAAGGTATGACTGTGGTAGATGTTGTATGCTTCGCGATGTTTCTATAGGCGCAAAAAGTTTTACTAACTTTTGACTCTACATTTGCGTGTTCTCTTTCGAACCGAGAATATAACAACCTTTGATTTCTCAGCAGTTTCATAATTTCGTTCTTGAACCACGATGGGTTTCTTCCGCCATTAATCCACTTACTCGGCACATACTTCTAAAGAGCACGACTTACAGTCCGTTTAAACTTTGCCCATAATTCCTTTACGTCCGTCATACTGGAATTAAATGATTTCAGTTCATTGTATAAGTGGGACGCTAACAACAGCTTATCTGCTGTTTCTAGCAGATACACTCTCCAACACTTCTTGAGTGATTTATTAAATTTATTAACCATAGTCGCTATGATGATCCGTAGTCATTAATCCCTGTATCTGTACTGACGTCGTCGGTAAGGTCATGCCTGTTTGTAGCTACAAGTAAAAATATTTCCATTGCTCGTGGGCTGTTGAACTAGCTGCGGAAAACGTGTTCAAAAGTACTTCGCAAGACTACCTATCCGTACCTACTTAAACGAATCCTTAGAGGTTCCAATCTATACTTGGTAAGTTAAAAGTCGCCTCCAACTAATATTACACGATCTTGGTATTTCCGTACTACCGAATGTAGACTTCTTTTGAATGACCCTAAAACTTTTACGACGGAATCGGGTGTCAGGTAAAAGCATCCGATAATTAACTTGATTTCACCTAGACTTATTATACGGTCCAGATAACTTCACAGTCACACTCAAAATAAACGTCATTAGAGACAATATTTTTGTCGACTGCAATTAACACTCCCTTCCTATGGAGTGTAATCTGTCTTTTCGATGTACGTTCCATGAATCGCTAATATCTCGGAGCTTTTCTACTTCGGTTTTCAGCCTTCTCTCGGTCCCGAGAATAAACTGAGCCCGTGAAATTTCCTGGAGGGCAATCAATTCGGGAACTTTAGTAAAAATATTTCTAGAGTTTACTGATAAAATTTTGACAATTTAAGTGTGTATTCTCTGAACGCAGTCTGATTCCGTTATTTGCGTTTCGTCTGGCTAGTGTCCATCAGAGTACCTCCAACTACTGCCAATCCCAAGAAAACCACCAAAAGAATGAAACTTCCTTACAGATTAAAACTGTGTGCCCGACCGAGACTCGAACTCGGGAAGGTAGGAGACGAGATACTGGCAGAAGTAAAGCTCTGAGGAGCGGGCGTGAGTCGTGCTTCGGTAGCTCACATGGTAGGTCACTTGCCCGCGAGAGGCAAAGGTCCCGAGTTCGAGCCTCGGTCGGGCACACAGTTTTTATCTGCCAGGAAGTTTCATATCAGCGCACACTCCGCTGCGGAGTGAAAATCTCATTCTGGCTCCAAAAAAAGGTTTAGATGTGTGTGAAATCTTATGGGACTTAACTGCTAAGGTCATCAGTCCCTAAGTTTACACACTGCTTAACCTAAATTATCCTAAGGACAAACACACACACCCATGCCCGAGGGAGGACTCGAACCTCCGCCGGGATCAGCCGCACAGTCCATGACTGCAGCGCCTTAGACCGCTCGGCTAAGAAAACCTCCACAAATACTCTGCTACCTCCTCATCTGCTTCCTTTGTGTATTGTACCTCTGACTTATTAAGGGGAGTCATACAATTATCCATCCGATAATGAAGGTTCCGAGCTCTGCAGCCAAGCCCGTCACAGAGTCGACGAAGCCTCCGTTTGAGATCCTCCACTCGGCCTCAAACCAAAGGACCCCGACCACCTCTGAGAAAGATGCTGCTGTTTGGGAGTTCTGCTTGCACGCAGTGCGCTAGGCTAGCAGGCTTCATCGCGGCCGCTAGCTGCGTGTATGAACTGAGGACGGTCTCAGAACCCAAGCGACACACGTCGCTGATGCCGACGTGAGCCACAACTTGGGGAAATGACTACACCCTGCATGCTCGGTAGCCGCAAGCAAGGCCTGCTCCACATTTCGGATGAAGGCCCCTGCAGACATCGCAAGTGCACATCGACTTTCTTTTCAGCCTTCGACGCTATTTCCCTAAGGGGCTCCATAACGCGTTTTAAGTCGGATCTCACGATAACTAGGAAGCACCTTCCCCCTGTGCTTGCGCGAAACCTGCTGAAGAAGCTACGACCTGGTCACTCGTAGGGCGAGAACGCGAGGCCAGCCAGCCAGCCTCCACATTAGCTCTCCGCCTCATGCGACGCCACTCACCTGCTGTGAGGGCGGATCCACTGCTGCGAGTACAGTGGGGAGTGCCGCGGCAGCGAAACAGGCTACACCTGAGGTGTCGCGCCGGATTCCCAGCCACCGCTGCACCTCCAGGCATCAGACTTAAGACGACAGACAGCTGGCCGCGCACAGTGGCAGCTCCTCGTGCGTCTGCAGACAACGTACACCCTAGTATTACTAACTCAAGAACGGAATATCAAAGCAAAGGCAGAAACTGGCTACCCTCCTGTCGTGGCTCCAATGTAGGCTCACTCGTTATGAACCGTGAAACTAGCTGTTTAGAAGAAATGACAACTGTGCTACAGACTGCATGACTCTACACTTCACTGTTAGAAAAATTCGAGAGTACACCTCTTAAATAGAAAAACATGAACGGAGTTTAAGAAATATACTTTACTACTAAAGAAACAGAAAAGCGAAATACGTAACTTGCTGCTCTGCGGGTGTGTACTAGCACTGTTGATATTTGTAAAATATCGGGAATCCGATACATCGACATTAAAAAATATTATTATCAACTCTATGTAAATCGAGAGTAAGTATCGATGTATCGATGGAAAAAAGCGACGTACCGGCCTATAAAAATATCGGCTTATGATTTCAAATATACTGCCGGTTTTAGAACTGTGTATTTAAGTGTTGATTTATTATTAGATATTCTGTACATCAACAAACTAGCAACCTGCGTATTCCATTAGAGCAAGAACTGAAAGGAAACCAACGCCCGTTGCCGTTTGGCGATAACCCCTTTGCTAACAACGGTAACTGCATGTAAGCGGCACGATGATAGGTGGCGTCCTATGATTCTGTCGTTCGGTTTCGTCACATAATTATCAGATTTGTCCGGAACACTTTATGTCGACTTCCCTGTTTATTTTATTTCATTTTTTTATCTATTTATTTTTGTTTTACCAAGGCTAGCGACAAAGCAGTTGTAGTGTCAAAATTGCGTTGTGAATCTAAACGTTGCAGAATTTGTTGGTAGCGCCCAGCACCCAAAGACCAATCTTGTCCTTAGATTTTTGTTCATCATTTTCAGCAACTGTTTTTCAAGAATGCCGATGTGAAGAAATAGCTCTGTAATTGCGTTAAATTTTCTTTTCTTTTTTTACGCAACTGATGTGCTATTTCTTCACATTGGAAAACTTGTCATTCATACACACCATCGTCTTCCCCCCCCCCCCCCCCCAGTGCAATCAGTCTTCTTCTTTTGTGCCACATACACTTCTTTTACACAGACAAAGAGAAAGATTGGGCGTGATGAAAGCTCAAAAAGTAATAAGACTCCTTCACATAGCGAAAGTAAAATTATGTCCTACCACACTTTCAAAAGAACAATTTCAAATATTCTACGAAAATTGTGGAAAAACGCTATAAAATAAAACTATCGGCACTCGATATTTCCAGATTGATATCGTTATATCGACACAATCGGGGAAAAGAAAATACCCTGTTTAGGATTTCTACCTCTTGTATAACTTGACCTAAATGTACCGGGCGCATGGCATCTGTCATCCATATCTCAAGTACTGCTTCCTCTTAACGAGAACAACACTCTTTCTGATTCATTATCTATTGGTAAAGATGTAAACGATGATAAAATACGGAATCGTGCGAAAAAATAGGAATTAACCAGCTACAAACCAATCGTCTCCAGCTTTCTCTTTGTATTATCCCTTGCATTATAGAAATAAATATGATAGTGTTTTGGGCCACCATTGCCTCTACTATAGTTGTCGTGATGCAGTGGTCTACAGCCGTGCTGGAATTTTTCCTCTCATCGAGCCCGAACTGTCGTTTCAACGTGATGGGAACATACATGACAACTGTCGCTAATTTTGTACGGGTTTCAAGAGCTCCTGTACCTTGTGTAATAAAAGCTTGGAAATTTAAGGGAAAATTTTATCTTTTAATGGAAATAATGTAAGACACCTATATTTAAGAAGGGATTTAAACGAAACTTTCCTTAATATGTGGAAGAGATAAGGAACGTTTAAAACAAGACAGTGAGACCCATCTTTGCGGCAAGTCTAATGACACCGCCATTGAATGGGGAGCAAAGGAATGTGCGAACTGGACGAAACTTCTTTTGCTGAAATGTTGAACGTGTTACATAGTGTTACATCAACCGACAATTTTTAATTAATTGCGCATGTATTCTGCTCATCATGGTGTGAGTATTATCCAACTGTGATATATTAATATGTTAGTAAACTACAATTAAGTTAGAATTACGGTATAAGCTGCACCTATGTTAATATCATTAAATGACCTCTGTTCTATCATACATGTTTCTGGCATTGTAATAATTCTGTTAACACTTACTATGTAGCAGCATTACTAGAAATTACTAGGTGGGGGTCTGACAAAGTATGCAGATGTTCCTTTATTTAGCACTCAGTTTCGGCTTCTGTCCGGGTGAAGGTGTCAGTCAATGCTTTACTGTTGTACTCAACTATGAGTCGATATACATATTGACTCTTGACAGCGTTCCACACCAGTTCGTCTCAAGATATCTCCCCGTGCGGCCATTGTCTCCACCTTCTTAGGCGGTGGGGCAGTATCCCAGGAATGAACGTTCGAGAGACTTGGACGTCCACCACGGGTCGGTTCCTGAATCGACCCAGCTCTCGTGGATCTACTCCCAAGACAGTCGCTTAGTCTTTGTCGGTGCTGGCTGCGTTACGTCCTTGCAGCAGCAAGCATTGGAACTCTGATGTACGCTGGCAGCTTGTTTTGCGAGTGAATGAATATCTCCAAGATGTAGCAAAACTCCCCTCTCTCGATCGTAGCATTTCATACACGTACACTGCTCGGAAAACACTTACGTAGAGTTCAGCATCAGGTTCTGTGACCCTATGCTACCATTATCCCATGAAATAACTTTTTCCTAGGTATCTCCCTGTTTATGGGCACGTTAGTCGTTCCCCACACGGCGAAAGTCATGTTTCTCCATTTGTTGTTGTTATTGTTGTCGACAGACAGAAGAATGGTTTTATGTTGCTCTCCACGCTAATCTATCCTGTACAAGCAAATTTATCTCTGCCTAAATACCGCACCATATGTCTATATGAACCAACTTACTTTGTTCAAGCCTTGGTCTCCCTTTAAAATTTGTAATTCCCATATTTCCTTCCATTACCAAATTAACAGTTCCTCGCTGCCTCAGAATACCTTCTGTGAACCTCTCGATTCTTTTAGTGTGTCATAAATTTCTCTTCTCCCCATTTCTATTCAATACCACCTCATTAATTATGCTATCTACCACACAGCTTTTGGCATTCTCCTGTAGCACCACATTTCTAAAGCTTCCGTTTCTTCCTGTGTGAACTGCTTATCGTCCACATTTCATTTCCGTGCAAGGCTACGCTCCAGACAAACGCCTTGAGAAAAGAATTCTTAACACTTAAATATATATTAGATGTTAATAAATTCTTGTTTTTGAGAAATGTTCCTCATGCTATAGCCAGCCTGCATTTGTATCTGCCCTTATCTGTTATCTTCCTACCGAAACAGAAAACCTCGTCTACTGTTTAAATTTTTTTATTTCCTAATCTAATTCTCTCAGCATAGCTTAATTTAGTTCTATTACACTCCGTTACGCTTGGTATACTTTTTTTAAAGTTCACCTTATATTTTCTTTCCGAGACGATATCCATTCTGTTCAAATTTTCTTTGAAATCTTTTGGTGTCTCCCACAGGATTACAATGTCATCGGCAAATCTTAAAATTTGTATTTCTTCTCTATGAACTGTTATTCACTATTCAAATTTTCCTTTGTTTCCTTTATTGCTCACTCAATGTACAGCTTGAATGACACAGCGGATAGGCTACAAAACGTGTCTCACTCCCTTCTCATATATGGCTTCCCTTTCGTGACCTCCGATTCTTGTAACTATAGCCTTGTTTCTGTACAAGTTATAAATAACCTTTTGCTCCCTGTGCTTTACCCCTGATACCTTCAAAATTTCGAAGAGCGTAGTCCAGTTAACATTGTCGAAATCTTGCTTTAAATCTACAAATGTTATAAACATAGGTTTGCCTTTCTTCAGTCTATGTTGTAGGATAAGTCAGTACTGCATCGCGTGTTCGTATATTTCTCATAAACCCAAACTGATCTTACTTAAGGTCGGATTCTACGAGTTTTTCCATTCTTCTGTAAATAATACGTGTCAATATCTTTTAATCATTACTTATTAAAAAGATGTTTCGATACTATTCACACATCCCAACACTTTATTTCTTTGGAATAGTAATCATTAAATTCTTTCTGAAGTATGAGGGTATTCCACCTTTCTCATATATCTTGCACACCAGATGGAATAATTTTATCATGGCTGACTCTGCCAAGGAACACGATAATGCTGAAGAAACGTCGGCTATTCCAGAAACCTTGTTTCCGTTTATGTATTACAGCGCTCTCTCAAATTCTTCTCGCAGTACCATATCTCCCATCTCATTTTCAGCTAAGTCCCCTTCTCTTTCTGTAATAATGTCCTAAAGCTTGTTTCCTTTGTACAGAACCTCTATATATTTCTTCCAGCTTTCAGTTTTCCCTTCTTTACTGTGTACTGGGTTGCCGTCTGAGCTCTTCATATTTTTACAGCTGCTGTTCTTTTCTCCAAAAGGGCCTTTCGTTTTTCTCCTCGTTATGCACACTTCTATGGCCTTGCATCTGTCATCTAGGCATTCCTGTTAGCCATTTCTTATTTTCTGTCAGTCCCATTTTTAGACGAATGTATTCTCTTTTGCCTGCTTTATTGCTGCATTTTTATATATTCTACTTTCATCAGTTCAATTCAATACGTCCTGTGTTACCAGGAATTTCTACTAAGCCTTGCGTTTTTACCTACATGATGCTCTGCTGCCTTCTCTATTTCTTCTTTGAAAACCACTCATTCATCTTCTATTGTATTCCTTTCTCTGTTTTAGTCTAGCGTAGTTATATGCTCCCTCTAAAGATTTCGACGTACTATGGTTCCTTCAGTTTATTAAAGTCCCATCTCCTTAACTTCCTACCTCTTTGCAATTTCTTCAGTTTTATTCTACACTTCACAACCAATAAACTATGGTTAGAGTCAGCATCAGCCCCTGGAGATGCCTAACAGATTAAAATCTGTTTCAGAAAACTCTGTCTTAGTGTAATATAATTCATTCGGAATCTCTCCCCAGGTTTCTTCAATGTATACAGCCTTCTTTCATGATTTTTAGACCAAGTGTTAGCAATGATTAAATTACACTCTGTGCATTCTACTAGGTAGTTTCATCTGTCATTCTCTTCCGGCAGTTCATGTTCTCCTGCTACTTTTCCTTCCCTTCCTTTTCCTACTGCCGAATTACAGTGACCCATTGCAGTGAAATTATCGTCTCCCTTCACTATGTGAACAGTTTCCTTTATCTTACTATACTTTCTTTGAATCTGTTCCTGTTCTGCGGAGCTGGCTGACATATAAACTTGTGCTACTGGGGTAAGCGTTGGCTTCGTAACTTCCTTAGTTACGATAAAGAGTTCACTGTGTTGTTCATAGTAGCTTACTTGCATTCCTGTTTTGTTATTTGTTACTAACCCACTCGTGCATTACTTCTATTTATGGGCCCAATAAGAGCAGAGCATAATGTAATTAAATGTTTGGCGCTTGTATATTAGAGTTACCATGATGGTAAACATAACTGGTGGATTTCCAACTCCGATGCGAGATACTAAGAGTCTCTCCGACTTGAAAAAGGCATTTTTCGCAGTGACTTATTACTCAAAATAAGGGACCATACATTTCAGAACTTCGCATACGACGAAGTAAACAAGCGCTCATTATCCTCTTGCGTGAGATTACATCTCGTAGGCGAATATTTAGAAACGCAAATTGACTGTGCCTCTCTTCACTGCACTCACGAGAAAAATAGGACAAGGACCATAACCCGATTTCTCAGAAACTTCTCTCAGTGGAAGTGGAGTCAAAATAAGCGAACATGTGTTTCGGTTTATCCCTAGATACTCGACAGTTCCTGAGAAAACGACCATAGAAGTTTTCGAGGTATCTTCCAGGTACTGTACCTGCCTTGCACAAGGCGCTGTCCTCAGCCGAAATGCAGGCACAGTGGTTAGCGTCGAAGCATTTCTTTAAATTTTGCGCCCCGCATTCGAAACCATAACATTACTTTTATTTTGGTTTTTCATTTACATACACGTGTCTGTAGAAGATTACTACACCAAGGTACTGGTTGTTTGTCGGATAAATGAATTTAAAAAAAAATTAGAAAATTATTTTAAATTATTTTCGGTGAATTTCCTGTAGTGTACTTTGTTTTATAATCAGCTGCAAGCGCCAGTTTTAGGAAAAGTGATCCATTATGCAGGGCTTGCTGCAAAAATTATTGCCAACGTGCGAAATTTTCACTAATGTTAAGGACGTTTTTATCCCTAAATGAGAGTCATACGAAAAAATGTCACTGTGGCAAAACTGACTTCGCACTATGGTCGTGGTTTTCGGATCATCTGTTTCGGATGTTTCTACGATAGATATCAACCAAGGGGGTGCTCAAAATCTTTTTGAAGGATAAACATGTGAATAAAATATAAAAATTAATATAACAATGAAATTGATATAAAAATGAAATATCAGAATATAAGAATTCAAAAATATTATAACCCTTCAACATGTCATACACACGGATATTATATAAGAAATATGTGACTGTGAAATTCAGTGGTAATTTTACAATTAATATAAAGCCATTGCATCTCCTAATACGATAAGAAACATTCGTGCAGTAGCCTTCTACGGACATGGCTAGATAAATGAAAAAATTACAAGTGAAATAAAATCAATAATCGGATTTGGAACACGGGGTGCAACAATTAAAAAGCGGCGACGTTAACCACAAAGCCACCATTTTGTCTGAGGTTATCGCGCGGCAAAGGGCGCATAAAGTAACTCGAAAACACCTCGAAAACCTTGTCCATTTTCAGAAACGGTCAAGTGTCTGCGGATAAGTGGAGACACGTGTTCGCTTATTTTAATTCCCCTTACACCGAGCGAATTTTCTTGGAAATCCGGTGATGGCACGTGTCGTGTTATCGTCGTCAGAGAACCCTCACACGATGTGTATATCGGTCAACCGTGCATTAGTAAACCTATCCACGTTGCTGGGTATCAGTTTTACCAAATACCTGACACAGCCGGAAAATTAATCCGAGCGGTACTGAATGTACACTTGACGGTGAAGAGTGGAGAGAGTATTACTGTTGTTAATCGCAACTACCGTGAATGAATGGGAGAGTTATGGAGATATTTTCAGTCCAATACAGTTACAGATAAAAATGTGGGTAAGAAATCAAACGAAAAGCAGTTACTTTGTAAGAAACCAGCGGAGAGCACAGGACCATCATATGAAAATATTCAGAAAAATCGTAAACTATCCCCGTAATTTTATCGTTGGAGCTCTTGTTCATGTCATTCCGTTACATCATTTGTAGCCTCAAGAATGTATTTTACAAGAAATAATTCCTGCATTGCTTGTAAGTCACTTACGCTAATGAAGATGTCTGACAAAAGAAATCCTTGCCGGGTATCGACAACGTCATTTACAATTCCACACACGCTTTAAACGAGAATTGTTTTCGTCTGAACGTTTCGGGGCCGGCCGCGGTGGCCGAGCGGTTCTAGGCGCTTCAGTCCGGAACCGCGAGACTGCTACGGTCGCAGGTTCGAATCCTGCCTCGGGCACGGATGTGTGTGATGTCCTTAGGTTAGTTAGGTTTAAGTAGTTCTACGTTCTAGGGGACTGATGACCTCAGATGTTAAGTCCCATAGTGCTCAGAGCCATTTGAACCATTTGAACCGTTTCGGGATGTGTGACGTGGAACAACAGTTTGAGCACACTAGCAGGCCTGTAATTCGCTGTTCTGCTATTCTCTTTCCGATGCCTCGCCTAGCCTGCAACACAGCACCACTGTTGCGTTTCAATAACTCATTATGCACTCCTGTAGAAAAAAGTAACCTGCTTAACGGCATACACGGGATGTCAGACACCAACATTAACATTTGACGATACAGTAATGTATTAGCCACTGGACAGAGAAGTAATTCTCCTACTCATAAAAAGGAAATTCGGAATTCAAATTCAACATGAAATTCGTCCAACAAATTTTAGGTCCACATCTATATCAAAACTGGAATAAGACATGGAGTAGGACTCTCTCCTTACTTACCTCGAACTAACAATCCTCTCTCATTAATCAGTGGTAACGAAACTTTAAGAAGAATCCCATTACATATTCAATAGTAGTTCTACCGTCTGATCTCTCAAGAGTTCGAAACCAGGATCGATTTTAAAAGAACTGGCACAAGGTAATTATTTGCAGTTTTTTTTCGAAAAGTCTACAGCTCAAGTGAAACAGTGAATGAGGTCTGTGAGGGACTGAACAGGTCGGTTATTAGTTGCTTTATCCTCATTACCAAATAGCCAATACGACTCTTTTACGAGTAATACGGATAGAGTCGGTCAAGAAATATGACACTGTCACAAGAAATGGCTTACGGAGAACACTGAACTGAGAATATTTATGAAAGAAGATGTAAAGCAAAGCATGCACAAGTAAAGGTAGACAGCCGAGAGGAGGGGCGCGGGTAGCGGTTTCCCCAGAACAAGAGCTGCGGTACAACTTGTACCCGGCTTTCCCTTTCCTTCCCGCCTCTGCATCGACGCTGGGAGAGGGTATGACAAAAGCCAAAAGCCATTCATTGTATCACTCGTGATGAAGGACAGCCAACACAGATTTCAAGTATAGGGTGGTAAAATGTGGAGAGAATGCAGAGCAAGAAATGAGCATTGGGTATTAATCACATACACGAACATTGGGCCGTTACAAGTTCTTCTACACAATGGACATTTTGCAGATTTTGAGTTAATTTACAGAGTAATGCGATGAGTGTGAATAAACACTTTGTGTGGGATTTATACGTTTCTGGAAAGCATTTGATTCAATTTCAGAAAAATCTGAACAACCAGCCTTTGAGGAATACCACATTGATTCAGTCTACATCAGCATACTGTGGAACAGATGTTAATGGGACATACCTCAACCAGCTTGGTTTCGCGCACGTCGAAAAGAAACCAGTACAAATTTTCTTCCATGGCAGGTGGAGAGAACCAACGAATAGACATCAAATAAATGAAAGAGAAAGTAAAAATGACAGGTAGTGCCTTTCGTAAGCTGAATTCCAATGTCAGACGACAGGAATGTTTATAATCAGTGCGCACTGTCAGTCTTGAATTTAGGAGGCGAAACACGGACTTAATGCGGAAGCCTTTCTAATTCGGTGGGTTGCAGAGAAGAAACGCATTTTGGGAACTGTTAAGAGCAACAGGTGAACAAAAAAGTTGACCAGGGTACATTACGCAATAGGAGATGTAATTATGACTAATAAAAGTAAAATAGAGATGGTTTGTTCCTTATTTAGCCTCACAAATAAACGGTAGAAGGTACAAGATACAACACCGGGACGCGAGATGAAAACCTAATGGAAGATCAGTAGATTTCATAACAAGGAGTGAAGGAGTTACGTAGGTGCGAATCACTGAATACTACAATGTATGGAAATGTGTGGAGGAAGACTTTACCAAGCAATGTACCTCAACAGTCTGATGATGTGTAGAACAGAATACGGTAAAGCTACACGAGCCCAAATTCAACGCACGGGTAAGACAATAAACGAATATTTTTTTTGACGTAAAAGCTATTGAAAAGAGTTGCAAAATTAAAATCGGTATATCTGAATGTCTCCATGCACTGCAAACAAAGTTTTAACGCAACGGAAGATACATAATACATAAAGAAAACATATATATAAAAAGTGATAAATTTGCTGACCAGAATATTGATCACTACGAAAACAGCAGTCAGCCAGAAACGGATATGAAGAAATGTGTTGGTACAATAAAATGTAAATGTGAAATTTCAAGGCAGTGGGGAGTATTGTACTTTGGTATATTTCTCTGACTTTTGTCTCTAGCCCGCCCTGTAATAGTAGTTTTATATATTTTTATTCCATGTTTAAATGTTGGAATTCACTTTTTATGTGCTACAGTCTTTTTCTGAAATTACGAAAACTACACCAACTGTGAAAACTTGTTCCAAGGTACAATATGGTCATGTACGAAGCAACAAACATTCTATTGAAATTTGAAAGAGATGCAATTGAGAAAATATTATCACAGTTGTATTTAATTGCCTATCTGTTACATTATCACTCTACTAATCGCTGAGAGGCATCAAATTAAGTAAAGCAGTTTTGAAATAGGAGCTACTGGAAACTAAAAGCTGTTTCCATTTTCAAGACAGATAAAATTATTACGACATTAAAGAAACTCAATTCATTTGTAAGTATCACCTGATCCGTGGTAAAAGACCTTCTGTTTCATGTTACAAGATGGTACACGAACGACGAAGTGCACGTTGGTTGTCTACATATTATATAAATGTTTCTGAAAATAAATAGGATTTTACTTACGGTAAAATTCTGTTCCTAAAGAATTAAAAATTTGTTTCAAGTAGTTTTAAAACTTCATACAGCACTTAAAGGCATAGAATGCGAAATATTTTCAAATGCTGCATAAAACTCAACCCCATGTCTAAGAACAACTAAAACTGCAGAAAATTACGGAAACTCCTTATGGTGGTCTCTAGTGCGCATTCCGTCATGTGACTGTAAAACAGTGACTAGACTGAAGTATCGACCAAAAAACATCATTTGTTCCTAGATACAATAGCCTATGAATACAACATTCTCCCTACACAAGAAGAACTATAGGCCAACAATAGTAAGGTGACGAGTAGGGAAAACCGAAGTGAAAGATCACAGTAACTTGACAGGAAGCAAGTAAAAAGGTCACTGTCATTACTTTCAAGCCTTATCGCATCCAACAGATTAGAACGCAAAAAAAAAAGAATTTTTGCGATACTTTTGTTGGTGAAGATAGATGGATTTTAATGGGAAAAAATAAACGCAAAATGACTGTCTTTGAGTCTTTATTATTATCTCGGTGTAATATAAATGAGAACAATATGTGAAATGATTAGAGGAAATGTTCCATCTTTTGCAGAAAAAAATTAAGCAACGTAAATACATACGATGATACGCCGTCCTTAAAATTCAAGTTTCACTGTGTTACTTTTACGAGGAAGGACTGACAATGTTACAAAAATCACATTATTAAAAAGTGAGGTTAAGAAAATAATGTAGTATGAGACGGTACAGCACTTAAGTGGAGAAACCAGGTGAATCATAGCAGTACCTAGTAACCGCACATAAACACAATATCAATATGAGAACTGTAAATTAAATAAGTTGTGTTTGCAAAATTTTATAAAAATGTTTTAACTAGAAGTGAAATGACGACCAAGGTAGGCAACTCGCAGATGCAATGATCGCATCTGGTAATTATTTTGTATTGTTGCACCAATGACTATATGCAGCGGGTGCTTCTTTACCTGCATAATACAGCTCGCTCATGAGAGTAGGATGTATGTTGGATTCTCTCCAAATTTCAATTTTCATTAAAAAAATTACTTCTGCAGCTTCTTCTTCCACGTTGTGCATTAACGTCATAGGATCTAGCTCACTTTCATTTTTTTGTCACGCAGGTACTTACTTACCAATTTTGTTACAATTTTGCCGCCGATTCTGCAGAAGCCGGCAGTTTAGCTATAATGTAAAAATATGCAGCAGAGGTATACCAGAGGAGGTGCACACATTTTGCTGCCAGATTCAAGTATTCCATACTTCTTGGTTGCTTTTTTAGTTTTTAGTAGCTGTGATCCCAAAAATTCAACCATCGCCTTAAGAAAAAGACACCTTACACTTACATAAGCAATTAACTAACAGCAAGTGGAGAAACTTTGAGAAATAATGAGTGATAAAAAATACAGAAAACACTCTGTAGTAATTTCTGTTGTAGATTGCCACATGATTTTCTAAAATTCGTTTCACTAGTAAGTCATAGAGCGTATTTCATACTGCTCCCATTGATTTTTAGGCACGCGGAAGCAACATACATTGCTCCGCAGAACTGAGGGACAAGACAGGTAAAATAACGCAACTTATTAACAACTCGGCGGAAATGAATGAAAATGCGGGAGAGTGTTGCTAAAGGTCTCCTGGACGTACAAAGATAGCTGGACGTCAAATATAGTCACATCAGCTGTCCCCGCTACACAGTGCAGTTGAGGGAACAGAAAACGGCAGTTTATGTCAATCAGTGAGCAGTTACGGTGCTCTGTAGTGGAATTACTCACTACAGCGTGGCCCAGAGACAACAGTCGTATGACTTTGGAAGTGGGAAAATCATCGGGAAACTGGAAAAAGGACGAAGAATGAAGAGTGAGTAGTCCTGGAATTTGCTATTACCCTCACAGTTGCTGGCGTGCATGAGGAGCGTTCCAAACCACGGCCACTGCTGCCCGAAGCAGAGAAGGCGGTTCACCCTGGTCAACTTCAGCAACACATAACCTATAAACTTTCCAACAGGCAAGAACGGACACACGTCAGGAAACGGTTACAATTGTAACCAAATTAAACAACATTGCAAAGCACGCACAGGAACTGTATGCGAGTGGTCTCTTTGCCCGGCGACTAGTGTGTTGTGTTCCGTTGACACCCGCACAATGGCGGCACCGTTTGCGGTGGTGCCAAAAACATAGGGACTGGAGCAACAAGGAGTAGGGTCACTTAATCTCTTCGGATGAGAATAGACTCAGTCTGAGTAGTGGTTCTGGACAGCGAGAGGTGGGGACGTTGTCGAACATGATCGTTGGGGTGGTCTCGATATTAAAGCGGGGGGAAGCAAAATTTTAAAAAGCCGTGCTGACCTCCAAATCTTTGAACACAGACCACTCAACGGTCAACGCTATTGCGACGCTGCTCTCCCTCCGCGTCTGTGTCTGTTGAGGTGTGCATTTGGCCCTGATTTAATTTTTATTGATGATAATGCTCGACCCATCCCATAGCAGAGCTGGGAGAGCTCTTGGAAGGAGAGAGTATTCGACGAGTGGACTGGCCTACCGGTTCCCACGACTTAAATCCCACCGAGTACGTGTGGGATGAGGTGGGAAGACGTCCACGTGCACCAGCGACAAACAGCAGGCGTCATACGCTCCATTTGAGGAATGGCACGGTCTACCACCAGAACTCCTCACCAAACTTGTGACCACCACGGGAGCACGTTGCAAAACATGCATTGCAGGCCGTGATAATCACACACCGTATTAATAACAATGGTTCAAATGGCTCTGAGTACTATGGGACTTAACTGCTGAGGTCATCAGTCCCCTAGAACTTAGAACTACTTAAACCTAACTAACCTAAGGACATCACACATATCCATGCCCGAGGCAGGATTCGAACCTGCGACCGTAGCTGTCGCTCGGTTCCAGACTGAAGCGCCTAGAACCGCTCGGCCACTCTGGCCGGCTAAGAACAATGTCCCGAATTTGTTAATGTCCAAGGGACCACCATAAATCACGCTGAGTTCAGTGTAATTATTGTCTTTTCATAAAAGTGTCATTTCTGTTCGTGGCATTGCGTATTTATTTTAGTTAAATTCTGTGTTACACTGTAGAAATTTTGTATGTCGTCGAAGTCTAATCGCGCTGTGTTATTTGGCAGTGACACATCATGAGAAAATTTCTTTCAGCCTCAAGTTTTGCACACCAGAGTATTTCACTAGTTGCAGCTAAAATACCCGACAGCATTCGGTGTCAGCGCCAAGTTTATTAAAAGAAATAAAAAGTACCCAGACCGTATGTGGTATTCACATTACATGTGAGCTGAATAATATTCTTTGACTTTTCGGAGTATTGTTCCCCTATTCGGAGTTACGTGCTTTACTGTCACTGAAACAGTTACAGGAGTCACGTCGATAGTCTTTGACATAAACGTCCTACGGTTCATCAAGTTTTCGTCTGCCTTACCTACGACCCCATGTTAGTGAATCCTGCAGACCTGTGTTTCTGAATTCTACTTCTTAAAAATAAATAAATAAATTATTTTTTCTGTGCCTTCAAACCACTGTTTGCTACGTAGTGCATAGCTGTCGACTACTCAGCGAACAGAACATCTGTACTCAAATACAGCATTCCTTCATCAACATCGCACGGCCTTTATTTATGAAATAATTTCGACATTCTGTCGTGCCACAAAAGTGCAAAACACAGTTTAACAGAAGATTAAAGAATTTGCTGGTTGCCAGCTCCTCTACAAACCTGGCGAATTGCGTAGTAGAACCAAATGTTGTATATAATATTAACAGTAGGAAATAATGCGAGCGTCACATAAAATCAGACTTCTGCACATCTTTATAGCAGAAAGGAGCTCAGTATAAGTAAACATTATAAAACGATTTTATGCATTTTAGTGATCCTGTATGGTTGTGACAAGATTGGTATTATCCTTTAATTTAAGCCGTGTTTTAGCTTCACGAATGAGCTGTGGAAGGAACGTTATCACGTTTCTTCTTTTCTAAATGTACACATGTTTTCTATGGTGTATTCTGCTTCGTCTTCCGTATGAACCTATGGAACGAAAAGTATATCTATCTGTCAGCTATGGTTGTTGCATTACGTATCTGTTGTACCTCAAGCTAACACCTTCTAACACCATAGCTGAGTGGTCTGCGACGCTAAATGTCATGCAGGGGCCCGGGAGGGACACTGTCTCCACTGAGGGACTAGATGCAATGCTGTCTTCGTCATTTCATCGTCATCGACATGCAATTCGCCGAAGTGGCGTCAACTAAAAAGTTTTGCACCAGGCGAACGGTCTACAGATGGGCGGCCATAGCGACACGTACACCGCTCCAGGTTGGATAACGACCCAAATTCCGCGAGGAAGATGGTTTGCAAGATTCTACAGATATGGTCCACGAGATGCCACTCATTGATGAAAAGCTACAAAACCTGGAGGATGCAGTTTTACTTTTCATCCCCTACTCGAAATAATCGCAGAAGTTTTACACGAGATAGATATCAGGTAAATTAAAAGGCCAATCCAGGTTCAAATGGCTCTGAGCACTATGGGACTTAACATCTGAGGTCACCAGTACCTTAGAACTTATAACTACTTAAACCTAACTAACCTAAGGACATCACACACATCCATGCCCGAGGCAGGATTCGAACCTGCAACCGTAGCTGTCGCGCGGTTCCAGACTGAAGCGCCTAGAACCGCTCGCCCATACCAGCCGGCCTTGCACAATAAACACAGCTATTGTCAACTTGCAAGAGGAGAGTATCCACATCATACTCTTCAACGGGTATAGGAGATAAAGCAAGACTTGGGAATCGAGAAAGTTGAAATACACATACTGGTTCATCACCACGGAAACCTGTTTGAGTGGGTCCAGGTCGTGGTATGAGCACCACCTCCAAAACGTGATACGGTCTGAACTGCACTATCCACAAGGTGCGGTGAACACCTCATTGGACCGTACATGTATTCGACGCAATGCAGCATTTGATAAGGGAAAAAACTGCGACTCGTCACATTACACTATACATCCTCAGTCAGCTAATAGCCAGCTGCCGTGTGAAGCCCAGAACACAAGCTTCCTTATGTGTAGCTGTGAGCAGTGGCCTTCTGCGTGGTGCCCGACTACAAATATACACTGCACGTAGTTGTAGTTCCCTTCGCAATGTTTGCTCGGAAAGCGGTCGGGTTAGAGCTACATTCCCTGACAGCAGAAATCCTGTCGCATTTGAAACCGACAAGGCATCACACTCGTTCCCCGTGCATGTCCTACGACCACTGTTTTTACGCGACGTAACGTGATTGCCAGTGGTACACTATTACTTGTAGACACGTTTGGTAGTCCGCGTTGCCACCCCAACAAATCGTCCCACTTCGTCCAAGGTGTGGTCACGGACACGTAAAAATAAGGTGACATCTTCCTGCCATTCCGTCACGTTCCCCCGTCGATCCTCCTTAGTGCACTGGTTTTATACAAATGACAGGCACATACACACCACTTCACTGCCATAACTTACGTAGCTGTGGAGGGTCACGTGACTGCCTGATATCATTTTCACGCAATACAGAGCGACAGCGTGCGCTATTAAAGAGGTTGTTTAATTTTTCGTCAGATGAGCTATTTATTGACTGTTACAGGTGCGGCGCCATATCGGACGCCAGTGACGAAACACCATTTATAACTCAGCTAGGCAGGTGCTGGAAAATTTTACTGTGAAATTCTAATTTAGATTTAAAAGACTAAAAATTCTCTTCGATGCGATGAGTGGAAGAGCACGTTATGGTGCTACGAGCAACGTGTGTGCTGGCACGTGTGACAGCATGCCCCGCGCTAACAATAACGGCAGCTAATTGATTAAAGGAAAGAAGTGGCGGACACGGCAAACGATTAATTGGGCGCGGCAGGGGATAACGGGGCTATAAATAAGCTGGTGGCATGGGCCCCGGAGCGGCCACACAGCCACGAAAGCTGCGAGCTTTGTATTGACTGCCGCGGGCGCCGAACCGGCGACCCTCCGCATAGGAGGCCCTTAAAATGGGATGCTGACGAGCCCGCGCTCTGTGCACCTATCAGCCGGTTCAATTATTCAGAAGTCGCTGCGTCGGACTGTAGAGCCGCACGTACTCCCCGCGGGCAATCTTTCTATGGGTAGACGTGGCGCTTAGCGCACAGACTGGTGCGTATAGCGTCACTGTAGACAGATCATCTGACTCTTTCCTCATATTTAATCATTCTCCGTATCAGCTGCTATTCTTCTTTGGTATCAGCTTTTGGACCACATTAAT
The DNA here is from genome assembly GCF_023897955.1 of Schistocerca gregaria. Lineage (NCBI taxonomy): Eukaryota > Metazoa > Arthropoda > Insecta > Orthoptera > Acrididae > Schistocerca > Schistocerca gregaria. Next base: position 812,741,977 of record NC_064931.1, on the reverse strand, counting down.
CTGTACTGTACTGTTGGAAAGTTATTTGGTGGATGGCAGCCCATTCACAGAGAGCTGCACAGGGAAGAGGTATCGATGTCGGTCGGTGAGGCCTGGCACGAAGTCGGCGTTCCAAATCATCCCAAAGGTGTTCGATAGGATTCAGGTCAGGACTCTGTGCAGGCCAGTCCAATACAGAGATGTTAGTGTCGTATAACCACTCCGCCACAGACCGTGCATTATGAACAGGTGCTCCTTCATGTTGAAAGATGCAATCGCCACCCCCCAATGGCTCTTCAATAGTGGGAAGCAAGAAGATGCTTAAAACATCAATGTAGGCCTCTGCTGTGATAGTGCCTCGCAAAACAACAATGGGTGCAAGCCCCTCCATGAAAAACAAGACCACACCACAACACAACCGCCTCAAAATTTTACTGTTGGTACTACACACTGCTGTCAAGTGACGTTCACCGGGCATTCGCCACACCTACATCGTTCCATTGGATCGCCACATTGTGTACCGTGATTCGTCACTCCACACACGGTTTTTCCATTGTTCAGTCGTCCAATGTTTACGCTTCTTACACCAAGCGACGCGTCGTTTCGCATTTACGGGCGTGATGTGTGGCTTACGAGCAGTCGGTCGACCATGAGATCCAAGTTTTCTCACCTCCTGCCTGTCATAGTGCTTGCAGTGTATCCTGATGCAGTTTGGAATTACTGTGTTATGGTCTGGATAGATATCTGCCTATTAAACATTACGAGCCTTTGCAACTGTCGGCGGTCTTTGTCAGTCAACAGACGAGGTCGGTCTGTACGCTTTTGTGCTGTATGTGTCTCTTATCGTTTCCTCTTCATTATCACATCGGAAACAGTGGACCTATGGATGTTTAGAAGTGTGAAAATCTCAAATCTCGCGTACAGATGTATGACACAAGTGACACTCAATCTCCTGACAACGTTCGAATTTCATGAGTTCCGCGGAACGCCCCATTCTGCTCTCTCGCGATCTCTACTGACTACTGAGGTCGCTGGTATGGAGTACCTTTCAGTAGGTGGCAGAACAATGCACCTAATATGAAAAACGTATGTTTTGGGGAGTGTCCGGATACTTTGGATTTAGTACATATCATTTCATCAAATAACAAGATTCTCGAATATTCGATATTTCTGTAAATAACTGCACTTTCCGCCCAGCAGGTCAGTTCTTTTCTGGCTGTGCGTTGGTGTTCTTAACAAACGTGCTTTCAGTACTAAGTATCGTATTTTATTCATGATCCTCCCTTTGGGTTTGGACTTGAGCATCGTTACGATGTGACAATATGTTGCCCAGCTGTCCTTGTTACTTAGGTCGTTGACATTTTAACACTTGACTTCTCCGTGATGCACAAAGTCTCTGCTACTAAATTTTTTCGGCGCACCGCAATCCTGATATGCTCACTAAACGAACCCCTGACGAAGTGGGCCACTCTTGGTTCGATCCCGGCCTCTTCTATTAACTCAATCTGGTAAGAGCTACAGACAGACGGTACTCGAGAATTGCTCGAACAATGCTTTGTAAGTCACTATTCGCAAATGAATGTTATTCACTTGAGACTCTTCCACTGCATGACAGATGGACATCTACTTTTCCTACAGCAAGTTTTATGTGCTTATTTCACTTTCGATCGCTCCGTACGGTTACTGCAACGTATTTGACTATTGTTACTGTTTACAGTGGTTTATCGCCAAAGTGCAGTCTAAAGGAAATTGACTCTACACCTGTTTATGCACAATTTGTTACATTTATTTTCGTTGAGGTTCGGCTTGTTATATGTATTAGCAGAAGTTATGTATTTTTACTATTATAAGTTTAAAGACTACTGTAGTAGCATTAATAGTAGATATTGCAGAGTTATGTGTTGATTGCGTCAACACTTACGTGATGTGAAATGTCATTCTTCCAATTTTTAATGTTTGGTTTTGAGCACACTGACTTCAGAGGAGTCTAGTTCAAAGATTTCCTACATGATTTATCACAAAGAATTTATTAACAACTGTTAAAATTTCTCAAAAACATAACCTATAATGAAAATAAATTGTAAGACTAAATCTGTGGCAGTCTCATTATTTGCATAAAAAATATTGTAGCCTAGTGCTGTGAAAGAGAGGTATATAATAACCTATTCATCTGATTCGAAAATTTCAGAATTGAACGTGATGTAGACTTTTCGTCAAGGAAATCTGGTACACGATGTAAAATACGAAAATGATTTAGGTTCAGTCTCTGAAATTAGAAAAAAAGGGGGGTATTGTGAATTCCAAGTTTGTGGGTACGCAACCGAGTTAATGTTTATTTTTTTCCACGATATTTCGACAACCTATCCAGTTAGCACTGTTAGGGCAGAAAGTACACTACGGCTCCGAAGCAGGTGTCGGCGTATGTCAAAAGAGCTCCAAATGGATAAGAATGGAGAATTAGGTAATGAGGAATTAACGTTAGACAGCAGTCCAGACGAAGAACACATGATTGCATCTGTGTAAGGGGAAAAGACCAAGTAAGCCAGAGGCATGTAGGTAACGAGATGGTGCGACCAGTCCGCTCCAAGGTCCAGCTGCTGCCCTAACAAGACCACGGATGTCTTTCGTCACGCTTGTCCAATCCGTCTTAATGTTCTAGACATTCTGTAACCTTGCCGGGAATTACGGGGACAGTTCATTTGCAATGGATACTGAGACTTACCTTCCACAATCCGAGCTTGTGCGCTGTCTCTAAATACACTTTGGAAATCCGAGCTTGTGCGCTGTCTCTAAATACACTTCACCCCAGAGACGGTAAACCTTAGTTTTGCTTCCTTCGTTCTCCGTTGAAAAACCGGTTACTCTTAGATTCTGTCAGAAGTATACAAAAAGAATTTATCAAACTTCCTGGCAGATCAAAACTGTGTGCCGGACCGAGACTCGAACTTGGAAGAACGCGGGAGAACTCCCGAGTTCGAGTCTCGGTCCGGCACACAGTTTTAATCTGCCAGGAAGTTTCATATCAGCGTACACTCCGCTGCAGAATGAAAATCTCATTCTGGAAAAACAATTTATGTTACAAGGCAAATATACAAAGTGCATTATAACAGGGACAGCTGAAACATGTGAAAGTATGCGGCTGGCTGGGGTGTCCGAGTGGTTCTAGGCGCTACAGTCTGGAACCGCGCTACCGCTTCGGTCGCAGGCTCGAATCCTGCCTCGACCATGGATGTGTGTGATGTCCATACGTTAGTTAGGTTTACGTAGTTCTAAGTTCTAGAGGACTGATGACCTCAGAAATTAAGTCCCATAGTGCTAAGAGCCATTTGAACCATTTTGCAGGTATGCAATAGTGAAAGTATCAGCGTTGCAATAAACATGGATCCACAACCGAGCCGTTAACGAATAGTAGCGAATCTGTTGTTACGATTCGCCATTGACTTCGGTACAGAGATAATATAATAGTTTGTAAAAACGTATTTTAAATGTAAACTTTTGGATTAAGTCCCCATCTGTTTAGGCCCAAATTTCACCTATGATCTATGATGGTTGAACGTGTTGCATGCACGTTGTAAGACGACATGTTCAAATGGTTCAAATGGCTCTGAGCACTATGGGACTTAACTTCTGAGGTCATCAGTCCCCTAGAACTTAGAACTACTTAAACGTAACTAACCGAAGGACATCACACACATCCATGCCCGAGGCAGGATTCGAACCTGCGACCGTAGCGGTCGCGTGGTTCCTGACTGTAGCGCCCTAGAACCGCTCGACCACCTCGGCCGGCTGAGACGACATGTAACGGAAAATTTTTGTCCAAGGTTATAGCTCTAACACGATTTACTCCTTGGTCTCCAAGAACATCTGACCTCCATCCTGTGGATTCTCCTGTGCGGGGTAAACTTGAAAGTTGGTTGTACCACACTGTCGTTGATACGCTTCAGTTGAAGCAGCGAATTGTATAGCCTTGTCAAGATTTACGAAATATTCTGGATATGCTTGAAAAAATTCGTAACTGACTACAAAGACGAGCTGAGTATGGCGTCTAAATGAGAGGCCGACACATGGTACATCTCAAACAGGTCCGAGCGCACAGTAATATGTAATAGTAATATGACGTGTTTCTTGTTAATGTAGGCAGTGCTGACAGTTGAGTCCAGTCAGACCGGGATTCAGTTCATAAGTCTATATTTCAAACACATTTGTACTAACTAGGAGAATATTTTGTACTGAAGTCAGTGGCACTTCCTAAACACACATTCCCAAATACCTCACAAATGGTTTGTTTTCGGACCCACGTTTATTCGAACGTTTTTGCTTTAATTTTGATATGTTTTCACCAGTGTCACTTCTCGCTGTTCATTACGATAGATCCTTTAGTTAACTTCTGTCAGTCATTTACAAGTCACCAGATCGTCTACACAAATGTGCGATGGCTGAAAAAAAAACTGCTACCGTAAAAATATACTTTTTCCATGAATAAGGTACAAACGGGAGCTTCATGAGCTTACAAACTGTTATTAAGATATTAATTGTAACGTGATATAAAACAGCACAACTATAAACTCATTCGTTTTCCTCCTAGACATAAAATGTAACCATGCTGACATCATGTTCGTTTTTGGCTGCTCTTACAATATGTGAGCTCTTTTTCAATGGTCATTGTAACATGTGATTTGAAATATTTACTGCCCTGGTTGCAATTATTTTCTGTTTCCTTCTCCACAGTATGAATCAACTAACTTTACGTGAGATATACACAGTACTTTATCTGAAGTATTTGTGTTACACACATAGCAAACATCGCTATCCGCAAGAAAGAGGGCGTCTTTTTTTCCTGCATAAACCCGTGTAATCTATTCTTTTCCTCTCGTTACTTTATTCTCTACCGTTTCACTCCACATACGAGGGCGTGCAGGAAAGTGCTGCATCTCAATTTTTAATATGAGAAATCTTTAAGCTTTTTAAATAAAACACATGTTATTAACGTTATACATCTTCTTTCTTCATGTCTACACATTTTTCCTGAACATATTCACGCTGAAGACGAACACATTTCTCCCAGCGACAGAGCAGCTTATTGATACCTACACTGTACAATGTTTGGCTCTGTTGATGGAGCCACGCCCTCCCCTCTGTTTGCATCGCTCCATCAGTATTCAAATGATGTCCTCTAAGGTGTTATTTAAGTCTTGGAAACAGATGAAAATCGGATGAGAATTCGAGACTGTGTGGAGCATGATCGATGACAGTGAAGTCAAAGCGTCGGATTGTTGCAGATGTCGCAGCTCTCATGTCTGCTCTGGCATTGTCATGGTGAAGGAGAGGTTGCTGCATATGTGGGGGAACTCTTCGAATTCGAAATTCGATTATAGCACGTTATTTCTCACGAACCAACAAAGTTACTCTTACACTCTGCCGTGCTAAACGCCACAATCCGTAACCCTCTACCGCCATGCAGCTGCAGATATGTAGACATGAAGGAAAAGTTGTTAGGTGTTAATAACATATACTTTATTTGAAAAGCTTAACACGTTTTCACATATAAAATTCGGCCTCGTATATCTCTACTGTCTACATAACTTTCATTTACTGGTACTACACCGTTCGTTCTTTCTTTTTACATTCGTATTCTCGCTATTCCTCTTTACACCGTCTCACAGGTGTTAGCGGAATATGTGTGAACCACATTGCTTTCGCTAATAACATTCTACTTTTTACCTGTTACGCAGTAATCTAAAACTGTACACAGTAAATTTGAAAGTACGCGTGTAAATCAATTATGCAAATTAAACATCTCAGTCTTAAACGCCGCTGACCAGCTGTTATGTTTTCTAGTAATTAAAGACAACCACTAGGAGGAGATCAAAACAAAAAAGTAAAAATGTTCAAGAGTGCTTTTGTAGTTTTCTAAACTGAGCATCCCAAATATGGGAAAACAAAGTTCGCACCAGCTGCTTGTGCAGGCTTCGGATTATGGCAAAGAAATCTGGACTTCAAAAGAGGACAACGTTAAAAACTGTGGTTTTCTCCACGAGTGAGAGAGAGACCTATGTTGGGAATTATTAGGAGTGACAGGAATTTAACGAATTAAGGAAATGACTGAAACTGAAGGCGTAGTTACAACAGGAGTATAACCAGAAGAATGGATGGTAGATGCACCAAGGAAGTTCCTTACTGGGTTCCCAGACAAAAGTCGTGTTCGAGACGACGACTTAATGGGAGATGGTTAGATGACATTAGAAACCGTGCATAAACAATAGCAATAACGTTAGTACCGTAACGCATGAACAACCGGTGTCCTCGATGTCTTATCTTATTGTCACCTCACTCCTTAAGGCACAAACATGAAATATGATTGTGGTTTACTTAACACTGACTGAGAAAACCTACATTATCGAAGTTGTTAAGAACGCCAGCTTAATTTCACCTGCGAACATAAAATCATACCTATAAGTGATTGATAACAATGACGTAAAAGAATTCAGGAAAGTTTCTTTTACTAACTTAATTGATAAAAACGGAGAAATCGTTTACGTGGAAATGGTTGGGAGAGGATATCGACCGTTGCCTCTTCTATAAAATCACAATATTTTTCGGTCAAAGTGATTTAGGGAAAACGCTGAAACCTAAGCTTTGATGATCAAACGGTTATCTCATACCAAGTCCTCGGGTTCGTGAGACGAGCAAATGAAACGGTTGTGTTTCATTTGTTCTCCATCGTTTTCTACCACTGCAATTCATTTACAACTTTCATTTCCTAAGTTTTTTCAATGTTTTGTAACATCTCGGTTTTATTTTTGGTGGTGGCCATACTTTATCTGTTACAAACTAACACCCGGTTTGCAACAAATGTTATTTGAAATCTGACATCCACAAAGTTATAGATAAAAGTTATACATTGTATATGTCTGTTGTAAAGCGACGTAAGATTTAATTTACATGAGCGACTGATTTAGTTGTCCCCAACCAGAAAATTAAAAAATGGTAGCTACCACATACTACATCAAAATGAACCTACTTATTTTATTTGGGCCTTTGTCGCCCACTACAGTATTTACCCCTTACACTTCTCTCCACTACCATATTGACTGTTCCTTGATGGCATAGGATGACGACTACTGTGCTCTCAGCTTCTTTTCTTTCCAGTTTGATTTTATACCTCTTCACTGGTTCTCAGTATACCAATTTCATCTTTAGCATTCATCTGTAGAATTGCTTTTCGAATACTTCTATTCGCTTTATGATTGTATTTCGTTATGGCCCACGTTTCACTTCCATATCTCGCTGCACGCCAAACGAATACTCTTAGAAAATATTTCTTTAGATTTACTTTTATTTTTAATGTCAATATGTTCTTTTCTGTGATGTAGTGCGCACATAAATACAGTGTCTCCTATCTTATGATTCTACTAGTAAATAAGCGTCAGAAATACGTCTTAGTGATCAAATGTTGCTCGCAGTTAACGATAAGCATGTGTTTGGGGTACTGTTGGAAAATGAAGATGCTAGTAAGAGGTTAATACGGAAACTGGAAACTAGCTTTTTAATAATTAATACTAGAAAAGAAAAGGAATTGGTTTCGGCAACGCTGAAGAATAAATACGCTAGTATAAAAGAAGAAACTTATTCAGCAACGTACGTGGTATTCATCATCTTTTTTTCTTATGAATGTCGCGCTGAGAAAATTTCCTATCTTATCAAACATTGATAATAAGTTATAAAGTTGAAAACGGCGCTGGTAAGGAATTTCAGAAAGGCTTGGACAATATTTTCACTTGATGGAACGAATTTCAGCTCGTTTCAAATGTAGACTATGCAAGGCGACTTCTGCAACAAAGAGGAAGAACGGTATAGTATCCGATTACAAATTTAGAGTTGAACATGAAGAGCATGTCACAATGTAAAACTGCTTAGGACGGCAAAATAAAACTCATCCGGGAAATATTCGAAGAGTCACGCGGAATTTGACCCTTGTCAACGAACAGGAGAACTTCTCGTCACACAAAACGTTGAGTTGCCAGGTGTAGGCGAGCAATCGCGTGTTGAGTCTGCTGGTGATCTCTACGTGAAGTGGAATCTGGGTTTCTGTATCCTCGGTTTTTCATTTCTTTAGATGAGACCGAGTTGAGCTGTCAAGGTATATGAACTAACTGAACATGCACCATTATGCATCAGAAAATCCCCACCATTATTTTGAAGAACTGTTGCATAACATCAGTGCGCAATGTCTAGTGTCCATATCCTAACACTGTTCTCTCACCGAACTGTTAAAGCTAACCAGAATGTCCAGAAACTATTTACCCTATATGCGGATAAACTTACGGAAGATGGACAACTTCATGAACATTTTCCTTGCGAGCCTTGTCACTAGAGCAGGAGGTGTTCGGTGAGAAGAGGTCAACCAGCGGAGGCAGTGTAATATCCTAACATCGCGCTCTCTTTCTTTCATGTGAATTTTAGCTGTGGAGCAGATAGAAGAGTCAGGTATACTCTAATAATTCTCACGCACTGGAAGATTTACAGCAGAATACTGAGAACGTGATCGCTGCTATCTGTCAGACAGGGATGCTGCCCGTCTCACAGTTTAATGAACTGACCACAGCTCTGCATCAACGTCGACTGTGGCCATTTCCAGCTCTTCTGTGATATTCATTAACAAGTGTCAATCCCGCATCGTTCTTATTGCAAATATTTTCCGGACCAGTTTTATTTTGCCCACTCCATCATAAGCGATATGAAAAGGGACGATCATGTAAAATCAGTATTTGGGTGGGAGAACAGAAAACATAAATTTCTTCGAAAGGTTCTCGGAAATTGCAGTGAATTTGTGAGAGTGATCGCGTACAGGTGTGACGAAGTCCGGAGCATTATTTCAGTGACTGGAGTCTTACCAAGGGCGCAAGATAACAGTAAACTAACGAATTCAAAGACCCTCTGCTAAGATGACAACAGGACGGTATAGCTTATACGAAAGTATAGCAGAGGTGCTAGGGAAATTTAAAAGGGTTTCCTTGGAAGAAAGAAGACGTAGTTTTCACGAAACACTATTTGCTAAATTTAGAGAATCTGTTTTCGATGAAATGCGTGTGACCTCTGCCGCCAACGTGTATCTTGCTTAGGCATCATGAGAATCAGATACGACGTCAGGGCCCGTGCAAGGTACGCATACAGTCATGTTTCCTTCGCTCAATACGCGAGATGAGAAGGAAAGAAAACCAATAATACAGGTACGATGTACCCCACACCACGCACGGTAGAGTGGCTTACGCAGAATATGTGTAGCTAACTTTTGCTCACATCGCAGTGAGAGCCAATGCCCAGTGTCCAGAGGGATAAATGCCAGTTTCAAAGACGACGGGGAGAGTGGGCGTACGGTAGTGGAGGACAGCCTTGCTACAGTAAGCAGCTCCCGCGGCTGTATCTCTAACGACCACAGCAGGGATGTAGCTGGCGGCGACGCGCGCCAGCGCTAAAGACACTGTCTAGCTCTGTAGAACATCTTGCTAATGCAAGAATGGAGCTCTCACAGGAGATTAGCTGCAGCGAAGCGACAAAAGAAAAGGCTCATTTTCCGTCGTTCCTCCCACAAGGAGAAAAACAGCGATAATTTTCAATGCACTGATAGGTTGTACATCTACGTTCTGTGACAACTGAAGCTTGTGGCAGGGGCTAGTTTTTCTGAACAGCATATTCTTGTTTTTTCCAGTTCCACTCACCGATGGAGTGAAGGAAGAAAGACAGGTTGTGCGCCTATGAGTAGGGCTTTGTTTCCTCATTTTATCTACGAGATCTCTTTGGAATGGACAGGTACAACGGTGACGAATTTTTGGAATTTCTGTCTCGATAGACGGTCTTTCAATTTCTGTTAGGAATTTTGTCACTAGAGACAAGAGATAAAGAACGTCTTTCTTCGGGTGTTTGGTAGTTACGAGTTTTCTACAGTTTCCTCCCTCGACTGTCGAAGAAGCTTGTGACCATCCGCAAAGTCTTTCATTGTAAACTCTTGATGTCCCCTGTTAGTCCGCCTTGGCTTTCATCCCATGCAACTGAGCAGTCGATTATAAACCGGGAAAGAGTTTTGTATGCAACCGCTTATGAAGATGAACTGCAATTTCTCAATATCCCACCGACGAATCGTGGCCAGCCGTTCGCTTTACCTTCAACCGAACCTATTTAGTCGTTCCTCATCAAATCTCTACACACTGTTGGTGGCCGATATTTGTATGATACTCAGTTTTGACTGAAGCTATTAGTCAAAAGATACGACGTACTAGGGTTGGAACTTTAATAGTGGAACTATTTATTTACAGCTCATACAAAATAGATATGTGTTTCAAAGTTTTACTGATCTTCAAAGTAGTCACCAGCATTGTGTATAGGCCGTTGCCGACAATGTGGAAGTCGTAGTCGATTAGCAGTGCCAGTTGTGTTGACAGTTCGAGCGGTGCCGTCTATTGCCCGACGAATCTGTAGCAGTTCTGAAGCGAATGCCATGAAGTGTTTCCTTCAGTTTAGAAAGTGAGTTTGACTTACGAGGGCTTAAGTCAGCGGATTGCGGTAGGTAGTATAGCACTTAGCAGACCCATCAGTCAAACAAACCAGGAATAGCTTGCGCTGTACGTGCTTGAGCACTGTCCTGCAAAATGATGCTCAGGTCCTGCAGAAGGTGTTATCTCTTATGTCTCTAAGATGGTCGTAGGCTGTGTTCCAGAAATGAACAGCAGCGCTCCTAGAATTCGCTCGATCTCTGTAGACGGCCTATGTGATAAGGGCTCCACACGCTGCAATAATACTCTATAATTGGTCACATTAGCGTCTTGCATGTGGTTTCCCTTACAGTATGCATCTCGCTGCCAGAAAGCTTCTGCTAGTGCTGTTTGAACAGGATGTTCCCACGTCATATTTGTTCTTAGCATTCCCCCTAGATACTTATACGATGTGACGTATTCTTGATGTTTGCCACTATCCTTGTAATCAGATACTTCTAAATTGTTTCTCACTGCTATGAGCAATATCTTACATTTATCAACATTCAAAGAGCTGCAATTTTTACACCAAATGGAAATATTGTCCAAGTGTTTAGTTACTTCCTGATGATCGCCCAACGACATTACCCTCCTATAGACAGGAAAGCACTGCGTTGCAGCGTTCAGTGTAGAGTTACCTGCTACGGAAACCTGCTCACTCTATGAAACAGTACTTTAAAGGAATTTGCAGCTGTGAGATTAGACTTGTGGTTCTGAGGCCATATAATTCGTTCTGCAGTGCTAAGACTTTTGTTGTTCCGCCGTGCTCAGACGACCAGCAGATGAATAAAATAACCGGAAACAGTACTGGAATCCGAAACGAATGAGAAAGGAAGATACGATTGTTTGGCTAGTTGGGTTTCACATGCAAAGCTTAAGGTATAATACTGTGATGTACACCACAGAGAGCAAAGTTTGTCACTGAAGTCACAGTTGGTGCTAAATATGTGTTGCAGACTTACAGAAACTTGTTACAGCGATATGACTGGATCCACAAAATTCGTGTAAGCTGGTATCTCCTTCCTCTACCGCTGCGCCTTACAGAGTTATTCATTTATCTTTTCTCACAAGGTACAGGGTGTCTCAAAAGGAGTGGTCAGTATTCAAGCAAGTGACAGAAACGGTTATTCGAAGCAAAAAAGTCTCGTAAATGTTGGTTATAAAATTCATATCTTAAGAGCTATGAACTCTTCTTCATGTTCAATGTCGTGAAGTGAATTTCTTCTTCTACACAAGTGCGCACAGCACTTGGATTACGCATTTATAGACAATTTTTTCTTGTTTACGTCCATAGTATCTCCTCACAATATATGTAAAGTAAAGAGCTTACAGTAGAAGGGATTTGTTTCACATATCGAAACTGAAGAAGTGCTCATAGCTGTTGAGACAGGCATGTTAGAGCCCATTTTTATCAACATTGTTGCTTCGAACAATCGTTCCTGTCGTATCCCTGATAATAACCATTCCTCCTAGGACATCATGTATATTTCCACTTAACAGCTATGACTCAAAAGTGATCGATTTCGATGTCGCTGAACTAAATCCTTAGTCTATCGCAATGAAATCATCAGCGCCATGAGTACTGGCTCAGAATTACATCTGGTGTGTTAGGTATGGCAATAGTCAGCACCATTATGTCACACACACCACAATACACATGAAATTTGTCCCGGAGACGCAGCTAAGAAAGTTAGTTATTTGCATATTACGTACTTCACAGTTTTATAATATTTATGAACTTGATATGTTGGGTCAGTTTACAGGTTGTGCATACTTTATTTGTTTGTATGATGTCAATTTGATAATTGTTAACATATTACCCTCTGTCGCAACATGTTGCTACAAGTGAAACAGATGAGACGAAACAGTAAACATTTAATGCTATATTTTACATGGAATCAGTTTTTAGTGAATAATTTGTCTATGGAATAGGACGAGTTGTCAAGAAGAAATTATTTTAGTTCAGATTTAGTATTTGCTGTGCTCCCTGTCGGCACTTCATATTATTGGAAAATGATAAAAGTTTCATGTGCCCACAACCCCTTTCTAAGCCACTGGCAGTTTTAGCAATGTATGACAAGGTACTTTCTTCTGCTAATGCTCTACCTATTGACAGTACTATTCGTCTCAAACTGAGATGCATGACTTTTGACGAATTTTATTAGTGAGTATTCCATATTGATATGAGCGAGGTGAACATCTGCTGCTGCTGCTGCATCATGAGCCAGCCTCAACTATCTCCTTAATTATTTCCTGTACGGTGACGACAGTTAAAAGGAAGATGAGAATTATTTTCTAAGAAAGCAAGAGGGCGAGTTATTACATGCTACCAGGAGCGTCTCGCTAAGTACGATGTGCAGTGACTCGATAGCTACGTGACGCGCTGACAGCAGTGTTACGCGACTTGTACGACCAACCATTTTGTACTGCAAGCCAATCAAGTAAGCCACTTTGTAGCTGGAGCACAGGGCAGCCGAAGGGTTCTTAGGAGCTTGCAATATTTTGGACCATCTCATCACCCAAATCCATTAAAGCTTGTTGACGCCAGCTAATATTCGTACACCTCTGAATCACTCAGTCCTCGCTTCATCTCATAATAACCCAAAATTCGCCAATAACATTTCTTTCAGTAACAATGGAGCCGTATTTGGGACGAGTGTGTTTTGAATCCTCGCCCCCTCCATCCAAGTCTATCTTTTCCGTGGTTGCCTAAATCACTATATGAGGATGACAGCATGTGAAGAACATGGACGATTTTCATCTCTCTATTCAGCTAGAATTCCGGGGCCAGTGACCGCGCCAGTATAAAAATATTCACTGACGTTTCGTCCTCATTTGAGGGTGGCAACTGCATAGAAATCTCAAGGAGGTTCCGAATTTGTAGGTGCCTTCTGAGCCCCATAGAGGGAATCATCATTCGTCAGTTGATGCCGAATGCGTGATTATCTCTGACTGATGACGTCATTCTCGATTACGAGTAATCGACTGTTACTTTCCTGGCTCAACGTCGGCATCCATATTTAGTTTTTTTGACCCCTTTTCCGTTAAAATTATCTTGATGTTTACAAATTTCTGCTGGCTCTCTATACAAGAGCTCATTGCAATGCGTTGATTTCTCCAAATAGCTAGTATCTCTAAATTTTATTTCATGTCATGCGTTTTGAGGCAACCGATTTCGACGTTATTATTGTAAGTGAAGTGATCAAAGACTGTTACAAATCATCATAGTAAAGAAATTAGGATTTTGAAAATTTGTAAGATTTTTAGTTGGAGAATAAAACGAAGAGTAAATCATGGATGCTACGGATGACTATGTAAAAGCAATACACGCTATTAAGGCAATGATTCTACATGGTTTGTGTGTAACACAGATAACGCACAGCAGCTCTGCGAAACCCTATAGAAGTCATAAATATGAGCTCAGGCAAATGGCTTTGAACGCGGGAAACCTGAAACCTCTGGCCGAAAGCTAGTCTATTCTGTATGAATTAAGTTCCATAGTTCTATACTCAGTGCAACACATAGTAGTTGATCCTCTTACGTCTTGTGAAAACAGGTCTACAAAATATTGGGGTGTCATAACTGACGAACATAGAACTGATAATTTCTTTTTTAAGAAATGGGCACTACATGGACGTAAAAAATTGATCTACGGGAACAAACAGAAAAGTTCCCCACTTGGACAGTAATGAAGAAACAAATGACATTTTGTTTCAGTTATGTTGCGTTGGGAAGTGTACTTTCCACTTGCTATTTTCAAGTAGTCATGTTGAGCTTCCCGTTCATACCAATAATCTGGAGTATAATACTTGCATACTTGCGTTTGGGGTGGTTTGCTGCCAACGGAAATTTCTCCGAAGTGTATGAAGGAAGTGAACCGTAGTGACATACTCCTGTCGAAGACGATTTACATGAAAGACCTCTCGTAACCGTAACTACACTTGAAGCTAACATCAGAGTGCAGAATATGCATTTGGAGGATCGACGATTGAGAACTACTGAAGCATATTAGACGTAAGAGTGTCTGACATGAAGAGATCTCTAAAACAAAGTTTTCTGAAAGGCAGGCGGCTCATAATTCGGTTGCCAACCAAAAGCACAATCGGAAACGAATTTACCGGCTGAATGTGGTCTCTTATTAACAGGCATTTCATCACGGACTGTTTTCCTTAGAAGACCAAAGCATTTCGCAGCTACGATGCCATTTGCGAAGACTACAGTGACATTTTTAGGCGTCACGTCTGCCGCATTTCATCAGCTTTGTTGATAGCATAATGATCGTGCTTCGGTAGAAAAACTTGCTCTCACAGTTCAAACGATTTATTATCTTCCTGATTATGCCAGATGACACATAACTCGTAATTAAAATGTAAGTCAAATCATTTACAATCTAATCGTTAATGTGGAAGTATTTCACCAACGAAGAAAATAAGATGATATGCTGAAGTTGATACAACGTCCACAAACGACAATATAAACTTTGAAAGCGAGATTTACGTCCGAAACGTATTGGACGTAAGCACAAAAATAAAATTCTGACTGAAAATGGCGTATTACTAGTAAAATTATATTTAACGTATACAATGAACTTTTAAGAAGAATCCAGATTATTTTCTGCACCGGTTTGATACTCTTGACGAAGATGCTTCATGTCTCACGGCAAAAATAAAACATAAATTAAGCTGTAGGCGGGAGCCAGATGCCAAGGAGATATAGATTCAACTTAATGGAAAGTTTACTCGACATTCAAACTATATGCTTCTTACAGATTACCTCAAAAACCGTAACAATTATTACCGACTGCTACGCTAATCCTTTGAACCTAATGAACACGTAGTAAGAGGCTCAGAATCAAAGTAGTAAACTTTGTTTCAGCAGGACCTACTCACAAATGGGATTTGGCAGTTGGAGATCTGGGCCATCTGATGAAGCCTTTGTTGATCCACCAGATTTGGCAGCCTATGACTTGGACACATTACGACATGTAAAGATATTTTTGACTGAAAATCTTTTCACTGGAGTGGCAGTTAATGGATTGGAGTTACAGAGATGTGGGGGACTAAATGCATGTACATAAGAGCCGCTTTCTCTCACTAGTTCGATAGTAAGATGCCACCTTTATCTCGTATCTCGCAGCCTTTAAGGTTCCTGGAACATATGCTGATACTCCTTACTAAATAGCTCAACCCTCCGAAATCTCTAATGACCCTGTCGGCCGCAAGTTAAAAAAACTCAGTTGCTTGTGTTGTGGTTATAGCGAGTGGTTATCCCGTGGAATTCAACCTAGTCTTTTAATATGCAGTACCCAGTACGATGTAGTTGTTATTTGTCTAGAAAATGCCCTACTGCTTAACTTCGAAGTACGTTCGGGTGGTAAATAAAACACAGAATAAACGGGAAATGTGCCAAAGCATTGACAATTTTTTCAAAGATGTAATACAGCTATTTGTCCTATCTTGAGAGACGTTGTTGGAAAACAACAGCAGTATAATATGTCTTTGCGGAATGTTATTGCATCGCTACTCTCCATAACATAAATAAATAATGTCAGTGACTATCTACAATAACAGCAGTTAATTATGTCACTTTCAAGAACGTGGTGTGTTACGAAATTTGACGGGAAATTTCGAAAATGTATAAAGCCAGTGTTATTTAAGTAACTATGAGGTGACCCTGAATAAAAATAACTGACGTGTAAGCATGTAGGCAGTCAGATACCGGACACCATTTGAGTATATCACCAAGAAATTACTCGGCTCGATTGCATATATCAGATACATCGTCTAGCGCATTCATAACGTTATGGGAAGATATTATAAACGTGAAAATAGTATTGCCACAGACAAATGCCGTACTACGTGCACTGGCCGCTTTTTGAGTAAATTTAGCGCTTCAACGAAGGAAAACATCCACGCTATCTCTGGGTATTGCATGGCTGTCTGAGTACCTGAAGGAACTGAGAAACGTCTGAAATGCTGCACAGATGATACGATCAGAATGTGTATGTACACGCGAGTGCTTTACGACGATCTACGAACAATCGATTACAAACAATAGCAAGAGGATATGTGGAGAAAGTGGTAAAGTGAAAATTTATTGAAATTTGAATTGGTGGCAAACTGAAGTATTTTTAGAGAAAACTCAGAAGTAACCTGGATCACAGAATTGAAAACAATGGAAAAGAACAATATTCATCCAAAGTATATGGTAAAGAAAAACCATTACAATGTTGTTGTTGTGATCTTCAGAGCTGAGACTGGTTTGATGCAGCTCTCCATGCTACTCTATCCTGTGCAAGCTTCTTCATCTCCCAGTACCTACTGCAACCTACATCCTTCTGAATCTGTTTAGTGTATTCATCTCTTGGTCTCCTTCTACGATTTTTACCCCCCCACGCTGCCCTCCAATACTAAATTGGTGATCCCTTGATGCCTCAGAACATGTCCTACCAACCGATCCATTCTTCTGGTCAAGTTGTGCCACAAACTTTTCTTCTCCCCAATCCTATTCAATACCTCCTCATTAGTTATGTGAACTACCCATCTAATCTTCAGCATTCTTCCGTAATGAACTAATGAACACAAAATTACAGAAAGTTATAATTTTGTGCCATCCTCTCGCTCGAAATTCTCTAGGTGGACTGCTTTCCTCTACATCTCATTAAATTTCAAGTTTCGTCTGGTTCACTGCTCAATTCATTCTTTATGATCTGCTTAAGATGCATTTTATCCACAGAATTCAGCCTTACTACTTTCGGAAATTGTACTGGTGCGATAGGACTGAGACACCCAGTATTCATATATATGTTGCAACAATTTAAGATTTATCGACAGTTAGCGAATAGTTCATTAAAATACTGCGCTCTTGCCACTTATTCAAAAAACAAGCTCTCTACATTTGTGAGCTTATAGAGAAAGGGAGTAGAGAAGTGTGAAACAAGGTGAACGAAGGGAAAGGAATTTTATTGTAAAATAAACCACAACAAGCTGCTAAAAATATTCCTTTTCTTATTCTGAATTAATGTCAACCTAGCGTTTATAGCCTGGGAAGAGTTTCAAAATTGTTTCATAGCGAACACGGCATGTCTATAATTTTAAGTGCAGCGTACGACATGTCTGTAATTTTAAGTTCAGTATACGAAATGTCTGTAATTTTATATTCAGCATATGAAGTATCTGTAATTTCAAATTGAGCCTGAAAACACTTTTAAAAGTTCTGCTAAATGATGAACACTAGGCGAAAGGTAATAAAATAATAAAAGGAAAACTTTTAGCGGCTTGGCGTTGTTATTTTACAAATCAGTTTCTGTCATGCGAACTGTGCCGCACGGTGTTAGTAAGATTTTATAGAAGGAAAAGACGTTGATGGATAAAGAGGAATATATTACAAAATGTAGATCAGGAACCTAGAGAAGGTGGGTAGGCTGTAGCTGCCGGAGAAAGACGTTACCTCAGTATAGACACTTCGCTAAGAATAACATCAGTGATTGCGTAATACACGCTAGAGGACACACTTTTAAGTGTATCAGAGACTTGGCAATTACAACTGAGGAACATTAATTAAAAAAGACACAAACAAATTCAATGAGGAATCGGTGAACAGCTGTTGTAGCTTCTGAGGATTCTGGTCTATTGCCTTCCAAGACAATATTTGCAGAAGAACTGCAAATTTTCAGAGGCTGAACATTTCTGAATTCAAAGACCAAAAGATTTACATTAATAAATAACAAAATATCTTTAGGGACTACTGACTGTCGCCAGTAATTGTGGTGTTATCCTTAGACAGCGTCATTGGGTACGAGGGTACAAGTTTGTCAGAGAGCTAACTGGCGCAGTGGTAATACACTAGATTCGTATTCGGGAGGACGACGGTTCAAATGCTCATTTTTCCGGGAGTTCACTGAATCTCGTAAGGCTAGAGCTGCTATACTTCCTTTGAAAGATCACAGCCAATTTCTTCCAACATCCTACTCTAATCCTAGCTTGCACTTCGTCACTAATGACCTCGCCGTCAATGGGTCATTAAGCACTAATCTCCCTGCAGTTGCTCATGCGCGATATTTAGGATTTTTCAAAAGTTACTTGCACGCAGGTTGAGTATACCTACGTAAAGTCGTTGCATCAAGGAACAACTACTGTGTTACTGAGAACCGAACCCAGGTCCTCCATGTGCTCGACAGACTCGCTGAGTGCTTAACATAAGATTATGAAGAGAACTAAATAGTAAAAAAAGAGCTTAATTAGCAAAACGATAGCATATCTATAAGACATGTAGAAAAGTAGTGAAATAAACACAAGACCTAGACGTTGGGTAGACAAATGGGGTCACATTGCAAGAAATCAACGACAGACGACCAGCCTCTGCATGAGGCCAGCTGTAAGAAGAGTAAAACGAGGAAACTACAAAACAGAATTTCATCACATTCCCCTTGAATACCCAAACCCTTTTACTTTGTAAATAGATATACCTTCGGTTACGGTGACACGAGATTCATTATTTGGTATCAAGGAATCACTACGAGTGGACGAGGTTCTGTATCATAATAGTTTACAGCCTAATTTCTCCACGGGTAAATTCAGCGAATGCAGAGAATCGAAGAAAAGGTTTATGCCCACAGAAATAAGTGGCTAAAGCATGCCTGCTGTACCAGATCTTCCGTACGAACGCAGTGTGCGACAGTTGTGTGTCCTAGGTTTGTCGCTATCATGCGTTTTAGTCAATCCATTAAGGAGCATTTGAGTAGTAAATCTACATGTCCTCGGTCTGTGCTGTCAACTGACTGAAACAATTTCACTATGTTCGGCGACGGGGTTCAGTGAGAGGCATGCCAAGAGTGGTGAGTATTTATGAAGGAACTCGACCGGTATCCTTCCAGACATTTGTCTTAAGCAGTTTTGGGAAAACCACGGACAACATAAATCTGCATGGCCGGACGAGGATCTGACCTTTATTCTTCCACAATGGCGTGTCCAGCATCTTACCAATCCTCCACCTCGTTTAAAATAAACCAAACATTTATTGTCCGCAAAAAAATTGATACGTTCTACCGGTTGGATGATATGATCAGAACTGCGTTCCTGGCACTGACGGAAGGCTTAGGGAATAAATTTCACAGTACATCGGGGATACTTACAAATTCACTCTTGAAGATATAGCAAAGAAAGTACTTTTCCTCATAGTTGCTAATTTTAAGAAACACAAATGCTAGAAGCAGTTATACCAGTAAAAACATTTGAAACAGAATGTGAGAAAGCAACTGTTATTATAGCATTAGTAGTATAAGAGGCTAAAACAGCTAGAAATACATTTAAGCGCTGGACGGTGCGCCAGTATTTAACCATAGCGTACGCTACGCTGCTAGAACAACTCTCGGTTACAAGTGGTAGAAGTCGTGGTACTGCTAATATAAGTGTTAGCATTTGTAGCAGAAATAATTAAAAAAAAACGTGGCAGACTTTTCTGTATTAATGATCAATTTACGCTTCATATCTCATTGGTTTCAAAATATTTTCTGTTGGTTATGCTTAGCAAACTTTAGGAAAGGTTTTTAACAACGTTCGTTGCTATTAAAACTATTTCATAAGGGACCGGTTTCGGTCGAAGTTCATTTCCCAGAAACTGCAGTACTAACTTCATGCGTAAAGAGACTGCAGGTGGAAGAGTAGGTTTCGAAATTGTAGCAAAAATATCGGAGGAACTTACATCTTAGGTTAGCAGCAAGAGCTACATTAGAAATCAACGACATCAAAAAAGAAGCATACTGACAAAATGTCGACTGCACACTACATCAGGAGACAAGAAGCAGCAGATTGAAGATCTTATATGCGAATAGGAAATATGCGGTAATTAAATCTGTTACTTTAATTATATGGGGAGTAAATATGGTCTTATGGTATAGAATACGTAGATGATAACAAAATAACAAATGTAGTTTGAAACATTTTAATATTTATTCGTGCAGACTGAAAACTGAGTATCTGTTAGACAGCAAACAGTATGGCTTTAGAAAAGATAAAAGGATCAGAGAGGCAGTTCTGACATTGCCTTTGCTAATGAACGCAAGACTCAAGAAAAATCAGGATACTTTCATAGGATTATTATCGTAAAAAAAATTTCGTCGGTGTAAAATGGTGCAAGATATTCGAAATTCCCAGGAAAGCAGATGTAAGCTATAGGAAATCTCGTATAATATGTACAGCAACCAAAGAACCAAATAAGAGTGGAAGACAAAAACAAAGTGATTGGATTAGAAAGGGTGGAAGACAGAAACATACTCGTTTGCCTCTACTGTTCAGTCTATACACGGAAGAAGCAATGGCGGAAATAAGAGAAATATTCAGTAATGAAATTAAAATTCGTGATGAAAGTGTACCAACGATAAGATTCGTTGACGTTATTGCTATCCTCATTGAAGGCGGGGATTAACTGCAGGATCTGTTGGTGGAGTGAACAGTTTCATAAGCGCGAGAGTAAGCCTAGGAAAGACGAAAGTAAGGAGCAGTAATCAGAAATGAGATTAGCCATCGACACTGCGACCGCGACGTAGACAAGTAAAGGAATTCTAAAACCGCGTAAGCGAAATAACACATGACGGGACGAATTAAGTAGGACATAAAAAGCACGTTGCATCAGGCAAAGATGGCATTTCTGGCCGAAAGATGCCTGCTAGTAATAATCATTGGCCGTAATTTGAGGAATAAGTTCCTGAGAGTTCTGAGAATATACTTTCCGAGAACAGCACTGCCTGGAAGTCGAGGCGTCTGAGATGTGTTGCTATAATAGGATCTTGAAAGTTATGTGGACTATCATTATGTTATCGAAGCTCTTTTCTTGCTCGCGTATGTTTATTAATACGTAATAGGGAAATGTGGTTCCGCCTTGAGCTAACACAAATGTTCTTGCTTTACTACCCACAAATGTTTCGGAGAACTTCCCCCATCTTCGGTGGGCTTTACTTATTATCCTATTTCTACACATTGGTGTTCACAAGTTCGTCTGCTGTTTGCAGCGCAGGTATAATTATTTCTTTCCAATGTGTTACTTTTTGTTGATATGGCGTTTTCGTGCTTTTGCAGGGCGTTTAAGTGGATTCCTAATACACACTATTTCACTGTTTATAACAGTGTGTGTAAGGAATCCACTCAAACATCCTCTTACAAACAGTGAAATAGTGTGCAATAGGAATCCACTCAGACACCCTGGAATAGCACGAAAACGTGATATCTACAACAAATGGCATACTGGAAGGCAATAACTATGGCTGTGGTGCATTTATCGGATAGACTTGTGAACATCAATATATAACAATAACATAATAAATAGAACCCACTAAAGACGGAGAATGTTCTCCGAAACATATGTGGGTAGTAAAACAAGAAAAACTGTGTTTGCTCAAGGCAGAAAGACATTTCCCTATTAAATATTAGGGGAACTGATAAGGAACGAGGAGGTTCTCCGCAAATATAGCGAGGAGAGGAACTTGTGGAAAAAATTGACAAGAAGAAGGGACAGCGTAGCACGATAGGACATATGTTAAGACATCGAGGAATAACTTCCACGGCACCTGAAGGAGCCATAGAAGGTAAAAACTGTGGGGAAGACACAAATTGGATTATATCTAAAAAATAATCAAGGACATTGTTTAACGACTATTCTGAGATGAAGGTGTTAGCGCAGGAGAGGAATTCGTGACAGGCCGCATCAACCCAGTCACAAGACGGGTGCACCCGCCCCCCTCCCCCCACAATCAAATAAAAAAAAAAACTTGCTGATAGGTGCTACACATGCCGTACCACACAGGGCAGAGACCATAACGAAACACGATGTGCTACTTGACGTAAAACGGTCCCTTAGCACTGATTACTACAGACATTGAGTTGGTGCGAATGCCGAAGCTCATAGTCACCAGCCCAAAGGTTCATCACGCTCAGCTATGCAGAAGTAGACGCATGGAGTACCAGTTTTAACTGACAGTCCTGTGAACTAAGCTAAGCACTAGTAAATACACGAGTATACAACTTCTGTGTGTGCGAAAAACAGTTACTAATAGGCACTTACGAGAAATATAACAAATGGATTTAAACAGCTCCAGTGGATGATAACGATCACAGGAATGATGAAGAAGACATAAAGACAAAATCTAGCACGAGTCAGGCAACAGCAACTATGTACTGTATATAGCGAGTAAAAGTAAAATTTCCTTTCATTATGAAGCACGAAAGTTACAACGAAAAATGACTATAGGCCGCCAGCTACAAAATACTCAGTTACAATTTCTAATTACAAATGTGTAACAAAGTAATCCAAAAAACCGAAACTATTAAAAACATTTAAAACTGTTAAGACCGAGCCCGGTAAGTGCCAGGAAATTGGGGCTATGCAAAAAATACGACATTGTCTAAAGCAGAACAAAAATATAAAATACTTAACAAGTGAGGAACGTGAAAAATTTGTTGTCTACCAAGGAGACATGCACGTAAAAGTAAAACGCTAACACATCGCATGGTTGAGGACGAAGAAACGAAAAATTTGTAGAAGCTCTGTCCTGCCCACAACTACACGTGCGAACATAAACAAGAATTACTTTGACCAAAGCAACACATTGTCTGAAATTCTTTTACATAATTAAAAGAAAAAAAAAACACAATGAGTGATGTAGAGAGGCAGACATCTCTACAGGCGTATTCTTGCGACAGCACTGAAATCAATAACAAAAATCTTAAATTGTGGAGGGGGAGAGGGGAAGGGGAGAAAAGTACGAAACCAACAGCCATAGACAGTCAAGCAAGTGAACACATAAAATGAAACGGCAAAGATGCCATGAACAAGCTTTAGCGTGAAACATCGGTATCCTGTGATTTCTGCAGACCTAGTCCCAATTAACAGGCCTACGTAAGCAGCTTGCCCTTGTAACATGATAGCCTGAAAGTTCACGGTATATTTTTGTTTTTCAATTTGATTTGTTAGTTCAGAATAGAATTCTCTTCATTTAGCATATTGTGAAAAAATTTTCAGCTCTTTAATGAGGCTCATATACCTATCTATCCCCGCCTTATCTTATACGTTAACACTGTTTTCAGTTTTATACACTACGTGCTTTTCATCCACTAAATGCATACCAAAGATTGAAATGCTGCTACTGACAGTGTTGTAACGTTTTTTGTACCGTGGACATACTATCCTACCGTTTTGATCAATATAATATTTATCGCAACCGTTGCACTACACTTAACACATGACTGTGGTAGTGTGGTGTCGGGTCAGATTTATCCCCTACCTTGTGTTGAATTTTATTTTGAGCCCGAAAATCAGGTTTTACCCCTGTTTTAGAAGCAGATCTTGTCGGATATTTACCCGATATATGGTAGGTGTAACATTTTGGTTTCTGGATTATATCATCATACGTGGTCGGTTTTTGGAAAACATTAAATGTATGACTCATTTTCATTACGCGTAGTAACATCTAGAATGTTCATACTCTTCTCTTTTCCATATTCAATGGTGAAATGTGTGTTCTTGTGAACTTGATTGAATTTATGATTTCTGTTGGTCCACTAAATGATTCAATCCTGTCATCCACACAACGGCTATAATACACCTATAATGTTATCGGCTCGCATTGGATGTTCCATAAAAAGATTATTTTCCAAGTGATCGAGACAGACAATAGCTTATGTTCCCACCAGACCTGCAGCTAAGGCTTTATTTTGCTTGAAAGTTTTTCCTTTAGAAACGAAGTAGTTATTGGATAGTATTGGCTACAGTATTTGAGTGAGTTCAATAACTTTGTCCTGGCACTTTTATTGCATGTGTGCTAACTCTATTTGCTTGTTGCTTCGGTCCTGCATAGTATGACGTATGCCTGCACGTATCTAACACTACTAAAAATCCCAGTTTCACATTGCCTATCTAAATCCTAAAGGCTTAAAAATGTAAACTGCTGTCATAATCTATAAATTTGGAGATACAATCTTACTTTTAAGGTTTACACGCGAAATCAAGTAATATAGTTAGACACTGTGTATATGTTTACTGAGGCAGCGTAACTCAGGGGGTGAAAAGTATCCACAGTGTAGTCATCCAGCATGATGTTTAAATTTATTATGTCTTTATTACTAATTCTATTCGCTACACATCTTGCACAAAGAATCCAAATACAGCAGTGAATGTACCTGTAAAATTATGTCATTATACGTCACTTACTTCAGGAGATCTCACGCCGCAAACATGGAGATGCGCGAAAAACTACCTTTTGCTTAGAACAGCGCAAATTACTCAATCTTTAGTCATCCATTGTTGCTAATGAGAATACTTAACGTCTCTCAACAAACCCAAAACATAATTTCAGGCTTTTACAAAATATTATCTCGCTTATATGTATAAGGTCAAATATTTATCAAACTAACTTATTTTTAAATTAATCACACGTTTTATATATGAGAGTTCGACTGTTTAAAGAACCAAGTGTGTGGTTTACTTGTAAGTCTGCAAAATGTTGTAAACTACATCTGCTGTTCGATTATTCGATTACGTTATAATTGACGTATTCTGATTGTATACCATACAAACATGTTTACCCTCCATACTGGTAACATGACATGTTTAGTTATCGCAAATTTTTTATCGCGTAAATAATCTTCTGCTTGCTAATTGTTGTTGTTACATCATGTACATTCATGTCGGCTTTTTGACGTCATTGTATTCCAATTAACTCCTGTTATTAACCCAAGTTGTAAGTTAAGCCTGTATTTGTGCTACAGTTTTAAATGATACTTTTTAACCTATATTCTCTGTATTCATAAAGTTTATACTACGGATGCTGGAAAATGAGGTTTGTTCGAAACCAATCATTTATTAAAGAATACGTTTAACAGTAGCTTAAATGTTCTGTGATGTAATTTCTAAAGCTATTCCTATCACTTACTCTTATCTACAAATGTCTATGATGCCACAGGAACTGAATTATGCAATTAATAGGATTATTCACTTCTCATATACGTGTTAGCAAAATTCTAGAAACCCTGTTGAGTCTTTTGTATAACTTGACGTAGCTTTACTCTCGGTTTTTGTTCAAAGTTTAGCTTAGAATAAGTTTGAAATCTTTTCCAAAATCCTATTTCCACAACAAGGATAATCTTCCATGTTGTCTGCTGCGTTGTCAGGTGTATAGCGATTGTTACGTAGCATATATAAGTCTTCTCTTTTTTTATTTTGTTGGTGCAATGACACTGTAGTGGAGATGTTCGCTCGTTTTGGTGGCTCAACCCCAAATCATCGGACACCACCTGAAACAAAGGAAATAAAGTTGAGTATACCAGTCACACTTGCAATACACATTATCTTTGTTACCGGCATCTAGTATGAGTTGTGATGGTTGTTCATGATGAGGTGCCACTGGCTATTATAACGTAGGCGATGTGCATAATCAGACCAGGGATGTTAGTGAACACTCATCTACGAATGGCGTGAGTAGACGTAAATCGAGAGAAGAGCACTTGAAGTTTCCAAGACCTGACATCATATTATTATCACTTATTCCTGTAAAGTGAAGCATTAGTTTTGCAAATGATAACACCCACTGCAGACTACTAGCAGGAGAGCAGAAACGTGAAGTGACGTTAATCTATTCCACTGATCTGCGAGTAGAACACAATGTAGAAGTACAGCTTCGTGTCGTTAATTCAGCTTATGTCCATGCTGTATTCTCCGACACTGTAAAAAGATCAAATGTTTTGTAAAATTAAAGAGACGACATTGTGAATGATAGGTAGGCGTAGAAAACTGGCACGACGCACGGTGAGCTCCATCTTCAGAAATGGAATGAAAGTTTTGAGTGTCCTGTCTGTGCCACTGAGTGACATGTCTTAGTGTCGTATTGTTATTCTGTGCCGACACATTTTATTCAGCGAAACACGAAGAAACTGAGGTCGCGAGGTTTTTTGTTATTTTTTTATTTTTAATAAGGGACGGCAAGGAGCAGAAGAACTGCACAAGGAAAGAACGACTCTAGCATCTCGTTCAGATGTTAGGACTGGAGTTTTGAAATTCATGATTCGGCTCTACCATTTATTTCAACCTTCGTCTCTTCAAGTATGTGAAAAACCAGATAGCATTATGTTTAGTGTTGCTCATGTAACTGCATGACCCACATGGAATCGCCTTCTGTACTTAACCCTTTAATCTACACTTTGCATATCTTCAAACAGTATTATTCAGGTGCGTCTTGCCGGCCGCGGTGGTCTCGCGGTTCTAGGCGCACAATCCGGAACCGTGCGACTGCTACGGTCGCAGGTTCGAATCCTGCCTCGGGCATGGATGTTTGTGATGTCCTTAGGTTAGTTAGGTTTAAGTAGTTCTAAGTTCTAGGGTACTGATGACCACAGCAGTTGAGTCCCATAGTGCTCAGAACAATTTGAACCATTTGAGCCAGGTGCGTCTTCTTCTTTGTGTAGAATGGAATGGTCATACTCTGTCATCACATATGAATTGTTGCATATGCTCTGATGACTGTCTGTCGACCATACCGGCGAAACATAAATTACTTCACTAGTTTCATGATTATAATGCACAATTCCTATCTAACTGGGACAATAAATAAAATATCGAGGTAAAACAAATTAATCTGAGGACTCTGCACCGATGAGAACTATCATCGAAGACTCAAGACAACGTTAAGTATTAAGTCCTATAGCAATTTTGTATTTTACCTGAGCAGTTGTTAACAGTGCTCTGCAAAGGAGTGCAGTATTACAATGGAATGTTAGAAGCTTAAAGTATGTATTGTGGATACTTCGATAAATTAGCTTTGTGCAAAGTTTGAGTTTAGGTAACTGTTTGTGACGAAAAACAAAATGACGGATATACTGCGTTAATTTTTTTTTCATATGTTCTGCGGTTAGTATATTAAAAGGTGAATAATGACAACCAAATTATTGAATCAAGAGGGTCTGAAACGTTTGGGTATCCAGCTGTCGCTATACATATCAGCGGAGAAGGCCAACAAGTTGTGATTTTTATTGCCCTTTCACTACCTTTTTATAGGCTAGGTGACAGACTGTTGAGTTTAGCTAGCGTGCATGCCTTTTGTTCCTATGAAATGGAGAATGCCGGTAGTGTTTATTGTTCTCAAGGACTGTATGGTGAATCAACCTGAGGAATAACTGAGTGCCACGAATGAAACAATGTGCGTAGCGTATGGCGTGTGTATTGCGTGCACTGAATGGGACCTAGAAGTGAATGAACAGTGTAGTACTAACAGCTTACATCATTAAACAACTTCTCTGTAAAACAGTATTGTACAGGAGGGATAAACAGAATGCGATAGCACTGCTTTAAACGGACTGGCCTTGCAATAACCAGGGTCAAGGCTTCGCTCTTCATCCGGCCAACCTGATTTAGGGTTTCCGTGGTTTCCCTAAATTACTTCAGGTCAATGCTGGAATATTTTCTACTACAAGGCCATAACCAATGACATGTTCCAGTTTTTTTCTGCCAGGTACTTAAGTGTGATTGCAGAGCAGCCATATAGATGTAGATGTAGAATTCTGTAACGTCTTGTCGGCAACACGCTTGCTGCAGGCAAATAACTAACTCGGAACTGAATACAGGGAAGGAAATTGCCCGTGGTTTCAATTAAGAAACCATTCCGACTTTCGTCTGAAAAGACTTTGGGAAAACTGCAGAAATCTTAAGTCTAGATGATCTGACGAGGATTTGACCACCACTCTTCCTGAATGTGATTCCAGTGAACCAAGATAAATGAGTATCACACACCTTAACTATATTCCAAAATGTGAGTCATTCTTTTGTGGGGATCGAAGAAACTACGCTCCATCCTTTGCCGTTGGAACAGTGAAATTAATGGGCAACAGTATGAATGTTGCACTCAATGTATGTCCTCGTCGGAGGTTCGAGTCCTCCCTCGGGCGTGGGTGTGTGTGTCGTCCTTAGCGTAAGTTAGTTTAAGTTAGATTAAATAGTTTCTAAGCTTAGGGGCCGATGACCTCAGCAGTTTGGTCCCATAAGACCTTACCACAAATTTCCATTTTTTTCCGATCAATGTAATGCCAGTCATTCTTCTGTAATTTCTCATTTTTATGCGTTTATCTGAAAAATATCCATATTTAAATAACACCAATCATATACACATAGATATTTTAATTTTCATACAATATTCCGTAATTTAATGAAAATTACATTCTTACTTATAAAAAAAATTAGAAAAAATTGTGGAAACATTCACTCCCACGATCTCAACTGGACACACTTTTAAAATACTTTCCACTTTCAGACTAGTTGACATACCTGTTTATTGAGGTATTATTTAGGAAAATTCACTTAGTTTACGTATCACACATTATGAGCTTGTTTTCAGGAGAGTATCGTTTTTCACCTCCTGAAAGTCATACAAATTCTGACATGACAATGAAGAGAATATGCTAATCAGACATCCACATTCTGTTTCTGCTTTTCACCAAAATATTGAGTTCGTTAGTGGATAATAATGTTTTAGTTCTCGCAGTATGTAGATTTTATGACAGAGTTCAATATAAACAGACAGTGAAAAACAACAAGACTGCGCCATAGTAATTATGCACATACAACGGATACATCAGAAGAACAGATCTATTTAAGTATCTAGGAGGTGTCATCCCACGTAAGGGAGGGGAACGAGGTATTGTAGAGCAAGAATACGAAAGATGGACTTTGTATTTCAGTCAAAAAAGATGTTTATAATAAAAATCATTCTCCGCAAATGCAAATATTCATCGCTGCACGGGGTGCATACAGTCATGTGGAAAAAATTAAAGACGAAGTGTGAAAAAGAAGGCTAATATACAATGGCCATTCCAACGGATGAGTTCTGTCTGAGAGACAACAAAAATTGTATAGGATCTTGAAAAATTAAAAGGAAAATACAACTAACTTACAAAAGTGCATGAAGACTTAGAATGAACTGACATAAATGAGCAAGAAGTCGGAGACAGAATAAATTGTTTGTTGTTTTTGTGGTCTTCAATCTACAGACTGGTCTGATGCAGCTTTCTATGCTACTCTTTCCTGTGCAAGCTTCTTCATTTCCGGGTAACTACGGCAAGCTACATCCGTCTGAATCTGCTTGGTGTATTCACCTCTTGGTCTCCCTCTACGATTTTTACCATCTAGGCTTCCCTCCAATACTATATTGGTGATCCCTAGTTAGGTGATCTACCCATCTAATCTTCAGCGCTCTTCTGTAGCACCACATTTCGAAAGCTTCTACTCTCTTCTTGTCTAAACTATTAAACGTCCATGTTTCACTTCCATACATGGCTATACTCAATGCAAATACTTTCAGAAAAGACTTCCTGAAACATAAATCTATACTTGTTGTTAACAAATATCTCTTCTTCAGAAACGCTTTTCTTGTCATTGCTAGTCTACATTTTATACTCTCTCTACTTCGACCATCATCACTTATTTTGCTCCTCAAATAGCAAAACTCATTTACTACTTTAAGTGTCTCATTTCCTAATCTAATTCCCTCAGCATCACATGATTTAATTCGACTACATTCGATTATTCTCGTTTTGTTTTTGTTGATGTTCATCTTACGTCCTTCTTTCAACACAATGTTAATTCCTTTCAGCTGCTCGACCAGATCCTTTGCTCTCTCTGACAGAATTACAATGGTGTCAGCAAACTTCAAAGTTTTCAGTTCTTCAGAATGGATTTTAATCTTACTTGAAATTTTTGTTTTCTTTCCTTTAATACTTACTCAATATACAGATTGAATAACATCGGGGATAGGCTACAAGCCTGTTTGATCCCTTCCCAACCACTGTTTCCCTTCCATGCCCATCGACTCTTATAAGTGCCATCTGTTTTCTGTACAAATTGTAAACAGCCTTTCGCTCCCTGTATTTTACCCCTTTGAAAGAGAGTATTCCAGACAATATTCTCTAAACCTTTCTCTATGTCTACAAATGCTAGAAACGTAGGTTTGCCTTTCCTTAATCTATCTTTTAAGGTAAGTCGTAGGGTAAGTTTTATCTCGCGTGTTGCAACATTTCTACGGAATCCAAACTGGTCTTCCCCGCGGTCGGCTTCTGCCAGTTTTTCCATTAGTCTGTAAAGAATTCGTGTCAGTATTTTGGAGCTGTGACTTATTAAAATGATAGTTCGGTAATTTGGCAGCTGTCAACACCTGCTTTCTTCGGGATTGGAATTATTATATTCTTCTTGACGTCTGACGGTATTTCGCCTGTCTCATACACCTTGCCCACCAGACGGTAGTGTTTTGCCATGGCTGGCTCTGCCAAGGCTATCGTTAGTTATAATGGGATGTTATCTACACTGGGCCCTTGTTTCGACTTAGGTCTTTCAGTGCTCTGTCAAATTTTTCACGCATTATCATATCTCCCATTTCATCCTCATCTACGTCCTCTTCTCTTTCCATAATATCGCCCTCAAGTACATCGTCCTTGTACAGACCCTCTATATGCTACTTCCACCTTTCTGCTTTCCCTTCTTTGCTGAGAACTGGCTTTCTACCTGAGCCCTTGATATTCTTGCATATTCATCAGATGTCTCTTTAAATTTCCTGTAGGCCGTATCTATCTTACCCCCCAAATGATATATGCCTCTACATTCTTACATTTGTCCCTCTTAGCCATTTTGCACTTCCTGTCGATATCATTTTTGAGACGTTTGTATTCCTTTTCACCTGATTCCTTTACCGCACTTTTATATTTTCTCCTTTCAACAACTAAATTCAATATCTGTTCTGTTACCCAAGGATTTCTACTAGCCCTCGTCTTTTTACATACTTGATCCTCTGGTGCCTTCACTATTTCATCTCCCAAAGCTACCCATTCTTCCTCTACTGTATTTATTTAGCCCATTCTCGTGAATCGTTCCTTAGTGCTGTCTCTGAAACTCCCTACAACCTATCGTTCATTCAGTTTATCCAGGTCCCATCTCCTTACATTCCCACCTTTTTGCACTTTCTTCAGTTTTAATCTACAGTTCATAACTAATAAATTGTGGTCAGAGCCCACATCTGCCCCTGTAAATGTCTTACAATTTAAAAGGTGGAACCTAAATCTCTGTCTTATCATTATATAACATATCTGAAATTTGCCAGTGTCTCCAAGCCTCTTCCATGTATACAACCATCCATCACGATTCATAAACCAAGTGTTAGGTATGATTAAGTTATGTTCTGCTATAATTCTACCAAGTCGGCATCCTCTTTCACTTCTTACCCCTATTCCATATACACCTACTACTTATCCTTCTCTTTCTTTTACTAATCGGTCTCGTAAATTGACATACGGCAGCGAGGGTGGTGTGCTGACCGCATGCCTTCCATATCTGCATCAAGTAACGCCTGGGGGCTAAAGATGACACGGCGGCCGGTCAGTAACGTTGGGCCGTCCAAGGCCTGTTCGGAAAGAGTTTAGTTTTAGTTTAGTTCCTTTTACTTCCATCGAATTCCAGTCCCCCATGGCTATTAAATTTTCGTCTCCTTTCACTATCTGAATAATTACTTTTATCTCATCATACATTTCTTCAATCTTATCATCATCTGCGGAGCTAGTTGGGATATAAACTTGTACTACCATCGTAGACGTAGGCATCTTGTCTATCTTGGCTACAATAATGCGTTCACTATGCGGTTCATAGTAGCTTGCCTGCGCTCCTATTTCTTTATTCATTATTAAACCTTCTAGTGCATTACCCCTACATGATTTTGTATTTATAACCGTGTATTCACCTGACCAAAAGTCTAGTTACTCCTGCCACCGAACTTGAGTAATTCCCTCTATACCTAACTTTAACTTATCCATTTAACCTTTTAAATTTTCTGACCTACCTGCCCAATTAAGAAATCTGTCATTCCACTCTCCGATCCGAAGAACGCTAGTTTTCTTTCTCCTGATATATAAACAAAATTAAGAAATGCGAAGGTTCCCCACACACACAAATTTCGAAAAGAGACGGAAGGAAATGGAAAATAGAAGAGAACGAAGAAGAAAGTGAACAGAGGAAAGAGTATTGGGGGAAGCACAAAGCTAACTTAATTATTTATTGCGTTTAATAGTGTCCATTGCTAAAGGTACAATTTACAAAGTTAAAAACACAACATTCTCCATAAATGAATTGTATCTTTGCTTACAATTTTCATTTATCTAACTACTGGTGTCCCTTGCGGACGCTAGTCAGTTGTTTCCTGAAGAGGGTCCGGCGAGCCTAAAATCAGTTAGAAATAAACAAATATCAGTAGTACAAAAAAGGTTTCCTTGTTATTGGACCTAAAATACGGAATTGTTCTACCAAGAAGTGACGGAAGAATCTATAATTAAGACTAACTTAATGACTTAAAAGTGGACATCAGCTGTTTTGTAACTAAAGAAGCAGAAGAATCAAAAGTATGTGGCATTCAAGAACAGCAGCAAATTTTTGAGGAAACTGCAGCATGAACAGTTTAGAAACATAAACACGAGACCTATTTTCTGTAGGTGTTGACGTGCAAATGCGCAGCAGAAATCTGAATGCTAACTACACTTTTAGCCTGTCACGGGCTCTAGGCGAGAACGTCATTTTGTAAGTGGACTGTCGTCGAAGTGAGCAACACACTGCGAGTGTAGTGATGGCATACGTTAAGTAAACCTAACGTTTGTCCACGATGTTGGGGCTGCACTGCGTCTCCACGACGTACCACGTTGTGCGCACACAGATGGATGGAAGTCGAAGGCTGCTGAGTAGCGGCATGGAAAGGCTTGGTCCTCAGACTGTTACAAATGTTCTCTTCGTCAAAGAACTAACTCTAAATATTAATAAGAAACACACACTGAAGACAGTGACTCGAAATTTGAAAATTTGGCTTGAGCTATTGTTATTTATTTCTGAATTAATAAATGCTTCAGTAAGTCATCTGCTCACAATTTCCTTTTCAAGGTTTCTTATGTACTGAATAATAAAACAGAGATAATACTATTACTGAAATCTAGGGATGTGTTCAAAATATTTATCTACTAGATCTAGTTGGCAATACTTGTTCCCCAAATGGTTACTGTTTATCTTGAAACACACTTTACATTACATTGGGCAACTGTCTATTGAATTCCATGAAATATGTGTTCATTGAAATCCCCCAAAGAAAAACGTTTCTGAAGAAGAGAAATTTGTTAACATCGAATATAAATTTATGAGTTAAGAAGTCCTTTCTGAATGTATTTATCTGGAGTGTAGCCTTGTACGGAAGTGAAACGTGGATGATAACCATTTCAAACAAGAAAAGATACAAGCTTTTGAAATGTGGTGCTAAAGAAGAATGCTGAAGAGAAACACTTAGATAACGTAGCTAATGAGGAGGAACTGAACTGAAGTGACGAGAAAAGAAATTTGATTCACAACTTGACTAGAAGAAGGGATCGGTTGATAGGACACATCCTGAAACATCAAGGGATCACAAATTTAGTACTGGAGGGAAGTGTGGGAGGTAAAAATCGTAGACGGAGACCAAGAGATGAACACGATAAGCAGACTGAGAAGGATGTTGGTTGCAGTAGTTATTCGGAGATGAACCCGCTCGCACAGGACAAAATAACACGGAGAGCTGTATCAAGCGAGTCTTCGGATAAACATAGCAACACCACCAGCAACAATTCCTTTTGGTTGGGAAAATCTGAGTGCTTGTGAATCCACGTGATCACTATGAGCAGTCGTATGTTTTTCTTCATTTATACTAAAATCATAGTGAATTAACACTCTGAGATCAACGAAACAAAGTTATTTTATCGATAGTACGTATAACAGTGCACAATAATCTCAAAATGCAGCTTAAACATCCAGTTCAAGTGTAAAGCTTCACTGACACTGATCCTATTCAAGATCGATGTATATAAATCCAGCAATGTTTTAAGTGGTATTTTATACTCTTTCTCGCAGAGAAACTGCACTAATTCTTTGGAAGATAGAGAGGAAAGATAACGAGGACTTACTTGATTTCCCAATACAAGTCATCGAGGTTCAAGAATACCCATATCATTAAGAGAATGAAAGACGTTTCATTTCAACCTTATTCTCATAGAACTAACCTTCCAGATCCGTGAATGGGGTATTGTTACTGTGAAGGATATAACTGTCAGCTATATGACTCCACGGGACAATTAATCGCAGTTGTAAGGGGCAGTTCAAATATTTCTCTTTCCCTGTTGGACATGCAAGTGTCAGAAACCGACTTAATAATATGACACCGGCAGAAATACTGCAGGAATTTCGTGTTTCAAAAATTGCGTCATGACATCTCTCGTCATTAGTCTCATTGATTAATACACAATAAACAGTATTAATTACCTTTATCCTTCAATTTTAACTTACAAATTGCCCTGCCCTTACTGGTATCATTTTCATGTATAAAGATATGCACGCATACGTAAAAGCTACGATCATAAGAATGGCATACTGTTCTTTTATATTAATACGTGCAAATCGAAGACATAGAGAACTAGACTCCAGTTATTCAGCTTCAACTAATATGGTGAAAATTGCACCACGTTGTCACCTTTTAAGCCAAGAAATACTGTATCGCACTGCGTTTAAAATTAACCCTTTATTTGTTCTTGTTAATGCCATTTTCTCATAGTTGTTCAAATTTTAACTTTCGTTAGGTTAAATGATAATGCCTGCCAATGTCGAAACTGGTTGCAGTGCGAGTGTGACTGCGATAAACCTTATTTTTATAAAACATTGCTCGATGTGACTGTGTGCCTTGTGTCGTAAATTAGAACAAAATATTTTTATTCCAGTTGTTGTACCTATTTTTCCGTTGACATTGTGTTCTGTTGACTGTTATTAAGTTCAACAGTTACTACTACGGCAATGACGTCTTATCGGAGGTCCTCTTAGACAACTTACTGTATGTTTACAAAGATGAGTTTTCCTTTTGCAGTTGTGTTCCTCTTTTAGGCGTCATTCCCAAGATCGGTTCATGCAGTTCTGCATGATATTTGGCCTTGCGTTAGTTTTATAATTCCTGCTGAACTGCTGCACTCGGCATACATTTGAACCTATTTTTTGTATTCACCCCCTGGTCAACTTCTACAGTATTTTTCCCCCATACTTCCTTCCATTATTAATTTAGTTGTTCCTTGAATTTTCTTTCCTCCTTATTTCTGTTCAGAATCTGCTCGTTAGTTACTCGATGTACCTATCTAATTTTCAGCATTGATAGCAACACATATGAAGAGATTCTATGATCTCCTGGTCTGCACTGATTATCGCCCAAGTTTCACTTCCACAGAAGAGGATCTCCAAATAATTACTTTTAGAAAAAACATACTTATTTGTTCGATAGTAGCATAATTCTCTTTTTCACGATAACTTTCCTTTCTGCAGACAATCTATATTTTGTATACTCCTTGTTTCCACCGTTGTTCGATGTTTTGCTACCCACGAAACAAAACACGTCTGCCACTTCCAGCTGATCTTGTTAGTCCTTTCACTCTGTCAGCATTTTAATGCCCAATCCCGCATCCGGCCAGCCTGATTTAGGTTTTCCGTGATTTCCCTAAATCGCTCCAGGCAAATTCCGGGATATTTCCTTTCAAAGGGCACGGCTGACTTCCTTCCCCGTCCTTCCCTAATCTGATGAGACCGATGACCTCGCTGTCTGGTCTTCTTCCCCCAAACAACCCAACCCATTTTAATGCCATCATCCAACGTTAAAGTTTTGATTTCTTCTCCATGAACTTTATTCCTCTTTGCAAATATCTCCCAAGCTTCTTTTCCTGCTTGCTCCATGTTACGCATTGAATAACATGGGAAATGGGCTACAACCCTGTGTCTCTCCTGTCTCTCTGTGCATACAACAGAGCAAATTTTTACGTGAACTCTGTATGCTATCGTGACACTAGATACTGTAGTTCTAGATAAACGAAGTAAATTTTTTACTGTTGTGTCGAATGTACCAACATAGCGAGCGTTATTGAATTCATAAAGATTTGCCGTAATACAGTTTTGTGGTCGTTACAGCCTTTTAGGAGACTCAGAACACTTTGCTGGACATTGTCGTACACGTGTAAGCAAGAGACAGTCTCAGTAAGATCTGGAACGTAGTAATTTGGTCCAACTCCTATATAAATGTAAATCTTCTGTCTCTCCTTTCATCCTGCAGATGTCTTCCTTCACGCAGCGTGATATTTTCATAAATGGATGTACGCTTTCAGATTTTAGACGTGTAAGATTCATTGTAAATTAGGTACAGTTATCGTTTAGCTGCTTGCTGTGGAGAAGGAAATAGCTTGTGAGAAGTTTAATAGGCGCGGTTTACACCTGCTGGAGAGAGCCAAGTGAAAGTCAAGAGTTGCCGCTGTCGTGGCCCATATTGCGCCTTCCACACCTGGTCCTCAGCTGTCTCGCTTCCCATGGCACACCTAGCCTTTGTTTCCCAGCCTCTACAATCCCCTTGTGCCTGCTTCAGTTTGCCTGAGATTTACTTCAATACGATGATCTTGCGCTTTATTGTTGCTTATGCGTATTTTTTCATGACAGGAAACGTTTCGCAACGTTATGTCTTATACTCGATGACTTCTGCAACTACATCTACATATACATTTATACTCCGCAAGCCACGCAACGGTGTGTGGTGGAGGACACTTAACGTGCCACTGTCGTTACCTCCCTTTTCTGTACCAGTCGCGTATGGTTCGCGGGAAGAACGACTGTCTGAAAGCCTCCGTGCGCGCTCGAATCTCTCTAATTTTACATTCGTGATCTCCTCGGGAGGTATAAGTAGGAGGAAGCAATATATTCGATACCTCATTCAGAAACGCACCCTCTCGAAACCTGGCGAGCAAGCGATACCGCGATGCAGAGCGCCTCTCTTGCAAAGTCTGCCACTTGAGTTTGCTAAACATCTATGTAACGCTTACCAAATAACCCTGTGACGAAACGCGCCGCTCGTCTTTGGATCTTCCCTATCTCCTCCGTCAACCCGATCTGGTACGGATCCCACACTGATGAGCAATACTCAAGTATTGCTGTATAATGTTGCTGGAGGGTGACAAGTGCCATTCACTAGTTGAACATACCTGTACGTACTAGAGCACAAAATAGGGTCTAGAGGTCTGTAGTAATATCACACAGTATACAGGCTTCAGACCGTACCTCTAAAACAAACAGACTGACTTGTCTAAATCACAATAATATGCAACGCTAGCTGTCGTTACTTTAACTGATTATCCTTTTGCTTTGCATTCTTCGTTACTGCACAGTCCCGGCTGTCCACAATTTTCAAGTCTATAGTATAACCCTCCAAACGGACTGGTTAGGATTACAGTCAAAATGTATGTTGCTCACATCTGGTTAAAGTGCGTGATCTGGCGTAAATACTTATCAGCCTCTTCTTTCAGTATTTTAGCGCAGCAGGACCCACAACCAATCCAAAATTTTTAATGACAATGGTGTTTTGCTACTGCAGTATCGCTTGGTTTAACGAGGCGGATGCACAATTTAGAACACAGCAAACACAACAGAAGGATTAAAAAATAAATGTATTTTAAAATTTTGAACATTGCTACTGTTCAGCAGAGATGAATGTGAATGAATCATTTCAGGAAATCAGCCAACAAGTTGCATGTATAAAGGTTTTGTTAACAAGCCTTGACCATGGTGTCAACGACTGTAAAATTGTCTTCTTCAGAAGTACGTGAGCCTTTTGAGGAAACTTTTTTGTGCATCATAGTTAAAAAGAAATATCAGGGTGTAAATTATGTAGAGAATCACTGGATAAAAATATAATAAACAAAGATTACTTAACACATATGGTGACGACAAATTTCAGAGCAAAGAAGTTCATGTCGAGTAACGTGGTGTATGTGACCATTAGTAAAACCAAATAAAATCCATTAAAAACATTCCCACTGTAGCTAGTCTAAACGCAGAAGTCTTCACATTAAAATAGACATACAATTAAAAGGCAGTGAAACAGCTCGTACGTGGATGGTGCTATGCGGCAACTGAGTATTTGTCGCAGTGCACGGAATAGGAAGCATCAGTAGTTGGCGAACTAGACCGAAAACACATGCCCGTGGCTAACAAATATAGCGTAAACTATCAGTAGCCAAGTTATATCTAAAAATGAATGAGAAAATTTCTAAGAAGGAATCTGGAGAGAAATGGGAGATGGGGAAAGGGAGTGGAAACTTTAAAAATGAATTATGACAGTAAAAAGGAGGATAAATAGAAAGATATAAAATATTTTACATGAAAAATAGAAATTTTGGGGAGAATGAAAGTCAGCTGTAACTACATTAATCGGTCTGAAACACCGGCTTAAAACATTCCGGAAACTGTGGACTCGCAAGTTGCAGCTGATCATTTATTATGTTACCATACCTATTTAGTGTGTCTTTAGAAATTTTTCTAGCTATTCAGATAAGTCTAATAGCCGCCCTTTAATCTCCTTACAGAACATTACGGTTTCACACAGATCTCTGGGGGAATGATAAGTAGTGAGTAAATGTTGAGCAGACATGGAGTGGTGCACATTAGGAACCTTCTTCATGCCTGACTTTGACCGCCCTGCCAGTTTGAGCTATGTAGTAACAGAGGCAGCTATTAAAAATCATTTTATAAACATTCGTATTAGAAAAGGGATCTCTGATATTGTTAATTGCACAAGGTTTTTCTTTCAGTTGTTGTCAGTGCAGAAGGTTACATTGTACTTGTTTTCAGTCACTAATAAAGGTTTTATCCTGTAGGATACATTTCCTAGGAAGGAAAGAGAAATTCACTTACTACTTTCCGCTTTGTTGACCACGGGTGCTTTTCTCTGTGTAACTGA
Organism: Schistocerca gregaria; assembly: GCF_023897955.1. Classification (NCBI taxonomy): domain Eukaryota; kingdom Metazoa; phylum Arthropoda; class Insecta; order Orthoptera; family Acrididae; genus Schistocerca; species Schistocerca gregaria. Next base: position 812,702,638 of record NC_064931.1, on the reverse strand, counting down.
ATTTCGGTCACACCTGTTGCTAACAGCAATGTATTTTACAACAGCAATTCTTTTCGTAAATTAATAGGGTAAAGGGGCATTGATAAGGCGCCATCAATAGGGGAATTACAGAACGCAACCTTGTATGTACGTTTAGCGGCTGAATCAACTGGAATATTATTTCCCTAGTAGGTAGGCTTGCGGAAAGTATTAAAGCTGAAGTTATTATCTACTACTGAAGTCGTGAGATCAAGAAAATTAAGCTTGCCACTTACGTTTTCTATTCCTTGTGTGAAACAAATTTTCTCATGTAACATATGTAAAGTGCTAATCAACGAATCTAGTTCATGGACGTTCCCATCGAAGACAAAGAGTAAAATAGTCGACATAGCGAGCACAAATTTTACTTCAGTTAGCCATTCTGAATTGGAACTGAAATATGAATTTTCAAGAGAATTTATCAAAATGTCAGCAAAGATTTCAGCCAGACGGCTACCTTGCTATGCAGTGCAGCTGCCACTGAAGGTGAAATAAACATTTTTCGTATTTCCTATTTCGTGTACTGCGACAACTTTGTTAGTCGCCGCATGGCACCATTACGTAGCGGCCGTTTTACTTCATTTTAATTCCATATACATCTTAATGTGAAGACTTTTAAGCTTAGGCCAGCTCCCAGGGGAATGTATTCAATGGGCTTTCTTTGGTTTTATTGATGGTCCCACATAATTTTACGTGCATGACCTTTGCTCTGAAATCTGTCGTCGCCGATATGTGCTTTTATGTGCAAGTAATTTTTATTTATTATATTTTTATCCAGTGGTTTGGTACATCATTTAGGCCTTGATAATTCTTTTTAACCATGCTGTATAGCAAATTTCCTCAAAAGGTCCCTTGTACTTCTGAAGAACACAATGGTACAGTTGTTGAAACCATGGTCAAGAGTTTCTAAAATACTTTTACACCTGGAGTTGGTTATCTCATTTCCTCAAGTCATTCACAAATGTATTTATCTAGAAAAAATTTATATAAAGTGTACGTAGTTTTGTATACAGCCACCTCTCTATTATCTCTTACTCTGTTCTACTAATGCTTATTTAAAATGGTCAGTACCAGTCGATGTAGCAATGGTGTCGAACTAGGTTGGTACAGCCTCACTGGCTTCATACTACGTTCGTAATAAGGCGCTGCATTGTGGTCCCAACACGCGGTGTGATCGGAGGGTAGTGTGATGATGATATGTGGAAGATAATCTGACAAGAGGAAGTCCTCAGACACACACAAACGATTCGGCTCGTATTTGGCAGGTCGCTTATGTACAACCTAAAATGAAACACTCTAACACACTTTTGGCTCAAAACCGTACTTTTTTTTCTTAGAAAGTTGCCCCTTAATTTCACAACGCGAAGTTCACAAGAACTGTCGGGATCTATAGATAATAGAAAACTTTGTATTTTTCATCATCACTTACGGGTTCTGAAAACACATGTCTGCCTAAAAATCGATGAAAGAAACTTTTACGAGTCCCGCAAACGTATCCAGAAGGAAAACGATATTCAATGGAAGAAAAAAACTGGTGTAGGGGCCAAGGCGTTTCGGTGGGAAGCGGAGAATCTGCGCTCGGTTCCCTAGTGCAATCTGAAGGTTTCTTTTATTTTATTTTTTCTGTATAGAAACCGGTAGGATTATAAGGGTAATATGGTAAGTAAATGAATGAGAAATACAGTAATAACAAGATATCCAAAAGATCCGTCAACGACACCCAACGAAATACGTCTCACACGAGAAGGCGAAAAATGTTGAAGATACACATAAATTGGTAGCACTTTTCAGAATGCAGAGAGCACCACATATTGCCGGCTTTAGTCATGATTACGTTATCAGCGCCGAACAAACAGGACACGAGTATCTGACGAACATTCGACGCACGTTATCACATAACGCAGAAAAACAAACTCTTGTCCTGGTCGGTAGAACAAATAAATAACGAACACACGGCGCAATATTCCATCACAGCATGTAGAAAATTGGTCCTCGGGTCTTAGAAGAGGTCAATTGTTCAACTAACTGGTTAAAGAACGTTTACGTCACTTGTCGCAAATCCGGAAACTTGAGAAATTTAATTTACAAAACTTATCTTGTTGAGAGCAAATTTCGTCTGATACTGTATCCCTTGAGTTGACTAATATCCTCATGCACTATTGCATGTTTATAGATGACGAGGAACAACAGACCTGCACAGTAAAAATAAATGGCTCTGAGCACTATGGGACTTAATAGCTGTGGTCATCAGTCCCCTAGAACTTAGAACTACTTAAACCTAACTAACCTAAGGACATCACACACATCAATGCCCGAGGCAGAATTCGAACCTACGACCCTAGCGGTCGCGTGGTTCCAGACTGTAGCGCCTAGAACCGCTCGGCCACCCCGGCCGGCCTTTAAACGTGTTTGAAATTTTATGGGACTTAACTGCTAAGGTCATCAGTCCCTAAGCTTACACACTACTTAACCTAAATTATCCTAAGGACAAACACACACACCCATGCCCGAGGGAGGATTCGAACCTCCGCCGGCACGGTAAAAATAATACCACCGAGCTGCATACCTGTGTGACAGTGTGTCACGTTTATTTGCATCGCCAAGTTTAAAACTTTATTTCGAGGCTTCATAATTCCATTTTTTTAACCAAGCAGAAATTGCACAACCACGCGTATCTAATACCTGTCCATAGAATAATTCGTGGTCATCTTTCAGCATCCATTTTTCAGACAATTCCCAAAAAACGAAATATTTTTAAATGCACATCAAGTCTGTTTTCCGCCGAATCTTCTGATGGAACGCTGTAGTTATGCGAACACAGCATTCATTAAATACCATTGCTGCCATGAGTGTATTTGTTTAGAATGTGTATGTAACAAGTACCATTCACTAATTGTTTGAAGGAAGTGAGGAAGTGTAATATATTGAGTGAAAGTGCCTTTGTAAGGCGACCAGGCTAACAGTTTGCTTCTGGGCTAATCCAAGTTGTGTGAGAAATTTATTTTTCTACTTTGTTATTATTCCTTACTGATTACTTACCCTCTAAATCATCCTATTCTTAACAATTTCGACACGAAAGGAAGTATCAACAGAAAATAATGCAGAAAACATTTGGGAATCCAACACAGGTACTCTGCACCCGAGCCAGATGCCTCGGTCGCTACACCAACGGTGTTTTCTTTACGTAGCGTTTAGGGACACCTATATGATGATGAAAAGTACTCAGTTTTCAATTGTCTGTCGATCCCGTCAGTTCACAGGCGATTGTGTGGTATGAACTTTTGGGATGGTTTTCTCGAAAACAAGGAGGTATTGAGCCAAAATATCGTAAGTGTGTTTCATTTTAGGTTGTGCTCGAGCGACCTGCCAAATACGCGCCGAATCGGTTGGCCGCGACTGAGGACCGTCTGAGGGGGAGGTCTGAGTGAGGAGACGCGAGGACCAATCAGTACTGCAGCCGGCCTCAGGTGGCATGTGTACCGTCACCTGCGGTTTCTGGCGAGCCCTACCCCTCTGTAGCAGAGGCTCACGGCGGCCGAATTAGATGTTTCTTCTGCCTAGCTGTGTGTAGCCGACGAACAGACCGTCGACACCACAGTTACTTGCCCTTTAACCAAAATTTATCGGATGAAGGGGTTACAGTACACATTTGAAAAGGGAAACAAAGGCGAAATTGCACGTTGTGAAAAATACAAGTAAAAGGATATTTTAATCCTAGTATCGACAGCTAGTATGGCGTATTATTGTGACTGGCTTTTGATTCCTTTGCGGCTAAAATATCACTTATAATAATTAGCACGATATTGTTTTTCCTAGCAGCTTCTAATGAATGCAATGGGGAATCGGTGCACCGCTTTTATCTAGAGATTTTAGTTATTTTACAATTTTGCAGACAGATATTTCTACACATATCACTTTTAACTTTGCGACACTCAGAGAGGCAAGCCTCATTAGGTTTCATCAGTGACAAAATTTTGAAGTATAAAATTTAGAATTTCTGCTTTCCCTTCGCTATAATGAAGTTCGAGGACGATCTTTAACCAAAATCTGTTGATTGGGCCAAATATGAGAAAATATTTTGGACCATTTTATCGCTCTGTAACTGCTGAAGAATTTGTACATAGCTTTTCCCCAGGAGGTTTAACTGTCATTGCCTCTTTTTAGCCGAAGTCGCACAATTTCATTTCCATATCTGGTAGAACTATCGCATCCTTTTTCTCCTATATCTGGTGTTGTTTTGAACCATCACGTTTTGAAAAAAGAGATTCTGCGAACTGCATAATAGCAGAACGAATGTAGAAGTTCTGAGCTTTACAATTCAAAATTTTGTCACTGGTGATACATAATAATTCTTCTCTCTCTGAGTGTTGGACAGTCTGAAGATGATATCTTCTATCACTTAGTACCTTGAGCAATACCTGATCACCTAACAACGTAGCAATTGTCAGTAGCATTTACAGAACGTGACGAGACTTATATACATGGTGATTCAAAAGTTATGTCCCACAGGACATAATTTATGAAGCAGAACTCTACCGACAAGCTTTCAGAGATGGTAGTATGGAAAAAAATAAGAAAAAATGTCTGTAAACATGAGATCTAAAATGGCTACCTTAAGAGCTATGGGCTTTTATTCAGTAGATGAGATGTGTTTCACAATAGGAAAGAGCTTGCAGTAAAAGACATCTGTTCCACAGTATCAAAGAAGAAGTGCTTTTCTGGTCCATACTATCACCTCTGGAAGTTTTTTGGTGGAGTTCTAGTTCACCCTGGGGCATGACTTTCGAATCACTCAATATTTCTTTTGTGATCTTTCCAAGCCTGAAGCTCCATTATTTGAATAAAATTGGATGGCCCACTGCCGCATCCACATTTACGATCTCAGCAATCTTTTTTTAAATTTCTGTCGAAGTAGTATTCATTACACGTCGATCCAGTGCACAAGATATACATAGCATCGCAGAGCAAGTCAGCGTAAATTTCTCTTTATAGTAATGGTTATTGTAATAAACTTAACGTGCGCAGGGCGTTTACGCAGGTAACGTCCTCCGAAATTTTCGCTTGGAAAGAAAAGTATACGTGGTCAAACGAAGACGAAATCATTTTCCCCCATTAAGTATAGTATACCGTTTTCATTAGATTAAACTTATTTTAGTTACTGGTCAGCGGAAACTGCGAATAACTTGAATGCAATACTGCTACCGAAACGTCAGTTTGTACCGGTAAATTCTGCGTCTACATGTACGGCTAACTATTTGCTTTTGCGAATCTCGTGGAAGTGCTGGGTTGAGGATAAATGTGATTGTAAACCATATTCCCATCTCCTGTCGTCCCATTCACGGATGGTGCGGGGGAAGAATGACTGCTTGTCCATTTATGTGTTTCACTTTGCCAGCACCGGCACTACGGGATACACACCCAAGGAAGTGAAGAGAATTCGTAGTTTCTGCCCCGCAAGATGAGCCTTGAAGTATTCTAAATAAATTGTATGCGTTACTTTGAGTTTCTGTTAGATGAGGTTTTCCAACATTTCTGTCACATTCTGTCGCCAGAGAAGCAATCATGTAAACTTCTGCATCGTCCTTCTTTCTACACGTTCGATGCCTCCTGTTCCAGAGGCCTGATATAGGTCTCAAATACTACACCATCATTCAGATACTGTAGTGGATATCAGTCAGTAAAAACGTAAATTTGAGTAGTTCTGTTCTGTGTTAGACTGAGAACAGCTAATATGAAAGGAATTCTTATTTTCCGTGCCCTAGGATTTGAAGTATGCGTTTTCAACGAATATTACTGTACTGCAAAAACATGGATTAATGTCTGCTGCAGTTGGAGCATTTGTGTGAAGCCAAGTGACGATAAACGGGTAAGACCATTGGTGTTGCATGAGATATTAACTTTGCGATCTCATAGGCCATCAACAGTATTGTGATCATAACTGCGGAGACATTTGAACATACGTCCCATCGTCGACGGAAAACTTAGTTTTGTTAAAATCTTGTCCACCACAGAATGAGGCATTCTGTGACTGTAATATTAGTTCCATTCGAATCGCAACAGCTAGCCACATTTGTAGAAGAATTCGATATTTTGAAACCATGGTCGGGTCCCAGCATTTCACGCTCGTCTTCAGACAGTTTAAATTTTATTTTGGTGTTTCACGCACATTCAAATCGTCTCGGAGTGTATATGACGCTACATCCAATTGTCAAAATTCTGTAATGTCACTGTTTGTAATTCCTGGTTCACGATTTGTTTATTTTATGTCGTTTTGACACACTTTTCAAGAGCCTTACAGTGCATTTGTATATAACTAATGCCAGTTTCACACAACTTTTGCTAAAGCATGAGATTTGTATTTGAAAGGAACAGCTAAATTTTAAAAAGGTTTTTGATCGTTACTCATAGTAAGGCCAAATGTAGTTATATTATGATCTGACATCAAATCTTTCGTTCTGAAGGTAGTCTTTCTACCATGTTCTGCTAAGTAAGTGTCCTTCTGCATGCATCGAAGCTGTATGCAAATCATTAGAAGACTGTTGCTTCGCATTACATAAAAAATATTGTGTACTTTTCTTCTGTACAGTAGGTTAGGTGACCTCGAATTGGCCTGGTACATTGCAGTTCGAGGATGGATACTGAATGGCATAGCAAATCACTACTGTCTACTGGCGCGTTGCGGCGATACGGACGAGGTAACGTTGAGCGTTACACGTCTTACAATGCTTTTTATAACGTCGCGTAAATGATATGATCTGATGATCAAATATTTATTTGTGTTTGTTTTGCCTGTATTCAACGCAAACTAAATTTAAAAAAATGTTTCGAGGCACCGTAGAAACGAAATGTAACGAGGATTCCGACGACGGTGGACCAAAATCGCGTTAAAATAGGTAAGGTACAACTCTGTGCTTGTTGTGTGACGCAATGAAGCTGATAAATACCTTCACTTACTTAGACTTCCTTATGTCACGTTCGTTCAAAGATGACTGCCGTTACTGCTCACTGGTGCTAATCGAGGGAGTATTTCTCCTCGTCAAGGTAACCTATTCGTACTTTTGCCACAGTTAAACGTGATACGCTGCTGATGCAAAACAGGAAATTCGAGACGGAAAGTCGTCTTCAGTTTTTGATTTAGTATATAATTTCACGTTAGTTACGTCTCTAGTGTGACAATCCGTTTCTGTGGTTTAATACCTGCTCACCGATTTATATGTGTAATTTTCAGAGAGTTTGTTGGATCTTCACAGCATGCCCTGTTCTTCTTAATCTGATACAATGCTGTAAAAAATCTAGGTATCCAACAATCTTTGTTAACGACAAATAAAAAAAACGCGTTCCGTATCCGGAACTGAATTCAACTGTTCCTTTTAGCTAGTAACTTCAGTTGTATATTTATTTATTTAGCCTGACCTTACTAGGGCCATCAAATCCTCTCTTACGTCGCAGCAGGGTTTTACAAATACAGTACCTTTTTTACATCATAGTTACCTCAGAAATAACAATTTTAGAATGACAAATAGTATTAAAATGATTTGAGTGTCTATAGTGGCAATGTAAGTAAATAATACTGACCACAAACTAATAAAGTTAATACTGGCTGTACTGCTACTGCTGCTACTGATACTAATAATGATAATAGGAATAATGATAATAACGAATATGATAATAGTGACAACAATGACAGAGACAGATATAAAAAGAATTTATAGGTGTACGAAATAGACGTTTTCTGGTGAAGCGAAGTCTGGGGAAAGGAAATTTAGGCTGCTAAGTTTGGCAAGTAAAATATCAGTGGCGACAGTGGCAAATGCTTCGCTGTAGTCTAAGAAACACATGATAGTCGCCTCTTGTGGATTCATGTTATAGACGAACTAAAGCTCAAAACAGTCTTAATAATACGTTTTTAACAAAGTTCTTGAACTGAAGTAATTTTTCAGGCCAAAACGTGTTTTAGTTGGAAAATTACTTCAGTTCAAGAACGTTGTTAAAAAAACATATTATTAAGACTGTTTCGAGCTTCAGTTCGTCTATACCATGAATCCACAAGAGGTGACTATCATATGCTTCTTAGACTTCAGTGAAGTGTTTGCCACTTTCGACATTGATATTTTACTTTACAAACTCAGCAGATTAAATTTCCTTTCCCCAGAATTTGCTACACCAGAAAACGTCTATTTCTTACACCTACAAATTCTTTTTATATCTGCCTCTGTCATTATTGTCACTATTATGATATTAGTTATTATCATGATCCCTATTAGAGTGTACTAACAGAGTGGCAAGAGGTCACTTTTAAATCGATACAGATGAGCTTCGTAGTAACCCAATACATTTGCTCCTTGACTGTTCTGTAACACGTGTTATTTTGACGTGTCCGGTTTCAAAGCAAATGTAGCTAAGACTACTTGGAAATGAGGAACATGTTGTTGGAAAGAAGCATGTACAAGGTTATCGACTGCGTACAGGGAAAATGATAATCACTGTTCTTGCTTTAGCAGATACGTCATTGACTGTCTTCTGAAGCAGGAGATGTTATTCCTTCCTATAACATAATGCGGGTTCCTACTTCTGAAAAGGATTTCGAGAAGATGGCTGCACGATGGGAAGGATTTTACTGTGATGGGAACGAATATTCCTGCCATGTAGTACAGGCAAGAATATTGAGATCGAGGAGAGATATGAGGGACAGTGTACGTTCATAAGACACTAGAGAAGACAGTGTGTATGGAAATCTCTGCCCTTTGTTTAAATAACTTACCAAAATTCAGCCGGGAGACGCTGTCGACAACATTTCGACAGGAGTACATCCTGCCACTTTCAAGGCAAAACTGCAGCAAGTAAGCACTGTACAAGCACTTACTTCTTGGAATTTTGCCTTGAAAATGGCAAGCTGTGCTCCTGTCGAAATTAGGTGGTTGTCGACGACGTTACCGACATTACCCGTCTGCATTCCGGTATATTATTTGATCACTGTATGTGCGGAAAGAAAATAAGACCTCACGTATCTGCGCTTGTCTGTACGCAAAAAGGATAGATGTGCATATGATGTTGAAATGTGATCAAAGAGTCGAACATCACAGACACAACGAAAACAGGGGTTCATAACCGGTTCCAGATGCTGTGAACTTTCCTGATAATGACCTTGTAGGATAAAAACGGTGCAGTCAATAATTGGACGTATAAGTGCTTGTACAAGTTTCTTTTTCAGGTCAGGGGGAGAGAGCTACCTATTTTTCTATGGCATGGAAAAATGCTGATGCCTTCTTGCACATTGCAGTTACGTGTTCATCCAATTTAGCAATTCATCTGTTATTGCCGCTAGACACTTCGCTAAGAAAGAGTTGATATTTGTCACATTTATGGTTAAAGATGGAAGGTATTCCCGATATTTCGGGTCAATGGGTCTAAAATGACCGAACAGTAACACTTGCGTTTTGAATGGGTTGAACGTTAAACCTATAGCTTGCATCCATTTTGATAGTGCATACAGATCGGTACTGAGGTATTCAGCTGCTGTCCTCACGTTTAATGGTTTTGCACTTAAGTACAACTGGCGGTCATCATCGTACATGTGGTATTAGCAACAGGAAAAAACTGAACCACCATCATTGACATACAATGAAAGGGGTATAGGACCTACTACCGAACCCTGGGCGACGCCAATTTCTACCGGCCTCGATTGTGGCTTTAAGGTGCCAGATATGACGCACTGCTAGCTAAATGTCAGGTAGGATCGTAACCATTTCACAGCACATTTCGAGAAATTTAGGCTTCTAGGTTTGCCTTGTAAAATGTCAAAGTCGACAGTAGAAAGGGATTTGCTGAAGTCTAAGAAGGACATGATAGCGGCATCTTGTGCATCTCTGGCATAGACGGCCTGAAGTTCAAAACATTCTTAATAATATTTTTTTTAACAACGTTTTTGAACTGAAGTAATGTTTCACGCTAAAACGTGTTATCGTTGAATGTGGAAACAGTTTACTCGCAGAGTAGCAAGAGGTTACATTTAAAGCGATACAGATGAACTTCGTACTAACCCAGCATATTAGCTCCTCGACTGTTCTGCAGCGCGAATTATTTTCACGTGGATATATCCGGTTTTAAAGCAAATCTTTTAGAACCTATATTTCAGCGTGAAATAATCAGATATGTCTTCTTTCAACCGGTAATAAGGTGCATTTCTCTCCTTGTTTCTGAATGTTATAAATAATGAAATAGTGTATTTAAGGTGCGCATCGCCCCATGAACCATGGACCTTGCCGTCGCGGGGGTGGCTTGCAAGCATCAGCGATACAGATATCTGTACAGTAGGTAAAATCACAACGGGGGGTATCTGTTGAGAGAACATACAAACGTGTGGTTCCTGAAGCGGGGCAGCAGCCTTTTCAGTAGTTGCAGGGGTAACAGTCTGGATGGTAGACTGTTCTGGCTTGTAACACAAACCAAAACGACCTTGATGTGTTGGTGATGCGAACTGCTGAATGCAAGGGGAAACCACAGCCGTAATTTTTCCCGAGGACATGCAACTCTACTGTATGGTTAAATGATGATGGCATCCTCTTCCGCAAAATATTACGGAGGTAATATAGTCTCCCATTCGGAGACTACTCAGGAGGAAGTCGTCATAAAGAGAAACAAAACTGACATACTATGGATATGAGCGTGGAATGTTAGATCCTTTAATAGCGCATGTAGGTTAGAAAATTTAAAAATGGAAATGATAGCTTGAAGTTAGATACAGTGGGTATTAGTGAAGTTCGATGGCAGGTAGACCAGGACTCCTGGTCAGATGAATACAGCATTATAAATACAAAGACTCGTATCGCAGGAGCGGGTTTAATAATAAATAAGGAAATAGGATTACGGGTAAGCTACTGCGAGCGGCATACTGAAAGCATTATCCTAGCGACGATAGACACAAAGCCCACGCCTACCACAGTAACATAAGTTTAGATGCCAACTAGCTTTGCAGATGATGAAGAGATTGAAGATATGTATGACGAGGCAGAAGAAATTATTAAGAAAGTTAAAGGAGACGAAAATTTAATTGTGATTTGGGACCGGAATTCAATAGTAGGAACAGGAAGCGAAGGAAAAATAGTAGGTTAATATGGACTGGGAGAAAGGAATGAAAGAAAATGCTGACTGGTAAAATTTTGCACATTGCATAATTTAACCATTGCTGTCACTTGATTTACAAGTCATGAATGAAGGTTGTATACTTGGAAGATAACTGGAGACACCGGAAGACTTCAGATTGATTATATAATGGTTAGACAGAAATTTCGGAAACATATTTTAAATTGTAAGACATTTCCAGGGGCAGATGTCGTCTCTGACCACAATTTATTGGTTATGAACTGAAGATTAACATTGAATAAACTGGAAAAAGCTAGAAGGTTAAGAACACGGAATGTCGATAAGATGAAAGAACTAGAGGTTCTTGAGAGATTCAGAGAGAGCATCTGGCAACGTTTGAGCTGAATGGGAGAACGAAATACAGTAGAAGACGAGTGGGTAGTTTTAAGAGATAAAATAGTGAAGGCAGCTCAGGATCAAATAGGAAAACGATAATACCTATAACACACGAGATATGGATATTAACAGAATCTTCCGTCGGTTCTTGGTAGAAAAACATTATAATAAATGGAAAGCGCCAGTTTGCTTTTGTTCTACAATATTACTTCTATTGTTAACCGGTTTTCGCCTTACAAGGCCATCTTCAGACATTTACTGAATATTATCACCAAAGAAGTCTTTCTCTATGTGTTTGTCCATCAACGCGACGCATTTTTCCAAGCACAGATGACCTGACGGAGACGTTGGTTACAGATGTCTGCATTTTGGCTGTTCACGAAACGTTCCAACTGGAGAATGTTACTCTGGTTGGTTGGTTGGTTTGTGGGATTGAAGGGACCAGACTGCTAAGGCCATCGGTCCCTGATACTCTGGATTTGCACGTGAAGCAATTTTTATCTTCTTCTAAGAAAAGAGGAATAACTCGATGGGTACCTTGTAAGGGTAATGTGTGGGGTGAGGTAAAATTTGGCATCCCAAACAAGCGGCATGATTATTCTGTAACGCGCACAACGAGCTGGGAGTTGTCGTGTTGGAAAAACATCTTACCGAGACGTTTCGTCTTAACAGACTCCCATAAACTCGACAAGATACTGAACATAATCTTTTAAAACCACATCATGGCTGTCCCAAAATTTACTCAGAATCGCCTTGATGAATGATACTTGGGTCAACGCCTTGGTGAATACACGTATTCCACGGCTCAGTTTCTTCCTTTGCTTCGGCGTCATAGCGATACCCCTAGCAATAGTCCGTGATCGTTAGGTGGCTAAACAAGTCATCTGAATCGGACTGACAGAGTTGTAACATTTCCGCTTTTTGAATGGGAGAGGAGCAGAGGGCTGTGTTACGTTCAAAATGTCGTGCAGATGCTGGTAAACAATCGATCACTGTTTTGTACTTATTTCTACTATCTCTTTTATTGTGATACGCTGATCTTGGAGCATTACTTCTCCTGCTGTTCCCTAGTATCCACAGAGGTATTGTTTGCCACTTAGTTCTTAGTAGTTCAGACTTGTCTGATAACACTGGAAGCGTTTCCGCCACATGATCGCTGTGTTAAGAGATCGTGTAATGTTGCCGGACACTTCCACCAACCAGGGATATATTGTTGCATTGTTGTTACCGCTGAAATGCACAAAAAACGTACTACACAATACTCCACTGTACTAATGGGCTGTATTTTTAAATTTTGGCTCCTTCCCCGGAGTACTCTAGAGCAGTGATTTCAGTATAGACCAGGGCTGCAGACAGTATCTGCAAACAAATAAAGAAGTAATTACCTAACTTTATTTTTTCCCATTGACAGTAAAAAACTGCATGTTATCCCTCGTACATATACAAGCGCAATGTCGAAGATGTCACCTTCCCAACCTCCATTATCTCCTCGTATAAGCTCTTTATGGTCAAGACAAATCCACACAGACCACGCACGATTAATTCTAAAAATATCCGCGATTTCTTGTCTTCCATTTCATTAATCGCAAGGGTGAGGGAACGAGGGTACCCCCCACCCCCAAATTTCTCTCAGGGAAAGGAAAGAGATAGTGTCGTCAGGTGTTTTTCTTTCAAGAACATAATTCAAAAATCGGCATTACACATGTTTTTAACAGGATCGGAAGTGGGACATTTTTATGGCGACTTAACGTCGCCATTCGTCTCAGAAAATATTAAAAATACTTCATACCCAACTGTATGGGTATCCTTGACTAAAGGCCGGTTAGCGTCAGTTTCATCTAGAAACACTTTGTATATCTAATTCCGAGAAAAATGACCCGTGGGGTTTGAACAGTAAATGTATTCATGAAGAGCGAGAGTGTGTGGAGTGAGGTCCGCGCACCGAGGCAGGCAGAGTGCGCGGCCTGCCATTGGTCGGCTTCCTGCGCCCGTATCCGTATTTGCGGTTTATTTACTGCGATGCCGCCTCCGGCACTCAGACCACTGACCACACACCCCTCGATCCTCGCTGCTACAATCACTTCGCCGTTCCTCATTTTGCTACGCAGGCGCAGAATTAACTTCGCTTTACGCGCGCAAAAAACTTATACTTGCCCATTTGCACCAACTCATCCAAATCAATTAGTTTCTTTCCACATTAAACACACTAACATGCTTCTTAATTTACTCGTAACAACACGGTTATTAAGTACAGTAGTAGCAAGCACTTAAAAAGGCAACGCTAAGTTAGTAGGAAAGATAAATAGTATGGAAAAATGTGCTTTCAGGATCTCATCCACGAAACTTTTTCGTCCTTAAAGTTTCATCTAGAGCTGCATAGAACGTCCTGAGAGGACACCTGGGTGCCGAATTAAAACCTCTGAATCAGGCTTTCGAACAAAAATGAGGAAAAGAAGTAAATACATTTCTACGTCCAAATAATAGTAAGCTTAAGGACAAGGATGAAACACAACGTTGTAAGTACTCAGTTTCTCTCTTTCATTAAAAAAGTAACTGCTCAAATCGCGCAGATTTTACAAAAATATAACATAAAGTCGGTTTTTAGACAAATAAAGAAAATATGTCATACCCTCAGATCTGTAAAGGATAAACGCCCTCCTTTGTCAGCGTACGGGGTATATAAAATTCCGTGTACGTGTGGCAAGGTCTGCATTGGAACTACCAAGAAAAGCGTAAATATACTACCAAGAAAAGCGTAAATATACTACTGAAAGAACGAGGGAAAATAATAAAAAAGTATCTGTAGGAAGCAGAGCGTGCTATTCAGTCAGAAAATAATGACATGAAATTATCCTAACACAAAATCTTTTCTACAATGAGAAACTATTATCCATGGCTGCATGGAGAAGCCATCGGAAAATGGAAACGTGAGGATAAGTTTACGAGAAAAGAAGAAGGAATGAAATTTAGTGCTACATGGACAGTGACTCTAAAGAACCGATAGACCAATTTATCTTGAGAATGAAAATATTGTCCGGATAGACTGTACTATTTTTTATTATCTTTGCAACAGGCCAGTTTGAACCTTTGGTCGCTTTCAAGCACGTATCTTAAGATTCCAGCTCCATTTTAATATCATAATATGTCCCTGATATATGTGGACAGGAATAGAAGTTACTTTTGTGCGTATGTGGCACAAAAAACAATATGCTACTGTAGATGGTTAAGTCCTTACCAGCCATATATTATGATTTAAAATAAAGCTGTGAGCTTAGGATACATGCTTGAAAAGGACCAAAGGTCGAAATAGGCCAATGGCGTAGATAATAAAAAAATATCGCAGTTTATCTGAACCATGTTTTCATCCTCAAAACATGTTGAGGCTGTGGACCTGCACAATTATAAATTTTAAAAGTTTTATCTTCTTCAGGCGAAAAGTTCGATAGTTAAGTTTTATCTCCAACGGTAATTATCTCTGAAGATCGCGTGTATTCTATTACCACGACCCATTTGCAAAGTATTTATGTCGTTCTCCTACATCCAATCTTTCAATCGGAGAGGCTCAACACAATCAAGGGCACCTCTGAGGGTGTCCTACACACAGTAGCCGAAACATCAGGAACGCAAAAGTTTCATGGACCACGTCCATATAACACGGAAGATTTATAACGCTCGGTCGTAAATGCCTTCATTGTATGTACTTTCTGGAACCAGGCAGGATTCGTTCGTAAACTTTCATAAAAGGCAACACATTTCTGTTGCTACCACCCGTCTCTTTTTTTTTCACCATCTCTACCAACCGGCTGTTAAGTTGCAAGACATTCCACTGATCTCTCCTTGAACGTTAACTACTTGATTTTTTGCCCAGGAATTTTTTTTTTTTATTTATGTACTTATTTACTCATCAGTTTCCATGGGACCATGCTAGCCAAAGCTGGTCATGCAAAGAGTCAGTACATAATCTACAAAATGCTGATTAGAAAATATGTAAGCAAACAAAGTATTAATACGTATAAATAACACGTTACAGAGAAATAGTCTCAACAATTAAGAGAAACGCCTGTACCGAAAAGAAGGGCACCTTTCGTCTTGGATTTTAATACTTGAGGTTAACACACAATTTTTTCATTTGTCTGTAAGCTTTCTTAAAATGAAACCTATCGAATACCGCAAACATTTCTGTACAATGTTTCAAGAACATAAGGTTTTTATTATGTTTTTTTCAGGAATTACATGGTAATTTATTTTGGTTTTCTTTTGAGTGTTAATTTAAGTCCGTTTTCATTCATTTATTCTAGTATTTCTTTGAGTAAAGCATATTATGTGACTCCCTCCACATCCAGACTGCTGTTGCTACTAATATTTTCCCTTTCAAGTTTCCACAGAGTCCACGATTGACAGCTGTACATTAAAGTGTTTAAATGACAATTTTTTTACTCTATCGACTTAGTTGCTTGTGAACAAATTACATTTACTTCTGAAGGATTATTTGGTCTCTGTGATTCAAGGACCATGAATTTTGTGCCAGTGATATCTTATCTATTCTATTTTCTTGTACACTCCGTCTATATCCTGACGGTCTTCAGAAGTAACGAAATGCCAGTTTTTCGGTTATCTCAGAGAAATTATGCAGCAGGTATACTGCATTGTTTCAGTCATTTCTGTATGTACCAGAGGTCTAGAGCGCATTCTAAGTTCAAACGTCGTGATCTATGTATACTGTAATGCTCTTCCCTATGGGAACTAGGAGAAATCCTAAAAACAATGATTATTCGATACCAGCTCTCTTTTATGTGGACGACGTTCTACAAGACACTGATGACAATGGAAAGATGAACATAGCGTTTCTAAGCTTTTCATATAGATTCTGTAAGTTTTGCAAAGTGCGCCAGCGTTTGTAAATGACTTATCTTAGTGTGGGGAAAGTAATCCGGGTGACGAGAAGAGTCAGAAGTTCTTGACAGGAAGAACACAACACGTTGACTTGGACGGAAAGTGATGCAAAGACACAAAAGTAATTTCGACCATCCTCGAAGAACGTGTGGCGTCGTTAGTACATAACGAATAGTGAAAGTTGCCAGCTCAGATTTTCCGGAATGTAAATGAGGAAATGTTCTCCGATAAAGCATCCATTAACATCCAACAACTTTTGCAGACAATGCTGCACATTTTTTTTATTGAAAGAAAAAATCCCAATACCATTAACTGGTTTTCGAAAACAGTGTTTATATGTTCACAAAGCAACTTATTAGTGTTCCAGAACTGTATTTCTCTCTATATCTAATACAATACTAACGAAATACATTGCAAGCCGACTCGTAATATATGAAAATAAACCTGTGTATTCCATGAATAATAAATATGTAACGGGCACTGATTAACATTTAACGGATCGTCCTTCCAGTCAACTCATGGCATAAGAATATGTGATGTAGCATGACCATATAGGTTCGAACGTAGAGAAAGCGAGTGGGGGCGTACTCAATTCTGTATGCATATAATCGAAAACAGCTAGCACAGATGCATTTAAACTATCATTCTTCCATTAGTTCAGCCGTTAATAGATCGAGAAGAAACGTTGACGTATGATACAATAAAAAGTAGACTCTGTAACGACCTTTACAATAATTTGCAGATTATAGATATTCGGCATTATGATGTGTAATAATGTTGGCCTTTTAAGTAGAATAAATAACAGTTTATTTTAATAAATAAATATAAACAGTAAAATATTTGCATTTAATTTACGAATTGGATCATAACTAGACAGAATAATTTAGCAATATATTTATATATGAGGGAAGTGGTAATTTTTCCGGAAACTAGTCCTTTCAAATCATTACTGCTGTGGTGTAGATCAACATCGTGAATATTTTTTACAATTTGAGTAAGCAATTAACACTTGAGTAAGACTTTCCTTTATGCTCAGGTATCTAGGCACACGCCATCACTTTCGCACACTGTTTTACATTCTCTCAGTAATTCTCATCTGATTTTTGATCTTTAACTATTTTGCTTATTCGGAGTTCTCGCTATGTCTATGTATAATAGTAATATTTTCTGAAACCCCGTTACGTACAGGGGGTTGGAAAAAGGTGAAAACGCTAAAAACAAAACACATTGCCATGGATAATATGACTCAGGAAAACCGTTGGCATTCGAAACAGCTTCCACTCGTCCCAAAATGGACAATCATAAGCCCCGTATGGTTCTCAAGGGAATAATACACCATTTCTCCTGTAAAATAGTGGTAAGTGCAGACCACAAAGGCTCAGTAATCTTGACATCTGACGAGTATGGTGCCCAGAAATTCATCTTTGTGCTCACGAAACCAGTGCTGGACAATACGAGCAGTGCGCGTCGTCTTGGAAAACAGCATCTACATATATTGTACAATGGAATGAATTCGAACAGACAAAATGGTCACCTTGCAGAGTAAGAGGCCCCTGCAATACCACGACATGTCTGCCCAAATCATTACCTAACCCCCGCCACAGCAAGCAGCCTCAGTCGTAGGCTTGGAACAGCGTACGCCAGACGAAAACTCGGCCTAAAGTTGGAAGTGTGTTACAAGACTCATCCGACCAAAGGACTTTCTTCCGTCGCTCCATAATCCAAAGTTTTAGAGCCTCGTCATCATGTTTTCGTGTTACGGGCATTTGCAGCATTCATGTGTGGTTTTGAAATCAGAACTTGTTCTGCAATTCCCTGTTTATGGCTCTCCGTTCATGTTATGTTGCTGTTGACACGGTCCACGACTGCGACATTCATTTCCGTATTCTCTTATTTTTTGTCACAATCCTATTCAACGACCGTCTGTCTCTATCACTCAGCACACACTTTCATCCGAGTTGTTGCTTAGTGGATGATGTTTTCCGATTTCCCTGTAAGCGGTATGAATCTTCGATATACTGCCTCTTGAAACACCAAACACTTCATATACTTTGGTTACGGAGGCACTAACCAAACTAGCACCACCAATTTACCCTCGTTGGAATTCACTTAACTTTGACTTAGTGCCCCGACCATCACGCAGAGCACTGTGGCCGAGATTGATACTTGAAAAGTATTGAAGACATTACACAGGCGCCGTTCGTGGTCAAATACAACAGCGCCACCTGCGGCTTGACTTGCATCTGCATTTATGTTCAGGCACGCATTTCTCGTGACGTTTTCATATTTTTGGCCAACCCATGTATATAGGGTTGACCTCTATGCTACATGTTCGTGAGAAACCATTGGAGCGAGTTTTGTCGTCATGTAACTGAGCTGTCTCCTTCCCGTCAAGCAGAGTGATAGAGTCCTGAAAATTCTCCCGTCATTCTCCGTATTTCTTCTCTGTTCTTTCTAGTTTGTCTCTCTCTACTGCCTCATCTCTCCTGACTTCTTTCTTTCTATTATAAACGTCATTCCTGTATTAATCATCTAGCTGCCACTGCCACGGTTACTGGCGTAACATTATGTAATGAATCTGAGTAAACAATATTTATACCATGCTTTGGTAATATTTCAGTATTTCAGTCCGTATAGCTGCAAAGAAATAAAAAAACGTTATACACAATACATTTTTGAATTTCTTTTTATAGTAATCGCTGTAATGCTGGGACTCTTACTATAGCAATATCTTTTCACTTATCTTGTTACTCACGTTCTGTGCGATATTTAAAAAAAGTACTTTATGCTCCCATCGCAGTGTATCATTAGTTTAACAAACCAGTACAGAGACTGTACATTATTTGATTCCAAATTTATGCGCAATACTGTCTGAAATTAAAGAACAAATATTTTCTTCTTTTTTTCAGTTGCGCACAAAGCTCCTCAAATATCTGGGACTGTCCGAGAAGAATTTTTCACATCCGACCAAGACATTTTTGCCATCTCCAACCGTCACCAGAGAAACTGAGAAGGACTGTTAATGGAGCAAAACGTGTTCTCTATACTTCGCTGTCTGCAGCTCGTGATAAAAGGTGATAGAAGAGTAAGAAACGAAGAAGGTCTGAAGAGGCGTTGTTAGACGGTCGCTTAACGGTAAGAGTTATGTATGGCACTGTCTAGGGCGCGTGCTGCGTCCCTGTAGAAGCGTCAACCCTAGTAGAAAAACTAGTTCTACATTGTGTGCGTTCATGCCGCGAGGATAAGGCACGAATCACTGCCTACACAAATACGCCTAGTTCTATTTTCTGTAACGTGTAGGATATTCGTATGTTACAGTATCTTTAAAATAATGAAACTGTGACACTTTCTTGTCACGCATAGTCTGCAACGTAATCTGATGGTGAAGCGCGAAAAGTCGTGTTCTAGATGAACGTAAAGTGGCTGTTGCGATGGCCTAAATCCAGTTTGTGGGCTTTGAAAATGGTTCGCTGTCTCTCTGTCCCATGGGGGAGGCATCTTTGTTGGATAGATATGACACCTATGCTGCAAACGATTGTGATTCATATCATTAACTTCTCAAACCAAAAATCTCTTTGGATCTAATCCAATGAGCTCACTGAAGATGTTTTGAGCAATTGCTTCTACAAGGAAATATTATCTACTATACTTCATCAAATAACTCTTCAAGTACATGAAGACATGAGACAACGATAAATTGTTCTGCTTCAAAGGTTGCTTTAAACATCACTGTGCTTTACTGGGCACAATTTCTGCTGCAGGCGATATGTCCTTGTCTTCCTCCTACCTGTGGACTAATTTGCCTTACATTTTATCGGAAGACGTACAGTTCAACATGAAGTCCGAACTACGGGAACCAACGTGAAAGTACCAATCAACCTACATGAATTCTTAAAATTTAGAAAAAAGGCCGCGCGGGGTAGCCGCTTGGTCTTGGGCGTCTTGTCACGGTTCTCGCGGATCCCACCGTCGGAGCTTCGAGTCCTCCCTCGGACATGCGTGTGTGTGTTGTCCTTGCGTAAGTTAGGTTAAGTTAGATTAATTAGTGTGTAAGCCTAGGGACTGATGACCTTGCAGTTTGGTCCCGTAGTCCTTACCAAAAATTTCCAAACTTACAAAATTAGAAAAAGTAACGTTCAGAAATTAGTATGAAATGTAGCAATCTGTAGGATAAACAATGCTTAAGGAGTCACTGTTACACATTCCATAAGTAGGGAATGCCTTCTTCCACGAAGTATCAACTCCCCTTCACTGCAACACTTACAAAGGGGTGTGTTCCCGCATCCAGTAAGCTACAGTATTACAGTGATATGAGCTATCTTCTGGTAAAAAAATCATACGTTTTATTCATGACCTCATAATTTAACTTTCTTCATCCCTCCCAGCCCAAAAGGTTGATTACTAAAGAAGAGCAAGGAATCGATGAGTGTTGATTTCAAGATCTCGGTCAGGGAAATTCCGGAAAAGCAACAGTTCTGGAATGAAAGCTTTTGAGAAATGGACACAGACATCGATATGAAACAGGTGCTATTTTTTGAGTGTATGAGATTGCCAAGTATATTATACGGTCTGAATCTCGAAACTGTGGAACGACCCAGCCACCTATCCTCCCAAATGGATCTTACCGCTCTTTTTTCCTCTAAACTGTAGTGCAAATTCAATATAATCTTCAGCACTAATAATATTAGTATTACCAATAATAATAATAATAATAATAATAATAATAATAATAATAATAATAATAATCAACAGCATTATCATCAGCCATTCGCTATCAAGTGTTAGATGCACACCTGTATTACTGTCGCATGACCTCTAACGTCACCCACCCATTTCTTTTTGGTCGTCGTTTCTTCATTTTTACATGTTCAGGAATCCAGCAAAGATGTTCCCTGGTTCATCTAGCAACCTATCGCGTGGCTAGACGTCATGCTAAATCCATGTCACTTTCATTTACAGTTATGTCTTGGGCTCCAACCTGCTCTCTGATCGACTTGCTCTTTCCCTGTTTCTCTTATCAATTCTCTCCAGTGTTTACTGTCCAACCCACTGTTTCTGAGAGATATTCTCATTGAAAGTTCACGTCGCACAGTCACAAAACAAAACTGGTAATACATGCTCATTCTCTGAAAGCTTTTATTCTCTGAAATATCGGAAGCTTAGTTTTGGGAATCCTGTTCAGCTCACCAAAAGCGCTTCAGGTCATTTCTAGTCTCCTATTTGTGTCGTTCCTTATCCATTTAACCATTATTTTTAACTGCTCTAAGTGCAAAATCTTATCAACTGCTTCCTTGATTTCTGTGTTAATTTGTACTATTTATTTTTCGACATGATGATTGCACATGATTACAATTTATTTTCTGACCTACTTTCAAACTTGTTATATTAAGTTCTTCCATTCGTTGTTGAAGTTTACATCCACTAGAAGGAAGAAAGAGTTGGGTTTAACGTCCCGTCGACAACGGAGCTTCTCCAGTAGAGGCAACCAGTACCATATCATCAGCGAATCGAAGGCCGTTTAGGTACATGAAGAAGTATTCCTTCTTTATTTTCGCTCTTTAAACATTTGAAAACTTCCTGTTGGACTGCTACCATTGATTTAGGTGATTTGGTATTGCTGTGCTTGTCCCCTCTCTCAGTTAAGAATAACTCACTGTCCACGCATAGTTTATGGTAGCTTTAGCACTGGTGTATACTTGCTTCAGTTTACTGACTTAAGTTGAATCAACGTTTTGTTTCTCGAGGGACATTTCTACAGATTTCTCTGAAACTGAATCTAAAGTATGAATTACACGCAAAGCCGTAATTTATTCTTTTTATCCCATTCTATAACTTAGTCGGTTACTTGTTAATGCTCCATTGAACTGTTACCATTAACAAAGTCAGGTTGTTCTTTTGCCTAATTAAAACTCATTATTTCATTGGTGACAATGTCAGTGAATATCTTGCACTTTATGAAGACGAGACTGCTGAGTTTCTGTCTAGGCCGTCTTCTTTACGACGACTCAAATAATTACAAGTGTGTTCCAGTTGTGGGGACGTCTCTTCCTCAAACATTCGGCAAAACAATTTTGCTTCCAGTTTTGAACATTTCTACTGATTGCCATCATACTTAGGAACCTTTCCGTCCTCTGCTCCTCGAATAATAATAATAATAATTTAATTATTAATAATGATGATATAATAATAATGTAATAGATAGTAATTAATATACTGATAACATGATCGTTTTGTATAAGTTGCCAGATGATCTTAAATTGGTGAACAAGCATACTGTTGGTTCTCTACCATTTCCTCCAGTAAAATACCCTAAACATGGCAGAAAACTTGGAAAGAGGATATTTAAAAGATTAATATCATGCAAACATATGGAATGAGAAAGGACATAAAATCCTGTTGGAAATCTACCGTGTGCCCCTTCAGCTGAAGGTGTAAGTCCCTTTGGCCTCGGCTGCCGAGATGTTGAGTTGATAATTGTTCACCAACGACTGATTTTACGAAAGAAAAAGATTTTAGAGGAAAAACTATAATAGCTCTTACCTGACAAGAAAGCATTCTTGCAGTGTAATCTAGCCAGCCTTTCTAGTTATTTGGATCCGAAAACTGAGGTTTGTGTCAAGATGAAGGGCTCAGTAAATGACATAAAGACCCGCCGTCTGTCCTGTTCTTCATATAAATGTCAACTCTCTATTGCTTTTTAATGAAAAGGACTTCCTTCGTATTTTCATTGATGAGGATCAAAAAATACCGTATATTCTGATGACACTAACGTAATTGTCCGTAGTGGGTTCTCTCTGGTGGCAATTCGCCGAGAGCTAAAATAAAGAAGTACTTGTTATGAAGAGACAATAGTCACACTAAATAAATCAGGCATCTACTCGATGTCAAATTAAATGAAATGAGCATTGCTACAGAGTAGGAGAAAACTGTTACAAACAGGGTCTGATAGATGCACCAGTGGAGGAGGCTACATCGTGTGTTCATAATGCAGCGCCGACAAACATTGTCCGAAGGTACGAAAATATTAACACATACACGACGAATTTTTTCCTTAAATCATAGCGCGAAAAAAGTTATGTCACAGTTAATTATGGAATCCTGTCTTCCCCCAGAACGAACAATTTCACTAGCCGCGGTACAGTCTTACAGTCTTAACGACAGGAGGGAACGCCAAAGTGAGTCCAAAGGGTGATGTTTCTAAGGCAACACACGTCGCCATTCCAATACTGTCTATATGTGGGATAGCAGTACACCCACTCGCAAATACCTACAGAAGTGCAGCCATTTCGATTCTATCTGAAACATGCTCGCATTTTATCACTATAAAATTCACACAGTTTAAAAAAAAATACATTTCTGAAAATAAGTTTACTAACTTTTATTCGGTCGTTCTTAAATATTAGTGGTTTTTCATCTGAAAATGATATGTGCAAAGAACGCTTGCTGATTGCTATTCAGCAATTGCTGCCATCATGTGCTATAGTGTGCGGCACATTTGGCTGTATCTGTTCTACGCCAGAGATTCAACCATCTACCATTTTCCCTCCAGACGAATGAGCGTCGAGACGATTTCTGCGACCTGAATTGGGATTGTTCTATACGTATCTGATGTCCCAAAGCATATAGTAAATGAGTTCATCTATATATTCGGGAAAAAAATTGGCCTTTACCGTACATGACTTTTGGCTCTCACATGTTGACAGCTTCTACCAATACGATAAAGTAACATCCATACATTTTTCTGCATGAAGTTTCGAACACACTAATACATTTACATCGTTTCATGGAACTGCAGATACTAGATACATATTAATAATAACAAAGAAATAAATTCCCTAAATGAGTTTGTGGCCATAGTGGATTTCTGCGAACAAAGCCGTCTAGATACTTTTGTATATTTTCATTTAACACGACATTTCAACTACTGTGATCTCGGATGATACTTGTTGTTATAACAGGAAAAATCATTTTTATAATCACAGCAGCATGTTAATACAAAATATAGGTAAAACTTAAGTTTTATGGAGCTGATGTATGTTTGATTGTAAAGGACATGTAAATGATAATTATTGTTGTGCTTAGGTAACTCCCCAAGTAGTTATTGCTACTATCTAAATTACTAACATTATGATTCTGAAATCATGTTTTATAATAAAACTTAAGTAACGTGTTCCCCAACAGCTCCACGTGCCTAACAAATGTATTTCTGTAAAGTTTTGAGAAAAGTAGTTACCAACCGTGCACAGGCAGGGTGACGACTACAGCCAGCGACCAAAGGGTGTAAATTGCCCTGAAGATGACCCCATCTAGGGTTGAAACCGGTTGGCGGCAAAATAAATAATGCTATTGTGACTATCATTTTGAATACTTTATTATACGTAAGTTAATCGCTGTTATCTCATACAACTATGTTGTGTAAAAACCGAACTATCAGTTTAATAAATCATGGTTGCAAAATGCTAACATGAATATCTCACAGAAGAATGGTAAAACTGGTGGAAGCCATCCTCGGGAAAGATCAGTTTGGATTCCGGAGAAATATAGGAACACGTAAGGCATTACTGACCTTTCGCTTTCTCTTAGAAGATAGATTAAGTGCAGGCAAACCTACGTTCATAGCATTTGTAGGCTTAGAAAAAGCATTTGACAGTTTCTCTGAAATTCTGATGGTAGCAGGGGTAAAAACACGGGGAGCGAACGGCTATTTACAACTTGTATAAACACCAGACGGCAGTAATAAGAGTCGAGAAGCATGAAAGGAAATCAGTGGTTGGGGAAGGATAGGCTTCAATTTCTACAGTGACCAAGCAGTAAAGGAAAGAAAAAAATGGAGTAGGAATTAAAGTTCAAGGAGAAGAAACAAACACTTTGAGGTTAGCGAATGACACTGTAATTCTGTCAGAGATGAACATCAACAAAAGAAAAACGATGATAATGCAATGTAGTTGAATTAAGTCGAGTGATGCTGAGGGAATTAGATTAGGAAATGAGACACTTAAAGTAGTAGATGAGTTTTGCTATTTTGGTAGCAATATAAATGATGATAATCGATCCACAGAGGATATAATATGTAGACTGACAATGGGAAGAAAAGCATTTCTCAAAAACAGAAATTTGGTAACATCGACTGTAGTTTTAAGTGTTAGGAAGTATTTCTGGAAGTATATGTAAGGAGTGTACCCATGTATGGAAGTGCAACATTTATGTATAACAGTTTAGACATGAGGAGAATGGCTTTTGAAATGTGGCGCTACGAAATAAGGCTAATTATTAAATGGGTATGTCGAGCAACCTGACTAGAAGAAGAGATCGGTTCACAGGACACATTCTGAGATATTTGAGATATTAAGGGTACACCAATTTAGTATAGGAGGTAAGTGTTGGGGGCAAAAATCGTAGAGATTAATACATTAACCAGATTGAGAAGCACGTATGGTTGCAGTAGTTGTTCGGAGATGAAGAGGCCAGCACGGGATAAAGTAGCATGGAGAACTGCATCAAACCAATCTTCGGACTGAAGACTACAACAGCTAGATGAAGAACTATTGTTCCACGACATCTTCACCGAACAGTATACAGTAATAGTACCTGAATCGTGTGACATGATGTGCTCCATTACTTTTGAACTGAACTTTTATTGGTGTGTCCGTAGCTAAAAAAGTATTTGTTTTGGAAGCAGCCGTTAAAAGTTGTGGTGCCAGGTCCCAGCCTGACGCTTGGCTGATTGCGGGAATGGCTGCTTGGGAATGGGGTGCAACCCGAAAACTAGACTCCAAGAACGAAAGATAAAAACTAAGCGGCAACTGTGCGTCTGGCATCGGGCGGCTTCATTCTTATGTTTCAACTGCTTGTTTTTCGATATCTCGTTACTCTTTACCGGCCGGTGTGGCCGAGCGGTTCTAGGCGCTTCAGTCTGGAATCGCGCGACCGCTACGGTCGCAGGTTCGAAATCTGCCTCGGGCATGGATGTGTGTGGTGTCCTTAGGTTTGCTATGTTTAAGTAGTTCTAAGTTCTAGGGGACTTATGACCTCAGATGTTGAGTCCCATAGTGCTCAGAGCCATTTTTCGTTACTCTTTGCAAATACTTTCCGGTAGGGGAGCAGTGGCTTGTATGGGCCACTTAAGCTGAAATTGGTATAATTTTTTTTGTTTTAACTGCATAAAACCTTTATTTGAACATTAGTTGTGGTGTAAATAATGAAAACAAAACTTCTATTCAAAAAATGTAAGAAAGGAATTTTTAAGAGTTGCAGTTCGAGATGCTAAGAAAAGTGTCGGGTTGTATGGGCCATAGAACAAAATGTAGGTTTTAAGAGAAAGTATGTTTCTGCGATTCACAAACAAAGTTCTTTATATATCAAATGTACAAAATGATAAAACAATAATTGGTTCAAAAGCCTCTCAACTTGTGGTCGATTGAACCCGATTCAACGCATTAAATTCGTGGACTGAGCTTTTCTGTAAGACTATTATGGGTGGTCTTCAAAACGTTTTGATAGAAATCTTACCTGCCAATTTACATTCTCTGTTAAATCTGTGTGGCAGTTTTAAATTTTCAGCTAAACAGAATTAATCTACACTCTAAATCTCTCATATGTGCTACATGAATTGCTTCCCAATTTTCGTCAAATATTGATTTGAATAACCAATCTGAGGTATCATAGATATCTGTTCAGTCCCTAAAATTATTTTTAACCTCCTTTACAGTGTAGTTCTAGGAACATTTTAACGATGGGTTCAAAATGGTTCAAATGGCTCTGATCACTATGGGACTTGACATCTGAGGTCATCAGTCCCCTACGCTTATAACTACTTAAACCTAACTAACATAAGGACATCACACACATCCATGCCGGAGGCAGGGTTCGAACCTGCGGGCGTAGAAGCAGCGCGGTTCCGGACTGAAGCGCCTAGAACCGCTCGGCCACACCGGCCGGCTTTAGCGATGGGCCGCAGCCTGTTCGGTCATTTCGCTTTCCAAAAACGCTTCAAACTGATGCTTCGTTGTAGATCGGAACACTGTCCTTGACCGTCACTCGCACTTTTCTTCTTCAACCTTGGCATCGTGTTCTAAAAACAAACAAAAAGGATTTTTTTGTGTGGCCCATACCACCCACCTTTGGTGTGGCCTATACTACCGGACTGACACTGCACATTAAAACGTGGCGGAAATAGAGGCTGACTTGAATGAACGGAATTTCATTATTACAACAGAATCTACAGTAGACTAATTAAAATTAATACTAGGATGATATTATTATTTCTCACCTTTTAAAGGATAAACCGATGATGAAAATTACATCGTTCAACAGATGCAACACTCAGAAACAAATAATGTTTACTTCCGTTATAAACTCAACAGCTACATAACTCACGTTCTACCAAATGGAGAAGTGGTGTCTACGCTTTCTTTCGAGCACTGCAAGCGCCCGCTGTCTTGCGTCAAACCCGAGAAACACCTACTGGCCCATAGTACCCTCGGCCCGTACTTACCGCACTTTACCTATTTCATTTTATTTTGCATTGTATTATTGCGGTAGTAAGTGAGATTGGACTTCATAATTGTGCTCGTTTGAAACTTACGAATAATTATTAGTTTTGTTTTCTACAGGTAAAAGACAGTAATTCGTTTCAGGTAGACCGCGACTTATTTATGTGACAAAGCAGTCATTCCGGGAGACGTTTAAACATAAGAATGAAGCCGCTCAGTGCCAAACGCACAGTTCTACTTAGTTTTTATCTTTCGTTCTTGATGACCAGTTTGTGGGTTGCAGCCCCATTCCCAAGTAAACATTCCTGCAATCAGCCAATTGTCAGGCTGTGACCTGGCATCACAACTCGAACGGCTGCTTCCAAAACAAATACTTTTTCAGCTACGAATACACCAATGAAATTCCTGTTCAAAAGTAATGCAGCAGAACATGTCACACACTTCAGGTGCTATTACTGTATACTGCTTGGTGAAGATGTCTTGGAGCCATATTTCTTCATCTTGTTCTTGTGGTCTTCAGTCCGAAGACGCTATCCTGTGCAGGCCTCTTCATCTCCGAATAACTAATGCAACCCACATGCATTTAACTTGCTTACTCTACTGGTCTTTTGGTCTCCCTTTGCAGCTTATATCCCCTCACTTCCCCCCAATACTAAACTGATGTTTCCTTGATGCCTCAGAATGTGTTCTATCAAGCGGTCACTTCTTTTACTCAAAGTATGACTCAAATTTATTTTCTCCCCAATTCTGTCCAGCTCCTCCACATTAGTTACGTGGCCTGTCCTCAGCACTCTTCTGTAGCATCACATTTCAAAAGCTTGTATTTTTCCCTTCTCTAAAATGGTTATCGTCTACGTTTCACTTTCGCACAAGGCTACACACCAGATGAATGCCTTGACAATAGACTTCTTAACTTATAAATTTATATTCGATGCTAACAAATTTCTCTTCTTCAGAAACGCTTTTCTTGCCATTACCAATCTATATTTTATTTCCTCTGTACTTCGCCCGTTAACAGCTATTTTATTGCCCAAATAGCAAAACTTGACTACAACTTTCAGTGTCTCGTTTTGAAATCTAATTCCCATTGCTTCGTCTGATTTAATTCGACTACGTTCCGTTACTTTTGCTTTGTTTTTGTTACAGTTCATCTAATATCCTCCTTTCAAGACATTGTCCATTCCGTTGAATTGCGCGTCCAAGTCTTTCGCTGCCTCTGACAGAATTAGAATGTTACTAGGAAGCCGCTAAGTTTTTATTTCATCTCCGTGCACTTTAACCTCTTTTCCAAAGTTTTCTTTGGTTTCCTTAACTGCTTGTCCAATGCACAGATTGAATAACGTCGAGAATAGTCTACAACCCTGTCTCATTCCCTTCTCCACCACTGCTTTTTTTCACTGCCTTCAACTTTTATAATTGCTGTATAAGTTTCTGTATATGTTGCATATAACCTTTCGTGCCCTGCATTTTAGCCCTGCTACCTTCGGGATTGCGAAGAGTGCTATTCAGCATTATGAAAAGCTTTCTCTATGTTTACAAAAGCTATAAAAATAGGTTTTTCCTTTTTTTTAACCTGCCTTCTAAGATAAGTCGTACTGTCAGTATTGCTTCGTGAGTTTTGAACATTTCTCCGAAACCGGAAATGATTTACCCGAAGTCGCCGTCTACCAGTTTTTCTATTGTTCAATAAATCATTCGTATCAGTGTTTTTTAAACTGATAATTCCGTAATATTCACACCTTCTCAATTTGCTTTCTTTGGAACTGCAATTATTACATTCTTATTGAGGGTATTTCCTCTGCTTCATATACCTCGCACTCCAGGTTTATGTCGTATCTGGGTCTCCCACGAATATCAGATGTTCTGAAGGAATGTCGTCTGCTCCACGGGCCTTGTTGCAGCTTAGGTCTTTCAGTGCTGAGTCAGATCCTTCTGGCAGTTCCATACCTCTCATCTCATCTTCATCTACTTCCTCTTTCCTTCTTATAATACTGTCTTCAATTTCATTTCTCTTGTGTAGTCTCTCTATATATTCTTCCCCATTTCAGCTCTCTCCTCTTTGCTCCAAGTACTGCTTTTCCCATCTGAGATCTTGATGTTCGTACAGCTGCCTCTCTTTTCTCCAAAGGAATTCTTTAATTGTCATGTAGACAGTATCTGTCTTCCTCCAAGTTTTACATGTTTCTATAGACTTACATTTGTCCTCTAGCCACTCCTATTTAGCCATTCTGCACTTTCTCTCAGTCTCATTATTTTAGACGTTTTTATTCCCTTTCGCCTGCTTCATTTGCTGTATTTCTGTATTCCCCCCAGTCATCAATTGAAGTCAGTATCTGCTGTGATATCCAAGGATTTCTACTACACCTTCCATTTTTAGGTATTTGATCACATGCTGCTTTCACTTCTCAAAGCTACACCCTCGTCTTCTGTTGTTTTCCCTTCCTTCATTTCTGTCAATTGTTGCCTAATTATCTCTTTGGAACTCCACATATGGCTGATAAAAATTTATTACGATTTCAGTTTCTGCAGTTTCTCATCGTTAAGCATTTTGGTATGTTAAAGTGCGCTCTACAACATTAAGTAGCCACATGACTAGTGCTCATATGGTTTGTGGTACAGGATATTTGGGTTCGGGCTGTAGAGTAGTATTTAACATCCCACAATGCTGGACACAATGACAAAATGCCGAAACTAAAGTTGCAATAAATACTTTTAACAGCTATATAGGGAGCGACTACTTTCAGTAATTAAATTAAGTTTATTAAATTCTGTTATTTATATGACATAGATATATTACATGCGACTGAGGTGTTCAATAATATACGTGATGACTGGGTGTTGTGTGATGTCCTTAGGTTAGTTAGGTTTAAGTAGTTCTAAGTTTTAGGGGACTGATGACTATAAATGTTATGTCCCATAGTGCTGAGAGCCATTTGAACCATTTTGTTCAATAATATACCTCATCTCTACTGCAAAAAGGCAGGTTTTTGCGAATCATGTATTGCATTTGTGATGGTAATTCATACCTTGGACCACGTATTGTGAACGTTTCCAGAATAAGTAATCGCTTTTCCATTTGGTAACGTTTCCAGAACAAGTAACTTCTATTCCAAGTATGGGCAGTTTGTGCTGTCGATCGTAAACTACAGTTGACTGTTGTCGTCTAAAGGTAGTGTAAATACGCGGACAGCGCGATGAACATTGTCCACTAAGTACAGTTTTTTCGCCTTTCCATATTTTCTTTATTTCGCAATACTCAGTAGAGTTTCTCCGACTATTCCACTGTATTGCCACAAACAACTAGCTTTACCTGTGTCTTAAAGAGTCAAGAACTTTATCATAGCGGATGTTTGGAGTTTGTGGGGATGTTAACATACGCGATGATCATGTATAAAATTACTCATACATGTATCGTTATACAGATACAATTTCAAAGACTACCTTCTATCAATAAATGTTGTACTTTCATAAAATCTATGCAAGGTCAGCAAATCATCAGCAGAGAATGATTACCCACATTATAACTATACATCGAGATGGCAAAGTCATGGGACAGCGATATTCAGATATACAGATGAAGGCAGTATCGCGTCACTAGGTATAAAAGGGTACTGCATTGGCGAAGCTGTCATTTGTATTGAGATGACGCAAGCGAAAATGTTTCGCCGTGATTGTGACCACACGATAGGAATT
Source organism: Schistocerca gregaria (assembly GCF_023897955.1). NCBI lineage: Eukaryota > Metazoa > Arthropoda > Insecta > Orthoptera > Acrididae > Schistocerca > Schistocerca gregaria. The sequence goes on along the minus strand of NC_064931.1, from coordinate 812,671,064 downwards.
AACAGACTTTGTTCACATAATGATACTTGTAGATAGGCGTATGGTACGTTCCATTTCGGAAATAGTTGGGGAATTGAATAGTCCGAGATGCACAGTGTCAAAAGATTGCTGGGAATACTAAATTTCAGGCATTACTCCTCACCTCGGACAACGCATTGGTAGACGACCTTCACTTAACGACCGAGAACAGCGGCGTATGTGTGAATTTGTCAGCGCTAACTGACAAGCAATACTGCGAGAAATAACCAATGTGAAACGTACGACGAGTGTATCCGTTAGGACAGTGAGGCGAAATTCGGCGTTAATGGGCTACGGCAGCAGACGGCCGATGCGAGCGCCTTTGCTATCAGCTCATCGCCTCCAGGACCTTTCCAGGGCTCGTGACCATGTCGGCCGGACCCTAGATGACTGGAAAATTGTGGCCTGGACAGATGAGTGTCGGTTTCAGTTGGTAAGCGCCGATGATAATGTTCGAGGTTGGAGCAGGCTCCATGAAACCATGGACCCAAGATGTCCACAAGGCACTTTGCAAGCTGGTGATGGCTCCAGAATGGTGTCGGCGGTGTTTACATGGAATAGACCGGGTCCTCTGGTTCAACTAATCCTACACTGATTGAAAATGGTTACGTTCGGCTAATTGCAGACCATGTGCAGTCACTCATAGGCCTCATGTTCCCAGATAAAGATGGAATTTTTGTGGATGAGAATGCGGCAAGTCATCGGACCACAATGGTTCGCAAATGATATAGCCATCCAGATCACCTGACATGAGTCCCATCGAACATTTATGAGACGTAATCGAGTGGTCAGTTTGAGCACAAAATTTTGCACCTGCAACACCTCCGCAATTATTGACAGTTATAGATGCACAATGACTCAATATTTCTGCAGGGAAATTCTAGAAACTTGTTGGGCCCACCCCAATTCGAGCTGCTGTATTAAGCTGGACAAAAAGGAGGTCGGACACGATATTAGGACGTATCCCACGACTTTTGTCAGCTCAGTGTAAGTGAATTGACTGTTCAGTCTTTCGATGGGTTAGACTTTCGAAATTAGTGGGTATTCATTGCAACAAATTCGGCTTCTCACGTCTTCACCACGTGCATCAATCCATTACCATTTCCTTTTCGTCTCGAAGTGGTAAACCAATAGTAAAGTGAAATATGTACATAAATTAATAAACAGCGTCCGATACCTTTGTCTCAGTGGACATTAGCCATATTACGCAATGAAATAAACATCGCTTGCAGTTATGGCTATGAGGAATTCGTTATTATATTTCTTTTGTGTTCAAAGAAACCTGTTATACCTTTATGGAAGAGCAGTGCTGTGTTGCAGTTTGAATAATTTCTATTAAGAAAATACGGAATTGTAAGGAAATAATAGTAAAGGATATTTTTAACTATCTGATAATTTTAAGTAACACGAAATTAAAGCAAAGATTCCGCAAAGCTAGTTGCACGTGAAACTAGTTGGCATGAGGACCACTCTTGGTTACACTATTGAAGCATAAGGTCTGAAACAAAAGGATCGAGACGAACGTTGCTGTTTTGTTTACTTACCAAATAGTGGTCGCCTTTAGCGTAAGTCCGTACTCGACTGCATTCATTCTGCCAAATGTGGTTCTGCCTGTTGTTTTGCGTGATGGTTTTACTACTCAAAATTTTCTTCACTGATGACGACGTTTGCCAAGAGAGTACATGAACACGAGAGCAAAAAAACGCTTGACTACTGATACTGAGTTGATCACATAAGTTGAAACTTGTCAACAAATAGTCAACTCCCGAAAACCAGTGTCACCAGCTTAGTAATGGGAACAGTGTCGCAGATTTCGAATATCAGTTGTGCTGCAGATGAGTTTCTTTAATAAAATAAATTGCTTGTAATCTGAAGCATCAGAAATTCTTCAGGCAGTAATGGGTCCAGCTGTTGCTGCATTGTAGTGCAACCTGTGTTATGTGATTTTCACAGAGTATGCTTAACATGACATGTGCTGTCCAGCTACTGTTCGACGTCGATGGCTAGTACTCAGGCTGGCCCGGAAATCTGGAGGTTGTTCAGAGCTATTTTCTGAATATACTGATACAAGTGAGCGGGGGTCTTCGGTGACTCGTTATAGAGATCATGTAATTATGAATTATTTGGTTCGTTACCCTAGTTACCTTTGTTTCTGTGGAAGTACCTTCACAACAATAAAAAGCGGTACGATACTGTAGTGCCTGTGTTATTCCACATTACGATGTAAAGTTCCTTCGGACTTGCACTGCGGCGACTTGAGCCGTTATGAAATACATTAAATTTATTCTCAGCTGCGATTATTGACAACCATCAGCTGTATAAAGGAATGACGACAATGAAAATATGAGCCGGACCGCATTATAATTCAGAAAAACACAGGCACAGAAATATTGTATTTATCCGCTGACACCGGGCAAGCGACGTTCATGCAAAATGTCTCCCCTATAGGGGAATATACATTATGGATGTAGAGTACAGGTTCTAGACGCGTAGCTGACGACATATGAAAGTGTGAGTCGGGCTGTGAGTCGTGACGGATAACCAAATGTTAAGGCAACCGCTCGCGATTAGCGGGAAATCCGGGTGCGACACCCGGACCAGCACAAATTTTTACTGTCGTCATTCCATTGTACTGCTGATGGTTGTTGATATTCGCAACTGCTAATAAATGTAACAGAAAAAGACCTGCAGTATGCCCTCACCAAAACGTGCGACACAGCACCAAATGGTAATGCAGCAACAACATTACTGCGTTGTGGTTGCCGTCTGTGCGTGGACAGCTCAGAATAGCATCGTTGTGCGTATCTTCTATTGTATACAGTGAATCTACACACGTTTTGCATATCACCCAAGTCTTCTTCAGAAAACCTCTCTATCCTCCTGTGTATTAATTTTTACTTACGATTAACACTGTTGGAAAAACAAACGCATAACAGAACCGAGAAGCCCGCATCTCGTGGCCGTGCGGTAGCATTCTCGCTTCCCACGACCGGGTTCCCGGGTTCGATTCCCGGCAGGGTCAGGGAATTTCTCTGCCTCGTGATGGCTGGGTGTTGTGTGATGTCCATAGGTTAGTTAGGTTTAAGTAGTTCTAAGTTCTAGGGGACCGATGACCATAGATATTAAGTCCCATAGTGCTCAGAGCCATTTGAACCATTTTTTAGAACCGAGAAATACTTACTGCAAGATTGACGGCGCAGAGTAAAGTCGGCATTACTGTTGTCAAAAACGAGTTCCTTGAGTGGATAGAACAAGACACACGGCGTATATCGTCGATATTTGCTCAGGTGTGCAGATATTTTCAGTGCAGTTCGTGTACAGATATGAATTCCGGCAACAATTCAAGTGAAGTTCAATTACTCTATCAAGATCCGTTGCATACCATAGCGCCCTGATAACACAATGCTCAGAAAATATCCCTGAAAAACCTCCAAAATTTTGCCTCTGGTGTTCGGGTTCATCCGTCATATACATAATTCATTATATTCGGATACTTCAGTGATGTTTTCATTGGTGATTGTCTTTCACTGTAGTCTGTTAACAGGGCTATAATATTTTTTGCATTAGATAACCGCATATAAGGTGAGAATGTGTCAGTTGTTTCCACTTTGCCTCGCTTCCCTGTCGCATTAGCATACGTACCTCTGTAACGAGCTGTTTGTCCCAGGACACCCTTCTTTAGATTCACAGAATCCCTCTTCCTGTTCTTCATCATATTTTTAGGCTCACAGATTTAGCGTTTGTCTGACACTCCAAGATGTTTAACGAACAGGAAAAAAGCCGCACCTTCCACGACCAGAAACAGAATGGCTTTGTATAATAATTACGTAAATATTTTCTTCAATGTTGTAACAAAAACTGAACCACTGAATCTCGAGCAAAGCAATGCATTAAAGTCAAGTGTCACAGTATTATAAGAAAGATACTGAATGTTTTTTCCTATACTCGGGTTTTAGGCAATACTCCATAAAACAAATCTTCGTTTCGAATTTGCTCTGGCCGTTTAGTTTTTAACCATCTTTATTTCCTTCAAGTTGCTTCGGGAATGCGGCCGGGTGGCCGTCGACGGGCACCGATATTACGACAAGAGCACGCACTGCCATTTTCAAGCCTAAACTGCAGCAAGTAAGCGCTGAACGAGGGTATTTAAAACATCGGCTCCCAGGCAAACTCCGGGAAGCTGACACTCACACACACTCAAAACACTGTCGCCATCACAATACGAAACTGACCGTCGTCACAAGTTATCGAAAGAGAAGTTAAAATCAAGGGGTAAAGTAGCACAAACTCTAAACTCTGTCCCTCTGTTATTGACAAGGGAAAGAAGTTTACTTGCTACTTTAATTTCAACAGTTTCCTTAGTGACACTATCTCAACAGCTGGAAGTATATGACAGAATCTCTGTGTTATTATATTCCACAAGACCGATGCCAAGGCAGTATTCGGCAATGGCGGATTTGTTCGGTTGTTGTCAGCGTGTGTGTCGCTTATGCTAAGTACCCCGGCCCTCCACAATTCTTGTAGTCTGACCAATATATGACATGCCGCAATTGCAAGGAATACGGTAGACATCCGCCTTACACAAACCAACATCATCTTCACGAAACATGAGAGAACCCTGATCTTAGATGGTGGTCCAAAAACATAATTCACTTCATATGTCTGAAAAATACGACCAATCCTGTTCGAAATGCTCTCTGCCTAAGGCAAAAAGGGCGTAAACTTTGTTGTCACTTCGATGTTATCGTTCTTCACCGGGTGCACAGTTGCTCGATAGAACAACACCCGTCTGATCTGTCTTTCACTATAACAATTCTGACGAAAGGGGACTTGGAGATTGGCTAACTCAGTTGGCAAACTCTCAGCGTACGAGACGACATAGGTCCTTCACCTTGAAATAATGGGCTTCCCATCGCACCTCACTCTGCCCGCTCTTAGTGCTGGCCATTGAATAAAAAGTAACTAGCAGTCAAGACATGTCGAAATAAGTTCGTTAATTCAGCACCAAACCTAGCCTCAATAAACAGTAAAGAGTCAGACAGAGCAACACGAGTGAAGAGAGAGAACACATTAAAACTTACTAGAATATCAAAATTCCCGCTAATCGACGTAAGAATTCCGCCATGTTCTTAATTTGGCGTTTATACCGCCCTACTGTAGAGTACAACAGAGTGGCAAGGTGCATTGATATACAATATGTCGGAGCACCATTGTTACTCAGAATAGGACGAACGCCTTCCAACTTTTGCCTTGAAAATGGCAGGGTGTGCTCCTGTCGAAATATCGGCGACTGTCGGAAACGTCACTCGGCTGCATTCCTTAAGTTATTTGAACATTGTATACGCCGGGAGAAACTCATGTCTCACAACTTGTATTTCCCTCCGGCTCGCGCTTTCGTTCCCATGTTAAGTGACCCTTATCATCCTAAGTCAGCACTTTTAAAAAGCAAATTCCTTATTGATAGCGTGCAAAACATTACTAAACTGCAATATTCCAACCTAATTCTCTCGATAGGCAGTAAAAGATGTAACCACGCGTATTACGCTTCAGATCAGTAATTTTTCCAGATTATTCTACGTTTGAGGCAGTTAGTTACTTTACAGCACAAATGCAATTTATCGGTACAGGTTTTCAACGTCGGTATTTACCTTCTGAGCATTCAGTTACTTCTTGTTCAATCACATTTTCACAAAATGTATAATGTAACTTAAGCCCATTCTCTTTCAGTTTCATTGAGATATTAGTTATGCAGACTCGATTGCCAAATGCTGTTTTCTGTTTTTCCTTCTAGTTCCTGAAAAATTATTTATTACAGTGGTACGTCAGTTTTCTTGACACGTGACGATAACGATAAGGGCTGCGGTGTGTGAATTTTCACTGCTAAATCTAGCAACAAAGCATGACCATATTGGTGATTGATGACCTCCAGTATACTCGATAGCCTTGTCACTGCACATTACAACACACTCAGGGCCCTCAAAGCATAATAGCTGCTAGGAGCAGACATGTTTCCGAGAAGAACTAAACAGATAACGAGAACCACTCGCAGCTGATGTGTGAGAAAACACAAAAGGCAACGAGTGAGTGTGACCGCAGCACGTGGAGCTTACGACATACCATTCCAATAGTTCCTGGCTCGTAAACTACCGTCTTCTAATGAAAAACAAAGAAACATATAGATCTACAATACATTGAGGTGCATATGATAATTCTTAGGCACTTGCAGCTACCCATAATCAAAAAATGGTTCAAATGGCTCTGAGCACTACGCGACTTAACTTCTGAGGTCATCAATCCCCTAGAACGTAGAACTAATTAAACCTAACTAACCTAAGGACATCACACACATCCATGCCCGAGGCAGGATTCGAAACTGCGACCGTAGCGGTCACGCGGTTCCAGACTGTAGCGCCTAGAACCGCCACTCCGGCCGGCACCCATCATCAAAGAGAACATCAGTTTTCAACCGTTATTTACATTGTTCACATTACTGTACTGAAAATGTGCTGAAGTCAGATTTTACGTGGCATGTTATATGATGTTATTAATGATACATACACGTTCTTCAGATCTACTAAGAAATTCGTCGTTAGAGAAGAAGATGTGAGCCGCGAATAGATTATTTAGGGTCCTCTTAAACTGAACTTTAAAAGTAGTTAAACGTTTTATGGATGCTGGCAAGTTACTAAAAAGGTATGTTACTGAACAATAGACATCATCTGGGATCAAATTAAGTGACCTTCAGTATATGTGAAGATTATTCTCGTTTCTAGTATTGATTCTATGAACTGAGCTATTGGTTTGAAAAAAGAAAGAGATATTTTATGTATAACAAATTTCATTAAGTAATAAATGTACTGGGAAGCAATAGTGAGTACCTCTAGTTCCTCGAATAGGCGTGAGTTTACACAACAAATACTCGTAATTCGTAATACACACTTTTCGACCCATAGAATCCTAGCTAGGCTTGTTGAGTTACACCTTTTAAAATGATCGTCTATGACATAATTAAATGAAAGTGAGTCAAACAGTAACGTGACCATTTGCACAACTTTTTTTGGTACGAGTACAGTGTCCATTGTTTATAGGCATCACGTATACTGCTGGATTATTCAGATACTAGCGTGATGTAAACCATCACAGACAACTCGCAGTTTACCATCATCGAGAAAAAGATGCAACACCTACAATATGCTTTTCCTAAGACTCTATTTCTGTTGTACTTCAACTTCTTACCCCCATGGATTTTTACTCCCAAGGATACCATAACTGACTTCAGATGTGACTCTTGAACCGTTTAGGTTATCGAAGTTTGGTGAATTGTGAACTATACGTTTCTTTCCAAGTAGAGCTATCTGCACATGTACATACCTTGTTCTTAACGTGATAAAAAGCAGTTTTATCACGTGTCACTACCTAGCAGATATCTTAAATATCTTCAACATTTCGCGGCCATGTCAGCAACTGTATAAATATTAATTTTAATTTTAATAATGAACAGCCTCAGTTGCACCGCTTACCTACAATTTACCTAGGTTTCAGTCGGGATAACCCAACCTTCTTCGGAATAACAGTATCCATCGCTTGTTCATAGTGGACATCGACAAGCTAAAACTACAAATCCATAAATTATCGTCAGTAGTTTTAGCTTGACGATGTCCACTATGGACAAACGATAGGTACTGTTATTCTGAAGAAGGTTGGGTTACCCCGACTGAAACCTAGGTAAATTCTAGGTATACGGTGAAGCTGAGGCTGTTCATTATTAAAATTAGAATTAAAATTAACAGATATCTGACTCACACGCGGGAAGTCTGAGATAGACCCTAACATTTTGCACTTAGCGTGCCACCTAAAAACTGCAACCATTTTATTTACTAAACCGATCAAAATAACGAAGCGACAGAGACATAATTTTGTCGCATCTTCAAACCACTTTTCTCTTGTGTGATCTGATATACAGAAGCATGTTTTAATAGAATTTTTCAAATATAACACTATACTGTTTTAATGGCATCCTATAACTCTTAAATTGTAGAATGAAGTGATATATCCCTTGTTAACAGTGCCGTTGAAACTTTTAGAGAAGCTATCCACGAAATGTGTTTAAACCGAAAGGCAAGATGGTCAGTATCGGCTACTGGGGTGCAAACACTGCCAAGTGTGGCTCCGTCGTAACGGGCTGCAACAAGACAGGCCTTCGCTAATGTGATTAATCGTAGTTCCTCTTGGTCTTACATTATATGACAAAGACAAAAGGCCAGCCGCGATCAGTGTAACAGGAACAACGATGCCCCCGAATTTTCATGTGAATTCTCTTATTGGTTTTTAAAGAAAACAATCCTCGTTAACATTCTACATTTTTGTTTTTCGTGTTTAATATCTGCAGCCCTCTGTCGCTTGATGGCACCGAATTGCAGCGCGTGACATGGCGGCGTGTGCCATAATTATGTCGGTGCGTGAGAAACAGCAAACTGTAATCGACTTTCAAGTTCGAAGAGTTCGTCAGCCTGACAATGCCAGACCACACACGGGCCCTGAATGTGTTCGTCACCTGGATGACTATGTTGACAAATAAATACGTGGACTGTTAATAACACCTGTTTCATTTTAAAAGCTTTAAGAGTTTTCACACAACGATTGAAAGGCATTACTTTTCAACTTGCCCTCGTATATGTTAACTCCTAACGTGTCGGGAGCGGCCTGGAAGAACTATTTCAAATGCTTGTAAGTTCTTATGTTTAGTTAAACAGCTTTTTTGGAAAAACTGACCAGTGTAAAGGTTGACTGCAACGACAGAGCCCGTCACAAGAGCACCATTTGGAAATGTCTACATCGCAATAGTTGATTCCGGCCGCCTTGCCCCTCACGTTTAGCTCATTTCTCATATATTTTTGCTAAAATTTTCATCACCAACTCTAACAACCTTTATTACTACAGACTTCTTTTAAATAAATTTCGAGTGCCGTTGAAAATGTATATAACTTCATTTAAAAAAAATTCTCTTTATTCCGTATCATAGTTCATACCATGGACTAAACATGGAAGGACGTTAGGTGCCTCTCCACTTACCATATGCTGAAAACCTCACTTCGGTATCTTTCACGGTTCAGGAAATTTATAGGAATGAAAAATTAGGTGATTCTCCCTGCGTAACATGAAAACGAGCTGCTCTGTGACACTTCAGTGATGCCTTCAATATGCCTGTTCTGGCAGAGTAATATCCGAATGCACGTCCGGCCATCCTTATTTAAGTTTCCAGTGGTTTCCCTCCATCCTTATTTAAGTTTCCCGTGGTTTCCCTAAAGCATTTAATGTGGAGGGTAGGATGATTCCTTCCAATATTTCATGACCTGGTTTTTTCCGCATTTTTGTCGAATTCGAGATGGTGTTTCGTCTATAATAACTGTGATGTCGACGGGATGTTAAACACTAACATTTCTTTTCTTTTTCTAACTGCTCTTTCTTTCTCTTGTTTTTTTCCTTGCTGTTAGACTGTAGCAATCAAACATACCTCCTTTCTTGCGAATGTCCCGGATTTACACTGCTAAGGTTGGTAGGCACAACATTTCATATGTTTACAATTCCCTTTCAGCCTTCACTATTATAATATTTTATTCAAGTATAACACCGTGCAATGTGACAAACATTAGTTATTCTCAGACCAAGTCATAACATAAGCAAATTCATTTTTCTGAAGAAAACTGCCTCACGTCGACCAATTTGAGTTATGTTTTTGAAACGGCATAATCCCCACATTTATCTAGACATAAATTAATCATTTTATACACTTAAGCTTGCAGTTATTCTTTAAAGATATGTTTGTAGCTGTTTAGGTGGATTGAAAGTCCTGCTCTGCTGCACAATATTTCGACAACAGACCTAATACAAAGAGCTGAGATGAGGAAGACGACTAATTAAACTTGAGAACATTGTGCACAAGAACGTAATTGCCAACATTACAAGCCTGCATGAATTACATATTCCACGGATATTAGTGGCGAAACCTTAGAAGTCCCATCGCGATTCTTCTTTCGGCCATGTCTAATTGATATTGTCTTTCTTTTGTTATTACGATATATTAGAACCGAGTGACGCAGCAATTCCACGCTATTTAATAAGTTCCCTAAATTATCTTTACTGTCTGCTCGGATGCCAAGTGTTTCTCGAATAATAACACAGACGTGCTTCTTTTATAGCATTTTTCGATGAGGAGGATGCTTTTGACGACGTTGGCTAGGCTACGTTCCTTTCAGTTCTGAAGGTAGCAGGGTTAAAATGCAGCTGAGTGAAATGTCATAAACAATTTGGACATAAACCGGACAGCAGTTATAAGAGACAGTCATCATAGGGAAGCAGTAGTTCAGAAAGTCATTCATAGTATACCGTGAGCAATCAATAAAGAAAACTAAGTAGAAATTTTTAAGGGAATTAAGGTTCGTGGAGAAGAAATAAAAACATCGAGATTTTCCGGGGACAGTCCAATCCTGTCAGAGAAGGCAAAGACCTTTGAAGAGCTGTTTAAAGGGATCAATAGTGTCTTGAAAAGAGGGTATTAGATAAAAACCAACAAATGTAAAACAAGGGAAATAGCATGTAGTCGAGTTAAATTAGACGACGCCGAAGGAATTAGATTAGGAATGCAGTCACGAAAAGCAGCCAATCCTGGCCTGCAAAATAACTGTCGATGACTGAAGTAGAGCCAATAGCAAGAGAAGCATTTCTGAAAAAGGGAAAGAGTTCAACATCTAATACGGATATGAATCTAACTGTTCTAAAGTTTACCCGAAGGACCTTTTATAGCCTAGTGCGAGAGACGAGACATAGACGGCAAACAGTTCATACAAAAAGAGAATGGAAGCATTTACAATGGGTGCTAAAGAAGAATATTTCAAATTAGATGGGTAGATCGGATAACTAATGAAAAAGTACTGAATTGAATTAGCGAGAGAAGAAATTTATGGCACAACTTTGATTAAAACAAAGGATCAGTTGGTAGGACACACCATAAGGCATCAAGGAATCGTTAATCTGGTAATGTAGGGATGTATGGGAGGTAGAATTTGCAGAGGGAGATCAAGACTACGTTAAGCAGGTTCAGATGGATGTAGGTTGCAGGAGTCACGCACAGATTAAGATACTTGCACATGGTGGCCTAGCGTTAAGCGCTGGATCCAACGTCTCTTCGTACTGAAGACTATAACAACATTGTTTGTCCCCACATATTTACACATGGTGCTTACCTTTCGCCAACGGCCTTGTCGCAGTGGCAACAGCAGTTCCCGTCAGATCAGCGATGCTAAGCGCTGTCGAGCTGGGCTAGCACTTGGGTGGGTGACTATCCGGTCTGCCGAGCGCTCCACCTGCGCATCCAATGACGTCTGTGGGCTGAGGATGACACGGTGGGCGGTCGGTACCGTTGGGTCTTCCAAGGCCTGTTCGGAAGGAGTTATTTTAGTTACTTATCTTTCACTGTCGTCATTAAATTGGCTTTTATTCTTTTGGCTATCGTTACGACGAATCCCTCACTAATATCACAACGATAATTCTTTCGGAAATACACCGAGTCTACTCAGCCATAATAAGCAAAAATCATCACGGTAGATAGATGTCAGCATCTTTAAAACCGAGCGTCTTAGAAAGTTTGCTAATGCGTGTTCAATCTACAGCGTATCTATTCGAAAACAGGAAGTGGTCTTATAGGTGTTTGGGTTCCAAGTTTTCTACGTCAAAGTTCAATAAATGATGTTTATTTCACGATGACTCTAAGAATTTAATACAACTTGAAGAAAACTACGAATGTATTCTATAAAAAAATCTATCTCACACCGCAATCGGCCTAAATTCTAAACTTATTTTCTTTCGGCTGCCATACTAATGACGAATTCCACAAGGAATAGAGTGTTCATTTGATTTAACAGTTTTTCTAAAAGTATTTCACTGTCATTAAAGAAGAAATCTGCTACGTAGAAAGCACTGTTACGCCGTATATGGAAGCAAGGAAGAAATCAGAAGAAAACTTGGGTAGCTGAAGAAATCTTTTTTCGAGAAAAGATCCCTACTGCCGTGAAAGCGAGGAGGAAGTTTCCAATGGTGTGTGTCTAGGCCACAGAGTTTTACAGAAGCGAAATACTGATGAAAATCCGCACAAGACAAAACTGGAAGCGTTTGTCATATGATGCTGCAGAAGAATGTAGAAAATTAGTTGACAGATGAAAATGTAAAAATCAAGGGGTACTAAAGAAAAAGAAGAAAGAAAATAATGGATGAGCAGAGAGGTGTGAGGACAAGCTTATAAGAGGTGGGGACAGGTTAGAGGGACATCTGCCTCGGCACAGGCTCGCCAGTGGAAGGGGCGCTACAGGAGGAAGAGCTGAATGGCAAGATTAACACGTGCCTCGGAGAGGCGCTCACCGCCAGTACCTGTACAACGACTCACCACTTTCGAAGAAAGGAAGGCAATGTCGTCCGCCAATCTTCTTCCGAACACTTTAAACGTGTTTTCATGTTTACTCATTAAGGCGATGACCCTCCATCCCCAACCAAAAATCATTTCAGTAAAAGCGTTTACATTTTCACGTCTCCAGATTTCTCAGTTAACTTTCAGGGAATAAAGTAAAATGACAACTGAGTGTCTAGTAAAACCCAGGAAATTGTAGAATCTACAAGTTGTTTTAACACATATTTCTCAGTTAACTTTCAGGGAATAAAGTAAAATGACAACTGAGTGTCTAGTAAAACCCAAGAAATTGTAGAATCTACAAGCTGTTTTAACACAGTATTCGTTTCAGTTTCTTGAGTTACAACTGCCTGTTGTATATAGGATAGTGACTTAAAAAGTTTCTATTATTAGGTGCGATTGGACACTGCTGGATCACCCAAAGTTTTTTGATTCATATGCCCGAGTTTCAATGCAGCTCTCAATATTTCTCCGTTAATTATCTTGCTTTCTGAAGCCCATTATGTTACTTTTATCCGGGGTTTCATTCGCCGACTGCACTTTCCATCTATCATTTGTTTGTTTGCATTAGTTTCCCTCCAAACCTTTCGTGGACTTCATTTGGGCTTTTGCTAGTTCTTCCTAGTTCTTCTTTGATTTGTTTAATTCAGGGTATAATTTCAATCGTTCTATGTACGTTAATATTTCGTGGGTAAATCTTGTTAAAGGCTGTGTGTCGATGTGTCCACAACATTTTAGTGTCCATTTTCGAATGTCTGCTAGAGGTTGAACAATTGATCAGTTGTTTTCCGGGATTTTTGTCTATAGCCATCTTCCGTTCTGTTTTTGTCGAGAATCTTTCTCTTAATTTTGCTATGTTCTTTCAGAATGTTTCCCATGTCACCTTCCGTGTTAAGTGTGAGAGTTTCGCTGGCGTTCAGGCTTCTGTTTTGATACTCGTGTCGAAACTGACTCACGTTAGACGTCAACGGAACAGCACGCAGTGCCAGGCGGTGTCACCTTCAAGTGATAGCGTGGTCAGACAAGAGTGAACGTCGGCTCTACGTCCCCTACATTAAGGAACTACCAATGATAAAGTTTACCAACGGTCACATAAAAGTACATATGAATTTTCTTAATAGGTTTGGTTTGGTAAACTGCTGATATTTGTAACAACACAAAAAAGTCATCTAAATATATCAAAACATGTACATTTATTCGCATACAGATACATCAAACAGTATTTATAAAGCAATACATTGAGCAACGTTAAGTTATTCATAGTGCATTTTTTTTCTTTCTAAGTATCAGATAATGTAAAAAATAGCTGGTCTTTACCTATTCAACAGAGCGTAATTTTTCACTGGCAAAAATGGTGAGAAGTACTTCATAAATTTGTTTTCCTCATTATACACAGTGTAGGCCTTTTCTCTACCCAGGTAGTGTGAAACCTAAATCATTTTCGTTTTCACATATCTAGGTCATCTCCTCTGGAAAGATAATCAAAGGAAAAAATGGTTAAAAAATAGTTCAAATGGCTCTGAGCACTATGGGACTTAACTTCTGAGGTAATCATTCCCCTAGAACTTAGAACTACTTAAACCGAACTAACCTAAGGACATCACACACATCCATGCCCGAGGCAGGATTCAAATCTGTGACCGTAGCGGTCGCGCAGTTCCAGACTATAGGGCCTAGAACCGGTTGGCCACTCCGGCCGGCAGGAAAATATGTCCAAGTCGTGATGGAACATTTGCACTGTCACAAGAAAGAAATGAAACAATAAAATAAAGACTAAGAAGACATGTACGCGTGAAATCCCCTACCGTAAGATGAGTGAGCGCTGAGAAAACAGGGTAACTTCCGACATAAGCAGACGACGACACCTTCCCACCGTTGCCAAAACTGTCAACCCGAGAATCGTTACCTTGACGTCCTGTTCATGGCCATTGTGAAATGTTTTCACTTTCCGTCTTGTGTGATACGAACATGACAGTTCCTGAGTTTTATTCTCGATTTCATCACACTTGTTTGGGCTCTTTTCCTTTCGTCGGACCAGGTTGTTCCGTCTTCTTGGGCTTTGCCCCAGTCGTGAATATTTTGCCTAATCTTTTTTCTATGTCTTTGTGTTATTCCTGCTTCATTCAGGCTTTATTCTGCTACACCGACCCATTTTACTGACGCAGTTTTAGCTTCACTGTATCTTTAGTAAGAAATTACAGTCTTTCTAGTTAACCTGAGTGGTTGCATTCTTTTAATATGTCCAGAGAAATGTAGCTTACGTAAATGTTGGTATACTTTTCAATTTCCTTATTTGCTGTTAGTCCGTATGTTCCTTCTTCTGTATAATTTGAACCTAAGATTTTTCTGATTATTTTTCATTCTGCTATTCAACTTCTTAATTGTTTCTCTATCTGTTTAGAATGGGTGTTTTAGTTTAATAAAGTAATCTGGTTTGACGACCGTATTGTAGAGTCTAGGTTCTGTGAAGCATTTTTCATTGTAAGTATCTTTCGCAAATCTGAAGGATGTTTCCATGTTACGGCAACGAAAATCATAACTAACATTTTCTAGATAGTCTCTTGAATGATTTCGCATAAAGATTTGAACTGAGAAACTCTCCATAATTATGCAAGCCGCATTTTCAGTTTCTTTTTACCAATAATAGGCGGATTTTTTCGTCCTATTTTCATAGGAGGAACGAACATAAGAACTGCAACACCACAAGTTGATTATCTTCATATTTAGTTTCTGGATTTTGGGTGCTAGATTGTTCCTAGATATGTACTTTGTTTTTTGAAATCAGATGTGAATACCTACTCGTTCTCCTGTTTCTCAAAGAATTTTTGTTTTCATATTTATTGATTACATTCATTTATATATTTTTCTGTCTATCATACTGTGCGTGATAGTAATCAGACCGCTATCCACCAGATATATTTGAATCATCCAGTGTATTATTAATTACGTCATTTTTCCATTATTTCGTTATAACTATTAGACAAAAGTTATGTATGTCCCACAGAAACTCAAATCAACTGGATGTTGCGCAACGTCTATACTCTGTTGTTACGTTACAGTTTGTGTATGTTCGGATGTATATTTTTATTGTCACTGTATAAACTTTTTTTTACTTGATGTTGGTCTTCTATTGATCACGCAAATAATTATTTATGATTTAACTTCCAGTTTTTCTAAATAATTTTTCATTCTATCAAAGAGCTGTAAAACTTCCGGTGAATTCTAAATGGTTCAAATGGCTCTGAGCACTGTGGGACTTAACATCTGTGGTCATCAGTCCTCTAGAACTTAGAGCTACTTAAACCTAACTAACCTACGGACATCACACACATCCATGCCCGTGGCAGGATTTGAACCTGCGACCGTAGCGGTCACGTGGTTCCAGACTATAGCCTAGAACCGCACGGCCACACAGGCCGGCTCCGGTGAATTCGCTCCAAACTTCTTTATTGGTTTTCCCTGGAGATGGGAAACTAAAACCTGATGTCGTCAGTCCATAATTTCACGTTCTTCACTTTTCTTCTCTTTCAGATCACTATTAATTTCTTGAAGGCATCTGCAGCAGGTCGATGTTTTCCACTTGACATTTACAAAAACACTGTTATATGTTCTGTTTTCATTCGTGCGCACCAGATAGCCGCACAACATCATTCTGCGTTTTCTTTACATTTAGCTGTTGTGTTCTCTTATAGAGACCATCAGTACTCTTGTCACTGTGTTTTAATGGCCGCAATATTTTTCTTAGGATTTTCCTATCTATCTTTACCGCTTCCCGTTTCTCCTGTTTTCCCTGAGCATGAATATTCTGATTTTGTTAGTGTGAAATAATTATCTAATGTCCCTCGGAAGGAGACCGAGCTACTATTGTTAATATCTTTAACCAACTGAAATGCCATTTCCACCATCCTTGGTCTGACTTATTAGCGTCCTCTCACTGCCTTCTTTACTACTTCATCAAGAAGTTTAAATTTATTGACTCCTTTAGTTTTTCCTTAATCTGTCTACATGAAATTTGCAGCACCTTTTAAGCTTCTACTATATTCTGATTGTGAGTAAGATGTTTGAAGATCGGATTTTTTTTCTCCTGTTCTTTTCAAAATCTTAATTTTTCTCCTGCCATTGTTACGTCGCCAAACATTATGCCAAATCATCGGCATCTGGTGAGTTCTATTGGCGGGTGAGGGGGGAGACAGTAATGAACTGTGATTCACCTCGCCTGGAAGCGAACTCTGGGTCCCCACTTCGGCTGTGCGGTAGTGTGAAAACAAAGAAAGCGCCATCGACACTGCGGGGAACGGGCTTCTTCTGGACGCGGAGCGCCCGCTGTCGACATAGCAGGCTGCAGGCTGCGTGTTTTGTTCGTGTTATCGCGCGCGCGGAAAAGAAGTGTCGCAGCGGCGCGGCCTGAGGCTGGCGAGGTATGCCAGGGTGGACAGTGACGCGCGAGAAATGTCATGACGGCGCGGCCTGGCGGAATGCGATTAGGGCCACTTGCTCGCGCAATCCATTCGGCCGTGTCCACACCGGCGATTCAAAAACACACTGGCGCGTGCCAATATCGCCGACACGCACCTCGCGTACGCCTGCAGGAGCCTGCGCGCCCGCAGCCAGGAATGGCCGCCCCTGCTCCTGAAACAACATCTTCCTATTCACACCGCGCATTCGAATTACAAGCCGTGCATTTTTAAGTTGCTGCCGATCCTGCGCCATTTTGAAATCACTCCGGTGTAAGAGTTGTTACGGGCGTTTCCACAGATATTTTCAATTTCGTTGTTATAATTTTGCAATTATATCGATCTCATACAGTGACTCTTCCTCCAGTATTTTCCGACACGCACGCACACACACACACACACACACACACACACACACACACACACACACAGTGCAAAAGCGAGGCGTAATGAAAGATGTCAAATTTCGCAATCAACAAGGGCTACTGATGAAACAAACCTTCATTAACTACCAGATTCCATCAAGCGATCATCATCAGGGACCATAAAAGCGTATATATCAGTCTGTATGGCAACGTTCCCACTGTGGCGTCAAAAATAAAATACGGGGAAATTCGAAATCAATGTATCGATTACAAACGACTTCAACTTTTTAACGTATAGCAATAGAACGACATCAATTGCAGAGAATGTAGAAGCATGTTCCGAATTTCGACTGGGGTATAGAGGTCTGCTCTTTTTTTCATCAGCAGCTTGCAAACCGTCGTATTAGACGTACTAGCCGTGACGCTGTATTCTGCTCTTGTCCGCCAGTGTCTCCGGACCTGACATCCATATATTTCCATTTATGGGGTTATGTGAAATGCATTGCGTATGTGTGTTGCTTGCAAACAACGTTTCCTAAACACAAAACCCTTATTTCTACTGCTATCGCTTCGGTAATTCCACATACGCTTCAGAACGCATGGCGTCAAGTGAATTATCGCTTAGATGTTGTCCATATAAGCAAGGGGAGTCGTATAGAACACCAAAAACTACGTAAGAGTTTCTTCTAAATTTCTTTTACATTCTCTGTAATTCTTGTCCGTGCACCGGTATGCATGAAATAGTTTTAGCCGTTTGTACTTACTATATTCCTCTTGAATTCCCCTGTACAAAACCATCCTGCGTTACTAAAGCTGCCGTCAATATAAGCTCTTTACTATTAAATACAGTTTTACTGCAACAAGAAGTTTATATCTTTTACTTTTCGTGGTTTAGTAGGAACGTTGTGATATATATATATATATATATATATATATATATATATATATATATATATATAGAGAGAGAGAGAGAGAGAGAGAGAGAGAAGGAAGGAAGGAAAAAGGTAGAAAGAAAGAGATAGGGACAGAGACAGCGATTACCGTCTCGTCTACGAGTAGCCAAGTGATATTACAACTACAAACATTTTTCAGAAGTCCGACCACTTCACAATGTGACATTCTACATGGATGAAAAACAATGATCAGGAACGGTGGAAATAATGATCGAAGTACTCTAATGCTATCAGTCACTCACCGATATCTTGTCACAAGCGAAGCAACAATTAGTTTTCATCGTGGCTCATGTGTTTAGAATTGCTTTAGAGAATCCTAAAGTCTTTGAAAAGTATATCGCTATTTTAAAAATATATTCTTGCTTCGCCGACCGAAGTGGCCGTGCGGTTCTAGGCGCTACAGTCTGGAACCGGGAGACCGCTACGGTCGCAGGTTCGAATCCTGCCTCGGCTATGCATGTGTGTGATGTCCTTAGGTGGTGGTGGTGGTGGTGATGGTTGTTAGTGTTTAACGTCTTGTCGACAACGAGGTCATTAGAGACGGAGAGCAAGCTCGGGTTAAGGAAGGATTGGGAAGGAAATCGGCCGTGCCCTTTCAAAGGAACCATCCCGGCATTTGCCTGAAACGATTTAGGGAAATCACGGAAAACCTAAATCAGGATGGCCGGAGACGGGATTGAACCGTCGTCCTCCCGAATGCGAGTCCAGTGTGCTAACCACTGCGCCATGTCCTTAGGTTAGATAGGTTTAATTAGTTCTAAGTTCTAGACGACTGATGACCTCAGATGTTAAGTCGCATAGTGCTTAGAGCCATTTGAAGCATTTGTTTATTCTTGGTTCAACAACTTGATTGACACATTAGGTTCCCATCTGTGTACTATCGTTCACCGAAAACCTCGTTCTATAATCTTGAACCCTTCTCTAAATAAAAGAAGTGTTAGGTATTAGCTATTCACCCTATACATTTGACATATTATGTGAAAAAATATGATGAAAGCTGAACTCCACTAGCACCCATAGGAATGGCGTTAGTAGGATGAAGCAGAACTCCTCTACGTTTGAGAGAATTTCAGTCAAACATGATGGACATATGACTCAATACCTGACATGTTGCTTTGGGTGAAGACCTCGGAAAAGGGTAGCAAAAAAATTTTAAAGCCACCTGTATTTGTTCAGGATTCATAGTTTTTGGGGTTACTAGGCTGACTTCTGATAGTCTGGTTATTTAAATTCACGGGGATCCAAAGGAACGAATAATATATGTGCGAAAACTTTGAAAACGATTAGAGTGTGCTTGTGTTTGTAATGTATGGACTCTCAACTACGGTGTTATCAGTGCCTAAGCAAACGCACTGAACTACTTCCACATTTATAAAAGAACTTACTGTGTGAAAAGTAATTTACTCGTTATGCTTATCCAGTACGGATATTTTAGAACCGTGACTGTATATTGGATGTAAATAAGTTATATAGAACTGCAACCAGTCACTTTTTTTTTAATAATAATGCATTATTCCATGAACCGGTTTTCGAACCTTTTCAGGTTCACCTTCAGATGGTTTCGGGAGGATCCGGGAAGTTACATCATTACTGATAGTAGCATAATGCTGGATGCTGGTTCTATGGCAGAAAGATGGGTCACACTTTGATGTATCGCCATCACTATAGCTTATCTGTCGATATGGATGTAAATTTAGTTTTTACTTACTGCGACAGTAATATTACTATTATTATTAAAGTTGATTCGGACTACACGAGTAGGGTAAAAATATCAATAAAGACAGATTAACGAAATATGTTGTGTTACTCGACGGAAGGACCTAAAGGTATTAGTCTTACTCGCTAAAACAAATTAAAATTAAAAAGCAGTAAGATTCATCAAAACATTTCATTAGCACTTTTAAATGACACATTACGTTCGGTAATATTTTGAAACATACCATTAGCAATGTATCAGCTGAGCCAAGAAGGTCTTCCAGATATCTCATATGTGAGCACAAGTAATAGCTGCGAAAATATTTTTAGGTATTAGGACACACAGCTTCCCTTGCAAAAACTATGCAGATAAATTGTGTGTTAAAATTAAGCCACTGCTGCAGATGAGGTTTGATCTGGCATACATAATATATTCCGTTCTCATATCTCTCTTTTCTCAGAAGAGTTGTAACTTTTTAAAAATAAACGTTTCACAAAATAACGAACTGAATGGGAGAGCTGAGACGATGTAGCCCAGTCACGTTTCCCAGGTGAAAGCAAGCTAGTGCTAACAGGAGGTTGTGGCACAACAGACAATAAGACATGTTTACTACTTAAGTCTAGAACGTAACTGGAGTAGGGTCCCACATGAGTGGATTGGGGTACAAGTCGTCTTCCGGTCGTAGGAATCAAGATTTCTCTAAAAACATAAGATAAAAGCCGGATTGGTTTCTTCGTAAAGGTCTTGACTGAAGTTCCGCGCCATCTTGCCGTCCTCATCCAGTCCATCCTTGTGATTCATCAGCAATAATCTCGTCGGGGACGTTAAATTCTATTTTCCTCCGTTGTTTATAGCATTTAAATGAATGCATTACACACCTGCTTCCCTAATCTCTATCATTTCTCCTTATGGTTAGGTCTGCGAAGAAATGTAAAGAAATCTTAAAACATTCTGCAGACCGAGTAACTTATTAAACTTATGTGATATGTGTGCTGCGAACTAGACAACAGCCATGAAGGGAAATGCCTGCGAGAAATTCTAGCAACGTTTAAAGTCGTTTCATCGGCATTCCTTATTATGTATCATAAACTAAATATGATCTTTAATGTTTGGTACGTGTTTACTTTATATACAAACGTAATCATAAAGCACAAGTATTTACTGAAGGCATGATAAAATATATTTATGAAATTTGTACGGAATATGTTTTTGCCACGCATTTCACGGCTGAGCGTTTAATAATTGCACACAGCTGTTGTTATGTACTAAGAAACAGAGAAACACTTCAGTGCTATCAAATGTTCCCTGCAACGACAGAAAATAAACCCACACATATACAAATGAATGTCAGCAGATAATATAAGGATATAATCCTCGCATACACAAATTAACTTGGTTGCCACGCCAGTGTCAGTGATGTGACAAGATAATTACGACCTTTATATTCTTCCACTGTATGGAGCTTACTGGAAACCGTTCCACTGGAAATAGTTACGATCAAGGATGTAAAGAGACTTATTCTTAGCCATTTAGTTTTAAACAACGAACATGCAGTTTTTTAGGACATTTAGCTTCTTATTTCTACGGGCCTAAATCCTTTTAAGTTTATAGGTCCAGTATTTCTCTAAATACACCATATTGTATAGGTTGTCTGTAATTTTACGCTCCCCAGTTTCCACAAAATGTAAAATTAACAAATTGTCACAAGCTAAAACACGGATGCTGTTACTATTCTTCGCTACAAAGCTAGTCAACGGACACGTAGCGTTATCGAATCTGTACTCAGCCGCGAATCGCACGGGGCGTATAATATTTCACAGAAACTCTTTTGTCATTAGTTTCAGAAGTTTAGTACCACAATGTGATTTTTAGTAAAACAAGTTATCGGAGATGAATGGTCTTTTACACTGAAATATATATACAGAACTACTGATACTGCAAAATATCTTAGGGACATTTTTCTATTTCATGATAAACCTTTTATGAGTATTTTTAATTAAAAGTAGCAAATTTAATTCTTCTGCCTCCATTAAGGCCCCGGCTCTATTTATAGGCCCACATCACACAAAAGGAATGCCCATGAATTTTATCATCTAGTACAGTGTATCAACCAACGGCCTTGCCGCAGCGGTAACACTGGTTCCCGTTAGATCACCGAAGTTAAGCGCTGTCGGCCTGGGCTAGCTCTTGGATGGGTGACCATCCGGTCTGCCGAGCGCTGTTGGCAAGCGGGGTGCACTCAGCCCTTGTGAAGAAAACTGAGGAGCTACTTGACTGAAAGTCTCGGAAACTGACATACGGCCGGGAGAGCGGTGTGCTGACCACATGACCCTCAATATCCGCATCCAGTGACGCCTATGGGCTGAGAGGATGACGCGGAGGCCGGTCGGTGCCGTTGGGCCTTGATGGCCTGTCCGGGAGGGGCTAAGTTTTTGTAGAACAGTGTATCAGTATACGTCTCCATATATCGTACGTAACAAATGCTCATAGAAGAGTGATGCATGCACTTCTTCGGGACATTCGGAAAATCGCTGAATATCTAATCTATCGTTGTACAATTATTACTCATTATTACAGTGCTAAATTTTCCTTTTCAGTACAAGTGATATTGCTTGGCCGATGCCATGCTATTAAATGATAGTCCCTTGACTTCAGTGTAGTTCAACGTAATTCAGAGGTATAGTCCGATTTACCTAAATTTATAAAGGTTTTTAAACTGAGAAACCGTTGTGTGTGTGGGAATGTATGTGTGTGTGTCTGTGTGTTTGTGTTTGTGTGTGTGAGGTGTATAATATTTAGATTTGAAGATAATTACATGCATTAACTGCAGCAGATAATACCGATATTTTTTTGAATGACAAGAAAAGCGGTAGATGCTGAAAAACCATATAAACTTAACGAAGACAGGCCATTCAGGATATTTTGTCAGCACTGCTGACTCCATTTAGGTTATTTTGAAATCTAGCACAAGAGAAATGATTTTTTAGAAAATAGCAAATTATAAAATACTGTAAAAATTATTACCTTTGTTCCGTTTTTTTTAACATTGTTTTCTGTGAATACGTTCGTACTACCTTATTTATTATACGTTACAGCATGGTTTTAAAGATTGCTATCGCTATTTGCGGCATGTTTTCTGTGCTTTCTGTTGCCGTTTTTCTCGGCATACATCATGTCATCTGCAACTGGGTGCGGGTGTTAATAAACAAATACATAAACGTGAACTTTTGTATGTCAGAGCTATACAATTGGGATTGCATAAGTTTCGTGGATGCAGTTTTGGTATGCACTAGGCTGTTACTTAGTTAGTCGTATACTCAGGTATGTTGGATAGCGTGCAGCTAATTTTATACATCTTGAAAAAGCAAGGGATCCCAATAACATTCAGAACAAACAACATAGTTTGAAAAAGGCTAAGACCAGACAAAAGAAACTCAACCAAATTCACCAGTGCTGGAATGTACCAACTGACATGTAACTCCTGGCAGGCTCAATACATAGGACAAACAAGGAGAAATTTCCGAACGAGGTACACAGATCACATGAGAGCTCTAAAGAGTGACAGCACACATTCCACTTCCTCAGAACACCTAATGAACGAAACAATAACCCCACTAATATCGAAAGTGATATACACATCCTGAAACGCCACAACGTTTTATACTGACACTAACAATAGAAGAAAATTACTACGTATAAAAGGCTACAGTGGAAGGGATAAACGCTATAAACGTAAACACAACACTTTGCAACAACACACTCTTCACCGCTCTGAGAGAACTGACTTAAGGCATAAAACAGAAAGCAGACACACACACACACACACACACACACACACACACACACACACACAAAAGAACTACTCCCCTATCACACACAGAGACATACGTATGGAACAGAAGTTGCCAGAACGCCCGCTACATTTTCATAGCCTTCTCGCAACAGGCGATACATTTATAGCGACACACGGAAACAACAAAATGACGTAACGTTTTGGGTTATGAACGAAGTGTGAAAGTTTTTTTTTGTGTATAAAATTAGCTGCACGCCGTCCAACGAATGGGAGTGCACGACGAACTAAGTAGAAGGCTAGAACACAATAGAACTGTATCCATAACACTAACTCAATCTCAATTTATAACACTGACTTGCATAAGTTCACGTTTTTGTATTTGTTTACTAACAGCCGCTCACTCAGTTGCAGATGACTTGATGTATCCCCAGAAAAACAACAGAAAGCACAGAAAACATGCCTAAAATATCGATAGCAATATTAAAACCATGCTCTAACGTATAATAAATGAGGTAGTACGAAAGTGTTCACAGAAAACAATATTTTTAAAAAAAAACAGACAGTATACATTTAATAATGTTTTACAGTATTTTATAATTATGCTATTTTCTGCATGTTTTAAATTTAAAGAAGCCACTTACGATGGCGTATTTGCCACTGAATTTAGTTTGGGTAATAAGTAAATAACAAAAAATGTTTTGCATCAAGGCGGATTGGCTGGTTGATCTGGGAGAGGGGACCAAACAGCGAGGTCATCGGTCACATCGGACTGGCGAATGTTGGGGCAGTAAGACGGCCTTGCCCTTTCAAAGGAACCATCGCGGCATTTGCCTGAAGCGACTTAGGGAAATCACTATAATCTAATTCAGGATCGCCGGACGCTGGTTTTAATTGTCGCTCTCTCGAATCCGAATACAGTATGTTAACGACTGCGCCACCTCCCTCGGTCATCAAGGCGGACTTAAAGTTCCCATATTGTTGTTAGTTCATGTCCATTTAATAGTTCATGCAGGTCACTTCAAGCCTCATTTGACAATACAGACGTTTGTGAGAAAAATATCACTAGGTAGCTGAAATGTGTAAAACAAAATCAAGTCATTACACACGTATTTACATCATTTAAAACCAGAGAGCGAGTTCCCGAACGACTCCCCATCGTTCTCTAAAGATAATGCTTGATTGCTGTAGTTCTTCATCCCCTTCTCTCCTGATTTCGCTAGTTGCTCGTATTGCCTCAGTTAATACTACTGACCACTTTGTAAATGTAGTACTTGCCACAGCCCAAAAATATCCTATAGCAGTTGATCGTTGGAGTTTTCCAATATCGACAATACTTTTGTGTTTCTTCTCCATTTCTGCATCTCTCTTGCTTCCTGGTTTTTTGTTTTTACAAGCTTTTTTTCCTTTTTTACGAAGGTGCTTGTTCAGTAGGTAACCTATATCTCAGATACTTACTTATTTAGGACTGTGATATTCTTCATGTCATTTTGTCACTGATATTCTGTTATAAAATAAATTGGATTTTATTTGACTTAAAAAAATTTCTATTATTGTGTTCGTTCTGGAGTTGGTGTTCGATTTATCCATGGCCATAATTTCGCTTTAAATGTATTCGTTTTATCTTACATACGATTAGGTAATATCTACCTCCTTAAAATACATATCCCACTCGGGCAAAAAAAATAGGTTGTAAAATGAGTCGAAAAAGGGCATCTTTAATTTATTTCACTGAAAAACACGTGCGAAGTGTCCCAAGTAGACACTGAAATCTGGGTTCCCAGAACAGAGCGGATCAGGTTGTGGAAAGGGGCCAAGGTCAGTTACTGTTAGTTATATAAGAACACCCAACTTTATTGCTCAAACCAATGCACAATTTTCTCTTTAAAACAACAAAGATCAATTCACGGCTAAAGGCCCAAGTAAATTCTCCAGAATAAGTTCAAATGATTACTTTTAAAACACCAGGATTTAGAATAACGGCTGAAGGGCTTACTTGAGTAACATTTCAATATCTTCTCGGCTAAAGGCCGAAATAATATTTCAGATCATCTATGGAAATTGCTTAGAAGCCAAGCATTTACAATTTTCGGCTGAAGGCCATATTAAGGAAAATTCAAATAAATTCTTCGGCTGAAAGCCCAATTATTTTTTTTTACGTAATAAAAGAGATTCTTTAAAGATAAGCTTTTAGACGGTACAAAAAGTCCTAAGAAAATGAAGTATCTTGTGGGTTGGAGGCCCAAACAATTACTCAAGAATAATTAAAGATCACCTTATGACAAACATTTACAGAACACTGCTGAAGGCCGTTTCAAGAATTCAAGATAGTTAATGTGAAACCTTGCAGACAAGGATTTACATATTAAAGTCACAGATTCTGAAACAAACACGGTTGAATGCCTAAATACAGATCAACAATAATTTTAAATAAAACGCGGTTGAAGGCCTAATCTTAAAACAGTTCTCATGAAGTCGGCTGAAGGCCATATACTAAACATAAAACAGACAATATTAATACACGGCTGAAGGCCTGGCACAGTACCTGCGACCAAATAAAATGACAATCACAAACAACAAACAGTGGTGCTCAGAACTGTTCCCAGGGTCGGCCTGGGGAGGAAACTCCGACAACCGTTTACGTGAGACAGGCAGCCAACCGTAACACTAAACAATCGGGTGGCAGCACGACCTAGGGACGGCTGAAGAACCAACCAGCAACCTGATCAATTCCCTCCTCGCTGCTCTGTCGCAACCGACCGACTGACTACTCAAGTACGCAGGCAGCATTCATCAGCTCAGTGGAAATCACAGTAGCTACACACAGTTCTACGTTAACACACTTGCACAAGAACTCGAACAATCGTAAAAGCAATCACTGTGGAACAACAAGGACGAATGAATTCGACACACAGAGAGTTTCCACAAGCGGTCGGCGACCAAATACACGTCGTCCGATGAGGCGACCGACCTAACGCCAACACAGGTCGTTCCCCCTCAAGTTCCGTGTGTCGGCGACGGTCGGGAGAGTCTTGGCTGTTCGAAGCTGACTGCCGCTCCAACCCATCTCAACTCCATGTCCGTTCGGAACTCGGAGACACGGCGACCCGGGCACCCTGGCTCGGACCTATCTTTGCAGAGGTAACTCTTGCCCACTGGCCACGAGATCTCTGCACAAGGAAGGAACCGACCAACGTCCGGCAAGATGGACAAGTGACGAGGCCCAGAAACGGTCAAAAGACCAAATACACGTCGCCCGATGAGATGACCAACCGAACGACCGACCAACGGTAGTCCCGCTCCAATCTCCTCCCATCGGACAGTTCATGTGTGTCGCGAGCGGTCGGCGAGCACTGGCTGTCCGGATCTCAATGGCTCTCAGTCCCCGACTTCATTGCTGCTGCGTCCGGACTCTACTCCCAACTGAACTCAAGACAGACGACGACCCGGAAATACTAGTGGTGGCTCCAGAGTTGATACGACAGTGCACTTATCGATAAGCGCTGCTGCTGCCACTGACGGGCAAGCAAACCAGCAACCTAGTGACGCCAGTAAATCGAATTAAAGAAAAAACGAGGTGACAAAACCACAACGACAAGAGGTTGAGCAATAAACGGCATGACCTCCATCCGCACACGGCTCAGATACTGTTGGCAACATTCCATTACGTTGGGACACTTCACACTTAAGAACCCTTCTTTGTGGAGAATCTTGGCCACCTCAGTATGTCTTGCCTATCGTACATATCTATCCACAGGTGCAAAAATTCTTTGAGTCAGGAGGAGGCCTGTAGCGAAACCGTATTTTGGACACTGGCTCCTCTTCGTGTTTGGCGAGAGCTGTACATTAAAGTTGATGCAAGGAGTATTGCTTCATCTTTGAAAACCACCTGTAAACTGCAGTAACCTCCTACCAGAACACATACAGACGATTGTGTACTGTTTTACAAGATAGTGTCACAATCGTCGATACAACAATCACGGCAGACATGAGCGGTTTACAATTGCACGTGCATCCATTCGTGCAAGATGTGTTATGTTCTTGTTGTGGTCTTCAGTCCTGAGGCTGTTTGATGCAGCTCTCCAAGCTACACTATCCTGTGCAAGCTTCTTCATCTCCCAGTACTTACTGCAACACACATCCTTCTAAATCTGCTTAGTGTATTCATCTCTTGGTCTCCCTCTACGATTTTTACCCCCCACGCTGCCCTCCAATACTAAATTGGTCATCCCTTGATGCCTCAGAACATGTCCTACTAACCTGTCTCTCTTTTTGTCAAGTTGTGCCACATACTCCTCTTCTCCCCAATTCTATTCAATACTTCATCATTAGTTATATGATCTACCCATCTAATCTTCAGCATTCTTCTGTAGCACCACATTTCGAAAGCTTCTATTCTCTTCTTGTTCAAAATATTTATCGTCCATGTTTCACTTCCATACATGGCTACACTCCATACAGATACTTTCAGAAGCGACTTCCTGACACTTAAATCTATACTCGATGTTAACAAATTTCTCTTCTTCAGAAATACTTGCCTTGCCATTATCAGTCTACATTTTATATCTTCTCTACTTCGACCATCATCAGTTATTTTGGTCCCCAAATAGCAAAACTCCTTTACTACTATAAGTGTCTCATTCCCTAATCTAATTCCCTCAGCATCACCCGACTTAATTCGAGTACATTCCATTATCCTCGTTTTACTTTTGTTGATGTTCATCTTATATTCTCCTTTCAAGACACTGTCCATTCCGTTCAACTGCTCTTCCAAGTCCTTTGTTGTCTCTGATAGAATTACAATGTCATCGGCGAACCTCGAAGTATTTATTTCTTCTCCATGGATTTTAATACCTACTCCGAATTTTTCTTTTGTTTCCTTTACTGCTTGCTCAATATACAGATTGAATAACATCGGGGAGAGGCTACAACCCTGTCTTACTCCCTTCCCATCCACTGCTTCCCTTTCATGCCCCTCGACTCTTATAACTGCCATCTGGTTTCTGTACAAATTGTAAATAGCCTTTCGCTCCCTGTATTTTACCCCTGCCACCTTTAGAATTTGAAGGAGTGTATTCGAGTCAACATTGTCAAAAGCTTTCTCTAAGTCTACAAAAGCTAGAAACGTAGGTTTGCCTTTCCTTAATCTTTCTTCTAAGATCAGTCGTAACGTCAGTATTGCCTCACGTGTTCCAACATTTCTGCGGAATCCAAACAAGATGTGTTATAAGCTTGCTTATTCACTTCCGGCCATTGTTTCCTGATCTCTTAATGTGTGGAGGTGCTATGTGGCTAAGGATAGAGAGCCAGAAAGTATGAATTCTTCTAAGCTACCCTGTGTTTATACACAAAGTCTGTCAGAGAATCTTCGACATATTATTTCTAGTTGATTAGAAGCCATCTTGTGAAGATGAATGATCGGTCTGGTACTACCCCTAGAAATCTGCTATTCGCTTATCGAATAGATCCATACATCCATATTTGCAAGTAGACTGTTAAGATGAAATACGATTACTTTGTGTTAATGCAGCTTGATTGAAACATTGAAGGAAGATCAGGGGTAATGTGTAGTCAACGACGGCAGATGGAGCACAGGCTTGGATTAAGTAAGAATGCGGAGGAAATTGGCAGTGTCCTTTCAAAGAAACCATCCCAGTATTCTTATAATCATGGAAAACGTAAATCTGAATGGCCAGATGGATATTAGAACCGCCGTCCTCCCAAATACGAGTCGAGGGCGTTATTAGTGCACCAGCTCGCCCTGTAGCCCTTGGCCGCACCCTCCAGTTACTAAACCTCTACCTGAAGAGTAATAAACCTTTGGTCGGAATAGATTCCATAATTTCTAGCTTCTCGTGGCTTGCTGCAAATTTAAGTGTCAGAATATTCGAATTTACTTGATATAATCTAGGGCGTGTCTGCTGTGTGATAAGCTTAACAGCGAACACAGATCATTGTTAAAGACCAACACTGAGTTTATTTTGAGAACTCATCTTGTTGCCCATTACCGCTTGAAAACATGTGTATCCTAACACTGCACTGCCCTTGTTTCCATACAGTGTGTGCAGCGAACCGTAGGCTGTTCGTATCTTGTGAGTGGTAACGGCACCACTTGAACCAGGCCACCATTAAGTTGTCCTCACACAGAAAACCGAAGCTAGCATTCAGGACATTTATAATGACTCAACATGGAATTTCACAGTACGAAGTCCGCATTAAGTTCCGTCTGATTGCAACAATGTGCTGCGAAACGTGAACCAACGCAGCGCAAGATGCTTTCCCACTTCACAGACAGAATCGAGGAGATATCATGCTGGATATGACGCGATATTTGTTGCATTTTGTAGAAGATCGTGCAATCAATGAAAATAGGCAGTTTGAAGGCACTAGCTCATTCAAGATGTACAGAAAACGCGTCGTTTTTGCTATGATTTTTTCAGTAATATCCCAGGAGACTGTCCGTCTGATATTAGAAGTGCTGTCATGTCACTGAAAGGGCAACTGACTCAGTTGGAATGGCTAAAACCGATTCAAAATTATTTAAAAATATGGAGATAAGTTTGTTGTACAACCAACAAGTTATATGAAAACTCTTTACTCTCATTCAATCGATGTTTGAATTTTAAGACTACCGCTAGATAAGTCGCTGAAGAAACAATACCACGGAACAGACATTTATGGATCGTATCGTGGTGGATTTTCATATTGGATTGGATACAAAACGTAGACGTGTTGCCCTTGTTAGGCGTGAACATTGTTCCATTCTGCTGTGTTTTAATCACATCGTTGAAACTCCATATTTGCACTTTGATGACAACAAATTTCTGTTTTGTATACATGTTACTCTCTTAGTATTTCAAGTATGAAATATATTTATTCAAGCAAATGTTTAATATTTGAGGTAATACTACATCATTTGTGACTGTTGTGAACATGCTGGTGATAATCATGTGTTACAAAGTATTTTTTCTATGGTAACTTGTGTGATAATCACCTGTTACAAAGTACTTCTCATATTCTAACTTGTGCTTCTCTGGTCCTTACATTCGTTAACCTTCAGAAATCGTTTGTACGCAAATTGATATTTACACGAATGAATGTCCTTGTTGGGTTGTAGAATTGACGCCTTCGTGTTTTTGAATAACTTTTATGTTGTTTTAAGCGTTGCACGTGGGAAGTATAAAAATGTGGAATAAGAATATAAACTACTCCACATTTTTTAGTTTACCATGTCTGTGTCATTTCCACTGACTATGTACACTGAAAACTTAGTTTAAAATGAAGTTGTGGCAACAAACAATCCGTCAATCCGAACTTTATGCTGCGTGAACATACATTGATGTTTCAGTTTGAGGTTCCATGTGAAATTATCAAATATACTGTGCGCGTAGGAGGGCCCCCTATTTTTTCCACGTATCTCCATTCAGTCCACGGATGGTATGTTCGAAGAACAACTCTCGATAAACATAAATCTCCTTATAAACTCTAATTTCTCGGATTTTCTCTGTTTCGTCGTGAGAGTTATGTGGTAGAAAGCATTAAGTTACCAAACGCTTCTTGGAACGTATTTTACCGAAATTTCAAAACCAAACTTCTCCATGATGCAGAACGTCCCTCTTGTGGCCACTGCCATTGAGGATTTGGTTTGGTTCTCCTTAATACCCTCGAGCTTACTAATAGATCACGTGATGAAACGTGCCGCTCGTTGTTGGATCTTCTCTATCTCTTACATTAATCCAGTCTGGTAATGTATACCTACTGATAACAATTACACAAAAATCGGTCTTCCGAGTGCTTTTAAACTCGCTTCTTTCGTGGACGAATTACATTTCGTTATGATTCTTCCAATAAATCTCCGTATATCGCTTAGTTCAATGTGAACATTTCACATTAGGTCTCTCCGCATGGTTACTCCTAGCTATTTTGTAATTGTTACTAATTTCAGCGATTTGTAGTCAACAGTGTACACGAACGGTAATGCATTTCGTTGCCTATTTGTGTGAAATTTAAATTTATTTACGTTCAAGCTAACTGCCAGTCCTTGCACCAAGCTTCGATCGTCCGCCGACTTTACTGTATTCCTCTACTGTCTTCCTAGAGACAAACGTATTATCTACGAATAGACTCATGGAGCTTCCGACGATATCAATTAGATCATTTAGATCTATTGTATACGGGAACGTTTTTGTAGAAATTATATGTCCATTTTATCCTGTTAGTAACAAATTGTTGATTAGCGTCAGAAAGCAGTTCCTGAAACCAGTCTCTTAGCTTTCCGATACTCGGAAACTTCACATGTTTTGGAAAACGACAGTGTGGAGCTCTATGGAACACTTTCCTGAAGTCAAGGAATACATCAATATAGCCGACCTTATATAGTGCTCTCTAAATTTAATGGACGAACAGGTTGAGCTGAGTTTCGCTACATTTCTGTTTACAGAATCCATGTTCATTCGATTATTTGTTTGCGTTGGAGTATCAGAGATTTTTCTCCTGGGAGGGCAATTGGTAAATTTTAATATTTTTTTAGCGTATTAGCGCATTAGTGCCTTCACAATTACCTTCAGAATTTTTTCCGCAAATCTGTGAGAATTGCTAATGAAGATAACGCAGCTATATCACGCCCATTATGCTTGCCTGACAAGATGCCGTTAGAGAACGCTGTACGTCTGATCGTCTCTGAGCGACCACCGGCTACGGTGGAGTCTACACCCACGTTCGCTTTCACGTTGCGGCTTTAGACCTCCTTGTACATATCACATCGCTATTACACTGCAATTTTGTTTAAGAAATTTAATCTCTTCCGGTCGTCGGTTGTAGTTCTTTTTCCGTCGTTTGTGCAAAGTGTATGTTCTCGTAGGCATAGCATGAGATGTACGGAGGTACTAGGAAAGGCACGGCTGGCCACATGGCGTGTTGCCCTTAGCGCGGCGGCCGTGTCCAATGAAGCGGGCAGCTGTTTTCCACCTGACCTACGGCCAACTTCCTGTGGCGTGCTATTTACGCGTACACACACATACGCTCACACATACTCATACACACACACTTGCACCTCTTACCTGCAGTTAATTAACTTCTGTGCAAAAGTGTCGCCCATCCTGTTAGAGAAGCATATCTATGCGTGTAACTCTCTGCAGTTAGCGCACTGATATCGGCCTTCTTCCGGTTAGGAAATGCAGTTACACGGCAATCTCCACTATTTATGATTACTCTGAAAAGAAAAAAATGCGATTTCGAGCACTGGTATTACTGAGCTCTGTCATGAGGGCATGAAAATTACCAAAAGTCTTTCACGAGTGTCAAGTGAGTGTCAACAGGTAGTGGTAGTACCCTCTATAGCCTCATATTTACAATATTAGTCTCATATTCACTAATTTAGTGGGTACCGTGGTATAGCTACTAGATATATCTGGGGGTCTATTTTGTTGTGATAAATGCACCTAGGTGCACAAAGATGAATCCATAAAAATGCTTGGAAATCATTTGCAATAAAGTATTCAACAAACCGAGCAGTTTGTTACGCTCCAAATAAAAATATTTTCTGTTTACTTATGCCGGCAATGAGCATCCTACAGTAGTCTTACTTTATAGATGTTGGAATCATTTCTTCGTATTTCACCAATAATAAATATCCTCTAATTCAATATCTAACCAGACTACGTAGAGTCCGCTCTATATCTTGGGCACATAAAATTATAATTTAAACAACATTTTATATGTAAAGAGAACGAAATGCGGCCACCTGTTTACTGTGGTAATCTCAGTCTCTGTTTGGGATGACTCAACAATATTAGATAAACGGCAGTGAGAATATTTTTCCAGAAAACAGACACCTTTTTGGAGAGACATCTGATTTCTGCTCATAGGAGACTAAAAATGAAAATAATAACTCATAAGACAAGTTTGTTATGGTGGGCTTCTATAAACATATTCGTTTATAAACAAAACGACAAGTTTGTGCTGCATCGTTGATTGTATTTTACTCATATTAATCCCAAATTTTAAACATTTAATGTCTTGAATTTTTACATTAAACAAAATAGTAAACACAGATAATTATACATTTTCAGACGAGAAACACAAAATCATCAGTTCAGCCGCCTACGTGACACAGGGAGGGACATAATATAATAGCTACAAATTAGCCAAGGAGAATTATATTTTGTCAGATTTTGTTAGAAAACTCCTACAAACAGTTTCAGAACGGACTCTACGAATTCAGCCTGGAATATATTGCTTGTAACAACAGCCGACACTGTGCCTTGTGCACAATAATTATTCCTCTTCTCCGAAAGGAACAGGAAGAAAAGCAAAAGTGTGACACCATAAAAAGTACTGTCTTCTGCATACTGTGTAGTGATTTTCAGACGTAGGCCTAGATTTAGGAAATGAAGGCAAGTGAGTACAAGAAACAAAGTGTAACATTATTAGTTCTCCACACCTAATTTCTTCCTCGTTTCGAAAAAAAACATACAACAGAGTATTCCACGTGTCACAAAATGAACATAATCTCTTGAAATCCCTAGAACGAAGACGACGAAAATAAAGCGAATTTAGTATCATACTGCTACCACGACATCTGTGATGCAAAGCAAGAACATCGGTGCTGCCCGTTGCCATCGCTAGCGTTCCTGATCTTGCCGGTGGCAAGAAGTTGAGCGATGCAGCCGCCTCCTATTCGTAATGAACCATTCACTGAATCCAGACAGGAGACTGTCAGTGACTAGCAGTGCACGTTCTTGTGTTGCCACTACATTCGTGGAGTCATCTAGTGCGCCTTGGTTCTCATTCGGTACAGCATTTCAAGTTGCATACTATCGGGAACTCTGTAATTTATTTGAAGTTTTAGTCTTCACAATCCTCTGTCCAGTAAAAGGTGGACCGTAGTTCTTTCCATAATTTGACTGAGCGATGAAGCGCAGCTGTTAAGGCTCGAATATCGCATTGGGAGGCATCAGCGCAGAAATTTATATCCTGCCATCGAGATTCAGGATTTCCATGTTTTCCGTAATTCATTGCAGGCTAACGCCGTGCGGTAGTGAGACATTGGAGTCCCCTTCCGGCCACCTAGCTTTAGGTTTCCCAAAACAGTTCAACGCAAATGCCAGGACAGCTGCTTTGGAAACGCCATTGTTGGTTTCCTTCACCATCCCTACCACGTTCCTCTCTGATGACCTTGTTGTCGGCGGGTCTTTAAGATCAAATCTTTCGACCTCTTTCTTTTCCTTATTCTATAAGCTGTAACCTACCTGTCGTAGCTATTCCAGATGACAACCCTGACTCACCCCCCCCCCCCCCAAATTAATTCCACATTCTTTTACATACAACTTCATGTATCGTACCTTCACCAAAATTTCTTACCTGCAGTTACCAGGAGCCCCAACGATCAGAGTAGAACAACTCACTTCGCCATCATCATGTCACGAATTCATCGCTGTTTTATCTCTTTAAAACTTATTTTATTTTATTTTTATCAAGCAAAGATAATTTGGCCGCTTTGAGAACTTACCCTACAGGGGGAATGTAAATAATCGACATAAAAAAAAGAAAACCTTATTATTCATCGTTCCCTTTCCTATTCCATTCAGGCGTGCAACGAAAGAGACGTAGCTGCCTGTATATCTCCACACTCTCTTACTTTGTCCTCTTCGTCCTCAGGCGCAGTATATGATCGGCAAAAGAATCTGGGATACCCACTATTGAGTGTCAATTTTCTAAATTAATTGTCACCATGGACGAAAGAAAACAATCTCTTTTCTCGCAAGAATTACCATTCAGGTTTCCTTGCCACGTCTGTAGCCCGTTATGACGAGTAAACAATTCGCACAATCCTGGCAGCAGACGTTCATACCTTATCTTCTACTGAGAATGAAACACTCCTAAGCATCATTTATGATGTATCCCTGTAACTGCGCAATATTTTCCCATATTCTGCCATACATTCATTTTATTCCTAATTTTATATAGTATATTCTGTCCTTTATTAGTTGGAACTTGATGAATTCTTCGACGGACTTAAAATACCAAGAAGATGGTGCCCTTGTAATTTTATATTTCGTTCCAACTGTATTGCTTGCCTAAAATTCATACGATGTTACAGATCGAAAATGCCCCACTATTAAGAAATCTTCTTTACTGCCCGTATTTCATTCGCTTATGTTTAAGGCAAGCCATCCAATAAACTAACGGAAGTTACATATTGAAATTCTAGATCAGAGAATATATACCAGAATCCATCTGTTAAGTTAATGCAGCCTTTATGGAGTTAAAATTATTTTGATTGTGAAAAAAAGTTATACAGACTGCTGATACGGACAGGAAAAGAAGTTAGCTTTGGCATACGCTGAGTGATGAGACTTAGGTTAAAAAATAAGAAAACTATAAGAAGACGTTGAGGTAATGGTCAGGCCAAGAGCGACTTGGTTCCGGCCGAGTTTAATTAAACACAATTAAACTGCTCCTCTCAAGCTGCTCGTACGGCAACTTGGCAGTATCCACAGCAGTCAAAGCTTTGTTTCTGGAAGCTAAATATTGACCATGAACGGTATTTTCCCTAAGGTGCGCTCTTGGTTCGGCCACGTTGCCAGCGGGATGACTGGCAATCTTAACTCCAACCGACTCTGATAGACAGTTTCCGTTTCCCACAATTTTCTCAAGGTTTTTTTTTTTGTTTTAAGCATGCGTCCTCATTTTGCCTGCATTTTGGCCGTCAAGGCTTATTTATTTTTCAATATCTAATATACTCTAGGCAGTCACCAAAATTCAGCAACCAAATCTGCAACTTGAGACACGAAAGATATGATGCGGTCCCAGGATTTCTAAGTGGATGCTTCCCGTTTATTTTAACTCTCTTATCATAGCATCTGGTAAATGGAGACTGAGACTGCATACAGTGACCAAAATGTTAAAAACCAACAACAAATCAACACATGTACAAACCATCAAAGAACATTTTCTAATATTCTATGCTATCTATGGGCAACATGGCCTACTAAACTTTCCTTATAATCATTTAATGTGTTTCGTTAGTTTGGAATTTACATCTGAGCACTGAAGGAGTCATTGTTGATATTAAGTACAAGAGTTTCGCGTGACTACTTTTAGTGTCCTCAAATGGTGAAATGGTGTTTTGAGTAATATATTTGTTCATTTGGCTGTTTTATTTGCATTAAACTCATATTTAATAATAAAAGTAATATGTGACAGTAACGTTACTTTCATTGTCAACAAATCCTTATTTGTTTGTATTTGTGCCACTAGCAAGATACTCTTCACACTGTGTAGCACCAAGTATCGGCATGGCTTTGTTGGAGAAAAAGGTTCTGCTTTTTGTTGTTTTTGCCAACAAACAAATACTGTCACTCCAACAAAAGTGTGTTCAAGGCTGGTGTTGCAGATCATAGAAGTGCATTTTCTTCAAATGTACTAAGCTTTTAATTAAATAACAAGAAGAGTATTAATTAACCTGAAAATAAGAAAATCAAAATTATTGTTTTCAGTTTCAAAAATGTCGATGTAAACACCCAAAAGGATAGAGAACTTCGGAAAGCTAATTGGAATTAAAATGATTTAGTTTTTTATTCAGGTCGCTCGTGATGTTTTCTATGAAAAAGTTAGAAGCTTGTGGCCTGCAAAAGTTATTGTTGTTTTTAATCATCGATATATTGTCAACTGAAAGCATTATAAACTTTTATACAGCAATTATGTCACGATCGCCCAATTACTACAGTATTTACATCACCGGTTTCGGCAATTTATTATCATTTTCAGACTTGAAAATTAATCCGCTAATCATCGTCATGATATACGAAAGATCGAGTTACATGTATCTTGAGGTTTTGTGTCCAATGATGAAGCTGCTAATGGATTAATTACCACAATTGGAGATGCAAGTAAAGATCCGAAACCGGCAATGTGAATACTGTAGTAAGTGGACGATGTTGATGTAGTAAATTATTATATATCGTTATTTGTGGTAGAACATCGATTACAACCTATAAGCCTCATGCATATTTAAAATGTAAAATGAGTACTCTACAGGTCATAACGTACAAAAGTTTTTGCCATTTTGCGCTCTCAGTGTCCAACATGAAAAAAATGTCGACAATAGCCAGAATAATTTATTTCGAAGACTGAGAGTAAATACAGTTTTCTATGCAAAGCAGTATAAGCGCTATAATGACAAACTTTGTCCGACATTGGTAACATCCAGCTCAACTCCTGTCAGTTAATCGAGTAGCATATTTCCAAAACTGTCAAAATTACAGCACCTTCAATCGCTCACATGGAAGCTAGCGAAATTCACGCATCTCATTTTACGCCAAGTACCCTCAGTACAATAGCAGAAGCGTCACGAAAATTTTATTATCAGCCATCTTCTGTGACAGCTGCTACAGTTAGTTGTGGCATTAATCTACTGTAGTTGGTAGCTGTGATAACATAAGCCGAATGTTGTATTTGAATAGATCTGCGACAGGTGACTCAAGAAGTTGATCAACCGAAACTGTTCTTTTCTAGCTATTTTCTGTAACTCACTGTATTATTGTACACTGCACGGTAGAGGGTATTTCATTCCCTTATTTCTCTCTTCCTTTCCCCTCTGCCCTTTGTTGGTGAATATAATACGTGGATCATGTCTTTATGCGCTACAACTGCTCTTACCTTATTCATATGATAAACTGTTTTACGATTTGTAAAGAATGTTGGTTCTTAAACTTCGGCGAAAAGAACGCTATCTTTTTTCCAACGAATCAAATTTGTGGTCACCAAGCGTCTCAGTAAAGCGGTCGTGACGACAAATTCGTCGAACAACAAATATCACAGTACGTTTCTGAATTAATTTGGTCATCTCCTACAATCTGACCTCCAAAGATAACAAAGTCTCGTGCTTTTCTAGAGTCTGGGTGAGTCCTGTACGTGATATTCTTTGTGTGTATACTGTAATCTCACCAGGGATTTCTCAAAAATATTGTCTAAGTACTGGTGTTGACCTAACTACAGGTGGGTTTGTATGTTCGTCCCACTTTCGCTTTCTAACTATGTGACTCAGTCTAGCAACCGATCATAGGCATCGTACTCAAAAACTACTAGCTCTTTCTCAAAATTCGTGGACATTATTTTGCACTTATCCACACTGAAGGAAGAATCGATTCTTTACGCAACGCCGCTGTACTTTCTAAGTTACTCTACATTTCCCTACCATCATTGTCAACCACATTTTATGACAGTTGCTGCAGTTAACTGTAGTATTAATCTGCCGCAGTTCGTAGGTGTGATAACATACTTCGGATCTTGCATTTGAATAGAATTAATGACTGAAGTAGCTGAACAACCCGGTACTAGTCATTTCTAACTATAGACTGTAACTTACTGTATTACTGTATACTGCACAGAAGAGAGTATTTCGTACCACAATTTCACCTAAAAATCTGAGTGTGCTATATTCCATGAATTGAAAGTAACACTGGTTCTATCACGTTGCCTTGCGGCCCTCCCTGGATTGACTATACTTCGGGCAAGTATTCATCGTAAGTTATAACGCAGTGGTTTCTACCAATCGAAATAGTCTTCGAGCCAGCCATGTTTTTGAGAAGATGATACGTACTCTCGTTCCATTGGTGTAAGTCGCAGATTGTCGAACATGTTTTGGAATTCTAGGAACACGGATAGTGCCTGCTCATCTTCGTCCATGGAATGCGAGACACCATACTCGGTGAAAAGAACGTACTTTGTTTCATCAGGATATTAAATCTATACTGATTTTTAATTAAAATCTTTTATGTGGGTACATGTGTCGTTATTTTCGCATTCAGAAAATGTTCCAGAATGAAGAAACAGAGAAACATTAATTAATTTGGTTTATTATTTAACTTATCTGTCCACTTAGCCTTCGTATAAAACCGAACTAGCTTGAAATTTTTACCCGTCCTTCACTGAAAATTTTCGCGGTGAATTTCTTGTACGGATACCTATAGCAAGTGGTTATCTCTGGCAGCATGTGCTTTCATAAAGTAACAGATATAAAACTATGTAGCTCTTTGACATCAGTAGTTCTAATGAATTCAAAATACGTGCAGTGAATGAAACAATTTATTAGAAACAGGGATAACAGCATATGGGCCTCATCATTCGTATAAAGTATCGGCAAAATACTGTGTTTGCGTTATACTGGTTCGTATCAGAGCTGATGGAAACATTAGATTTATCTGAAGACAAGCACTGGCTAAATATTTCAGTGTAGAAGTATCAGCACAAGAACGTGTGCGAAAGTTTAGAAATTGTCGTATTCTAATAATTCCTCCAAGTTTGGGATTTTTTATTTATCATATTAAAGATCATAAGTGTGTCAGTCTTCCCGTATCAGTACCCTGTCTGTAGTGCGGATATAAATTTTCGCAACTTATTTCACTCCATATATATTACATTCTATTTTAGAACAATTAGAAATTATAATTTATATTCTTTTCCCATCGTCTAAGAAATAATATTTAAATAATTATCTTAGGGCTAATATTTTGCGCAACTTAATTAATAATGCTATTGTTACTGCATTCTGTTTGGAATTGACACAAAGTACCTGCCTGTGGAGTGTTATGAAGCCTTGCTTCGCTTATCAGGCGCTTGGTTCGAAGGCGTTTGAACAATTAATTATCACTGGGTGCCTTTTATGTGATTTTTCGATGGTAGTTTTACAGTACTTTGAGACTGTACACGTATTCGGGAGACACACTAATAATAAAAAGCTACTGCAAGGATTTATCCTGCGTAGTAAAATGTATAGCCCATCAATCTCAATCTGAGGTTTGTCGTTCATGCTTTTCTTTATTTCATTTCAGTTGGGAGCGTAGTCCAAATGCAGCGCTAGTAATAGAGCACGCATTTTTGTATAGCTGATGTCCGTCTGCGAAGCACAATATATGGAGTAACAGACCCATAAATTACCCCCCTGTGTCTCTAACACCTATTCATTTCCAACTTTAAGAAAATAGTTTGCGGTAAAACGATTCATATGTTTAAAGTTATCTGCAGTGTTGGAATAACGCGTAAAATGTTGACGTTTAAGCGACTGTCACATCACCAGGTTAAATACAGTCAAGTCTTTTCTGCCCCTTCTCTCACAGTACATAATAGCCTCCTTATCATTTATTAATACTCAGGACCGATAAGGAAAAATTACTGTCAGTATAAGGGAAATGTGTACTAAGTACCATGTTTTCCTTGTTTCGTACGTTATGGAAGAGAACAATGCATTATTAATATACTTCAATGTAGCATGTGTTGACTAGAGGAGAGAAGGCCACACTTCCGATCACAGGGACGGACGTGGATGTTAGCATCCCGAAGAGAACGAGGCATACATGTTGCCACGTGGAAGTAGGACGCATAAGTCACTGTCACTTGCTTTAGAAATCTAAGAGAACTTCTCTGAAAATAGTTTTGCATGCTTAAAATTATGAGAACTGATGAAGAACGCGAGTAAAGTAGTTTTAAATATGTTTAAGACTAGCGCTTCCCTCGCTGGCGTGGCTGGCGGTTCCCGCCTTGCCGCCCTAGATCGTGAGAGATCTTGAACTACTGACGATGTCTATTTGTGTATAGGAAAGGACGGGCCGGATAAAAGCTGCTCTAGTGGCGAGCTGCCGACCGTTACGAGGCGAATAGCGCGCAACCGGTTGCCAGCGAGCACCGGGTTCGAGCCCCGGCTCTATTCATCTAGCAGTTGCGTAGCGACTTTCTATTCACTAGCGCAGCAGGCTGGCCGTGTGAGAAACATGTACGCTCGCCTCACGTGCCTAGGAAAGCTGCAGATGCTACGGTCATCACACTCTACTTTCGCCCAAAGTGATCTATATATCTTCGAACCGAATAATTCGATTTCTACAATCGTTTTCTGCCGATAGAGAGATGAAGGCCGATCCTTTAATTTATCATTACTAAATGTGCTAAATGTTATGAGCGTAGACACAAAGTACACACTGCACAGAAACTTATTGTGAGGTTAATATCTCGTACCCATTCTTGAACTTCACGCAGGCAACTATTTAAAAAAATAGCACGTACTAACAACAGTCACACAATAAATTTACTTCGCTTTGAAGTTTGTCGCGAACAATCAGCCACAGTTTGACAGTAAGAGCAGCATATAAGGTAGAAACAAAAGCAGTCTCAACTATCCACAACTTTACTTCACCCTTGGACAGAATGGACTTAAATATACAACCTTAAAAATATTTGACCGTCTTACTTGTGAATTAATGCTGCTGGCAGATAATGAAAGTACTAATACCAAGTCCAAATTAATTTTGCTTGGCAACACTTCTGATCCATACAAAAATATTGGAATAGATAACATGCATGTGGCTGGGCTATATTAATTTTTTCTTGACATATTAAGAGTTATGTAACTGGTCAACTCATAGCGAAAATGTATCTTATCTCGAAACCTCCTGACATCTTTCACATCATAGCGCAAAGACGTGAATGTGACATACGGGACATGCATAAAAAATGAAACTAAACTAAAATGAACTTTTTTTGAGGAGTATATGTGTTACCATCTCCAGAAGTAGCAGTGGAATCTTTCATTGCGTTTTTAAGGATTTGTTATGACAAGAGATTGTCTCTACATCTGTAGTTTCATTTAGTTGGCACAAACCATATACGACAGCTATAGCAAAACATATTAAAGATATTGGCTGTCCCTTCAATTCACATCATATTAGTTCGTTAAGCTAGTATATGAAAATAAGGATATTAAAGAAATTAGGATTTCAATAAGGTTTAGAAAAACAGGAAAGTCAATAAAAGCGTAATGTTACAACACAAAGCTTATCGAAATTTCAGAAATGTTTTAGTTGCCATATGCTTTCTTCGTCATTTCATCTCTTACTTTCACGCTGTCCACAGTACTAGCTGTTTATCTGAATCAGTGTATAATATATGTGCTACTGTAGAATGTGAAAACCGATTATTGTTCGTGCAGTGTAAACGCATCGCTTTTCAGTGACTGTAAAATTTGACTTAGGTGTGCCGTCAGAAAGAGAAAATCAATGCGGCACCAGAAAAAGAATTCTGACGTATAAAGTAGAGGGATACTTCGGGGTTTGCTTCCTAGTTGCAAAAGAACACAGGTCACTTCTATGATAAACGCTCTCGCTCCAAACGCCAAATTTAAAATAAAGCTCATAAACGGCGTTCGTCTCGAGTGTTTTGGGAAAAACTGAATTGCCTAATTTCGGGTTTCCTTGAACTATTGGAGATTCTGTCTTGAATATATGCGATTTATGATAAGAAATTATGTTTCCTCAAAGTGGAATACTCAAATATTCTCATAATATGTGTCAGCGGTAGCAGTTTTATCGAGTAATCCTCCGTAGAAAAAAGTCACAGCATGTGTGAGAGGTTTTAATACCGTAGATGCTGTAAATCACCCTCTAGCACTGTATGTAAGACGCATGGTACTAGAAAATAATTTCTAAAATCATTTAATACCTTTTAAACAGGCTTCTATTGAACTATCTACCTTTTCTAAGTGCACGTTGCATGGCGGACACAAAATTCTACACAGCACTGACTATTGTTAAGAGACCTATGACGCCTGCGTTGAAGCCGAAAACAGATATGCATATGAAGCTGCTACATATTCCACGATCT
The DNA here is from genome assembly GCF_023897955.1 of Schistocerca gregaria. Taxonomy (NCBI): domain Eukaryota; kingdom Metazoa; phylum Arthropoda; class Insecta; order Orthoptera; family Acrididae; genus Schistocerca; species Schistocerca gregaria. Next base: position 812,627,675 of record NC_064931.1, on the reverse strand, counting down.
GATGTAAATACCTGTAGACACACTACCGATTTCGATAGCTTTATGAGTCTCTGTACCCGGAAAGAGCGACAGTTGAAGAGTCCTTAGTATTCTATCGTAACCCAAATCATAGCTCGCTTCTTGACACGGTTTGACTTCTTCACGGAGATACTGTATCTGTGACGGAATTTAACCCGATCACTCACTCTCAGAACGACTTGCGTTTCTTTTTCCTCTTATTGCTACTCTTTGGCTGTCAGAGTTTCTTCTTATTCTTCTCCAATTTTCAACACCATGTTCTACCGGTGCGCGAGCAGCATGTTGCGAACTTATATTCTACAAACCACGTTATGGGGAAATGTAGATGCGTTGTATGGAAGTAAAGACTGTTTTTCAGTGTTCTGTTGTACGTATTAGTCAATTATTTGTTTAAATACCACAGAAAAGTTTCCTCATAAAGAAATTTTTTTACTTTGATTACAACAAAATTTCTTTTTTTTTTTTTTTTGTTATCCAAGATGTCTCGAAAACTTCCTTAAGATGGTAATGATGATAAGAGTAAACACTCAAGCATATCACAATATCGTCAGATATGTGGTGAATTTGATTGTAGCCTAGATCTGTGCCTAAGTACGTCTTCAGACGGAGGTATAAAATTCTTGGGTGACCTGCGCGCACTGTTTATTACGTGTGTGCGTGAGTGCGAGCGCGCTCGCGTGTGTGTGTGTGTGTTTGTGGGCGTATTGAATTAACTACATCTATTTTTTCTGTGATACACTTCGTACTAAAAAATCCTTTTGGAATACAACAATATATGACGTTATTTTGACTGACAACAATTATTTTCTTCTTATAATAAAAAATTCTTTAGTTTTTCTTCAACGTTGTTGTCTCTTCATTTACTGAGACCTACTGCGGCTTGGGATATGACAGGCACAATAAGGAACGAATAACTTATGTTCCATGACGTAAAATATTGCAATAACTTGTGCAACATTATGTAATAACTTGCAGGTACTTGTGTGGAAACCAGGACGCAACACTGGCGTTAGGTCTTGGCTTTCCTCAGGTTAATTATTGACGTCCAGCTGACACCGAGCTTACTATTAACGGACCATTAATGGCCATGTTAGATAAACGCCGGAATAGGATTTAGCTGTCGCTTCTGCTGAGCGTATGTTACGTAACGGGATTTGTCACTGCTAGTTTAGGAAAACTGCTGAAGGTATCCGCTACCTGAGCTAAGTACGATTCGCATGGACACAGCGCACAGTTGATCTTCCCTATTACTGGATACAGAGCGATTGAACGACTACCTTGCTACACCTCCTTTGCTCATTATGAAATAGAAAACAGCCAGAAGTTCTTCTTATGTAATGGCCGTTCTTGGAAACATTTTTTCTGTTATCAGAGGTCGATTTTTGTCTTCTATTTGTGGGCTTCCATAGTCGTGTTAAAGTGAACCTGTAAAACCCAGAGGCACCGTACGGTAGAATTCTGCTGAAGCAGAACCGTCGCCACTTTCCAGTATTGTGAATGTTTTCTATTAATACTAAAATAAATTTCCTACTGACTGTTATTATTTTCAGTTATTAAAACTTATGGAACCCCTATTCCTTTCAAGGAATAATACTCATTCTTTACTGCATTTAATTTAAATGTGATTCCCGCCCGTCAAGTGTGAGCTGCTAAAACTTTATTTCAAATTTCAATAATCCAGAGTATGCGTAAATTCATCATTAGTGTTTTCACTCAGACACTACAACATAAATATATTTTACCAAGGGAATGGAAAGCTGCCTGCTAAGCAGCATTTCTTGCAAAGCTGGCGATGAAGGTTTACACATTACCTTGAAAATTGGGATGCACAACAGTATAACTTTCAAATGCGACGCTCAGCTGTAAACGTAAGCGTAGGTTTGTCTCACAAATATGGAGAGTGCAGATGGCTACGCTGCTGCAGTGGTCACATGAAGCGTCTTAGTCATAGTCTCTGTATGCATTAAATAGTACTTATAACTTTTATGTAATACCATTCTACATACATTAAAGTTATGTTTACATATCATAACGAACAAAAACTGTGTTTGTGATGCTGATTTGTAACTGCACCGAAGACGTTATCCAGGAAAGCAGCCCTCTGAATCCACTAAAATTAAATCTTCGTATACGGATTCTGTGGCCTGCATTTTTAATTAGTTCTGAATGCGATGCTCATGACCAATACACTATCATAAGAATTTAGTTCCAACATACACTGAGACAACATTCCTGGAATACACCGCTGATTTTTAATACCTTGTTTTTAACGTGTGGCAACTAAAGCACAAAGTTTCTGTTTGTCGGAATAAAATTGAAACTAACACACTGAGATTTTACGTCATAACCCTTCATAGATTTTAGGCATCATCTGCACTACTTGTATACTTTTCATTTGACTACCTAGTAACACGGCATCAGTGAGCGGGAGAAATCCAACAAAACTGTAAGAAGGGCAGAAAAGTACGATTGCCTGGTATGACTCTTCTTCGAATGTTAAATTCTTCGCTTGATTCTTATAATTGATTTGCTGTTGCTCATTTTCTGTTACGTAACTTGGGGAGCTCATCTGAAATCCTGCTTGTTCTTCTGGTTGGCTCTTAATCGGGCTGAAAGCAAGACGTAACTGTACGAACACTGACATTTGGTAGAAAAGAACACTTCATTTTCTAGACGTCCCTGTATCTGTAGTTTTAGTGTTGATGATGGTCCACTCTTTTCAACAAAGTAATAGAGGCCTTCAAAACGTAGGTTCTCCGTTACTGAGATAATTAGCGCTTTCATGTTGTGGAAAATAGCACACCAGTGATCAATGCATTTTTAAGGACACTTTTTGTTTAAAAAGCAGAGGCTATGATTATTCACCACCGAGTATGTTGAATATGACTGTGAATCACACATAATTTGTGGAAAATTCTTAAAGAAGTTTATTGTCGACTGTTGTATCCATCTGGAAACTTACGATAGTGCACGGAGGAGAGATAGCGGTGGATTCTGGGTGAACGCGGATGGACCAAATTCTCGGTAGACAGAATAAAGCTATTTTATAGAAAATGTTACTGTTGTATCCAGACGGCAAGTAATGTGATGCGTGCTCATCGAACGTGCTGTAGCCTCGGGGAATCGCAGGAGATAAATCAGCAGACAGGAAAATCTCAACACTTGCAACAAGGCTTTCAAGATGCAGCCGGCTGGCCGGCTGCTGTGCCCGAGCGGTTCTAGGCGCTTCAGTCCCGAACCGCGCTGTTGCTACGGTCGCAGGTTCGAATCCTGCCTCGGGTATGGAGGTGTGTGACGTCCTTAGGTTAGTTAAGTTCAAGTAGTTCCAAGTATAGGGGACTCATGGCCTCAGATGAGAAGTCCCATAGTGCTTAGAGCCATTTGAACGATATGCAGCCGGCTGGATTCCCGAAACTTCTCTGAGTATCGGCACGCCGGAAAAATGTCACAATCAAGACTGAATCTTTGCGAAAATTAGGAGAAATCTAGAAATCACCCCAGCATCTTCATGGTGAAAAGATGGAATGAAGCGAGGTCAGACGTCAAATATTTTTGTCTTACCTTGTAATATCGCATAGCCATGATACAGCAGAACATGGTAAGCAACAATTCCTTCTAACAGAAGCACACAAAGGTAACGACAAAAGCAAATTCGATGCAGCAGAAATAATGGTCGTTGAGAACTAGGAACTAGACCAAAAGGAAGCACGAAGTCGCCAATGAGATTGACAGGTGTGAAACTAGTGTTAAATTCTTGCTGATGTTTTACGCAGTTTTAAACTGTGATATCATGGATATTTACAAAAACTGAGACCGCCAGGGTTAAGCATTATGAAAAGGAGGGGAGGGGGTGGAGGAGAGTGAAAAATGCCAAGGAGATTACTGCTAGAATGTGACAAAACACACGTGGATAGAAGACACTTAGGTGATAAAAATCCGGTGGCAGTTAATCATTGTGCAAAGACATACAGGAAGCTCTTGTGCACCACGCCCTACAAACTGGAGCTGAAAAATGACTTAGCGCCAACCCTGTGTAATAGCTTTTATGTATCAGGACACATATGAAGGATTATATTTGTTCTTATTTTTGTGTATATTAAGATCTCTTGAAATGTTAGACACCTTAACATTAAAACCCGTGGATTCGTGAGTATCTCATATCTTTGTTTCTGAATTAACAGCTGATACGCTCGACCTGGAGCAGAAATCCGCAACACCCGTATGGCTTCTTCGAATTTGGTGTTTCAGTCAGACTGACGTATGTGTAACTCAAGCCGTTAACAGCAAATATACATCCTTAGGAGTCTTCACAGCTTATAGTTTGTGAATGTCGAGGTATAACGGAGAGATGGGTGTATAGCAGACCGATACAATTTTTGTTGGGAAGGCCGACGAGCACCGGAAAATCTTCAGAGAGGAAACTGTGACCTCGGCAATTTTAGTAGGCTGGAAAGACTAAACTCGTAAGATTGGATACCTACATTTGACAAACAGATCATAACTGCGATCTAGTCTAGTGGAAGCTGCAAATAACGTCAGACTTTGCCTGTAAACTACCAATGGTGCCTTGAAACAAACATCTGATTCTGCGTAGAAAAGAACCACAGCTGATAATTGTCCTTGCATAAGTCCACTTGTTCTCATTCACAGTTGTTACTATCCTGTAATTCCTTTCCTTTTCAGCTCATCGACATCTGATCGACGGCAAATACCACTTCGCATCTGAGACATAGATCAGCTTACCGTACTAAGAATGTTCTGTGCACTGTCTGACCAAGTAGTCTTTCACTGGCAGCGCTTCGTTTTTGAGATATTTGTCTAGCATTACGAGCAATTCTAGCACATATCTAATAGTAGTGTAGAAAGAATGCAATACCAGATACAGCTCGACAGTAGACATTAGAACAAAAAAAAAATGTTACAGGGAAGGAAGTAGCGCGCTGTTGCATCCGGGTCGCCACATTTCGTAACTTTTTGCCAAAATATGGACGTATTCTTCAGTTGATTTTAATTTCTCATATGAGTGTCAAAAGATACAAATCTATTCTGTGAAGTCGTCCTATCGATGTTTTGCTCACATTGCCTACAAAGGAGAAGTGTTTCTGAGTCAACGTAAAGCTCTGTAAAGCACATCGGCCAATTCTAAGAACATGTGCGCTTCTTCTCGAGTGAAATCGCCAATGAAAAAATACACAAGAAAGCCTTTAATGCATCGACAACCACATTTAGATGACCTGCAACACTTGGCACTAAGCTTTGTGTGCAAAAGACGCTACCAAAAGAGCAAAATAAAATTTCTCATGAAGTAATGGAAGGAAGGTTGGAGGTCTCCCACACACCCAGACTGTCAAATTGGTAGCCTGATGAGAGACAAAGATATTTTCAGGAACCAGACGCGGAGCTGATTGCAATATCTCGCATTTAAAGCCACAATAGAAATAAAGTATGGGCAAATTTAGACAAAAATGCCATAGAAACTCTCGTTCCACGTTGGTAGTGCGAACAAAAAGTAAGTTACAAAGTTACATAGTCCACATGCATGAATCATTCCACACTCATCTCCACAGAATGCGTATGTGTAATAAGCTTTACAGCACTGTGACTGTTATAAAGTAACAATATGTGATATAAAAATATTTTCTTAAAAATGTACTTGTTAATTATTTGACAACACATGCCTAGATATTATCAACCACTATCCTCCAATATCACAGTCCTTCCTCATGAAAATAACTTAATAATGAGTAAAACAATAATAAAGTTTTAAGTAAATGTAACTGTACACTGTGATGCACTGGAATAAAGCCGTAAATCACTGGGACTTCTGTATGGAAAACTAGGACACGTCCTCAAAATCGGGGATGGTTACTTCATTTTGTTAGATCCACGTAGCAACCTCAGAATAAATACCCATTCAGAATCATCATTTCGGGGGTTATATCTTCATCATTGAAGCGAAAGGAGATATAGTCAATTCAAAAGCCTTTCAATCATGTGCTTGTAGAAATTCAAACATGAAGAGTAACGATACTAGATTCTGTCTATCTGAGAACATGTGCATATTTCGTATGTGAGTAGGCGCGTTATTATTCAGTACGTCTCCAGTGATATGTGGTTACTATTCGCACGCTTTATATCATGTACGAAGATGTAAACCTCTTTTTGTGGTTGAAAGTATGCTTCCAGTACCTCAACGCAAGTGAAAGATGAGCCATTCGAATTACTACACAAACTGGGCATACTATCCTAGCGACCTCTCCTACTCTACAGCCATTCCTCTCGATCTTATTCAGTGGTTAGCACACTGGATTCGAATTCGGCAGGTCTGCCATGATTTCCTTCAATCGGTCGAGGCAAATGCCGGGACATTTCCTTCGAAAGGGCACGGCCGATTTCCCACCCTTGACTCGATCAGAGCTTATGCTCCGTCTCTAACGACGTCGATGTCGACGGGACGTTAAACCGATTATTACTTTGCCTTTTTTGATTGTATTCAAGGAAAAAAGTTCCTATATTATATCTTGTAAGGACTTTCTCAAGAGCAACAAACAGTGACATTTGTGATTTTTTTTGAGAGGTTACAGAAGTTTGCCTCCTTGTTTAATTTGTATTATTTTCTTGTCATCTGAGAAAAACTGTGTCATATTAATCATAAGCTATCTACTGAGTATGAGCAGCATCCGTGCAGCAGGCCTGCATCCTCTGCGAAGCCCAATAATACCTTTTCTTTGTACTACTGGCTTGTCCGTTTCGCTGCGGGTGGTTCCGTTACTTTCCCATTTTTAGTCCCTAGCGAACTTAGCAGTTAGCTACAGGAGGAAGAAAAAGTGTTTATGCGCAGTGCACAGCGAACATCAAAACCATTCGCAGAGGATAGCTTTCTACACAGCGCTCAGTAGCTTATTACTGGACCTTTCGATTTTCTTGAAACACTACTTCTGAATCAAGATTGGAAACAGTTTATAAGTGAGCATAGGTTTTAGAGCTGTTGATGCTCCAAACCTTTCGTTTAAATTACAGGACTCAACTATGGCCACATTTGCATCCCAGGAAAGAAAGAGCCATCATTTCCGAATTTTCCTTATACATGCATATGAAGCATCTGTGTGACTTGTTCATGTATGGTCGTTATATAAGCTTTTATGCTCAGTACTAACGCTCTAACGATATGTTAGATTAAGAATTTCAAAAAATGCATCACTGCGTTGGTATATGGCGTCATCTCATGCCCTTACATTTTATTTCATTCATTATTTATTCAAGGAACAGCAGTAAGCCAAAATTTGTTGAAAGCGCTTACGCTAACATTCAGTTGTAGTTACATATACACACAGTTAAGAAAATCTGTTCGTCGGTTAAACGCTATTATACAGGCGAACGGAAGACCACGGTGTGTGTATGGTGACATTTCGACGCCTCTAACGTTTTTTTCCTCAGAATATTGCAGCACAATTTACTAGACATAGTCAACTTCCTAACCAGTGAGTTTCCTGTTTCCTTCAAGATTCCACCACAAGTCAGTTATTGTGGGCCACAGTTATACGCACTAATGTTTCGGAACTTCGAGGCGGCTGTATTTCGTCCGGGCGAAATTCTACGTACTACGAAAGAATAAATATAAAACTCAGAAACCCATTTTCTAACAAGGAATTTTTTGCAATAAGGAACCAGAAATATTAAAGGGATTACTGGATCAAATTTATTTATAAAGGCTTCTAAAAATTACATGCAAAGAAACGCGTTCTATACAATGAAAAATAATTTAGCTAACACAGAGCAGGGTTTTTGTAAAAAGTAGCAGGTGTAATTAATAATAACACACCTCTGTCATTTCTCAAGACACTTTCGTAATATAATGCTTTTTTTATTTTCTAGGAACCTCACACCAAAATAATAATACAAACATGTATTTGTCGTTCTGAGCTATACGTCATGCTCATTATGAAGCGATACGGACTCAGTATTTCGGACAAGCAAATGGGAAGTTGGGGTACATAAAATAGAAACCAAACATCGTCGTTATAGCCCTGCTGCCAGTCAACAATTTTTGTGTAGTGCGTGCAGTGATGATGAAAAATGAGCGAACATTTTAGCACTAGGTTTTTACATTATGAAATATTGTCTTTGCAAAAATGTGTGAACATGACAGTATTGTACACTAGAGATAAGCCGAATGATGCGCTGATTTAAACATACTAGCCTCATGATCAAGAGGATGACTGCTGCGATGCCCATTCGGCAATCATGATTTAAGTTTTCCATGGTGTACCTAAATTATTTGAAGGAAATCCCTGGATGTTTCCAAATATAAGGCCAAATATATAAAGGTCTGTGCTTATGAATTGTGTTTTTTTTTATTCTGACGCTGTAATACCATAGCATGTGCAGTGTCGATGTGAAAGCGATCCTCGGATGAATAAAACTACTACTCAGCACTGTTGTAGGGAAGGAAGGCTGGTTCCAGTAGCCGACGTCAGCAACTGCTGTGTTTTGCATCCCCTTAACAGAGCTACTTAGCACGTACGAATCTTCAGAGCTTCGTAAATCGTAAATTTGTGGTAAGATCTTATGGGACCAAACTGCTTAGGTCATCGGTTCCTTACCTTAGCTTACATACTACTTAATATAGCTTAAACTAACTTACGCTATGGACAACACACACAACGGGGGGGGGGGGGGGGGGGGGGGTACCGCGCGGACCGTGACACGGATGAGACCGCGCGGCTTCAGAGCTTCGTGTGAAATTTGTTCGTGAGCTTTGAAATACAGTATTTCTTATTTGTGTAAGCCAAAAGCGGTTCAGATAAGCCTCTTGACTTCTACAGTGGTTTCCTTTTTCTTGTCTTCTTATCACAAGTCACCTCTTTGGAGTTTGAACAACTACGAAAGAGCGATTTTGGGGAGCATAGCCTCATATAATGTAGTCTGATTATATTGGTCATTGACCATATTTCCTGCTATTAAACACTTTGCTGAAGAATGAGCAGTTTTCGTTTTTTTTATTATATGGGGCTAGCAAAGACGTTTATTTTAAAATACAGTATAAGCTCTTTGGGATGTAATTCGGTCTGTTCATTCTCGTGGCAACTAATTGACCGTTGTTCAACTTTCAACACATGTGACAGTTCATCATCAACGTGATCCTGAAAACACTAGGTTTTTTCCTGTTCGATTGCATCTCTCAGTACAAGAGCAAAACCATGCATGCCTAGACCTACAATTTGTCAATCCAGTTTACAATGATAGGAAAAATTTGTGGTTCCTCCTTATACAAACAGGAAAAATAAAGTGCCAAATACAGTGATCCATGCGAGATTACACTGTACCATCTTAGAAACTGCTCACATTTTTCCTCTTATATCTGCTCTTAGCTCTTAGTTTCGTTGTTATATGTACATCCCCATTTAATTCGTCTCTGTGAAAGGAACCCTTTCATTTGTAGTGTCCTACACTTTTCTCCTAAATTAGCTATGTACGATTATAAATACGTAACTACGTTTTATGTTACTAATTTTGTCTTAAGTTGTAAGGTGTAACCAGACATATGACCTTTTTTTCACCCCAACATATCACACACGTGTTCAGTATGTATGGGAGTCAATCTCAATGAAGCTTTGTACGCTATTTAAACACAACATGCGCATGAAGAGACACATTCCATCAACCTAGATTTTCGAAAGGCATTAGGCTACCTACCACGTGATCGACTAATAAGCAAGACAAAGTCATACAGAGTATCTCCTCAAGTACACAATTAGCTCAAGGAATTTTTTAATAGTAGATCGAAAATACTCATCAGCACGTAAGTGACTTCGAGTGTAGGTCGAAAACCCATAATATGACCTCTGAGATACACTAAACAAATAAATGATTTATCAGAAAATATTGGCGGGGCTACAAATTAGTCGGCGATAATGATGTCCACAGGAGTGTGCACTCGTTTTCCAATCGTACAGCACTGCAGAGAAACGTGGAGAAAATACCCATTTCGTGCAATTACTGGCTTTCACTGAGTGTGGATAAACAGAATACAATGTCCAGAACAACGGAAAAGAAAAAAAGCGCTGTGGCATCCGATTGCAAGATCAGTGTTGACATACGGAGACTGTAGAAACATGGAAATATTTAGATGTAATATTAGGGAGTGATGTGAAATGGGACAATGACAAAAACAGAAAGGTGAGTGGAAGGCGTAGATTTGTGAGAAAGATTCTGGAAATCTGCAGCACACCTGTAAGGCCATAGACATACAAGACTCATAGTGGTACAAGTGCTCCCAGTTCTAGAGTACTGCTACAGCGTTAGGAGTCTTTGCCCACGAAGCATCACAGCACACGTCCAGCTACTGCAGAGACGCTCTCGTACCACTGAAAGAGGTCCGTATGCCCGTAGTTGAATTTAGAGCATCCGTATTCGACGAAACATGTTCGACAATCCTGCTGTTACCACCATATATCTCGGCTAGGGATCATATGGTTCAAATGGCTCTGAGCACTATGTGACTTAACTGCTGAGATCATGTCCCCTATAACTTAGAACTACTTAAACCTAACTAAGGACATCACACACATTCATGCCCGAGGCAGGATTCGAACCTGCGTCCGTAGCGGTCTCGCGGTTCCAGACTGTAGCGCCTAGAACCGCTCGGCCACAGGGATCATAAAAATAAGGCAAGAGAGAACAGGCAAGTAGAGAGCTATTTCTCCCTCGCTCAATAAGCGAATGAAAAATGGAAAATAGCTAAAATTGATACAAGGGGCTCTGCATCATGCACTGTACAGTCGCTTGCATTGCGTGCTTGTGGATGTAGAAGAAGGAATTTAGCCAGACGAGCTTTGTTTGAAATCAATGAAAATGAGGCACACGTAGCGACAAATCATTCAACTGCATTGTTTATACGGCGTGCCCTATAACGCTGCATTAAAAGGATAGGATAACAGCTTTCTGCGAACTTCCTGCCGCACGTCTCGTGCAGCACGAATTTATCCAGTGATACATTGGGCTTCATCATCACTAAAGTGTGAGTGTGTGTGTCTGTAAGCGTATATGTTTGTGTGCACGTGTGTGTGTTTTTTCTGTCTTTGTGCTTCTTTTTTGTTTCTGATAATTAGCAGAAGCACATTCTCTGGAACTGGACACTGTAGAGGGGTATTTAATCAATTCCTACGATAGACGATACTTTTTTCCCGCGGCAGCCAGCAGCGTTCGCTATCGAATGATTAAAATTCATTATGTAAGCTGTACCTAAATTACACAGCTGCGAGGAAGGGAAAAAAACAACAAATCCATTAGGTGCGGGTCGGGAAAAATGCGGCATAATGGTCGGCGCGCGCACGCAGAGCTGGTGACTGGCGAGGGGCGGGCCCTGCGCCCCTCCAGCCGGGCATCGAACGCGGACCTCGCCATAGAAAGCCGCCATCGCCACGCACTGCTGCCAACTTTGCCAACTACACTCGACATGCCGCTGGCCACAAACGCTGTTAACATTTGAGCAGCCCTCTCGGCTTACGCTATGTTTTATGGAACGCCGTTCCCGAGAGAAGTAAAACGGAGCACGGCCATTGAGCGGGCTCGGCCTGCGTCCACTTGCGGTTTTTTTTCGCTGTGCTCGCCACCCGCAGAGCAGCTGCAGGCCGCGGTATTAGCACCGTAAGCCTAAGGCCCTTTCAGTCGCCAAATACTCGCCGACTCTGCTGCATCTCTGATACGGCTGCCAAATTTACTCGATATTTCCTCCGGGCTTCATCGAATTCCAGTGGGCGAAAATCTTTAGACGCATCCTACATTCGTATTCAGGCCTTTGTGCGCAAGCGATGCAGAGCTGAAGTTCTTCGCCGTCTTAAACTGACCCATTGTAGTTAAGAACTCCAGAAATTAGTGATGTTTCACTCTATCAGTTCTACAGCGTTAAACTCGTACAAGTGAAAGAATCAGGCTTAAGGTGATATGCGAACCACTCGACAAACATCAAAAGTTAAAAATAAAAATACTGCTTATAACAGTCATGGATTTTAAACTGGAAAGAAAAATGACGTATTCAGAATGTATTTATGAAAATTTTATAGGCTAAAAAAGAAAATAATAGGACTGCGAAAATTAGAAACGTTGACATTAGAAAACAACTTTTTGTTATTATCATGCAATAGAACTAGACTAAGGAGAAGATGGAAGTGACACCTGCAAGGAATACATCCGTTAAACATTTTCCACCAACTAAAGAAAGGAAAAGTATCAATGGTGTATTAAAGTATATGCAGGGAATTCAAAAATCAATTACTTTTGTACCAGAGGAAGGGGAGGAGAGGGAGTAGGGGTGGGAGTCCAAGGTGGAAATGTAGTTCAGAGAAGGCGTACGTGAAACTTTCATCGTGCACAGACCTCTGAGAGACAAGTGTGGGAGATTTTAATATTATCACGAGCATCCCTGCTACTCTCATTCTGCATCCCTACATCACGCGTTACCTGACAGAAGATCACGGAACAGAAATTGTCGTCTGGACATTGCATTTAGGTGGCCGATTTGACGCTAGACACATAAAAAGGAAGAAACTAGACGGATTACCAAAGTCATGAGCACTTCGGATATATGACCACAGAAAGAAATCGTATTCAAAATCGTTTACTCTAGTTACGGTTAGGTCAGTAAATTTTATCCTGCGTTTTTATGATACACGAGCATGAGGTGAATGAATGGTAAAATATTCTTTAATAACTAAAAAAGAAAGTTTTTCCCCCTCCTGAAATTCACAAGTAGCATTTGACATTGGCGTATTGACTGAGCTCAAAGAATTCTGGAAGGAAAGAAAACCGCTGGGTTCTCCTAAGCATTGACTGGTACCACTTTCGTAGTACTTCTTCAAAGAGTACTAATGGAAACGGTACAATAGTCAAAGGTATTTAGGCACATTCTGTCAGAATAACAATTCAATCAGTACCTGAATGTTACCGAAATGTCCACGGATGTGGAACATGATGATGATGTTAATGACGATGATGCCACTACTGCTACTGCTGTTGATAATGCCTTCTTCGCGAAATTTAAAGAACCAATTACTGAGAAATGATTTACAATGTTTTTATTGCCTCCATTGTACATCTAGCGGGAAGATCATAAGAACAAGCCGAGGGAGACTAGAGACATTCAGACCGTAATTGTACCCATTTTCCAACCGCAAATGTAACTGAAAAGCAGGCGCTAACAACGATAGGAAGTACCCTCTGTTATACATTGTTTATTAGCTTTCTGAGACTTACTGTTGTTGTTAATGCACACAGGAACATCACAAAAACATACAAAGATCATAGAAGTAAGGTGATTTCACTGAGCAGGATACATTAATTATTGAAATATTATAGATCACATCACATGGACAGTTTGTACCTACAAATCGGAAATACTGCATAACAGTATAAATCAAAGAGCAGTTCTATAATTTTTATTGTTACTGCATATTTGGTTCTTCTTTTCAGTTACATGAATTGAGTTTATACTTTTCCTACCATTCCACCGCACCTTTAGCGTAATCCACATGCTCAGTGTAGCTAATCTATCACTTACATTGAGGTCTCTAGAATTGTTAAATTTGTATGGTGGTTTGTAGATAATACTTTTCTCATCTTAAATTGATCTAGTTGTCCTGTCCACGCATTCACTAACTGACCTGCGTTCTCCGTATTTATTATCTGCCATTCTTATGTAGTTCTTATCCAGCCGGCCGGCCGCGGTGGTCTAGCGGTTCTAGGCGCTCAGTCCGGAACCGCGCGACTGCAACGGTCGCAGGTTCGAATCCTGCTTCGGGCATGGATGTGTGTGATGTCTTTAGGATAGTTAGGTTTAAGTAGTTCTAAGTTATAGGGGACTGATGACCTAAGATGTTAAGTCCCATAGTGCTCAGAGCCATTTGAACTATCTTATCCAGCCGTGCTTCTCGCCGCTTCTTCTTGCGTTATTTCTTCCCGTCTTTCCCCAGAGCTGAAACTGAAACAGCATTCTGATCACTGAATCTACATATTATTATTATATTGACTGATAACGTAACAATAGAATTGTCAGTTTTCCTGGAAGCTGGTTTACACAGTACAAGAGTCGGTGCTCTGAAAGTTGTTCACAACTGGAAATTGTCGCTCCCTTAAGTATTTCGTTGTTACCTTCATTGATCTCTTCAAGACTTACGATTTCTCAATACTGGGATCTAAAGCATTTGAAATATTACATGCGGTCAGATTCTTTTTTATTTGCCTGGAGATATATAGACTTTTGCTTAATAACAACAGACCAATAACGGAAAACGTCGATAGTTAATAGTGGACAGAATGATTCAAGTAGTCGAAGTCCATAGTAGCATAAAATTGCATATTTTTCTTTTTTACTGCACCGTTGCTGTGAACTCTAACGTAGAATACTAAGAACACCATTGAATACAAGGGCATCATCAGGTGCTATGACTAGGAGAGTCATTGCACATTGAATCGATTGGCGACACTTCCAGCAGCTTTTGTAAAGAATATTTTCATTCAGTGTATGATAATTTCCTGTGTGTAATAACCTGAAATTTCCTTCGAGCGTTACGTTTCTATAAATAAAGAGTATTGTCATAAGCAAAGACTGTGACGTCCACTACAATAGTTACAGGAATGTATAAATGAATATCATCAATACATATGAACATAAAAATTCTTGAAGAAACAGCAGAAAGAGTAAGTTTCCAAATATCATTTCAAAAGCAAAGGTATGCATCGTCTGACGCCCAAAATTCCTGAAAATAGATACAGAAAATCGATAGTTGCTCATTCCAAATATTTAGGCGAATTAACACAAGAGACTAAACGGGAAATGACTGGTTACGAAATTCGTTGTTACAACTCTGAAACAGACTTCAGACTTAAGAAATACGTTTACAATGAAATATACTTTACAGACCTGAGACACTGCAACATGGTCATCACAGCAGACTGTCTTAAGGCCGCTAAACATTTACATTGTATGGAAATAGAAACAATGAATAAATCCAACAGAAGAAAGAAATTAAATTTCCTAAAATTCAGCTCCTCAGTACACTGAACAAGGAAAATACTGGCTAAGAGCAAATAAAATAATTCGGAGGTATACAAACATTAATTCGCGTATGACGAAGTGCCATCAAAATTTCTAAGGGTATAGTAAAAGGAAAGAGAGATCTAGATTAACTAAAAATGCTGTGGAATACAATGAACCTCAAAGTACAGCTAAAACTATGGCGATAAAATGGTTCTACTCTGCGAAAGAGGACCCCAGAGAGGGATACTACAACATGAAATACAATACAGAAGAAGACTTTGGAAGAAAATTCACTTCTGTACAGATGGCCAAACTAAAAAACCACTTTGAGTCAGGGTAGGAGAACAACCAATTCCTAGTGCATGGAAATGATTCGGACCGTAATACCGAAATCCCATTTACATCTGGTGGTCAAGCAAATTCCAAAAATGAATAACAATGATTATAAGACAGCAAGATCTCTACAACAGTGTCTCGCAGCCTGAGAGTCTTCGTTTTGCTCAGGATCAGTGTTTAGACACAGATTACAGGTCTGAATATCGTTAGAATTTGACTGAATAATCGGCTCATCCCGAATTTCAATGGAACCTTGTATAACAACATCTACACCTACATCTACATCTACATCCATACTCCGCAAGCCACCTGAAGGTGTGAGGCGGAGGGTACTTTGAGTACCTCTACCGGTTCTCCCTTCTATTCCACTCTCGTATTGTTCATGGAAAGAAAGATTGTCGGTATGCTCTGAGTGGGCTCTAATCTCCCTGATTTTATCCTCATGATCTCTTCGCGAGATATACGCAGGAGGGAACAATATACTGCTTGACTCCTCGGTGAAGCTATGTTCTCGAAACTTCAACAAACGCCCGTACCGAACTACTGAACGTCTCTCCTGCAGAGTTTCCACAAGTGTACTGTAACCTACTTCCTTTGTTTTCGCACTGCATTTCCTTAGGATTCTTCCAATGAATCTCAGCCTGCCATCTGCTTTACCGACGATTAATTTTATATGGTCATTTCATTTTAGATCACTCCTAATGCCTACTCTCAGATAATTTATGGATGTAACTGCTTCCAGTTGCTCACTTGCTGTATAAAATATGGAACAGTCTTTTGGTAAGATATATCCATCTCAGTGACTACTAAAATACCTTGACCTAAAAGTAAGGCTTATGAAAGAAAAGATAACCTACGGTTGGTGCCATTCTGCAATACACGGGATATTCGGCGACGACAGCGATAAACTACCATATAGACCTGGAAGGGGAAAGCCACGTACACGTGAGGTACTATCTAAGTCCGGAAATTAGAAGGTTAATATGTCACTTTACCGCAAACATTACACAGCCATGAACCAAGTTCTATTATTGGTGCATTGGTAGATATAAACTTGTAACTCTAATCGATTGCTGTAACGTTTTTTTCATGCCATTGTCTAAAGTATTCATGAGGTGCGTGTTTCGATGAAATTGCTCCAAATGCATTACGGTATGGCCTAAAACTACACATATCCTTCGCTAGCACTATGGAGCGCATTGCACCAAAAAAATCTTTAATTCATTATTTTACACTGTTACAATAGTTGGAGATTCACAATAATACGTACTGCACACTTCCTTCGCATGGTCGGAGCTTTTTAGTGTCATTTATTGTGTAGGTTTACAGTGTAGATCATGAACACTAAGGGTTCTATTTATTTATTCCTATCTGCGTTACGAACATCGAACATATTTTTCGCTGTCAGTAGCTTCCCAGATAGTAAAGCTAACTGCAAAAAATGAGCGACACCGTCCTTTTCCGGAATTACAAATTTTCTGCATTTTCTACGAAGGGCGTACATAAATTCTGAACAATATTCACTATATTTGGAATCCAGATTCAGAAAATATACTATTTAACACAATTAAATTCAAACTAATATTTTCAGAAAGTTGTAAAAACAGCATCATCTTTGCTGTTGGTCACATACCATTGTCGGAAAGGAAAGAGCGTTTATAGTTAATTATAAGAGCTGGTTGAGCAGATGGAACTCAGAAAAACACTGAGAAAATCGAAGATTATGAGAAAAACTGGACACTTACGATGAAAGAGATTGGATTTCAGATCTGCGAGTCGTCAAACCAATCGTTAAAGACGTGTCAAGTTGCCGGGATCCAATCAGTGCACATGAAACATGTAATTAGTCCCACATCTTTTCTGAATAAATCAACAACTACTGCAAAAAGTGAAAAGGCTTGTTTCCCGTGTTGTCCACACTCTCATTTGCCGCTTCAATATGACACAGATGGCGAATATTAATGTGAAATAAATTTTTTCTCACATTACTAGTAGTATTATAGGCTCAATTAGTAGCGGAGGAGACGAATGGTAAACTCAGATCTGTTACGAGGCACCTGAGAAACTGCAGTTTATCTGTAAATGCACCCGCATAGAAATCACTAGTGTAACCTCTTCTAGAGTACTGCTCCGAGGTTACAGTCCTCATCAGGTAGTCGTAACACATCGCAGAAAATCATAAACGCACTTTTAGGTCAGTACATTGTGTTGAAATTGTATCAGAGAACTAAAATGAGAATCTCTGGAAAAAACACGGTTTATTTAACGAAACTCTGTTCCGCAAATTTTAAAAAGTCGTATTCAGATGAGATTTTGGCTGTGCTGTGTATCTAACGTAGAGATAATGAGAATAAGACTAGAGAGCTGGGACATAGTCGCAGCAATCGTTCCTTTCGTTTACAAGCGGTTGGTAACGTCGCTAATATTGGTACCAAGTACCCATCGCCATGCACTTCATAGACGCTCCTGAAGTTGATGTACAGATGTAGACATAGATGAAGATGGAGACATTGAGTCCATATGTCACGAAATTTGTTTCATACATCTTACTTTTCGACTACACTGTTGATCTGTTCATTCCTTGAGCCAAGAAAGCCCTCTTTGGTACTTCATCACGCCTCTAATCTATAGCTTCATCATTTTATAGTGTCTTCAGTTATTTTCGACCGGCTGTTGTTCAGTTCACTGATCACACCACTTTTACACAAAGTTATGTAGCGCTATGGTCAAGACACTGAATTTGTGTGCGTGGTAAGTGGGGTTCAGATGGCCACACAGTCTTTCCTATTCACTTCCCTAGATCACTTAGAGCAAATGTTGCGGTGGTTGAATGAGGCCACGCCCTGTTTCATTCCTCATGCTTAGCCGTTTCTATTGACCACGACATCGACGGCATCTTAAGCTCTAGTCTACCTTCCAACCTTTTTGCTTTAGAAAGACAACTAATATCTTGAAATTTAATAAATGGGTACAAAATATCTCTGTTAAAATATCTGTATCACCTATCACGTAACTAACTTTCTATCATGGAGTATCTGTAGTGTTTTGTATAGATGAATGACTTACATGTTTCATTTTCTCTTATTTATCAGAAGTGCCAACTAACAACGACCTCGCAACACATTTGTTCTCATGTAAAGTTTCTTGGTAAAGAATGAGACACGATTCGCTAATGATAGCAGCATTAATAAATATCACACCAGGAACGAAAAACGTCCACTGCTCGCAACTTGCCTTTACTCTTTCACAGAAAGCAGCTAATTGTGTACGCATAAGAATATTTTACCATCTCCCTCAGGAATTAAATGTGTTAGCAGATAATGAAAGTTCCAAAACCTAACTGAAATCATTTCTACTTGATACCGCCTCCTATCACACTGATAAATTTCTGAGTGTCTAGAATGTATGTGGCCAAATTTTGTTGTAGATTAAGATTAAAACCAAAAATCCAGTTACGTGAATGGCCAGCATGTAGCTACGTTTCAACAAAGAAAGAACATAGTATTCGTTAATTTGCTGACATATTCGACATCGTGTTAGTTGTCAACAATAAGATCAACGGAACATTAAAAAATATTAAACTAAACTAAACGTAAGATCACAAGGATCTTAATTTCCTTGTAAAGATACCTTTGTTTAACTAGATATGTAAAATACTAACTTTTTGTCAGGAGCTCGTTTGGTTCAAATCGAAGATCGGTTGTCCTTCTATGGACTTTTTAGCTTCCCAAAAACAGACTTCCGTGGTCTTACCCAGCAGTCTTCCCAGAACTCAGCACACTGTCACTTCTAAAACGCCATTCAGAGCTGATCACAACCCATAATAAAAAAGACATGTGTGTATTTTAATGTAGCCTGGAGAATATAGCTGAGGACTAGCTTGAAATAATTGTGAAGTGTTTTCTAAATGTTCATTTATTACTGTAGTATAATAACTGCAACATACGTCCAATCATAAGGTAGAAAGTAATTTATAATGCAGTATTGTATATCTTCAAACAAATGGAAACTTCATACCCATCACAAAATTAAATGGCTGCAGATAACTAGAGATAGTAAATTAAGACCTAATACTCGTATATCGAACATATATGACTGGCACTGTACTCAACAGCACTTCCGAAGAAAATCGAAACTGTCGACAATTAGAAAACGATAGAAACTTAGTGACCTACGTTTTATTGGGCGTGATTTTAAGACTTGCTTGGACCATAATGAGCTATATTTTTAGAGAACCTACTTCTCAGATAGTTGATAGAAACCTGATTAATGTCACAGGCAAACAATCCATTGTGAACCAAAGCAACATAGAAGAGACTTCCTATAATGTATGAAGATCATGGTTAACGAGACACGTCGAACAGTTCCTACTAGAATATGAGAAGGTTGCAGAAGCTGGAAATTGCTGAAAACGTGTACAGGTATATGCATCACTGTCCAGAAGGAAACGTGAATAACGACAGAGGTAGAAATTTCAAACTCTTGTCAGTAAGTATAATTTACTAAGCTATATATTTTCAAACCGAAACAAAAAATTAGTGAATAACTCTCCTGAATTGAATCCAAACGACGAAACCAAGTTACCTCTACTGCATTTCACCAAAATAACGAAAATCTAAAACACTAATTGAATTCATATCCACCCGATAACGCCTCGTATTCCAGTGATTAATTTCTGAGTGGATACAATGTATATAGCTAAGTTAGACTTACCAAATTTTATTGTAGGTTAAGAGCAAAACCAAAAATTCAGTTACGTAAATGGCAAGCATATAGCTAAGTTTCCACAAAGAAAATTTTTCTGTTTGCTAATCTGCTGACACATTAGGCATCGTGGCGAGTTGTCAACAATATGATTAGTGGAACATTAAAAAACCTGTTCGATTTTCCACTTTTAAAAAAGCTAGCTATTATTATGAAATGTGTCCCCAGAGGAACTGTCAGAATTCCAGGATATGAGTGGAATTGTCATTCGAAGCAAAATAGTCTAGTAAACATGGGCTCTAAATTGCTTATATTAAGAGCCATGAGCACATTATCTTCGATACCATGGAACAAATTTCTTCTACAGCAACCTCTTTGCTTTCTGTAGTTTTGGACGAGGTATTATGGACCAAAACGAAAAAAGTATGTTAAACATAGGTTCTAAAATGCACGCCATAAAAGCTGTTGGGACCTGTTCAGTAGAAGAGATGAGTGTCACATTAGCGAAGATGAACAAGTGCTCTTAGTCCTTTAAGGTATGAAATTTAGAGCCCATGTTTATTGGACATTTTTCCTTGATTTGGTCCCTATTAACACCTTTCAAAATGTGAAAAGCAAAGAGCTTATAATGGAAGAGATCTGCTTTACAGTATAGAAAATTAAAACGTGTTCATAGGTATTAAAGTATGCATTTTAGAGCCCGTGGTCACCAGACATTGTTGGTACGAATTAAATTCGTTGTAATATCCCCGAATATTGACCATTCCTTCTAGGATGCATTGTAGTTAGAGTATTAGTAATGTTGCTTGTATTGATGCAACATAAACATGTGTGATACAGACTCTGATTTATACACACCAGAGAGTTTCTTTAAAATCTTTGGCTGTAACGTCTTTTTTTTGTGAGGAACAAGGCTACAGAAAATTGTGTATTCACACAACCATTTGAAATGCTTATTATGTTTCTCAAACGTGCATATCGATTGTTACGTTTTTTTTTTTTTTTTCGTTTACGTGGAAGTAAAGCTCTGTAATGTGTCCGTGAGTTATATTACAAGGTTCTGTATATACGGCTGGCGTTTATTTTGCATGTTATTATTGCGTCGTTTTCCATTAATTTCTGAAATATAGCAGTTAGAAAAGGTCATCTTATTCAGGCAGAGTACATTTCAAAGAGTCAGCAGTCCTACTGTTAAGTGTGAGGTGTAATGAAGTTTGATTTCAGCCAGGAACAGTTGGAGCGAATTTTTGATCCATCTATACATATAAATATCCAAGAGGAAGTGCATTTCACTTCAGATCATTAGAATAAGTACTGTGTTATTATTATGCTTTTTTTACAGTTAACATAAAATATTAAGTTAATTTGCTCTTAGAATTATCATACTTAACAAGAGCTGGATCATTATAATTAATTTCGGTTCAAGAACAAGAGCAGAGTTCAAATGTGTGTCTTGTGGGAGCAGAATTGGATGTCACTTTTTCTCCAAGGAAAAAACAAACATAGTATACATACATAACTGTGAAGTAAATAAAAAGGCACGTGTCATTAGATACTCATTATTGTTGTAACAGTAGCTTTGTTGCGAGACTAGCTGCTCACTTTTTATCATGTTATAGTATAAACCACCACTTCTTTTAATGTAGTAGTGAACTAAGTTTGCAGAACTACATGAAGTAGAACAAGGCATGTTTCGTAGTGTCATTAAATTACGCTACTAATTCTCATTTAACTGTGTTACATATACTGTTGTTGATGAAGTAGTATAGTTTACGAAAGAGGGAGGCAAAGCTGATTTAGCTTCATTTCATCGAAAATATCCAGAAACAGTTTTCTGGCAAAGTAAGTTTCTCGTTAAGTGTTTTTAACGACGATACATATATATTTAGAAGTATCCTTCTTTGATAATTTTTCTGATTTCCTCAGTGATGTGGTATATACTGAAATTACTTTCTCGTCTCTTTTTTAAAATAGCTACATACACCCATGTTTGTCATCAAAATAGTATTAATTAATAGTCGATGAAATCATAGTATATGTGTTGGGTTCAAATTGCGTAACTTTTGCCCGCCTCCTCAATTAAGAAACTGGAATATATGTCACTCCTCAATTCATAGCAATCACTCTGTGGCAACACTGGCTGATTTTCTTGTTGCTTGGTGCATTATTGCAGTGCGTTGTTAGTTTATTTGACTGTCATTTCTGTGAACTGTGTCAACAGCCTAGAAGAAAACTTTCATTCGAAAAGATGTAGGATATATGAGACGAAGCGGACAGTCTTATGGGCGACATTCACTAGTGAAGCTCTGGTTTTAAATTTATTTTATGCAGTAAGCAACGATGAATATAGAATTGTACAGAAGATGTAAGGCAGTCCTAGTAGCCGTAACAGTGTGCAAAATGAGGTAAGAAGTACTTTTTAAGAGAAAAGCAGTATTAACTGTAACTGTTTTCATGTAGCTTGAAGTACCTGTATGGTTGAAAATTAAGTGAGAAATTACTCGTACATCGGCTGTACACAAAAGCGGGGTATATTCACCAGTGTAAATTTAAAAGCACCCCCTCTTCAGGGATTCGGATTACTACTGGCAGAGTTTTTTTTATTATTGGCCTGCTTAGTTGCGTGTGACATTGTACTATCGTATTTTCAGAAAATTATTTATCTTCTATACACCGTAGATATACAGTGCGGTACACAAAACGTTGTCTACACCTTGTATGTGATTGTATAACGTCAGGGGAAACACTACATAGAAATATTATATCCATGGAAGAGGAAAAGAATACCACACAACTGCATCTGTTATTTCTAGTTTATGTTTTCTCCGTATATTAAAATAGTAATCATGTACTGTTTCCTAATTGAAGCCACTGGTACAGTAATCAGGTACGTCCACTTTTGGCGGAAAATGTGATTTTACTACAACTGTGTAGTTTGAAAACCGCTCTATCGTGTGGAGCAGGAATGAGACCTGTCGTGTTACCAATTCAGAAGAACATAGCAAATGGGCTTGCCGACTTCATGTGTTTACGGCAAGAAGCCGACGTGTCGAGGGTTTGCTTTGTCGTTGCACCAAACATTAATTAGAGTCTGGCATGGTGAAATACATGAATGGAGTTTTCGTTGTCTGATGTTACAGAACATCTGTTTGTAGAAAGGTGTTTCGAACTAGCATTAAGAATGCTGATAAGGAGAAGTTTACTATTTCAAAGCAAAGGTTCTTTGAGCATTCAAATGCATGTAGCTTGCTGTACTTCACCATTATCACAAATTATCTATCATGATTTCGTCATTCGGAAAGCTTCAAATACGTTTAATTTTCATGAGGAAGAACTTTATAAAGTGCCTCGGCCTGTTAAATCTCAGAAGTCTAGGGATGTCTTGAAACTTGCCAAGAAGTGTGTGTCCGCCTCATACATGGAATTTTATAATGGGGTGGTCTTTGACAGAACTGTTACGGATGCTACATACAGTTCATCAGAAGGAACAGTACAATGAACTTCTTATTATCCTTCCACACTTCTCAATTTTATCTGCTTATTTCTTTAATTTTCAGACTCCTCATCATGTTCACTAAGTGCTAACAGTTGTAGTTTCTTTAGTTACTTGTTTATTTTTTAAATCATATTCAAAAAACATAATTGTTTGGTGCAAGAGCGAGACAAATCCATTAAAAAAATCGCTACATTTCGTAGTAAATCTTTGCCTGGATATGAAACAAGCTGTTGAGGTGTGTTGGGTGAATAAATAAATTTAGGAAAAGACAAGACCGATTAATAAAGTTTACTCATTTTTGAAGAGTTTTTTGTGTTTTACTTGAAAGTATATTAACTTGACATTTCTGGTTATTACACCATACCTTCATATTCTTCTCCCGCACACTTCTGAGTTTCCTATTTAATAATTCAGATACATGAGATGTCAGACGACGATGCAGTTTACGTGTTTCCTCGCTTGTAGTTTGATTGAGAACGTGAGGCTCACGTTTTGCAGAAAAACCATTGGGATTCTCTCATACATGGAGATACTGAAACGTTTATTGAAAGTTTCTACACGAGGAATTAAAAATATTGTTAGAAAAATATGAGCACCTGTAAGTTCCTGCAGAATCAAAGGAGATGGTTCATTTTTATTACTTTCAGTGCGTCACACTGAAGCACCAACATTATTAGCACCGTGAAATAAGACGCTTCACCGTCCGCCGACGGACACGGCATGTTTTCGTATATCACTGCTTTCCGAAACCGACTGATCGAAAACAAATACGAATTATTCCTCTTGCCAACAAGTACCGCTCATCGTGCTTGGAACACAAACCGAATGAACCATGCTGCTGCTGACGTGCTTTTAGTTGTCCATAAGGAAATAGTTATACAACTGTTTATAGAACATCAAACAAACATTTAATAAGGGAACGATCAATCCAGCGCCTCACTGATTTTGTAGTAAATACTTAGAACTAAAGAACGCTACTCAAGAACGATGCTCTTCTCAAGCGTTTTGGAAAAATTGAAGTTCAAAGTTTTACAAGCCCGTTGAACAACTTAACGAGACCGCCAGTCACCGAGCAGCGGCTTTACCGCCGTAGGCTTGCTATCTGTTGGTACTGCGTCTAGCTATGAAATAATGACAACCTCTCAGCATGTACAAAATCTCTCTCCCTTACTTTTTTCATACAGTTCAAATATTTAGAAAAATATTTAGCTTTAAATTAAACAAAATTTAATCCAGTTTATAGTCTTGCCAAATCTTGGCTACTGTGATGTTCAGCAATGTTCAAATGCTGAAAACTTCAGCTTCATCTGAGTAGTTTCGTAAGACATTTGTGTAATGTTCGGCTGTCCTTCCCATGCCCAGTTTGGCTGATACGACTGGTAGGCGATGGGATTTTAACACGCTCTGTTTCCTTAATCTATTTGTTAGTCACAAGTGACAGTAGTACGTCTCCTCGCATAAGAAATACCAATCACCATTCCATAACTGCAGTACCAGATCTGATGCGTCCAGCATCTTGCCTGTACTTTCCGTAATGCTAAATGTTTTTCCGTCTCCTTCCGCATTTCGGCCATACAACTGTGGAACGAACTACCCTGTAACCTGCACCTTGTTCAAAACTCCACAGCGTTAAAGGAGAGTTTGAAGCTTTATCTGTTGTCATCGCAAAGCTTCCTTCTCAAAAATATGCCAACTGTTTCCCTTTCTCTGTCATGCTGTAAACTATGCATGCTTTATTGATCCGTTTTCACTTCTGTTTTCTTCCTTCCGTTTAATCTGCTAACTTTACCCTATTATTTGTAGCTGTCCTCTTATCATTTAATTTCATCTCCGCAGTGATTCCGTCCGTAGCGCTGCCGCATACTTTTGTTTGATGTCATCACTCACTTTAGACACGAACGTAATGTGGAAATTGTTTTAACACAGTGCTGATAAGGCTGAAATTCCCATATATTCATCATTATTGCTATTATAGTTATTATTATTATTGTTGTTATTATCATTACACATTGCTCATGCCCTGTAAAAACTGTAATGTTGACTCATTAAAAATGCGAGGATAGAGAAAACAGAGTGCCTAACGGCCCTAATCCTGCCAGTAAAATAGATGCATAAATAAATAATAAGGGCACATTTGTTAATCCTTATTTCGTTATGTGAGGTAGGTTTCTCGTTGCCTGGGGCGGGCTTTCGCATGCTGCTTCGAATGCAGCGGAATGGCCATTACTGCACGCCAGATAAACACATGCGCTGCCCCGTTCTAAAGGCTAAGCTAAGTGAATTTACCCATTTCTATGACAGTGATTCGTGGACCTCGTAGAATGCATTATCCGCGCCTAACCACGACTTCAGAGAAACAGCTAAGCGTGTCTGTTCCACCGTACACCTATTCTATTGCGCCAGATCCCTTCGGCAGTTGTGCAAGAAAATGGATTGTTAGATGCTATCCACTCGTTCATATGAACGTGTTATATTCCAATATTGTATAGTTCTTTATTGACTTATTACTCCAGTAGTTAAGATACATTCATTAGGTTGCATTTAACAATAATGTCCAAAGAGCCGAAAATGTAATTTTGAATTCACTATTCGCAGGAAGGTTATTGTAGATCACGTAAATGTACTCCGGAAACATACTATACGCTATTATCCAGCAAAGATAAATCAGAGCAACACTTTCCTGTAATATCCGAGTAAAAATGCTATAAGAAAAGTGTTTGCTTAGTTAATTATTTCGAATTGCATAGATCGTGTAATTAGCAGCTGTTGATGAAACGATATATAAAACTAAATCCTTCTTAAAGTGTAAATAATGGATTTCAAGTTCCGTTTGCCAACTGAGTCAAAAGTAATCGGTAATGGAATGAATCACTAACTATTAGATAAACGTCAGAGACCCCTAAACTGAGGATAAAGAAACAATGGTAGGAAATAGTTTTTTGGGTAGTACCATGTCTTGAATTAACAGTTAATGCGATACACGTATTATTAAACAGGTGACGTGCATGAAAAACATCTTGCTGCATCACTTGTGGCAATACTTTGAAAAACAATGCACATCATGTTTCATGTGTTCAGGACGCGACTTGTTGCAGAGACTGAGCATTACTCGTTTCAGGAAGCTACAGACACACTGCTTAAGTTTTGTGCAGTAGGATGGAGTGTATGGAATGCTCAATGAATGGTGTAATATCGGTCTGCAAATAACAAGATTCGCGGTTAACATCTTGAGCACATCACATCGTATAATACTTGGAGATAATACTAAGAAGACTTTGATACAGCACTGAAAGTCCAAAGAAGTTCCCTGGAGTGGACAACATTCCCTCAGGACTGTAGTAATCCCTCGGAAATCGAGCCGTGGCAGAACTATTCGATCTGGTGTGTAAGATGTATGAGTCGGGCTAAGTACCCTTTGACTTCAGGAAGAATGTAGCAATTCCAGTCCTAAATAAAGTAAGTGCCGCAGGTGTGAATATTACCCAGTTATCACTTCAATAAGTCAAGGTTTCAAAATACAGTCACGAATTATTTACAAAAGAGTGAAAGAACTGTTAGAAGCTTGGGAAAGGTAAGTTTGGGCTCCGGAAAAATACAGGAACACGTGACAAAATACTGAACCTACGATATTTCTTAGAAGGCAGAATGAAGAAAGGCAAACCGACGTTTATAGTGTTGATAGATTTAGTGGAAGTTTTTGACAATGTTGACTGGACTACACTTTTATGAAATGCTGATGATGGCAAGGGTAAAATATAAGAAGCGAAACGTTATTTAAATCTTGCGTAAAAACCAGACAGCAATTATAGAAACGGAAGACATGAAAGGGAAGCAGAAGTTGAGAAGAGAACCAGACAGTTTTGTAGCCTATATCCGATGTTATTCGGTCTGTATAACAGACAGTAAAGGAAATCAACGAAAAATTTGGAGAATGACTTAAGGTTAAAAAAAAAGTAAAAGTTAGAGGTTTGCCGATGGCACTGTAATTCTGTTAGAAACAGGAAGGTGCTTGTGGCAACAGGTGAAAGGAATGGAAAAAGTCTCTAAACGAGGATATAAGATGAATATCGACAAAAGCAAAACAGGGGTCATGGAATGTAGTCGAATCAAACTATTCGATACTGACGGAATCACATTACGAAATGAAACCCTCAAGTAGTAGATGAATTTTGTCATTTGGCAGTAAAATAACCGATCATATTCGAAGTAGAGAGGATATAAAATGCAGACCAGCTATAGTAAGGAAAGAATTTCTTACTGAGATGAACTTCTTAACATTTAACATAAATTTAAGAGTTATGAAGCCTTTTCTTAAGGTATTTGTGTGGAGTGCACTGTACGAAAGTGAAACGAAGACAATAAGTATTTCAGACAAGACGAGAATGCAGGCTACTGAATCACGCTGCTACAGAAGGATGGTGGAGATCAGATGCTTAGAATGCTTTACTGAAGACGGACTACTGAATAGAATTGGGGAGAAAAAAATTTTCTAGCACGGCAAGAATAAAAGAAGGGTTCGCTTCATAGGATATTTTGTGAGATGTCAGGGAATCATAAATTTAGTACTGAAGAAAAGTGTGGGGAGTAAAAATTGTACGGGGAGACCAAGAGATGAAAACAGTAATAAGATTCAAGTGGATGTAGGTTGCAGTAGTTATTCCGAGATGAAGGAGCTCGCACAGGATATGCTGACTTCAAGAGCTGGATCAAAGAGTCTTAGAACTGAAGACCACAACAAGAAAATTATGAAACTATATGAAATGGGACGCTCAGGTAACATTAGAATTACGGAAGACGAATGGAAGACGTAGATTTGTTTTCACGCTCTTGGGAAAGTGGAGTGCATCTGTAAGGGAAATAATGTACAAGACGCTAGTGTGACGAATTCTAGAGTATTGTTCGAGTGTTTGAAGTCCCTATCAAGTAGGTATGACAAAATACATAGAACGAATTCAAGCAGCGCTGCTACGATCGTAACATGTCGGTATAACCAATAAGAAAGTGTTAACAGAAATGCTCTGGGAGCTTAAATGGGAATACTTGGAAGAAAGACAAAGTAGGCCTTGCAAAGCGCTGTAGGGGAAATTCAGAGAATCTGTGTCTGTGTGACCATGAAGCTTGGACCATCACATATCTTGCATAGTGCTTACTAGAATAATGTGAGAGAGAGTATTGTGCGTACAGAGGCATATTATCGCAGTTTTTCTCTGGTTCAATATACGAATGCAAAAGAGCAGTAAATCTATAGGATTTATACGATGTACCCTCTGCCATGCACTGGACAGTAGCTCATGGGGTACATCTGTAGATGTAGTTGTAGATTCCAAAATAAGTAGTGGTCAACCTGCCCGAGCAAGTCACACTTTGGACGATGCGATATGGTGGGTACTGTTGAAGCAGCATCTAGTCATCTGTGCAACCAGTGAGGTCAAATGGATTTCAATAAAGACATCAGTTCAGTCAGTGAATTATGTTGTAATGGATGCATGGAGTCTGAGGCCGTCACTTTGAAAAGTTACTTTGGGCTGAAGTTGTTGCTGTTAGATATGTTAGGTATATGCCAATAAAAACCGAAATATTTATTTCTGTCCGATAGTTCCTAATCTTAAAGTGCTCAGCGTAGCATATTCTACAATTTGTATAACTTCAGTTATAAGCGTAAAATAAACCCGGTGAATAAATAATGTATTCTTAATATTCTATGCACTACAGGTCTAAACTAGTGCGAGGCATTATTGTACACGGAGGAATGTGGCGAAATCGTTACGACACTGAACTCCGTTTCATATTCCCGTCCAACGTCGCTGTTCCACTTAAGTATTTAAGATTACTTTTATCTCGAAAAGTCCACTGCAGTCAACTGTTTATTCCAAGGTTTACCATCTGACAAGTCTTGTATTTTAGTTTATCATTTCACATATGCGTATTTAATTAATTGGAAATTATAAGTAACTTACTATTAGAATACAAAATCATTACAATAAAGAATAACTTGAAAAATAACGTTTTTTACACCATTCACATAAAATGAAAGAATTGTTTTCACGTAATACACAGGACGGAAATCACAATAGGAAACAAAATTCAGCAGAATTTGTTATTGTGGGGGGTAATCCTCAAAATGTCCTGATGCGCACCGGGCAAATTTCGGTGCACTGGAAAACCTTGGTGAAGAGAACTGATTACGTACTAGTGGCTGCAGCTTGGTAACATTGATTCTCAAGTGGAGACTGACACCATAATCATTCAGCAGAACTAGATGTGAAAATGCTCTTACCGAGTTTTTCCAACACTGAGAGCTGTATACGTCTCACGGCTGTAGCTGCTCCTCCCCTCCCCCCCCCCCCCCCCCCCACCTCCTCCTCACCCGAGTCTTTTGGAATCGCCAGATGAACAGATTTCGTGTCCTCAGGTATCATGCTCAAAACGATTTCTTCACGCTGTCCACCCCCATTTTCAAAGCTTTAAAAGAAACTAATGGAGAGTTTTGAACTAGAAATCGAGAATCTGTTTTTAAAGCCCGAAAATTCTTGTGACGACATCGAAATCTTGTATTATAAAGTCCGACCACATCAAAGGGTATCTGACAGAAGTTTTATTTCCCATTGTGAGAGAGAAATGTTTATTTTTGTTAGTTTCTTTAGTGGTCAGTGGGAAGAACAGTTTTGAGCGCCGTACACGAGGACAAGGAACTTGTTGATCTGGTGATGGCAAAAGATTTAACAGAATTTAGAGGATCGCTTGCCACAGTTTTCCGAATCCTACTATATTTTCTTTCATATTTTGTAGTGCGACATGTGAATTATTTCAAGAAATTTTGCAGATTTTTATATGCACGGTGTAAAAAAACTTTATGTTTTATGCATTTCTTTACAGATAATCATCACTGTAATGATTTTATATCACAATAATGAGTTACTATTTTAAATTAAAAAAATATATTTTTATGAAATCGTAAACTAAAAAAACAAAGAAATATGAATTCAAAACGTAAAATAACAGTTGAAACATAAGACAAATATAAGAACCACAAATAATTAGAACAAAGATGAATGTGCAGATGTTTGAATAAAGAATGTTAAAAATACTCCTACAATACATTATTTACAGCTTAGTTCCGATAAATGGTATTTTATATATCAGCTTTATTACACATGTATGGAACTCCTCCGTAATTTACGTTGCGGAGACATTTTTCATCTTTCAAAATTAACAGTAGTGACGTATTTTGCTAAATTTCAGATTGATGCATAACTTGAATATAAAGTTTTCAGGATCGTTAATTACACTTCAGTTTTTATACGAAGCACATTTTTTACATATAACGGTGCTGAAAATACTCCCTCTGAGCTGGCCGGTGTGGCCGAGCGGTTCTAGGCGCTTCAGTCTGGAATCGCGCGACCGCTACGATGGCAGGTTCGAATCCTGCCTCGGACATGGATGTGTGTGATGTCCTTAGGTTAATTAGGTTTAAGTAGTTCTAAGTTTTAAGGGACTGATGACCTCAGATGTTAAGTCCCATAGTGCTCAGAGCCATTTGAACCACTTGAACTCCCTCTGGGTACGATATGACAAATTAGCTTTCGGGATGTTTTGCACCTTAAGAGTGAAATTGTGCAAAAACGAAAACAAGTATTACATTATTTTGCCTGCTCAACATACCCACCAAGTTTAATCAAGATCGTTTAGTTTCACCAGGGAATGTTACCTAGTGAGCCTGTTCACCGCCTGTATTCGCCTACATTTCAGTGAAACGCGAAAACCTCACCTTAAATTTCCTATAAGGAATAAAATAAGTTTGCGCATAGAGAGCGTTTTCGTCTTAGATATGAAGACACCTGAGTTTATTACTCTCAGTTTGCATTTGTAGGTTTGAAGAAATCTGAGTTTATTGCCCTCAGTTTTCATTTATCTTACAAGCTTATTTAAAGCAGTATTTGCCAAATCCTGCAAGTTATTTTTCAAAATAACGCAAATGCAATCCCAGTGCAAATCATTTCTGTGTTTCGTGTTCACTGACGTAATAATCTTGGAAAGAGTTCCGTTTAGTCATATGCAGGCTTTGTATAGTTCGAGAGAATGTTACAGACCAGAAACAAGAATTACTTCAGAGGCCAAGGCTGGAGCATCGTCCAAGTATTAGTTTAAAGATCACAGCATTTTCTCAAAGATTCGTTACCATGGAAATTTATTAATGTCCTTTTCTGTTGCCGTAACAGCACCATTCGAACCTAGAGTGTGAAACTAGGTTTGAAACAATATTTACAAAGAATTTTAGTGTTTAGCGTTAGTACAGAAAGGATTCAGAAACATGGGTATACATGCAGTCAGAAACTTGACAGGTTGTATTAAGTGTCATGTGGTAAATATGGTGGGCATCAAACTCTAACACACTGAAATGTACTTCAAGGGTGTTCCTAAAGTTTGTTGTTCGTCATAACGTAATTCATTTTATCGATTTTGTATTACCATATTTCGTAAATTTAGCTCATTCTGTTATATTGCAGTTATATAAAATGTATATTGTTGACTTCTTTACTCATTCCAGATAAATAACTCCATGACAATTATTGGGAAATGTTTTGTAATGTAGTCTAAAGTAACGAACACTTGGAGAGCCGCTGAAATAAAGTATCTTAACTGTCACCGCCCGTGAATCTGGTAGCCTTTCACTTGCTTTTGGGAATTCGTTGGAGTGCCTCAGAATACGATGTTATAGGGCATAATCCATGGAAAAATAACAGTTAACAAGCTTTCGAAACTCAGTATTAGTGGCATAGGAGAGTATTTTGATATTGCAGAGACAAGATCCTCTACGTAATCTGTCGAACAAGCTCTCAGTTCAGCTTCAGTTGTAGGATATTAAACTATTAAGCTTCGAACATAATTTGATTGTGTAGTAATATCAAAACGTTCTTTTCCGTGCAGTTCTGAACAACCGCTATGTTTTGTTGCACTTAAGCGACAGTATGTAGCGCTGATGTATCTTGTTTATTAAATTATTTATAACCTTACATATATTTTCTAATAAATTTTTACAACACCAATGTACTCGGTGTTGCTAAAGGGCAATCTCGGATGTTTTTGAAAAGGCTGGGGTTATTCTGCCTGTGTTACATATTAAGTCCTCTCTAAATGCGAAGGAAGCAGCGCAGTTCTAATTCCACTAATTATTGATTCAAACAAACCAAAAGAGCACAAATCACCATCTGTCTAATATCGTCCCACCATTAAAAATGTCGTTAAGCGAAAAAACCCAGTACTGTACCTCCAATTACATTCTATAATATTACATGCGAGTTTGACACAAGCAAATTGACGCTCAGTGCTAAGCTCTTGGGAATCTTGTAGCACAGAAACCCCCACACCCTGACAAGCGCCTGTTTTTGTTTAAACCAACTGTAACACATGCCTTCAGTTCATACTGATGAATAATTACGCAGATATCCTTAGGTAGATTTTAAAACCAGTTCTGTAAAACTGGCTGTGCAGAGATTAGAAGTTTTAACAGCTCAGTTCTAATAAAGGTCCAATAGTTTCAAATGAACCTGATCGCTGGCGTGGTGTTTAAAATTATTTATTTTGCATCATAACTGTACTTTGAAGGATACTCCGAAATTAATAGTTGTAGAGCTAAAAGTAAAAATATGTGCACCGAACAGTATTGTACGTAAACTGATTTGATCAGCACGAGGAGTGCAGTCAGAAGTTCTACGATCATCAGCAGTGTGACTTTCTTCTACAGCCGGAAAATATGGGAGGAGTCTTGCCACCAAGAACAAGTAGACGTTGCTTTAAGGAGGACTATCAAGATTGTCATCGGATTTCTGAAGCTTACACCCGCCCACAAAACGTACCCACTTGCAACGATATTACGATCAAATATCAGATGCAGAGTAGCCCGTGAAATAGAGAGAGAAAAAACTCGTTTTGGGAGAAGGAGGGGCTTTATACAATAGCACCTGCAGCGTACTTTATGGCTGGACTTTGCAAATTACAAACCTGCAACAACTAAAGTAAGGTAGTACACAAATGCAGACAATTAAACATTTGCTCATGAATCTAGAATCACGCCTGTTTGGTCAGCGGATGCTCTGTTTCGATGCAATGATAAGACCGTTAAAGCTGTAGAATTTTGGGAGAAGTTAGTTTTGGTTTTTTCGACCTGACACGGGAAGTAATTATTATCATAATCATAATCATCTTTAAGGTTTGAAACTGTAGATCTAGTTCTTCTTCAAGTAAAATTGTTCTTCTATCTGGTGAAGGATAGCTTCCGTTTCGTATTCATGTTGGCTTATTCGGTAGAAAAGTGTTTGTACTTTTGTTAACGTTCATTTGTATAATATGTTCTTTTCATTTGAGATCACTGTTCCGTATTCTATGATTTACACTGAAGATTTCCAGTCCTTCCCTTATATTATTACTTCTTTTCATATCCAGGAATGTTTATAGCGTACAGCATGTCTTGAAAATCTCACTTCAGCCGCTTATAATTTGCTCTTGCATGATGTGTCCAGTTCTCGCTTGTATAAGTGGACACGGAGACTGGCATCAACACATAAAACATTATTTGTGTTGATTTTTGGGTTTTATCCCTTAATGATATGTTAGTTGTGCTAGACTTACCATGTCATTTACTTATTTTATTGATAAATTCGATTTATAATTTTATAATTTATAGCTATGTTGTTTCCTGTGCAAGATAATCATCTTGGGTTTTGTCACAGATTTCTTCTTTAACAACGTTTTTAAGGATATTGCCAGCTAATTGCAGGTCGTCTCCTTAATAGTTAAGAATAGCCTAGTCTTCTACAAATGAAAGGGTATTGTCTACTTTATAATTATGTATCAGCGTACTTTACCACACCTTCTACGCATATATGAAAAGTGCATGTGACATTGGACATCCATGTTTTGCTCCCTGACTTAGGACTGGGTTAATTTATACTGTCATTTTGCTGTGTTTCAGCTTGTTCTGATGTGCTTTTGTATAAGCTTTCCGCCATTTTAGTCGAATTGTTTAGAATATCCTTCAGCTACCACCGTTTCCCATGATTTACTCATGATCGCATGTTCAAATGTCTTTTCATCATCTATGAAAAACAGTGATATTGTCAGAAAACAACCCTTCTTTTCTGAATCAACTGCTTCAGCACTAATATGTTATCTGATCTGGAGTGACCTATTCTAAAAACACATTGTTGTTTTGTCAGAAGAGCGCCACTAAACACATTTTACGCTCTTGACATTATTTTTGCTTCTATTTTGTACTTTGAGTCTACTGAACGTATTTTACAATAGTTCCGGCATTTTTATCTGTCCCTTTTTTATGTGAGGTGCTTTAAGCCCTTCAGCAGTTTCCATGGTACTCTAAATCACCTCCATCAAACATTCTTAAAGTCTGTTTAACGTTCAGTGGATCAATTCAGCTTTCATGTCATCTCCTATAGGATTTCTTATGTTTTAGAGCAACTGGGTATTTCCTCGAATTCTTCGTACGTCATTGGATCCACAACTACTTCTTCTATAATGCACTGGTATCACTCGAGTATCTTCCCGCGATTGTTTATGATCTTTTAATAACGTTTCTTCCCTAGTTATACTGATTGAGGCACTGCACTTTCCAGCCTGGGTGAAATGCTTCACGATTTTATATGCTGTCGCTTATGCGGTACGCTCATCGTATGTGTATTTATCTCTCCCATATTTCCCTATTCAGTTTCTTAAGTAAGCATAAACAACAAAATCTTATTTTTAAGAAATATAAATCGTCATTGTTTTCGAGAAGTTTGTTGGTACAGGTGAAAAAAAGATTGTAAAATTCCACATACCAACTTTTGACAGTTTTACCTTTGGACAGTTGTTCTGAACGCGTTTGGGTCGAAACATCTTCATTTACCTGAACAGTACTTGTGCAGTTCACATGGTGTATTACTTTTATTCCTCTCTCAACTCGTTGTCTTACGTCTTTAAGTTTAAAAATCGTACCACCTCAGAAATACGATGCATCGATTTTGCAATAGGAATTGTGTTCTTCTTCTGTACGGAAACTCATCTAGTTTGTTATCTTGTCACACTGTTTGTGCATCTGATACGTACACAGATGTCCGGACGTCGGCAGTTTAAATCCCTCTCATCAAACACTGAAAGACTGTTTAACGCCTAGTGGTTCAATTCAGATTTCATGTCATCCCCCAAAGAACTTTTTTTCTGCTTTATACGATCTGAGAGTTTCCTCGAATTCTTTGTGATTTATAATGTTTTCAGGTGCATATATTTTCATTATTATATGAGAGTAGCAGTTACTCTAAAATCATGAGCGCTTACTTTTGTTATGTTTCCAGTGAATTTATAAATATGCCGTAAAATCACATTCAGGCTCTCAGAAACTACAGAAAGCTTTTGTTTAGCTAATGAGAAAATGTGTTACAAACTACGTTATCCAAGTCAATTATTACTAAAGCTCGAATTTCTAAGCACAACAAAATAGCAAAATAAGTAATCAAATTAGCAGGAAGAACGCTAAAATAAGCACCAAAATAAGCAAAAATGTATACAAGAAAATGTGACAGGTTCACAAAACTCTTATCTTGTTGAAGGTGTTACAGTACACAAGGAAGGTGATGCTGAGATTTTCCTATGTAAAACTCGTACGTCTACATGTGAGGAATGACTTGTATACTGAAAATGTTCTTTCAACGTCGCATGACATCGCAGGTGCTTGGGAAAGGTAGCATAGTTCTTCTTCGGTGAATTACTTTCTGTATTTGTTTCTTCACCAGAAAGCTTTTTAAAAATTTGACACAGTGTTTTGTAATGGGAATTTTTCTGTATCACCTAATTCAGTTTCTCGGAAGCAAGTTTTGCAATCCCGTGAGTTTCTGAAGACAATGTTACTAACATTTCATCTATCGGAGTGTTCCAAGGAATTATTTCGAGCTTCCAGCTACTTTAAAATATCAGATATTTTGGAGAGACGATTATGAATGTACTATATCATGTCTTGGATGCCGTTTTTATAAAAACATTCTTCGGCTGTGGCACTACTGTCTGCATCTTCTGCATTTAGGGAGTTCTAAGCGTTTTTCACCTCACTGAAATGTATGGCAGCCTGTAACCACGTTCCCCACTGGCTGAGGAGATAAAGCCAAATTAGGGTGGAGTTCACGAAATTTTTGAACTCTAGTTGGTCACCTGACAGACATTTCAATCAAACTACAAACAAGAAGATCCACGTCGTTATACTGACTTCTGGCAGTTTCAGGGACACGATGTAAACCGTGAGCAAGGCACATCAGATGAACTAATCTAAGGTAGGGAACCTTTCATCCATTTCCCGGTTTGACGGTATATGGAGCAGCACCACTGAGAAATAACAGTACATTTTTCTAGGTCTCTTTTATAGGTGTACCAGTCTTTCCTAAAATTCTTACAACAAACGGAAGTCGACCATTCGCCTCCCCTACCACAGTCCTCACATGCTCGTTCCACATCATATCGCTTTGCAACGTCACTCTCAGATATTGAAGCGACTTGACTGTGTCAAGCAGGGCACTAGTAATACAGTAACCGGAGAGAAAAGGTTTGTTCTTCCTACTTACATTTTTACACGTTTAGAGTTAGCTGCCATTCCTCAGACGAACTACAAATTTTGTCTAAGTCATACTGCATTTCCTATAGTCCCTCAACTTTGACACCTTACAGCGTCATCAGCAAACAACTGCAGATTGATGCCCGCCCTGTCCACCAAATCATTTATGTATATAGGGAACAACAGCGGACCTATTATATTTCCCTGGGCCATTCTTGACGATACACTTGTCTCTGATGAACATTCGCCATCGAGACAGCATGCTGGGTGCTATTACTTCAGAAGTATTGGAGCCAGTCACATATCTGTGACGTATTCAATGTGCTTGTACCTTCGTTAAAAGCCTGCAATGGGGCACCATGTTAAATGGGTTTTGGAAATCTAGAAATAAGGAATCTGCTGTTGTTCTTCATCCATAGTTTGCAGTACATCAGATGAGAAAAGCGCAAGCTGAGTTGCACATGAACGCTGTTTTCTAAAACCATGCTGATTCATGGACATGATCTTCTCAGTCTCAAGAAAGTTTATCACATTCGAACTGAGATTATATTCAACGATTCTGCAGCAAACCGAAGTTAAGGAAATTGGTCTGTAATTTTGCAAGTGCGTTCCTTCACCCTTCCTATACACTGGAGACACCTGCGCGTTTTTCCAGCCGCTTGGTACTGTTGGGCGAGAGATTCTCGATAAAGCAAGGGGCTAATGGCGTAGAGTACTCTTGGTAAAACCGAATTGGGATTCCATCCGGACCTGGTGACTTATTTGCTTTCAAATCTTTCAGTTGTTTCTCTACACCAGGGATGCTTATTATTATGTCGTCCATACGAGTCCGATGGTTAAAGGACGGTATATTTGTACGATTCTCCTGTGCGAATGATTTCTTGAACTTGAAATTGAAAACTTCGGCTTTCGTTTTGCTACCTTCATCTGCTACACCAGACTGGTCAACAGTGGACTGAATGGATGCATTAGACCCGCTTACCGACCCTACATAGGAGCAGCTTTCATAGCACCAACTACAGCACTATACAGGCACTGTCCCGATGCACCTGTAGCCTAAAGAAAGATTCCTCTGGTATCCTTTTGTTTGTGTATTTTTATAAAAATACACGAAGCTGCATATTATTCAATTTCCACAACGGCAAGTCAGAATCCACTAATGCTAAACACAAGCGGTCGGAAAATGTATCGCTACAACTCGATTGTTGGCCCACAATGCTTTTAATCAGTTGCTGGTTTGACTTACGGCGCGTGGTATCTATGTGCTGCACAGTGTCATCGCAGAAGCACTCTTTTCACACACCAAACAAAGACGCTGCAGTCTTCACTGAAAATATTTCCCTTAACGTCGTTTACGCAATTGTATGTGAATGCTGATTGAGAGAGTTTTGTCGCTGGTATTTCCTTATTGCAACAGCAAGCAGTCACTCACACTCAAAGTAACGAGCGTTGCACAACACACTGCAGCTTGAAACTCCGGGATTCACCCTCCATGCCGGTGACATAATTCCGATGCGATAACTGACTGATGTTTCATCTGCCGTTGCTTTTCCTTGAAGTATTACTTCACAACGCCCCTTCCGCTTATCACTGCTCGCTTACGCATTCAGCGGACCTTAATTTCTATTATCCGGTAAAAAGAGAATCGCTAAGTGATAAATGAATGCTGTGAATGAAATACGCACTTTTATAAAGACAGTTTTCGGTAAAATATGCTTTTTTAATTAAAAATAATAAAATAAATAAGAAAAAAATAAGCGTAGGCAAACCTAGTTAAAACTGCTTATCTAGATGTGTCTTATGAAGTCCAACCTTTCCGCTTATGCTTAAAGTTGTGGAAAAAATAGTGCCTCTTGCTTAGAAATTTACGCTTAATTACTAAGTTTGTGAATTCCATTATAATCACATCCTAGACAGTATCTTTTACCGGTAGTCATCTATAAGCCAACTTGTGTACATATGTATTTTTTGTGGAAAATCTACAATGCGTACAGTTTTTATACCATATAATGCAGTCAGACACATCCAATGGAACCTATCCATTGCCAACAGTCTGTACAAAAGTAACGTCAAACAGAATACATCAAATTGACTGAAGCAACAGAGAAGCGGAAAAACTTCCTCCGTAAACAATAAATTATACCTAAAATCAAAACATAAAACTATGGTGCTAAGAAGATCTACATCTGAAAGCAAGGATTTATAAAATAATATACATAGCATATCTCCGATTATACATGGTATAGAATGGAAGAGACATACGGATCGAATACTCTAAACACATTAACCCATGTATCCTCCACAAACACACGAAATTCCAGTTTCTATACACACTACTATTAGGGCCTTACATTCAGAGTCGTCCGCAGCTCGTGGTTGTGCGGTAGCGTTCTTGCTTCCCACGCCCGGGTTCCCGGGTTCGATTCCCGGCGGGTCAGGGATTTTCTCTGCCTCGTGATGACTGGGTGTTGTGTGCTTTCCTTAGTTTAGTTAGGTTTAAGTAGTTCTAAGTTCTAGGGGACTGATGACCATAGCTGTTAAGTCCCATAGTGCTCAGAGCCATTTTTTTACATTCATAGTCATCGCACAAAGTCGGAAATTACTCTGTCGTGGAAAGAAACGAAGCAAATCTCATTTCTTGCAGCAGTTAGAGAGATTGCAAGATTTTTTTTTAAAAAATCTGAGCGATAGTTGTGACGGTGCGTGACTGAAATATTTCAGAAATACTGTAAATGATCTTTTCACTGTCAGAGTTATATTTTCATTCATACGACAGCTTTGAGATATTAAATCTGATTCTCAAAGGTTTCGTAGGTTCCCGTGTGGTGTGACCAAACTGGGGACGTCCAAGTGATACAATACGGCTCCATTATAAGGCTGTATGTGCTTTGAAATGTATTTCGGGACCAATAATACACCTCAACTTATAGAACCGATTTTCATCTCCATCCTTCAGTGACTCGTGTTGACGAAAGACTCAAACGGTATAAATGTTTCATTCTCATTCTTCATTGAGCCATAGAAAGGCAGGTTGTTTCAGTCGTATGAATGGTCCAGACATACACAGAAAACCACCTGCTGTGTCGTACCCCTCTGATCTCAAATATTTGAGAATATGATTTTATATCATAAAATTAATATATGAATAAAGATATATTAATCTCGGTTCTTCTTGACTTAAAGATTTACCACTAAAGTTTCGTTTCTATAAAGACTCGAACTGCCATGTATAAAACAGCCTGAAACGTCTGATTACTATACAAATGAATTACTGTGTTAAATATTTGCCTTTCAACAGAAGTTTAGGAAAGGTTTGAAACTACGCTTAATGTTTGTCGGAAGTCGCTAAGTGTTCTGATTACGAAAAACTGGATGAATATAGTCTGGGAATTTGTAAAAATGGTTCAAATGGCTCTGAGCACCATGGAACTTAACTTCTGGCGTCATCAGTCCCCTAGAACTTCGAACTTCTTAAACCTAACTAACCTAACGACATCACACACATCCATG
The DNA here is from genome assembly GCF_023897955.1 of Schistocerca gregaria. Taxonomy (NCBI): domain Eukaryota; kingdom Metazoa; phylum Arthropoda; class Insecta; order Orthoptera; family Acrididae; genus Schistocerca; species Schistocerca gregaria. The sequence continues at coordinate 812,586,980 of NC_064931.1, read as the reverse complement.
CCCGAAGCAGGATTCGAACCAGCCACCGTAGCGGTCGAGTGGATCCAGACTGTAGCGCCTAGAACCGCTCGGCGACCACGGCCGGCGGGAATTTGCACTCCACTTTAACAAAAAAGTAGTTTTTCACGCATCTAAATGTTTATGGCGCTATATCTCCTGAACTGAGTGTCGTAAAACGATATAATTTTGCAGATATATTCAGTCATACGTACGGGAATTGTCTCCTAACTGTGTTGCGAACAGTGTATTAGTAGTAGAGAAGCAATGAATTAAAACGTCATGACTGATGTTAGTTTGACTGCATGAACACCGAAAATGCAGCAAGCATAAACTTTTATCCTTTCATTATTTGTGTGTGTGTGGGAATGAGGAGCGTGGGGCTTCGTCAGCGACAAAGGTTTGAAATTATGTGTAAATTTTGTTGGAAGTCGCTATGTGCCCTCATTCTCAAATACTGGACGAATGAAGTCCATGTATTTGCCCGCCGTCAATCGTGTTGGTTTACTGTGCTAAACTTGTGACATAAGATTATGTCTCTTAAAGAGTTGAGTATGACACCATTTTAAATTTGTAAATTCGGTCAGTAATTACTCGAAATATTAAAACTGATACTTTGTTTTGCCTACGCTGCAAGTAGTACCAGATTCGGGACAGCATTTTAGTCATATAGGTTGGTACCATTAAAAACTACGTTGTCTGCAGGATTAAAAGTTAAAAAATTAATCATTAAATGTACCATTTGTTTTCCATGCAACATGAGACTAAAGAAGAAACATTTTCAATACACCAACCCCAATATTCCTCGGAAGGTCACTTTGAAAATGGAGGATTTACTTTGGTAAATTTCTGCAATATACTGGAAATTTTGTCGTTACGTGACGTGATTGTTGTTAACTGTGATTTATGTAATAATTTTACGGAAATTTAAAATAGATGCAAAGAGAAAACTTTGTTGACATCTGTCTTCAGTGACAGAGGTTAAACGTTTCACAGAAACTAATGATGACAAGTATTAGCAGTGCCGATGGAAAGTGAATTGAGACACGAATAGTAAGTGGTTTGACGGTAGTTTATTGCTAGGCAATGAATTTAACGGCGGCCATACGATCATTCCACCGTGGGCATATTCTGTAATAACGAGAGCGATTTTCTCTAAAGACGTGGTCAATAAATTTAGTAGTTTCATGATGAAAGACCTTCGCATTAAGATTCGTAAAATTTTCAATAAGGTATTTATCTCCTGTATGCGAGTGAACTAAATGTTACTATGTGATGGAAGCCCGTCTAGAAGAGAAACGCTTAGAAAAACGTATCAAAAGTTGACACATAATGACAAAGACGTTTGGTGTCCTTGTGTAATTTTAGACAAATGGTGCAGTTATCACTATAACATGGACGTAAAATTGCATAGAATATCAGGTTGCCAGACACGAAAGTTGTCAGATAAAAGAGAGAACCCTTTTATCCGCAGCACTACCTAAGGCGAGAATGTATCTGCCGCATCTTTTTCATCGAAATCATTCCGGCTCTAATAAAGAGGTTATCGGTACTGTACATAAATATTGCACAGAGCTGTATTTTCTTTGGGAAATAATTTGCTGCAGATCTGATGATGGTCAGTAAATACCGAAACAGGTAATCCGTTAACAAAAAGTTTGTGACCATAGATGTAAATTAAAGGAAACTTTTTACATATACGTGTCACTGTATTTTTCGCGACGATGTCGCAGCTTGTGAATTTCTTTCTTTCTTTCTTTCTTTTTTTTTTTTTTTTTTTTGAGACAAAACTATCGATCTATCCTCGTATACACGAGGTATATTTGAAATTCCAACGTGGCTTTATGTGATGTATATTCTCTAAGATATGAAGGAGAGAGAGTCTTCAGTGTTCTGTTTACTTTTTTACATTTCCTACCATTTCTCAACAACTGATCTGGAACGTGTCAATAGATTCACATTTTTAGGATCTCAGTGAAATATGGCAACAGTTTGATGTTTAGCATGATATGATTTTTGCTTTGATAATAAACATAACCTAGTCGGGCTTTCATACGTGTGTTCGTAAGAGTTGCCATGTGGAAATGATTTCACTGACTGACAGCGCTTAAGGTCGCAAAGGAAATGGTCAAATAATTTTGTGGTTGCACAATTTTCTCATTTTTGTGCAAGAAGAAGCTTATGACGAAAACATTTTTTCCCTTTTGTTATTTTTATGAATACTGATATTACTTTCAAAGTGTAAGTTCTTCTTCACTACAAACTTTGTAAGAAAGCAAACTTATTGTGATGCTGTTCTTAATATGCCTAGTTTTTTTTACTGCTGCCTGTATAAGGCTCGAGAAAGGGCACGAGAAATTATCCTTGTGTCTGAGTGTGGCAGTGCCGCAGATTATAACTTCCTGCTGATGTCATCAATAAAATCAGCTGTTTCGTGTTGAGTTACTGAATGTAAGTGTTTGAGAAGCTCTATAATACGTGATTTCCAATTTAAGCAACAGTTAATAAGAATATCCAAGAATCTCTAAATATACAATTTACATGTTCCACGCCTCACCCTAGTGATATTTATGATAATTTATCGATCCTTGTAGAGAACTAAATGAACTATATTTTGTCTATATTAAATGAACAATGAATTACCAACAACAACTCATTATTTTTTCTAAATAATTCGTTTGTTGTTCCTTCAGTAGTAGAATCTCTGTTGCACTTGATTATGATGACGGATTCATCAACAAAAAACAATATTTCTTCTCTGTCAATGTAACCTCACTAACACATAGCAAGACTATCAGAAGTGGTAATACTGAGCCCTGTAAAACATCAGTAGTTATGCATCCCCATTCAGAAGAAAGTTCGTCATAAAGCCTACAGAAGGAATCTAACATGACTGTTTGCTCGCTGTCAGTTAAATACGAACTGAATCACTTGCTGAATAATTTTAGAATTTGAATGTTTCCTAAAACAGTACTTTTCTTCCTCTGCTACGTGGCGAAGCAAATACAGAGAATATTAAAGCACCTCGCTAAAAGAAAAAATGGATTGTACTGTAAAGTTTCAAATACATATTATGTGAAATAATTGTCAAAAGACGTCACGCTGAAGACAATAATTCAGAAATTAAATGGTGACCGGTGTTTTATATTTATAATGGGAAGCAGTCTCACAATGTTTGTGTAGTATTTACTAGATTTATGCTGCTATTACCGACAGTTAAATACTGCGCAAATGGGACACGTATGGCGCGGAAGCCCAACAGCGTAAGGAGCGAGACTGGTAATACGTCAGTAAGCCGGGACGCAGAGCAGCGAGCGCAGAAATGTGATTGCGGCCCGCAGCTGGCTCTGACGCTGCAATTACATGATTATCCCAAGATGCAGGTCAGCTTCACTTCTTACGCTCCTAGGGAAAATAGCGTCCTTATAACTGCTATCCGTCCCGTTAGTCCACAACATAAAGGACAATCGTGCTGCCTCCGATTTGAATTCCGGCACTCAGAGGTACCGCTCTAGATACGTGTTCCTCCCGGCTCGCTTCAGTGGTTGGGATACACCAGTTTTTTAAAGTTTTTCTTCCAATCTCGCCATCTGCTCCTCCGTACTCAAATTTTGTCGCAGGAGATATAGGTCGCCTCGGTAGGGCAGCAACATCTCACATAACGGAAAAGTAGCGGGCAACGATTGTAGGTGACGAGCCATATGCCGAGCGGAACAGAAGCTTTGGACACTGCGCTTTCTCAACAACTACGGACAATGTTCGTAAATTAAATTAATAATAGATATTCTCTGTTTATGTCTCCTTGACTCGGGAGACCGCAGCCGACTTTTAGAGCACGTGGAGGGCCACCCTCATTGAGTGAACAGTTGTGAGCGTCTTTTACTTTTATTTTACGTAATACCCAATTCAATTTTCAAATTCTGTTGTGGGAGAGGCTCTTGTCTGTACGGGACAGAGTGTAAGGGCTGCATGATACGATACGGCTATACTTCCAAATTAAAATTTATTTTCTAAAAGTTTGCAAAACTTGCACAAAAGAGGTCTACTGATCTCTGCCAGAGAAGTCGAAATTAATGTACCGTTAGAAAATTAGTCACTACATTTACCTTGTTCTTAAGTGAACATATGGTATGACATGGGAGAATGTCGTGTTTCTGCCTCTCTGCGTGGTCGGTGGCAGTATGTGAATGATAAACACGTCCTTTCTTCCTTTAAGAATTTGGAGCAACTCTGTGCATTCGAACAGAAAAGGGCTGTGTGACAGATCCGTGGTTTCAGTTATTCAACTTCGTGTACGCCGCCGTACATATACTGCATCGTGAAATTTAACATTGGAAATGTTGACTCATTCAAAAGAAACTGCTTCAATCATTCAGTGAACACTAGACGGATAAACGATCTGCGTTCAGATAACAATTCCCTAAGAAATATGCAGAAAAGTATGCACTGCCGAGCACGTTTAATTTCTTACAGCCTATAGCTTACCAGCAGAACTGAAAAAAAAAAAAAACTGAATGATAAACTAGAAGCTTTCAAGTGTCAGTTGAAAGGTTTCTTTACGCTAAACTCCTTCTAATCTACACAGGAATTTCTCGTAGTAGTTGAGAACATTGTTCTGTAATGTATTATATATTCGCATACTCTCTCACGATTTTTATTTGTTTGATAATACCGAGGTGGCACCATTTCTACGGCATTTATGTCTTACTCAGGAAACCTTTCCCACATGATTGGTGTGTTTTGCGGAAATATGATATAGAACGCGTTTTTCGACCACCATCTAGGATTAGGTCCCGTTTAGTGTTCATAATGGATGATTTTGGTTTGCATAAGGCGAGTGTCTAACATATTTCTTGTAGCTGCGACATTTCATACATTGGTCAGACCAGCGGGGCCGTGTAGGACTGGTGTACTGAGAACAAGGAGCATACACACTTACAACAGCAGATCAAAACTACTATTGCAGAAAATTGCATTGGCACCGGTCATCCTATGGCACATAACAACACGGAGAGTGGCATGCACTTCCAGCTATTGGTATAGTGCTATTAAGGAAGCAGTCGAAATTAGCAAGTGACCTCATAAATATAGATGGATCTTTTTGCTGAAATGCTGCATGGAATCCTACTCTCTCTCATGTACAAAGAACAGAAGGGAAGAGTTAATGTTACCTCACCTGTTGGTTATTAAAGTTCAATGTCGGTAACTTCTGACTTGGGCCATCTATGGTTTGTGATAGCCTTAGTGTTAACAGCTTGTGTGTGTGTGTGTGTGTGTGTGTGTGTGTTATATGTTCTGCGTACCTAGGTTTAAAATTCTATTGCACATCGCTTCTTTAGTACATTTGTTCGTCTGAAAACGACAGGATGTAGGGGTACTGAAATATCGGTGGTTGTCGGACAAGTTACCCGGCTGCATTCCGTAAGTTGCTTGAATATTTTATGCTCCGGGAAGAACTGAGGTTTCAATTTATTTCTTTTGTTTATAAATCTTGTTAATCAGACCTCTGCAAACTACGTATACACCCGTTGTGGCTCTAGCTGGCCTTGGCTCGCATAGTACCTCAGAACCTGGTAAATAAATGAAATGAAAAAAAACATACAACATTCTAACCCTGGAGTATACCGTTCTTGTAACAAGAACTGTGGAGTGCCAAGCTTGAATATCCTATTCTGCTACATCATGCTCATAATTACTGAAACTGGATGCCGAAATTGTTCCGTGTGAGGAACAGCCAAGCTAGCTAAATTTGTATTATATTTGTACTTATAACCCAAGGCATCGTAAGAGCAGCCGCGTTTATTTTTTTAGATTTGGGTTATTCCACAAGCCACCATAAGTTGTGTGGGGGAAAGTACAATGTGTACCAACAGCATTTTCCCCTTCGGTATTCCTGTCTCGGATGGTACTCGGGTGTAAAGACGCATCGTCTACGAGGACAAAAATGGTCTCTTGTCAGTGTCGTATTCATTACAAGAAATATGGAGGAGGAAATATGAAATGCCGGCTCTGAATCTTAAAGTAAAGGCCTCTGAACAACGTCGTCGTTGAAACGCCTCGCAGTGAGCACATCTGTGGCACCCTAACCGTGCCTGACAAACCCTTGGCGAAACGTGCAAGCTCTTCTTTGAATATTTTCTAACTCTTATGTTAGCGAAATTTATTAAAGATCACAAACCAACAAACAATACTCAAGGAGTGCTCTTATGAGGATTTTGTAAGCAATCTCTTTTTCTCGTTCATGAATCGTACTGCCTTAAGGTTCTTCTGATAAATCTTATTCTGGTATCTGCCTTCCATGTAGCTACATTTGAGTGGTTTCAATTATGGCCAACATGAGAGACGCGTGCGTTTAGGGAGCTGTAGTCCTTTGCTTACGTGATTTCTGGACCAAAAATAAGGTAATCACAAGCTAGCTTCGGGTAGAATGTGCTTCTGAAATTCGTCAGGTGGGAGTCGATTTTCCATTTAAATGGATGTTATGTAACTCTTTTGCAAGAGAAGTTACGTATCCCTGAAAACTGCCACGGTTTTATGGGGAAAAAAGAACAAGATGATGCTGTCATAAAACATCGAAACAGATTCATATTCTACGTTCAAGTATTGTAGTACAAACGATAATGTTTACCTACTGTGCTGTCGGAGTGAGACTGCAAATGTGTAGAGAGGACTCGTACCCCGGCATCATACAGCTGATGGCTGAATATTTACAGCTGAGTAATGGGATGGGTTCTTAGACAAGGTCACAATCGCTTTCTTTAGTGATAAGCTTAGCGTTCAATGACCTACCCGATGGAACGTTTTACTACAACAAAAGAAATGAACATGTTGCCGTCAGTAGAGAGAGCTACAAAAACTAATACTCTACTGTAACACTTGCCTGACTATCACATTTGATAAAAAGCAAAGATCTGCCTGTGTCGAACAAATTAAAAATGAATGATTCATACTATTCAGCGTTTCAGATACAAATGTGGTATAAACAAATTATTGTTACATGAAACCTTTTCACTAAGTCGTTGAGATGTTCGTGGACATGTGGAACGGTTAAAAATGGAATATTTCCATATCTCAGTTATTTACATGTTATTAAATTGGAACATCTGAAATGCGGTGTTCTGCGTTGTATGTACTCTAACTTCACTGTATATCACTGTTACGCAAGATATCGTACATGGTAATTGCTACTGCTTCTGACTTGCGTACGAGAAATAAAAAAAAGGAGCAGTTTCAAAGAACTCCTGTTGCCCCAAATGGTCAGAAACACTCATGTTTTCCATTTACCAGTATCAGTTGCGTATTAAGTCTCTCGAGAATAATTTTCATACTGACATTAAGAGTATTTGCGTAATATAGTGACTATGTAACTGCATAGTTATACTAATCATTGATTTAATTGACAACACATGAGGAAAATGTATTCATTCATGTTTTAATTTTTCATTTTATTTGTCTAGTTATTTATTTTGACCTCTAGTGAATCTCCAGTTACTTCAGACACAATATTTACGCTACAGTACTGAAACTCGAATTAAATTTATTACAGTAGAAACGTAGAGAAGTGAGCATTTTGGACTCTAAAGTTGAAACGGAACCCACTGCACAACTTATGTATTTGAGCAATAGCTAAATGTATATCAATCGTGGAACCACAAACATATGGTCTGTAGCTTGAGTCTCAAGATTTCCTGGTTAACTCAGTCTTCCAGAAGGAACAGTAAATGTTAGCAACACACGGTTTGTCAGAATGTTGACAGACTTTACGTAATACAGTATAGAAAACTCCGTATCGACGATCCACACTCAATAAATTCATCCGAGGAGTTTTGTTCAGAGGGGACTACATAGCATTTAGTTGTTACTAGATGGAAACCTGGGTTTACTTTCTTCACCTACATGACCTTGAGGTATTCCTCTGGTTTAGAAAAGTGACAGTACAGCATTATGCAAATATTAACTGAAACCTGTATAAGTATTAAAAACAGTGAATTTCTATGACAATCAGAGGAACGAAAAGTTGTTTGAACTACTGAACGTGTTAAAACCTAATAGAATATCATAACATGAATAGGCAACGTATAGAACCAGATAATTTTGCGAATAAATAAAAGCAAGGAGAGCGGCCACAGATATGAGATGGCTACAGACGTATATTCAGCAATATTAGATATTTATTTTTGCCCTTCTGTGTCTTTCTCACTCATTACAGATACTTATTTAATTTTATGAACGTAGAAGGCATATTAATTTCAATAGTAATTAGAATTTTAGTAGACTAAATGTTTAACATTTGAAATCAACTTCCAACTATACGAGTAGGTAAAGGACAGATGGCAGGTTTACAGATATGACATTGTGTTTTTCTGTCTTTGGATTGAGGATTTCTCGATAAGGAGAACACAGCATGTTATCTGGTGTAGAGAGTCGGCGACAGATGCAGAAGTAACTTCAGGTGTGCCCCAGGGATGGCTTTACCATCCATATGATATGTAGCTATTTTTATAAATATACAGAAATTCACTTGCCATAAAATTCTCTAACTGATGAACGAACGATATATTCCAAATAGCTTTAATATATTATATAGCACTTAAGAGCGTAGAACTCGAAATATTTACAGATGCTGTGCAAAGGTCAGTCTCATGTTTAGCAACAACAACAAATTATCGTAGAAAATGGCAGAAACTGCTTATGGCGCTCTCTGGAGCGCATTCCTTCATGTGATTCTACAATTAGTGACTAGACTGAAGTAACAACCAAAAAACATCATGTATTCCGAGGTACACTATCCTCTAGGTAAAAACTTTCCCCTACTATCCTATGTCTACATTATCAATGAGTTACAACTGCAGCCAGACTGCTCGGGGTGTAAAAGTTTTTGGGGATATAAAATGTAACGATCCATGGGCTTAGTCATAGTTAAAGCAGGTGGCAAACTTCGATATATTCGTAGGATACTAGGAAAACGCAATCAGTCTACAAGGGAGACTGCTTACAAGGCGGGTGTACGATTAATCGTACAATATAAAAGTAGTGTGTGGGACCTGTACTAACAAGGAATATTAAACGTATACAAAAAATGGCAGCACGAATAATGACGAATTTGTTTGACTCTTGGGAGACCTTCATGGATATATTGACAAAAAAACGATATGCATACGCTTGTAAATAGACGCAAACTATCCCGTGGAAGTCTGCTTACAAAGTTTCAAGAACCAGCATGGAGAGAGGAATCTAGAAATATGCTACAATCTCCTGCAACTGGGATAGCGGAGTCACGATAAGACAAATTACTGTACGCACAGAGGAGGTTAAGCAATCATTCTTCTCACCCTCAATACGAATATAACTGGAGGAAGTTCCAATAACTAGTATATGTGAGTAACACCGCCAGATATTGAGTTGCACAGTTTTAGTCACTATTGGTTTCAGTCTGCATGACCATCTTCAGTTATCTGAATGTACGAACGAAACATAGATTCAATAACAGAAACAACGTGTCTTTTCAGTCCAAGCTTGTGTTCCATTTATAAGAACTTCGAATGGACATTATACTCTAATGTTCCCTCCTTGTTTGCGAAAAACTTGTACTGCCCACACTCGCATATTGACCAAATGTGTAAGATAACTTCAAGGTTGACACGTAGGGTACACGGAACGTATGCAGTGGACAACGAAGGGAATGATTGTGGTATTGACTGACTGGAAGAATTGTACAAGAAAATCTTAAGTGATTTAAATGGCAAGCAGACGAAGAAATAAGCTGAGTGCCCCGGGAAAACCCGGTTAGAACACGATCTTGTTATTCGTTACTGCCATTCGTTTATTTAAAAAAAAATACCTTTTTCGTGTTGCAAATTTAGTGTTCATTATCTTACACATATTTTGCCCTTTATGTGAAAGACATCTTCCTTGGATGATCTGAAAGAGTGTGTAGTTTTAGTTTTTACTGATATTTTACTGATATTAATCACAGTTTAAAAGAGTTCGGAACAACTTTTTCTACAAAACAACTGTATACTATTCCAGAACTTTCTCTGACGATGCCTTTCGCATAAAATTTAAAAATAAATACCAGAATATGTGTACAAAAAATGCGTTTTCTGTTGTTGTTGTTGTGGTCTTCAGTCCTGAGACTGGTTTGATGCAGCTCTCCATGCTACTCTATCCTGTGCAAGCTTCTTCATCTCCCAGTACCCACTGCAACCCACATCCTTCTGAATCTGCTTAGTGCAGTCATCTCTTGGTCTCCCTCTACGATTTTTTCCCTCTACGCTGCCCTCCAATACTACATTGGTGATTCCTTGATGCCTCAGAGCATGTCCTACCAACCGATCCCTTCTTCTGGTCAAGTTGTGCCACAAACGTCTCTTCTCCCCAATCCTATTCAATACTTCCTCATTAGTTATGTGATCTACCCATCTAATCTTCAGCATTCTTCTGTAGCACCACATTTCGAAAGCTTCTATTCTCTTCTTGTCCAAACTATTTATCGTCCATGGCCGGCCGCGGTGGTGTCGCGGTTCTAGGCGCGCAGTCCGGAACCGTGCGACTGCTACGGTCGCAGGTTCGAATCCTGCCTCGGGCATGGATGTGTGTGATGTCCTTAGGTTAGTTAGGTTTAAGTAGTTCTAAGTTCTAGGGGACTGATGACCACAGCAGTTGAGTCCCATAGTGCTCAGAGCCATTTGAACCATTTATCGTCCATGTTTCACTTCCATACATGGCTACACTCCATACAAATACTTTCAGAAATGACTTCCTGACACTTAAATATATACTCGATGTTAACAAATTTCTCTTCTTCAGAAACGCCTTCCTTGCCATTGCCAGTCTACATTTTATGTCCTGTCTACTTCGACCATCATCAGTTATTTTGCTCCCCAAATAGCAAAACTCCTTTACTACTTTAAGTGTCTCATTTCTGTATGAACACGTATTTGTACAGCTGCTGCGGGAAGTAGGCACACGAAAAAACTTTTTATCTTTCGTTGCTTTTACTAGAATTATCAATCATCCTCGTGAAATGGACCTCGAAGTATCCGTAACCTAGCATTTACGCGCAGTCTGGAAAGGAACAGAGATGATTTGAGCGAGATGGGGGTGGAGATGTCCAGGCTTTCGCTAGCCTTCTTGCTTATGGCGTCCCGACACCGTCTACTCCGAGCTCCGGATTATACTAATACAGGACTGAGGATATTACAGCATATCCTCTCTCAAGGCAGCGCGTGACTCGAGACACAGCTAGATAGTCTCTGTAGGGTGTCGATGCCAATAGTGAATTGGTATCGCATTCGACCATAAATCACACACTCACATTCCATCAAATAAATCAGTTCATCTGTCGAGTATCTAGAGTGCTCTGCATGCTGAAATATGTTCTTTCGAAAAGAGAGGTTTTAAAGTTTGGAGAAATAAAAGAAAATCATATTTCAAAACCTTAGGTTAACGTGCGATTCCAGGACCATAGAAGCATCCGTCCTCATCCTCATACATGCTCTGATTTTGAATTTGGTGTTGTTCAATCCGGGCTCTTCTAACAAACTAAGACATTCCTTGCTCCTCGGCTGCCACTCATTTCCTGTCACATAACTCTGCAATTTTTTTCTATTCGTCGCAGTGACGAATCCTAACACGTACATCGTCTTCAGAGTAGATGAGTAACCTATATATGCTTCTGTTTCAATATTTTTTGCCCCACACTGAAGATGTCTCGGTACCAGTTTCCAAATGCACCCGTTGAAGTACTCGTTATTGTTTTGCGTGTTGGCACCGGTGCATGTTTCAGGCAAATGTTATTGGACAGTAATTCATATACTGATCGAAATTTTTCTTGAAATAATTCATCGAGCACGTGCAGCTGCCTACATTCCGAAGGCGCACGTTTCCATTCAACAGGGAGTAACTTCTGAAATACCTTCACAGCCAAAAAATATTTTTTCAAGCATAATCTATATACCTCAGGGATGCAAATTATATAAAAAGGCGAATTCTTTTCTCGGTCACAACCAGAACCTCCCCTTCATTCAGTTTTAATTATGTTATGGAATGGCTAAAGTTGTTGCAATATGGGAGTTTCCAAGTCTATGAGGCTGACTTATTTCTCTCAGCAAGAACCTGTTTTTTTTATTAGACGGCGCAATATACCATCAACTTACATATCTACATTCACAGTTGTGCTTTGCAATTAATTTAAAACTGCGTTGCAGAAGAGATATTTCTGTTTGGATGACGTTCTTCTCGTTGCATTCAGGGCTGCATGTTCAGAAATCTTCAGCTTATGATATTATTAGTGTATTATCTTCAACGATTCCACACCAGCGCAATGTGCAGGCTGAAAAATCTGCACCGAAAAATCTGTTATTGGGAGTTCCTGTGACAATGTATATAGGATGTTTCGTTAGGAAACAGGGCTTCGTCAAGAAACGATACAAACAAACCACTCGGAAGTGAAAATATAATACGAATATATGCTCTCTTCTAAATGGTTTCCGAAACCCAGCTGTTCCAAACTAGCATGAATGTGAATACTGTAAGTGACAGTAAATTAATTCATGATTATTTGTTTAGTATTAATTTAAATTTGCCTCCAGTATTTACGGACAAAAAATTACCAACAACTATAGTGCATATCACGACTCATGTAAACGATATATTCGCAGTCGAGGCTGGAAATTGCATTTGGTATACAGTTGACATCAGCTGCATTTGCAACTCAGCATTTGCTTATAAGAATTATAAAATGCAGTTGTAAATACAGATTGTAACGATCTGTGACTACAACATACGCTGTTTCGTCCCTATTGGTTTTCAAGTACTTGTGCCCCGAAACCTTCAATAATGAAGATATCTGATTGTACTAGGCTTTCATTCAGAATGGGTACATTACCTACTGACCTCAGTTCCTTTCCTTTCTCCTTGATGCAATATTTGTAGTGGTTAATAAATTCAGACGTGGATAACGATGTTCAGATCCAGGTAAGTATTAGTTTACGAATTATTTTTTAGTATGTTCAACAGTTCAGATATTTCCACATTTCTATTCTACAGCAAGTAAATCAAACTCACCGTCCTTCTCAATACATTTTCGATATCCATGGTTAGTCCACAGGAATATATTTTCCACACACTCGAGTAGTGACCGCGCAAGCGGTTTGTAAGAAATGGCCATACGAACAGCCTGCAGTTCCACAATGATCTATAAATGAACTCATATCCGACTTTTCCTTCACCAACTACTAAGTTTACACGAGCTTTGAATTGTACGTTTGTTGTATTTACACTGATCAGTCAGAACATTATGACCACCGACCTACATGTCGGGTGTTCGAGGAGTGCTGTGGTGAGTGTCTTCAAACCTTGGCGAAAACAAAATGAAACCACGTCCACACCTTGTACGGTTTGTCGGTCACCCCCTTATTGCAGATGTTGGACGTCGTAGGCTGGACAGACTGCTAAAACTGGGCAGGCGACGAACAGTGGCGGAACTAACATCAGACTTTAATGCTGGCCAGAGTGAAAGTGCGTCTGAACACACAGTGCACCGAACATTCGTAATGATGGGCCTCCGCTGCCGACGACACATCCATGTCAATGATTACAACACGGCATTGGCAACTGCGACTGAAATGGGCACGTGAGCGTAGCACTGGACGTTGGTGCACGATAGCTACATTGTGCCGATTGGAGGACGCGAATCCGTCGTCTTCGAGGAGAACAGCTGTACTGCGGGACTGCGACAAGCTGACAGCGGCTCCATTATACTCTGGGGAACATTGACGTGGGCATCCTTAGGTTCAGTGGAGCTCGAACGGGGCACCAGGACGGCCAAGGAGTATCGTACACTGATTGGAGACCACTTGCACCCCCTTCATGACGATCATGTTCCCGGCAACAGTGGCAGTTTTCAACAAGATAATGCGCCACGTCACAAGGCTAGGAATGTGATGAAGTGGGTCGAGGAACTCATTGGCGAGTTCCAGTTGATGAGCCGACCCTCTAACTCGCTAGGTATGAACCCGATCGAACACATCTGGGACGTGCTTGAACATTGCATCATTGCTCATCGCCTCCTCTCCGGAATTTAGGTGAATTAGGTAACTTCATTGTGCAGATATGGTGCCAGCAACCTACCAAGGTCTCCTTATTTCCATGCCACGACGCGTAGCCGCGGTTATCCGTGCTGAAGGTGGACATACGGCTATTACGTAGATGGTCATAATGTTCTGGCTGATCAGTGGAGTATTTCCTCAATAGATGTTGTGGTAACGTTTAACTGGCCAGCACATCATGGGCACGTTACGCTGTGTATACGTAACTTGAATCCTATCGCACTCGAGTCCTCAAAGTAATTATACGCATAATATTACTGACTGATGTTCTTGTGATGGCATTACGAATCATCTAAAACAAAAAAAAAACAAAAAACAGGATGCCCATCATACGCAAGCTGACTCATGTTTACAAATATGACAAATATGTTTAACTTAACAAAATCCATGTTTTTCAACCAACAGAGTCGTTGCCTTTCCTTCTTTCTTCATGCCTCACTATGTCACTTTTGAACCAATTACGAGACAGATACGTTGCTTTCAACGTCTCTTTATTGTTGCTGCATTTTTCAGTTCCCAAGACTGATCTATTCACGCCAGTCCATCCTTGGCAAGCCTCTTCATATCTGCATAATTGTTGTAACCTACATCCTCACTGACTTGCTTCCTGGAACCAAATCTTGGGCTCTTACTACGTTGTTTATCCCCAATACTTTCCCCCAAAACCAAACTGGCGACTGCATAATGCCTCAGGACGTAACCTATTAATCCTTTCTCCCCAAATCTGTTCAGAACCAAGTCATTAGTTACCCGATCTACTCTTCTAATTTTTAAAGACCTTCCATAGCAACAGATTTTATAAGCTTATATTGTTCTCTTCTTCCTCTTTGCATCTCATTCACTTCCGTAAATGGCTACATTCCAGATAAACACCTTCGTAAAAAAAAAGTTTCCTAACATATGAAATTTATTCGATGCGACCAAATTTCCATTTTCCAAAAATATTTTTCATAATGCTACCATTCACGATTTCGTATTCTCCCTACTTCGGTCATCGTCAGCTATATTGCTGCCCAAATAGAAAAATTCATCTATTGCTTTCGGTGTTCCATATTCTAATCTAATTCCCTCAGATCATCTGATGTATTTGACTACAGCGTAGTAACTTTTATGAATGTACAACTCACAACCTCTTTTAAAAGACACTATCCATCCACTATAATTGATCTTTCAAGTGTTTTTACAGTTTCTGACAGAAATACAGTGTTACCGGCATATCTCGTGGGTTCTCATGAAATGTACTTGAGACAATCGTTGTTGAATAATGTCCGCTTGCATGTAGAAAACTACACCGGAGTTAAGAGAACCATTTTATATCATTATCATATACTCTTTCCCTAAATTTACCTGATGATCTTTCATGAGAGAAGCGTCTTCTTTCCTCCTCCGATTCACAATGAATGTCCTTTAGCATATCGCTCACAGTCTCTTAGTGTACAAACCGAGTCGGAATGCCGCTATTACGTAGACCTCATGAGTGATGAGTGTGGGTGGGTGAACTTTAGTGCAGTGACCCACCATAAAATGCTGAAACTCGACTTTCTCCGAATTAGAAAACAAGAGGCTTCGCAACAGGAAGCCCATCGAATAAATGCCTGGGCATGCCTGAATTGAAAGGAGAAACCGAGGTTCAAGGACAAGGGCCGGCTCTGCTTACCACCTGCGGTATAGAACGTGGGAAACATTTAGTAGCGTTCTAACACATGAGAGTGACCCACATACCTTATAACGACTGGAATGTAATGAAACATGGGATTGTTTTTGCCCAATAACCACCGTTTACAAAAGTGTGGTAAACCCAACGAACCATGCGCAGTGGAAACACAGTCATGATAACAGCTGACATACGGGGTTTTTGCGGGCACCTTGTACCATGTATTTCAACCTGGTATTCTTTCTTTTTGATACTTAAATATGTCTGTCTCTTCTAGTACTGATTGATCTGGTATATTTTCAGTTATTTTGTAGATCTGGGAAGTAAAATAATTAAGTAATAAAAGTGTGGTATGTTACATCTCGCGTAAGACAGAGAAATGAGACACACAACTCTTCACTTTAATATTTGTTTCCAGCTGAAATGAAGCGAAAGCAGTTAAAAATTTATGGAATTTTCTTGACTGCATTACGTTCATGTTTGAACACATTTATAACTGACGGCACATTTACTTATGTCGGAAGCTAAATAAACACTGCACTCAAACACTCGTGTTCAAAGGCATAAAAATTACCTTTTTATCGATTAGTTGACTGAATAATACTCGTACATGGAACACTGACTACTATGGCTTTATACAACTTCAGTTTCTCGAAAATTAAGTTTCATTACTGAAATTAGACATAAAAATTACCGGAACTACTTATACAGAGAAGTAATTTCCCAAACATGTTTCGTAGGTGCAGATAAATTCTGTCAAGACTAACGCCCAACTTCATTTTTGTTTCCGAGTATGATCGTCTTGATTAGCCTCTTTAGAGCATTTTATTTCACTAGTCTCCAGCCTGGAAAAATACTGTCAGTATCTTCCAAGCTGGTTCATACAAACTATTGTTTTGGGCATTGCTATACCAGATAAGCATCACGCCATGTTCTGCTTGTCATTGCGGTAAGTAGACGTCTGGCATTCCGTCATGCTGCGTAAGTGGAAGAGAAAGCTACAAATGGGGCGCGTCGTACTGCAAACTTTTCTCTCTGAGTAGTGACACAGCGGCCCTTTGACTATATCGGTTGCTTTTCAAATCCCGGTAAACTGAGAATACATGCATCCGTAATGTCAATGTTATAACCTTCCAAGTTTTACATGGGTTGAAATCCGTTACTCTCATCACTTGTTAATATGTTTTTATTAATCCTTTCTAAAAACGTACTCTGACTTGCACCGGACGAAAATACATTCGTCAGTACGATGGTGAGTGCTTTACTTTGCTCCGGGAGGAGACCAGTTGGATACTATAACACATGAAACATTAGTTTATTTAGTTATAACATATATACTAAGAATTACTTAACTTTGTACAATCCATTTCCACAGGAACGTCATGAGTATTTGCAACTGTCTGAGCATTAAAGTATAACTTGATACAAACTACAAGTCCCTCACTCAGAGTACATGTAACAATAACTTTTACGTAGAGGCGTGCCTAATGCATTGATCACGCTGTTGGCCTGCTAGGAGACGATGCTGTCATCTTATGCGGTGATCGTTGGCTGAGCAGTGAGGTCCTGTGCGCGGCCGTACGCAGAACAGCGGTTGCGGTTGCGGTTGGGTAGCGAAACTCCTACGGGTGTGGATACGCCTGTGTCGCTCATTCGTCGATGCGGCTCGCAGCGCCTACCTTCTCTTGCGGTTGCGTTGCGAGCTGCCAACCTTGCTTTGGCACCCCGCTCTTTGGACGACACCTCCCTGACAGACGTTTTCCTAGGTTAAGTTCTGTCTGCAACAGAGCTTTTAAGAAATTCAGACTGACAGGGAAAGAGCAGAGGGATCAATAAATGGAAACTTCTCTTTTTGAATCTTTACAGCCATTCGCAGTGTGACGGCTGAATTCTATGAGCGAACATTTCCAATGCAGTTAAGAAATCCATTTTGTGAGAGTGACATTAACACACACATTCAAGTAATATTTGACAAACATGGTATATGTTGTGACGTTATTTGGTAATGCTTAGACTCTTGACTGATTTACAGTAACCACGTTTTAATAAAAATGTGTGCGAAATCTTACGGGACTTAACTGCTAAGGTCATCAGTCCCTAAGCTTACACACTACTTAATCTAAACTATCCTAAGGACAAACACACACACCCATGCCCGAGGGAGGACTCGAACATCCGCCGGGACCAGCCACACAGTCCATGACTGCAGCGCCCTGACCGCTCGGTTAATCCCGAGCGGCACCCACGTTTTAAAATATGATTCCAATCCCACAATGGTATAGCTGTTGTGGCTAATCTGAATTAAAGGAGACTGACGATGTTCTTTCTCTAAATATCTACCACTACATTGACATCCCATTACAGCAGATGCAGTGCCCATATCTGTAAAAACAATTCGTAAGTTGCTGCAGGACAGAGCATCGTGAATAGAACAGAGAGATAATTTTAGCTATCCGTGTCATGCAAGGACGCAGGAAAACTGACTTTCTGTATGCCTTGCTACGCTCGCTGGGTGGCAGTTATAAGACTACAGGGGCATGAAAAGGAAGCATTGGTTGATAAGGGAGCAAGACAGGGTTGTAGCCGATCCCCGATGTTGTTCAGTCTGTATACTGAGCAAGCAGTAAACGAAAGAACAGAAAAATTTTGAGTAGGAATTAAAATCCATGGAGAAGAAATAAAAACTTTGAAGTTTGCCAATGATATAGTAATTCTGTCAGAGACAGCAAAGGATTTGGAAATGCAGTTGAACGGAATGGAAAGTGTCTTGAAAGGAGGGTACAGATGAACATCAACAAGAGTAAAACGAGGTTAATAGAATGTAGTCGAATTAAATCAGGTGATGCTGAGGGAATTAGATTAGGAAATGAGATACTTAAAGTAGTAGATGAGTTTTGCAATATGGGGAGCAAAATAACGGATGATGGTCGAAGGAGGGGGATATGAAATGTGGACTGGCAATGGCAAGGAAAGGGTTTCTGCAGAAAAGAAATTTGTTAACATCGATTATAGATTTAAGTGTCAAGAAGTCCTTTCATAAAGTATTTGTATGGAGTGTAGCTACGCAGGGAAGTGAAACATGGACGATAAATAGTTTAGACAAGAAGAGAATAGAGGCTTTCGAAATGTGGTGCTACAGAAAAATGCTGAAGATTATATGGGTAGATCACGTGATTAATGAGGAGATACTGGGCAGAAATGAGGAGAAGCGGAGTTTGTGGCACAACTTGACAAAAAGAGAGACAGGTTAGTAGGACATGTTCTGAGGCATCAAGGAATGACCAATTTAGTATTGGAGGGCAGCGTGGGGGGTAAAAATCGTAGAGGGAGACCAAGAGATGAATACATTAAGCAGATACAGAAGGATGTAGCTTACAGTAGTTACTCTGAGATGAAGAAGCTTCCACAGGATTGAGCAGCATGGAGAGCTGCATCCAACCAGTCTCCGGACTGAAGACCACAACAACAACAATGTGAGTGGAGGACGCCTTTTACACGACAGTCAGTACATCTCGTTGCTTTTCAGTGTGGTGCTACACAAATTCAGTTTCCCATTTTCCTAAGAGATTAACACTATTGTGAAATCCAGAATGAGTCTCATACTGAGTTAAAGTCCCACACGTTGTTGAAAGGGCAAATATGAAATGGAAAAGAATAACCTACGTTCCCTATTGTTGAATGTCCTTTCAATTTTCTTGGATACTTAAAATATGGTTAATTGTACACATACTGGCTAAGCTTAGGAACCATGACTGTGTGGAATAAATATTTGTATTTCATTGCCACCAGTCACATTTACGTATTTTATGTTTCATCACATACAATAAAGTAATTAAGTAAACAGTAATTAAATGTCTCTCGTAGCAAAAAACAGAAATAAGTAATTTATAGTATTTTTAGTTTTTGTAATTGTTTTACATGTCTGTAAATACAGCTACTCCTTGCCAAAAGTAACTTCAGAGATTTCTTCTCGTTACATGAGCTGCTGTATAATTACTTTCTATATACACATTTTTTTAAATTACACTGTGAATGTGTAAATGGTATTTTACATATATAATGCATCGAGTACCAGACTCTATCTAGTTGTAGGGGCTATACAGGGTACTTAATAGTATCATTAGAGGGCCTAAGCTTTAACAACTCTTCTAACAGATATCAACAAAATATTCATCATTTCTTATTTTCGATAAAGGTAAGAGCTGAAGCAATGAATTAAAATCTGAGCCAAGGCCGGGATTTGAACCCGGGTTTCCTGCTTAGTATGCACAAATTTTAATTCATTACTTCAGTTTTTATCCTTATCTAAGAAATATTGAGATTCATATGTCTCTAGCAAAATGTAATTCCATCAGATCAATTCCTTATTGTATTACTCTTCTCGCATTAGGCTTTGTTTCGTTTTTTTTATCCCTAATATTGCTGAAAGGAACTTTGATTTCACGCATTTAACAGCTCTTTGATTTTGAAAATAGAGTAATCGTACTCACAGTGACAAGTAATATGCCTAGAGACCTGCTCCAGTGTACTTCCATCAATTCTATGATCCACACTCTAATCACTTTTCTTTGGACATGCAATTTAGAATTTGTCGTACAACTCTTCTGTCATCCGGAAGTATTCTCGAAGATAATGATTGTCATATATGTTATCTTAAGCTCTGTGGCTGTGACTGAACTTCGTTTATGTCCTAGAATGGTGTAGCCAGACGTTTCCCTCAGAATGTTCATTTCAGTGGATGTTAACTGTTTCCTTTCTTGATTTCGAACGCTGCGTGCTTCGCTACTAGAACAAGGACCGAAAATTAAAGTTTATTTCAAACAAATACTTACGCTTCGACTGACAAGTAATTTTTACTAGTCTATAGATGCTTCTTGGCTGTTGGCGATCTCAGAACATACTGCTAGTAGAGTGCTCTAGAAGGACGCAAATATGAACAGAACAGAGGGTTGGTTGATCATCTTAAAACATAGATGACTTTCGTTGTTGAAGGAACTTAATTGATGATGCTGATTACACAACTATAATTTTGTGAAACATCTACACCTACATTTACATCTCTACGCAAGCCACCGTATGGTAGGTGGCGGAGGGTACTCTGTACCACTGCTAGTTATTTCCTTTCCTGTTCCACTCGCAAGTAGAGCGAGGGAACAGCGACTATCAATATGCCTCCCTAAAAGTTCTAATCACTCTTATCTTGTCTTCACGGTCCTTAGGCGAAATGTACGTTGCAGCAGTAGAATCGTTCTGCAGTCAGCCTTCCCTCCACTGATTCTCATTTGGGTTCCCAAAGCATCTCCGTAATACCTGAGAGATGTTCGAACCTGCGGGTAACAAATCTAACAGCAAGTCTCTGAAATGCTTGACGTGTTCCTTTAATCCGACCTGGTGTCGATCCCAAATACTCGCACGGTATTCAACAATAGGTCGCACTAGCGTCCTGCATGCCGTCTCATTTACAGAAGGACCACATTTTCCTAAAAAATCTCCCAATAAATCGATGTCGACCGTTTGCCTTCTGTACTACAATCCTTACATGCTCATTCCATTTCATGTTACTTTGTAACATGATGCCTAGATATTTAATCGACGTTACTGCGTCCAGCAGCAAACAACTAATTCTATAGTCGAACATTATGTGTTTGTTAGTTCCTACTCTTGTGCACTAACTTATATTTTTCTACATTTAGAGCTAGCTGCCATTCATCACACCAACAAAACAGTATATATATATACTTACTCAAATTACCGATTGCTTCCAGAGAATGAATAGGATGTGGCACTTCGTTTTCAGTGTTACCCAACAAACGTGATTGTCCGCATGTAGTATAGTGTCTATTTCGCTGAAACTGAAATAACCATCTGCAGAAGACTTTTCTTTTCGAAAACCATTTTGGTCCTCCCCTAACAGATTTTGGCAGCGAGCTATGATTTTATTCCTTATTATCCTATGATTTTTTTATTTCGATTTTTTTAGTCGCAAAGACTTACTGTTTTGAGAACTTGTTTAACTATAGTTTCTTACGAACATGTTGTTGGATCTACAGCTTAGGAAACTTCAAGTTTAGATTATAATATGAAAAGAAACGGTATTAAAATAAATAGAAGACAAGTGTACTATTGGTTCTTGGTTATGTAGTATCTCTTCGAACAATACAGAGGCGGAGCCAAAAAATCATGTTACTCACAATGACAGACACGGCATTAAAAAAATTTTCACATTGTCTGGCGAGAGAAATGAGTTTCCTTTACTAAATGCGCTGATGTCATCGGCGTAGGACGGTTCGCATTTTCTATTTGAGGCACTGTGCAACCGTAGTGGAACGGTCACGACGAAATTATAGTTGCAAAGCTGTCCAACCCGCCTGATTTACGTTTACTGAATTATTCCAAGCGAATACAGGGGCGGCGCCTTAATCAAGGGCTTGTCAGTTGTGTGTAAGTTGTCCATCTTTAATAGCTGCGGTGCCGTGGGCATGTTAAACACGGCGCTCCTCCCACATGCGGCGCAGCCGACCACCCTCAGTGCCTGCTGCTCCCTTATTCTTCGTTCAGTGCAAGAACGAACGAAGGCTACGATTAAAAATTCACTGCGTTTCCTTTTTTTTTTATTTTCGAGTGGTGACGGTAGAGGTTACAGGGAGTCCTTCAGCTAACAGTCTTCAAATTAGCTGCTACTTGTCTCCTTCGAAACAGTCAAAAGTTCATTCTAATATACATTAAATTTGGCAACGTAAACTAAAGAATACAGCATCTGGCTACGTTGTTGAGCCACCTTCCATTACGTCGTTGTCTTAATCTTTCTTTATTTT
Organism: Schistocerca gregaria; assembly: GCF_023897955.1. NCBI lineage: Eukaryota > Metazoa > Arthropoda > Insecta > Orthoptera > Acrididae > Schistocerca > Schistocerca gregaria. Next base: position 812,564,403 of record NC_064931.1, on the reverse strand, counting down.
TTCCTCCCTCTTTTACTTGTACCAAACATGAATATTCCAATTTCTCGATTTTTTGCCAAACTTTTTTTAATGACTTCGTCACTTCAATTGACTGTCAAAACTGGCAATATACATTGATTGTAAGCTTTCATTTTCAGAAGAATCGAAAGCTTAGTTCTGATAACTCTGTTTAGATTTCCAAAAGCACTGTGTGGTTTTTATCCTTTTGTTCATTTGTTCTCCAGTCCTCGAGTCACAGTCGTCAAGAATCTTACATACAAAGGCTCATCGATTGGCACTACGCCTTCACTGTTAGTAAGTACTGTCTTCTTTTCAGTAACTCGCTTGTACGTAGTTAAATTTAGCTAGAGTTTGGTTATTTGAGTATTCCATGGATCGTATCTGAGATTTCTCACTATCATGTGGAAACAGTCAGTTTTAAATTTATGACACACTTTATCAACGAAAAATTAGGCAATATGATATCTGTTTATAAGTATATATCAAGCCACCTTTTTGTATATAAATAATTTCTATTCAACTATATTCACTCACTCTCTCTCTCTCTCTCTCTCTCTCTCTCTCTCTCTCTCTCTCTCTCTCTCATACACACACACACACACACACACACACACACACACACACATAAAAACCAGAGATACATTATTATACATTCAGAAATTATTATTTATTATGAAGAATAGAAGGAATTATCAAGCATATATTACTTCGGTTTGTGTTTGAAGCTAATTTTATTATCTGTTAAATCCTTTGCAGCACTGGATTTATTGTCAAAGATTTTACTGCTGAATTCCAAACTTATTCCTGTGCCACGCAAAAGTTGAGCGAAGGATAGTGTAAGCCATTTCTCCTTCTAGTATTATATTTACGTTGTTTTCGAATGGTGACTGAGTGTTGACAGCAGACTTTCAAAGGAAGTAAGTTTACTGTGATGCTGTTCTTAGCACACCCAAATGTTTGAAGTGCTGTGTACAAGAGCGTCTAGAGTGGACACCAAATATTATCCTCATTACACTCTGTTGTGCAACGAATACTGTCGTCAGTAACTAGTTACCGCAAAATATGATGCTATAAGGCAGTAGTGAATTAAATAGGATACGTAAGTCAACTTTTCGAAATCTTATCAGCAAAACATGACATTACCTATGACGTGAAGGCAACAAGGTACGTAACATGTGACTTCCAGTTCAGGCTTTATCAATATCAAAACCTGAAAACTCGAAACATTCTGTTTCATTTATTGATTTACCCTCACGAATCATTTCTAACGGCGTGATCAAAACATTCTGTTTCATTCACTGATTTTACCTCATGCATTTTTCAGGCACTTTCATCATCACCAAATAGAACTATTTCTGCTTCTTGATATGTGGTAGCAAGTCACCTGTACATTGAAAGAACAAGAATGAAGCGAATATTGATCCCTGTGGTAGGCATATATTGATTATTCCCCATTTAGAAGACGGTCTTTCGTTGTTTATACTCAGTGGGTTTCTTAATAAGATACTTTAAGTCTTCATGGTTACATATGACAAAAACCATTTATCAACAAATTACCTAGCCCACAATATTTCAAATTCTCTCGGAGAATATTGTGAAATGGACAGTAAAATGCTTTTCACAACTTACAGAAAATAGCAATTGACAATATTTTCTCGTTTAAATTTTGTTTTATCTCATTCATGAACTGAAAATTGGCATGATCATTGAAAATACTTTTTGAAGTATAAACTAAGCCTGACGAAGTATTTTATTTTGTGATACGTGTGTTATAGTTCATGTGTGTACATATTTCCAACCACCTTCGAAGAGGACGTAAACAATGAAACTGACCGGTAATTATTAGTTTCTGTACCATTACCGTTCTTGGAAAGAAATCTAGTAGTAGAATATTTCAGACGCTCTGGAAATATCTCCTGTGATAGTGATAGGTTGCACACGTGACTAAATACATTGCATATGTGTGAAGAAAAGGTTTAATAATTTACTTGACGTGTTATGGACTCTGTGCGAGCTTTTGATTTTGAGTGAGTAAATTATCTTCTTAATTTATCTGGCAGAGCATGAAGTAATTGTGATTTGGCTGCAATGGCTGTGCTTCTTGCGTGTATTTCATCGCTTTATTCCTTGAAATTTCCACTCCAATGTAATGAGCTACTTACAGGAAGTGATTAATAAATATTTTGGCTAACAGCCAGCTTCAATAAATTTTTTCTCTGTTTTATTTAATATCAGAGTCCTCGTAGTCCTTACCTTATTTATAATAGTTTTATAATAATTGAATTTTAAGCATACTTTAGGACTTGCTTTGATAAGCTCTTTCATTCTTCTTTGACGATTATCTGCAATAGAGCCAATCCGTAGCGACACGAAGGTGATCCATTAACACAGAATCCTTTTTCAGTTACTCTATTTCACGTCCTCCCTACTCCCATTATATTAATTACACCTAGCCGTATAGCAGCTGCGAAGCGGAACCGGATAGTAAAACGGTATTTTCTTCAATAAGGGTATTACAAAATTAAAATATTGAAACTCGTGGAAAATATTTTCATTTCTCAAGACATAAAAGATGATTTCGTTATGTCGTTTGTAATAGAAGAATGTGCTACTCAAAATAATGATAATTAGCTCTCTTTGTGGGATAATGACGTTGTGAGCTGTCACGCAGTTGAAGACCAGCAGATATGTTGCTCTGCTAACGCTGTTCCAACGTGTTTGATACAACCGAGAGTAGTTGCCCAGCTTGGATCACATGCCGCTATTCTATTCCGTTAATAATTGCTGTTCACCTTATTCGATTCGGGTTTCTTCACGAAAAAAATGTCAGTACGTTTCCTTAATATCTCAAACTCCGTCACCCTCAGTATGCGGTAAGTGTTTAAGAAAGGACAGGACGCTCCGAGAAACTCCTGAGAAGAAAATTTCTGGCTGCTTTTCAAGCTATGCAAAACGCGTCTCGGAAACACGATATTTTCGGACATTCTTGACCTCTCTGCTGCATACAAAGTATACCTCTGTAGGAATGAAAGAAGAGGTGCAGAATTCGTGAGTTATTTAGATTTGGCAATACTAACGGAAAGCCAGACACTACTCAAAGATGGGCTGCCTGTTTTGAAAGCTTTTTATCAGCTTAGTTAACTGCAATTTAGTTACATTATTTCCTTTCAGTGGCACTGTACGTTTGTAATAATGTACATTATGTTTTCATCTTTTTCTGCCAAGATTCTTTTTCTGAATTTCCTCGGATGTGTTCAAACTTTATATAAATCGATTCTGAAATAGAATCTTGTAGTCCATTCATGAAATAATAGTTGTTTCTTTAGGTTCTAGTATACCTGTATGTATGAAATGAATTCATTTTGTTTCATTGCTTTTGTAAAACACCTAAATGTGGCGTACACACAAACGATCACCATTTATAAGTGGCAGCAAACAAACCATCAGACGTTTCTATTCTATTATTTGAGACAAAACCAAGAAATCTGTGAACCGGAAGACTGATGATGGCGATACTTGTGGTAAAATTTCCATGTATAATTCTATGACTTCCGTCACGAACTGTACATGATATGTATACCAGGACTAAAACTTAGTAATAACCGCCTTCTCAGTAGCTACGTGACACGTAGAGGGAAGCCCTCCATGTTTGAAGCTTCTTCTCTCCCTATGAAGAGTTCTCAGTTTCTCTCAAACTGTCATTGCTTGCTTTTCCTGGAAATTACAATTCCAAAAATTCTTGTGGTTATCTATGGTGCGTTTTACAACTTTATATTAGGTACAATTATAATGCAGTCACGGCTGCAAAATTATGATAATGAATTCTGTGTCTGTCTTTGCTTAAACGGTAAACCAAACGCGGCCCGATTGCTTTCTATGTGTGCGCTCTTCTTACGATTATTCAGTTGTTTGTAGCAGATTATTTAATATGTGCATTCGATGCTGCAGTCACTGGTCCCATAATCCCAGTAACTATCTTCTGTCTCGGACCTTATCATTTTGTAGGACCAACTATGCGAAATAGGAAAACGTGGTGTCTGGTACGAGCCCAAGGAAAAATTCATCCTAACAGTACAATAAGAAGAAATATGTTACAACGTATTCCTATCAGCGGAGCTGTACGTGCCTGTCCCTGCAGTACCATCTCGTCAATACTGAACGGACTTCTCCATTACGATTAAAAACACTACACGTTCACTTTACGAATGACAGGTGACTCTCACTCTAGACTAAAAGTGTCGAATGTACATTTGTTAAAATATTGCGTCTGTCGACCAACGTTTCCCAGTGTGCCGTAATCTTTTTTTGTTTTGCTTTTCAAATTCAGAAGATTGTTGCTCACTTTCACGTAAGTACATTTGGCAAGGATTTCATAGTAGCTATGCTTCCATTATAGTACATAAGTTACTTTTACAACCAGGTGATAGCAATTTAAATTCCTAAAAATCTACATTAACCTTAATACTAATGACCATACTTAGCGGAAATACTTAAAAAATTACACACATTGTCTCTCAACTTATGTTACATACATTTTCATCTCTGTATGGTGGCAAAATAATTGAGTCTTTGTAAATAAAGTCATGTTCCATCCTTCATGAGTTGTGTTGTGGAGCTGGATAATAACTAAGAAGTGAAATTGTAGCCTACTTGCAAAACGGAGGACACGTGTGGAATATTAGCCAAATTGTCTATCCAGAGGATGTAACACTCACCACCAACACCGCTACATTAAAAACAAGGCTGCATGGGTCTTTTCTTTTGAGTAGGCTGACGGCTTTTATCGACAACGTCTTCGAAACGAGATGATTTCGTTGTTAAGTGAAGTTCTTGGCCAATTGCACTCTGATCATTCCGGTATCTAATTATGATAAGTCATTGGAAACAGTGAGGTTATGATACACGACACATATGTACTGCAGAGCACTGATTAGTCGCTCGTAGAGTTACGGCACCATTATGTCAGTGTCACTTTTGGTAAACTTTACTTATACAAATGGCAGTGAGTTTATGCAGCTTTCATCAAGCAATAGTAAAATGAAACGTTTTTTCCAAGTTTATTTTCACCTTTTTTAGTATTTGTTGAGGTGTTCCGCTGCTATAATTGGCCTCATCTCTCACTTGTTTCCAGTTCTTCTTGCCGCTTATACTACATCGTGAAACGTTTCTGAGTGTTTTTTTTATCATAAAATTATGCGGCGGACGAGTGAGGTGTATTGAAGGCAATACCTATTTGCGGTGTGTTATCTGCACCTCTGACAAGTCCCTCATTTTCCTTGCGTACACGTAACTAAGACACTAACTTGGTTTTATACAAAAAAAGTCTTTGGCATGATAGATAGGTCCATAGTTCGACTTTTTGCCCAACTTTGTACGTTCAGCTTAAATACTTTCTTTCTCAACTACACACATTTACTCAACCAATGCATACAAGGAAGCTTCAAGAGGTCTTACGACACTTCGTGAGATACTGCTTTATTATGTGTGACCCACAATATTAAATTCTTTGAACTTCCACACAATGTCCTAATTCAATGTCGTATAGACACGTTCCAATAAATTTCAAAGGTTGTCCTTTACAGGAACCCGAAAGAACACTGCCTCCGAAAAGAGGAACTGTACAGAACGTACCACATTTCCCTGCTGGACTCATGCAAATGCAGGACAGTTTGTACACAGTGGTCGAAAAATCATTTCTTGTTTTTTATGTTCCCTGGCTTTTTGATACAAGTGTACGAGTTGGTTCCAAGAACTTCGAAAACTAACTAAATTCATTTTTTGTTACACCTCTTGTATGTCGCTTGCAATGTCGAGAGCAAAAGAAATGCCATTGTTGACGAAAGCATGAAAACATTGTGTGGCAAGCTAAACGGCTTGCTGAGAACTGAACGACCACCGGTCTCAGCAGACTCCGTGGAAGCTGCGAAACAACGTTTCGCTCCAACAACTGGAACTGCACATATTTGCAGCTAGTCTTCCTTAACTGTTAGTTCAGTTACGTAGATTATAAGAACCATAACACGTGTGGGCTTGTTAAATTCCCCAGTAGACGCCTGTACATGTGGCAGATAGGTAAAAGTCACTGGGATATGGCTGGTACTGGTGAAATGAAATATCCGGGATGGACCAAATACTAACACAGATCTAAACCCCTTAGTGTCTGTTCTGGCATCCATCGGCTAGAGGTCAGCATCTGTACACCATGTTGGTGCGGCTGATACAGATATGTCTTGATCTCAACAATTAAGTCTTTAACATTTGTGATCTCAAATAGAGACCACCACAACCACCTTCATCTTGAAGAAACCGTGATGGAACAACAGGAAAAATATCGACTACCCCAGATCCCAGTAGATATACTGTACTTTCCTGGTCACTGGATTCTGAGGGACCAGGAACACCGTGAAAAGAAAAACAATCGGAGCTTCTCAAAACCTCTTCGCAAACACTGTATTGGCACAGTCAACACAAATACACTGTTCAGGATAGGCAAAATCAACAGCTTACGGATGTTCTGGAAAAAATTCCCATGAAAATCCTCACAATACAAGAGACGCGTTTCACAGACGAAAACCACTTCGACACAGACAACTGCATGGTGTACAAAGGAAAACCTGCCGTCAGAAGAGGAACACCGACAATGTTTGGCACAGAATTTTCGGTTCACAAATCAGTCATAGACAACATCCCACATTTCAATTCAATATAAGACAGGATCCCTATAATAATCTTCAAATCAGGAAACAAAATATACACAATCATCAATACACATGCACCGACAAACGACAATAATAGAAAGAAACCACAAGAAGTTGAAGACTTTTGGGAAGATATGGAAGAAATAGCAAACAAAACACCTGAAATACATGTTTAACTTGTATTAGGAGACTTCAGTACACAAAGAGACAAACACAAGAAGTACAAGCAGATCCAAATCCCATACACACTCCATTAAGAATGGGCAACAGCTCGTATTGTCAAAAGTTTAAATTAAAAATTATATCAACACAATTTCAAAACCCAAGGCGAGAACTCACAACACGGGAAACGCCCAAAAACACATTCTTAGAGGCCGGTCACCACTTCCTACAAGTAAAAATTAGACCAATCCCAAGAAACAGAAAGACAACGCAGAATAAAATTATAAAACCGGACCCAGAATACTTGAAGATAAACAAAGATAAAATTATTAAAGAAATTTGACAGGAAATTGGACAAACTTTGCGAAGACAATTTGCAATACAGTGTTTCAGGGTCAACCTCCTAGGAAATGAAAAGATAGATGGTAGAACGCAACTTGTGATCAGACCACTGAACGTAGAATCCAGGCTTGGAAAACGTTTAGCTGTAAAAGAACAACAGAGACATAATTGGATTTCCACAAAGTCCAGAGACAATCCTCGAAAGATTCTACATGAGTGAAAAGGACATGCATCATAAATAGACTAAATGAAATCGTGAAAGACTTCAAGAGAAATAACACGAGAAGTTTCTACAGAACTTGTAGGGAAAATATAAAGCGTTATCAGCCTCCGGATATCTGCCTCAAAATAGCAGACCGATATCTGAAAACAAATACTAAAGAAAACTATAAAACTCTTACAAAATGCCACTATTAATAGAAGCCTAAAGAAAAATTACACTTCACCCAAACAGTACCATACCCAGATTCGAAACTGTCTACAATAACAGTGGTAGAGGAGATTGTAAAACAACTAGAAACCAACAGAGTTATAGGAGAAGACGCCATTATCTCTGAGATATGGAACCTCAATGACCAAAACATTTCAAAGGATATCCATAAAATTCTCACAGAAACATGGAATGCAGAGAAAATTCCACAGGAATGTAAATGGGCGTTGATTCACTCGCTCCACAGAAAGGGCAAGACAGACCCTAATAACTACAGGGGTATCTCATTATTACTAATCACCTACAAAATTCTTTCCAAGACCTCGCTCAACAGACTAGAAAAACGAGCTGATATAAAGATTGGCGAATACCAGACAGGCTTTAGAAAAGGACGGTTCTGTACTGAACAGATTTAGAATCTGCGAACGCTCCTCAAGCTCAGACAGACGAACACCGCTGCAGTCACATTTGTGCACTTTACGAAGGCATATTACTCCATAGACAGGTAAACTCCGTTTGACACATTAGAAGAATATGGAACATACAGAAAAACTAAGACACCGATACAACAGACACTTACAAATACCACATCTAAAACATAATTATGGGAGAAATCACAGACACATTCGAGGTACATAGAGGGGCCAGACAAGGAGATGGTCTCTCGCCTGTTTTATTCAACATGATCCTGGACAAAACTATCAAACAATAGGAAGGAAAAGTAACAGGAGTTCGGTTAGGAAGAACATGTACAGAAAATAGGATCATAAAATGCCTGGCATTTGCAGATGATCTGGCGGTTCTCCAAATGAAGTCTCTGCCGAAACAGGTCTACAGATATAGTACGAGAAAACTCGATACACGGAAAGAAAGAGAAGCAAGAACCAAGCCATGCACACAAAATACGGAAAGCTTAACAGAGTGGATAAAATCTGATATCTTGGGGAATATATAAAAATAGGCGGATCAAACAAGTCATGCAATGTAGAAGGAACAGAAAAACTTGAGAAAGCCTACAAACTAACAAGGACGTACTACTATAAAAGAAATGCTTCAAGACGGGAAACATTCAGGCGCTACAATACAGTTGTGCTATCCGAAGCGCTCTACACACCAGAAACGACCACAATAGAAGCAGCAGGCATCATAGAGACAGAAAAATAGAATGTAAAACCCTCAGAAAAATATTTGTAACGGTACACAGAGGTGATGTATGTACGAATACACCAACTACAGGATTATACGAACTCACGGAGAGACTCACAGACATGATCAGAAAACGCCGACTAACATTCTATGGACACGTGAGTAGACAAAATAAACAATAACAAAGCCACAAAGTGGATTTTTAATCCAGTAAACAGTTCAGTCAAAAAAATTGGTTTCAAAAAGCAGAAGAAGACCTAAAACAAACAGGAATAAATACTGGAATGATAAATGAAAAAGACAAATTCAGAAACAAAATAATGAACATGAAATTTTAAGTAAAAGAGAAGACAAAAACAGGCAAAACATAGTCAGAGCAAAGGAAATAGGGTCACAACCAAAGAATAAAGAGGTTTTTGGAAGAGAAAAGGAAGAAGAAAACAAGGAAAAAATGAATAATCTTGTCATACTGAAGTTAATCACTGCCCCGGAGGCAAAAAAGTGTAATAATAATAGAATAATTCTATAGATAATACGTCTTCAACAGCTGAATGTTTATTATTATTTTCAGTCAAACATGTTACAGCTTTTCATATCAGGAACCACGAGTGGTTTATAAGAATAATATATGTGTTCAGCGATACATATTTTGTAATGAAATATGTAGTGTTTCCTGATAACCTTACTGTGCGTTGCACTGTACGTGTTACAAGTGAAACAGATTTTACAACGAAGTAAACATGTTTCTAATTGTGCGTCATTGGTTACTGACATTAAGTGAAATATTTGACTACAGTATAAATGTTACCCAGAAGAAATGACTCCCGATTAAATTTAAAATTTCTTTAGCTGCTTGTAAGATATTCTACGTTACTGGACAAGACATCAAATATTGTTGTGGCTGCATACTTAACACTCTTTCTGAGTCACTGCCTGCTTTAGGACCGTATAACGAAGGTAATGATTCTTTCAAGTGTTGTTGCTAAGGCTACTGATACTCATCTCAAATTAGGATGCATGACCTACGACAAATTTCATCCGGTAAATTATGTCATAGAACTTTAACGAGAAGAAACATGCGAAATATGTGAATATATTGATTTTTTTGTTTCCGTAACTAGCGTTTATCCGACGCGCATAGGTTGATAAACTTAAAGCACAGGGTTCAGTCTTTTCATGGTTTTAAATGTTAACAGCCATTTCTTGACAAACGTTTTGTAATTGATCTCGAAGGTAACGGTCTATTGATACACAGTGAGCACGGATTCAGAAAATATCGTTCTTGTAAAACACAACTAGCTCTTTATTCATACAAAGTAATGAGTGCTATCGACAGGGAATCTCAAACTGCTTCCATAACTCTAGATTTCTTTACGGCTTCTGATACAGTTTCTCAAAAGAGACTTCTAAATTTATACTCCGCGAGCCACCCAATGGTGTTTGGCGGAGGGCACTTTACGTGCCACTGTCGTTACCTCCCTTTCCTGTTCCAGTCGCATATGGTTCGCCGGAAGAACGACTGCCAGAAAGCCTCCGCGCGCGCTCGAATCTCTCTAATTTTCCATTCGTGATCTCCTCGGGATGTATAAGTAGGGGGAAGCAATATATTCGATACCTCATCCAGAAGCGAACCCTCTCGAAACCTAGAGAGCAAGCTACACCGCGATGCAGAGCGCCTCTCTTGCAGAGTCTGCCACTTGAGTTTGCTAAACATCTCCGTAACGCTATCACGCTTACCGAATAACCCTGTGACGAAACGCGCCGCTCTTCTTTGGATCTTCTCTATCTCCTTCGTCAACCCGACCTGGTACGGATCCCACACTGATACTCAAGTATAGGTCGAACGAGTGTTTTGTAAGCCACCTCCTTTGTTGATGCACTACATTTTCTAAGGACTCTCCCAATGAATCTTAACCTGGCACCCACCTTACCAACAATTAATTTTATATGATCATTCCACTTCAAATCGTTCGCATACTCCCAGATATTTTACAGAAGTAACTGCTACCAGTGTTTGTTTCGCAATCGTAAAATCATACAATAAAGGGTCCTTCTTCTATGTATTCGCAATACATTACATTTGTCTATGTTAAGGGTCAGTTGCCACTGTCTGCACCAAGTGCCTATCCGCTGCAGATCTTCCTGCATTTCACTGCAATTTTATAATGCTGCAACTTCTCTGTATACTACAGCATCACCCGCGAAAAGCCGCATGGAACTTCCGACACAAATTGCATGGCTATGGAGTATCTCTTCAGTTGTGCGACTGGACTAGTGGTTTCCTATGAGAAAGATCACAGTACTTAGTAATCAAGAGAAAATCATCGAGTAAAAGAGAAGTGATATCTGCCATTCTCCATGGAAACGTTGTAGGTCCTCTGCTGTTCCTAATCTATATAAGCTGTTTAGGAGACCACCTGAGTAGATCTCTTACATTGTATAAGATGATGCTGTCTTTTATCGTTTAGTATAATTATCAGAAGATTAAAACCAGTTGAAAAATGTTTTGGATGCAATAACTGTAAGTTAGGAAAAGTGGCAGTTGACTGTGAAAAGGAAAAGTGTGAGGCCATCCGCATGTGTAGTAAAAGAAATCCCTTAAAGTTTGGTTGCACGATAAATCGCACGTTCTAAAAGTTGTTCAACCAAATACCAAAGCACAGTTATAGATAACTTAAACTGGAACGATAGCATAGATAATATTGTGAGGAAGACAAAGCAAATACTGCGTTTTATTAGCAGATAACTTTGAAGATGCAACAAGCCTGCCAAAAAGGCTGCTTACATTACTCTTATCCGTCCCCTGAGAGAGTGCTGCTGTGAGATTCGGCATCCTTACCAAATAGTATTGACGGAGAACATCGAAGTAGTGCAAAGAAGGGCAGCTCATTTTGTATTAGCGCGAAATAAGAGAGACAGTATCGCGCATATCATATGAGACCTTTGGCGGCAAACATTACAACAAAGGCGTTTTTAGTTGGAGCGAGATCTTTTCACGAAATTTCAATCACCAACTTTGTCCTCTGAATGTGATAATATATTACTTACGCCGACCTACAGTGGTAAAAATGTAATCATAATAAAAAAAGTAAACACAGTGCGCACGGAAAGATTTTTCCCACGCTCTGTTAAAGAGTGGATCCTTAGGGAAATAGCCTGAAGGTAGTACGAAGAATCCTCTCCACAGGCACTTAAGTGTGAATTGCAGAGTAGTCATGTAAATGTAGATCTGGATTGACGTGTTACACTTAGTAACGACGATATGGCCAACACAGTGCGTCGGTACAGATTCCTTAGCAAACATGATACGTTTCAATTGCATTTTACTGTTTTTATGCCTGAATACTTTTATAAATAATATATGTTTTAACGCTTGTTCAGATTTTACATTAACTGAAAAGTAATTTTCCGTTTATTTTCAGAGATCAGTCAACAGAAGCCGGATATCATAAAATTGTAATTTTATATTTTATTGCGATGAAGAACATTAAAATTTTTTTAACCAATTGAGAAGATGAGTTCCAAGTTTCTCTAAGATCAAAATTTCGGCTACATATACGCTCATGCATCTGGAGCAAAGGCCATCCACAACGCATGTACTTAACGACTGATACTAAAACTCTTTGCATTTATTTCAGATTTTACAATGGTAGTCAGATGACAGTTCTCGGAAGAAGAGGAAAGCTGTCACTATCGTCTTAATATTCCAACAGTTTCTTTCAGACAGTAATTCTGCATTTGTAATCATATTACCTTCGATAGTTACAGATATTACAATCAGTATCAAGGAGTTAGTTCTATATCTCTGTCAGTGAGACACACTACAAGTTTATGTTTCAGTAAATACAATTCTTAATTAATTCGCAAATCTCGAATTATATCCTAGATATATATATTACTGAATGTTTATGTTGTACTTACCCCAATTATTCACATTCTGCATATAAACACTCGTAATTTACGAGTTTTAGGATATCATACATGAAGAGTACTACTTACGTTGGTGAAGATGTATATTTTTGCCAATTTATGTTTAATTAGCTACGGGTTGATCGACTTGTTCCAGCTAAGTGGTGTTTTTTATAATCTAGTATGAAGGTTTTGTTCGAAGTAAAATATTTTGGTTACTTCCAAAACTTTTTGCTAGTTGAACTACGTAGAATAATGTTGATGTGATCTTCACTGTGCGACTGCTACGCTCGCAGGTTCGAATCCTGCCTCGGGCATGGATGTGTGTGGTGTCCTTAGGTTAGTTAGGTTTAAGTAGTTCTAAGTTCTAGGGGACTAATGACCACAGCAGTTGAGTCCCATAGTGCTCAGAGCCATTTGAACCATTTGATCTTCACTCCTACGACTGGTTTGAGGCATTTCACCTTGTTAGTCCATACTGTGCACACCTCTTCATCTCTGCGTAACTACGGAAAGTTACAGTCATTTGAAGCTGCTCGCTGTATTTCATCCTCAGTCCCCCTCTACAACCCCCCTCCTCCACCCATCCCATCACAAACACAAACACTTCTTTCCGTTATCGAACTCACAGTTTCTTGTTGCATCAAGATGTGTCCTATCAACCGATTCTTTCTTTTAGTCAAGTTGTGTCATAAATATCTTTATTCCCAATTCTATTCAGAGTCTCCTCATCGATCTACCCACTTCATCTTCAGCATTCTTCTGTGGGACCACACTTAAATTTATATTATATGTTGACAAATTCCGCTGTTCTAGAAAGACTTTTCATGCTGTTTCCAGTCTGCATATCCGCTTTACTTCGGCTATCACCAGTTATTTTACTGCCCAAAGAGCAAAACTCATCTACTACTTTCAGTGCCTCATTTCCTAATCTAATTCCTCAGCATCACCTAATTCAACTCTTCTTCATTCCATTAACCTTGTTTCCTTTGTATTCGTTTTCATCTTATAGCCTCTTGTCAAAGCACTATCCATTACGTAAAAGTGCTCTTTCAACTCATTTGCCGTTTCTGACAGATTTACCAAGTTATGGGCAAACCCTAATGTTAGTAAATCTTCTTTCTGAACTTCAATTTTCTGTTGGTTTCGTTTACTGCTTGCTCTATGTACAAATTTAATAACACTGGGGATAGGCTACAAACATGTCTCACTCATATCTTAAGTGTTACTTCCCATTCACGTCCTTCGACTCTCATAACAGCAATTTGGATTCTGTACAAGTTGTAAATAACCTTTCGATCGTTGTATTTTATCCATTCTATATTCAAAATTTCAAGAAGTGTCGTCCAATCCAAAATGTCGAAAAGTATTTCTACATCTGTAGATGCTATAAACGTACGTTTACTATTCATAAATTTGTGTCCTAAGATACGTCTTACGGTCGGTATTGCATCGCGTGTTCCTGCCTTCCTCCAGAAACCAAACTGATCTTCTCGGAGACCAACCTCTATCAGTTTCTACATCATCTGCTGTCTTCCCTATTTTATCTGTCAAAGCTACCCATTCGTCTTCTATTCCTTTCCCCTGTTTCAGTATAACGTTGCATAATGCTACCTCTGAAGCTCCCAACAATTCAAAAAAATAAACTGGAGGAATGACTGGTAGTTCACTGAAATTAAGTATATGTTTAGAAGCTGTGTTCTTCTCACATCCTGTGAGGAACTGACATTCAGCGTTCGGAAGATGTTTTGCAGCAGTGTTATCTTTGCATCTATGTTTCTTCTGAGTGTTGGTTTGATGTGCCTACTATACCGCATTGCAATCATTACCTATTCGACGTAAAGCTCTATCTCATACATATAACAAGTCAAAATCTCGAGTAGGTTCTAGCTGCATAAAAATTTCAGTGTATTGTTATTATAATTTATAAATTGTTTCATTTTATCTAGGTAGGAGAAATACATTTTTAGGTATTTCACAAAATGAAAAATTATTCTTCTTTTATTCATTGAATACTGTGCAAATTTAGTAAGTTAACTCCAGTGGATTATTATCCAATTTGACAACTATAAAAAAAATGTTCGCGGGGTGAAATGCATATAACTGCGTCCAACATTATGCTGTGACTGGCCATAATTAAATACAAGAAAGGAACTAAGAACTAAAATGATAAGTGTATGTTCTTAATACTGTTCAGCGCGTTTCGTTTTTAAAGATAGAAGTTCCTTTTTGATACAGTGAAATTGAAGATCCCTCATCTTCGTCGTTGTTTTGAAACTTGCCATTGTTTTGAAGTTACAAAGGAGACATAAGAGAGATTTTCTAACCGACACTGCTCGTGTTATTGTTATTTCCCATACTTTCCTCAATCCGTGCTCAGGCGTCATCTGAATGACAACAACAGTTCAATAACAATTAATCATTGCAGAAAGGTGCCTTCCTAAAAAGAAATTCTTTCTTTAGGCTAGTCTTTTGCTTCCCATTGAAAGCTCTGAAGTACCTTTGAATTATAGAGTTTTTTCTGTTATACAGCACTGGTAAACGACGTTTTATTGCTGTAGTGCACTGAAGAAATAATGACTGTTCAATTAATTCCCTTAATTTACAAATTTTGTATCTGAAATGCTCAGAAACTGACGTTTTTTGCTGTTTGTTCTTGTCAGTAAACTAAAGTTCGGCATTAAATATGTATTCACATCTACATCTACATGGATACTCTGCAAATCACATTTACGTGTCTGACACAGGGTTCATCGAACCACCTTCACAATTCTCTATTATTCCAATCTCGTATAGCGCGCAGAAAGAACGAACCCCTATATCTTTCCTTACAAGCTCTGATTTCCCTTATTTTATCGTGGTGATTGTTCCTCCCTATGTAGGTCGGTGTCAACAAAATATTTTCGCATTCGGAGGAGAAAGTTGGTGATTGGAATTTCGTGAGAAGATTCCTTCGCAACGAGAAACGCCTTTCTTTTAATGATGTCGAGCCGAAATCCTGTACCATTTCAGTGACACTCTCTCCCATAACCCGCGATAATACAAAACGCACTGCCCTTCTTTGAACTTCTTCGATGTGCTCCGTCAGCCCTATATGATAAGGATCCCACACTGTGCAGCAGCATTCTAAAAAAGGACGGACAAGCGTAGTTTAGGCAGTTTCCTTAGTAGATCTGTTACATTTTGTAAGTGTCCTGCCAATAAAACGCAATCTTTGGTTAGCGTTCCCCACAACATTTTCTGTGTTCCTTCCAGTTTAAGTTGTTCGTAACTGTAATTGATACAACTTTGTATCCAGTCGTCTATAGTTTGATGAATGCAAATTATGTGCAGACAGACCGAAATGTTTCAAAATGGAAGATACGAAAAGCATCGTCCTTATTTGTAACTATGAAAAGCAACAGCGTAAAAAATTTTACCACTTCAAGTGAGAACAATATAGAACGAATTATAATTCAGATTATTCAATTGAGGGTGAAGCACTGCAATAATTACAGTGACGCACGCTTCTCAATAATCTATGTACCATTTTTATTTTCATACAACATAGGTCAGCCTGTTTAGTCGCTGTAGATTAACATGACAACCATGCATTTCAAATTAACACTGTGGTGTAATATTGCAACAAATATCCAGTAAGCAAAGCAGAAATTAAATCCAGTGTCTGTATTACCCGTGTTACTACTGCAGTAGTATAACAAGCGTTGCCAACACGATGAAAATAATAATTCTTTATTGGAATATTAGGCGCGTTATTGGTGTAATATTATATCGGACTGCAGAAGTTAGAGTTTTGCTATTTAGAACCACTCCAGAAGAGTCCTTATTGATGGTTTTTGATATACTGAATTCCTAGTTCAGCAATCTTTAGTCCTTTGTTGCCTGAGCTTGGAATCTCTATCTTTTATTATAGATTTATGTCTGGCTTCTAGGTAGTGTTATGAAAGAGTGAACAAGTTTTTAAGCTAGTTGGTATAAATCGCATTCATTACAGGTAATGTTATAAATACCAATTAATTGCACAGGGGCTGTTTGTCTATATAGTTCAGCAGGTTTTCGCCCACTATATCTATACTATAAGACCAACTGAGCAATATTTCACTTTCTAGATATTGTCAGCTCTGGTAGAGAGTTTCCATCGATGTAGGTGAGGGCATTCCTCTTAACAGATATTGGAGATACTGTTACTGGCTATGAGTATATTTATGGTCTTCTGTTTTTTTCCACTAAAACTCTCTATAGCGATGGGATAGTTACGATTATTTAAGGATACCGACTTAACAGTATAACATTTCAAATAAAAATATTTTTCTGTTTAATGTAACAGCAGGTGTCGAAATTGAACTGAGATGTAACATAGATCACTAGGTACATAAAAGAATCTAGTTGAAAGAAGTATGTAAATATCTCTTTATGGTAATTTCTGAAGTAGTGGCTTCCTGTTCAAAATATTGGGCAGGAAACAAATTTTGAGGATTTGCGGAATATGTGTATAGGGAACTAATCTGTAAGAATCTCCTGAATGCTAAGGTTTTTGACAGAATGACTTGTTTCTAGGACTAACGATTAGTTTACTTCTGTACTCCGCAAGCCACCTTATGGCGTATGGTGGAG
The DNA here is from genome assembly GCF_023897955.1 of Schistocerca gregaria. Taxonomy (NCBI): domain Eukaryota; kingdom Metazoa; phylum Arthropoda; class Insecta; order Orthoptera; family Acrididae; genus Schistocerca; species Schistocerca gregaria. Next base: position 812,547,102 of record NC_064931.1, on the reverse strand, counting down.
GTTACCTCTGATGGCATTATCACTTCTCCCCTTCCCTTACCACTTAGTGAACACGGTGTGGGGGAAAAATCTCCGTTAAATGGGTAATCTATCGTCAACCTGAAGGTTGGTGTCAGCACCACAGTGCTTTACATAGCATGGGACTCTAGGAAGTAGTACGCCATTGCCTTCCTCCATACGGCATATGAGCTTCGATTCTCTCGTTATTGTCATTTCAGGAGAGTTATGACGGAGAAAATAATAAGTTTCCGGCTCTTCTTTGGCTGTAGACCACACCGTGATGCAGAGCATCTGTCTTGTAGCGCTTTCCATTAGAGGTTTATTGTTCGCCTATCGAAAGCTCTCGCGTTTACTAAACGAACAGCCCTTCGTTGAATCTACTGTCCCTCTTCTGTCTATCCAACTTGGCGATGGTCCCAGTCTGAATTTGACTCAAGACTCTGTCAAACGATTGTATTTAAGGCACTTCTTCCGTGGATTAATTGAAATTCCTTTAAGATTCTTCCAATGAATCTTTCTCTGGCACTTGCTTTTCCTACAACCAGTTTTCTGTTGTAATTCCACATTTGATCGCTCTGGGCGGTTACACCCAGGTATTTTACGGTTGCTACAGTTTCCATTGATTTTTCATCAGTACCATAATCGAACAGCAATGGATGTGCAAGACATTACATATATTTACGTTCACGTTCAACTGCCAGTCTTTGTACCGCTCACTCATCCTCTGCAGTTCTTCCCGCATTTCAGTGAACTCTTCTGGCGTTGCCACCTCTCTATAGACAACTGCATCATTTTGCGAACACTTTCATGATGTATACGATGTTAACCACTAGATACGAGACTGGAATAGAAGGGAGAACCGATAGAGGTACTCAGGGTACCCTCCTCCAGACACAGTCAGGTGGCTTGCGGAGTATGGATGTAGAGGTAGATGTAGATCATTAAGTGTTTGTTACAAATAGTAAAGGTTCTATACTCTCCGTTGTGATAATCAGGAAATTACTTCTACATCTTTCGATTTCGTCCCTTTAAGAACGGTGTGACGAGTTCTGTATGGTAGGATGTCGTAAAGCCAGCCACAAATCTGCTCCGGTACCTGATTACCTCGTACTTCTATCACTAGACGACAATGCGGAACTGTATAGAATATTTTCCGCGAGAGCAGGAACAGAATGTCAGCTTAGATGGTTTTTGGTGACCTGGATTTCATGGACGAACCATGGGAGCTGTGTTTCGCAAACTCTTTGTTAAGGAAATCCATGTTGAATTCTGTAGTGGAGATCATCGTTCTCCACAAATGTCGTAGTGCGTGAGCATAAAACACAATTCAACAACAGACTGACACCCGCGATGATTATGTGCGTGTGCCCGACGTCCTTTCTCGAAAATGAGAATGACGTAGACTAGTGGCTCGGTACTTTTCGGTGTTGTCGCGACTTAAAATAAATTGCAGCCACTAACAGTCGGTGAGCGACCTCAGTGCGCGGTTGTGCGAAGTGTGTGGGTAAGGCGGGGGACCAGTATTCGATCCCCACTGAGCTTCAGAGCTGCCGGCTGTGTATTAAGGCCCACCCCAGGCTGTTTGCCATTTCATGTTCGGAATGAAGGTACACGAATTCTCTGTGGAAGTGCCGTCAGGCTGGAAATGCGCCGCCCGTCACTGTATGGGCGCCTGCTGTTTTCAGCTAATCCTTTGTCGTGTTCACGGCATTAATTGAGGCAGCGTTCATCTGAATGCGGAGAGCCGACAGCGGGACATGCCGCCTCTTACGCTCTGTCCCTGCTGGCTCGCAGATCGATTCGCAGGTAACGAATATCTGTAAAGCGCCTTTATTTTATCACTTGCAAAAATGCCCTTCGACAAGCGTCTACCAGATTAAAATATATTTGCTTTCCTCTCTTTCACGGAAACAGAAGTACCGGCGCCTGTCAGATCTCACTGAGCGAAGTTGTACAAAATTCGCTGCCGCATAATTATGCGCGATTTAAAGTGCATTTGCTTGTTGCATCATTGCACAGGGATGTGTTTTCCGCTTGTTCCTACGGCCTTGCAAATCAGTTTGACAAGTTTAGTCACGACAACCGACTGGACACCTTCACTTTAGAGCACTAAACGAGCTTGTACATGGAATCAAACAAAACCGAATCCCCATGAAGCATTTGCTAAAAGCTACCCAGTGGCCTCGGCTAAAGCAGAAAAAAATGCTGCTGGGCAAACAGTTGCCCTGCTCACACACATGTGACTCGTTATTCCAAATTGTAACGCATCGAAACGGGGCAAGTTGTACAGCAGGTGATACTCACACAACACTGAAATGCAAGCCAGCAGATACAACATAAAGAAGAGCATGAAAAAGTGGCAGTGGTCGTAATATTTCTGCAAACATAGAGAGGAATTAATATACTGTGTACATAGATATAGCAAAATATTAGTACTTACAACCTTAAAACATCAAAATGAGAATTAACTGTGCTACTACAGAACAGATGGCCACTTCTGCATTGGCCCAAAGTAAAAATAAAATATTAAATAATAATTCGAATATTACGGAAGGTATAACATTTTTATACATCACATATGCACATTTCTCGAATGTACTACGTGTTTAGTGTTACAAAGTTCTAATCATGTGATGTCAACAGTCGATTATAATATTAAATTATCCTTTAGCAGTGTCATGTTCATACAACTTGCTTTGTCTTATATTAACCTCGAAAAGGGAGCAATGAAAGCTAACCGGCGTTTCTGTCGTTGACACTTAACGAATAGCTGATGCTATTAGGTCGTTATCGTGAACGTTACTAAGATTATACAATTTTTTATGGTGGTTACCTTCTTTTTTTCCACTCTGGCCTATAACGTATCCGTACCTTCAGGCAGTCCCAAAATAGTTGTAGACCTCATCTTGAGATAATAATGTATCCCTTCAGTATACAGAACAAGACATCATTCGAATTTTCTTTGAATTAACGTTCTGTGCTCGGGTTCAGAGAAGAATCGTTGCACTTGTTGTCTCTACTGCACGAATCGTCATTAGTATTAGTTTCCAGATTCCGTAACGTTAATCATACGTTTGTACAGTACCTATCTATCTTGTCAATAAATTTAATTTTTAATAATGTAATTAAGTAAATGGCATGCGAAATATAACATCTTTAGTTTAACGTGGCTATCGTCATTCGTTATTATTTTACAGAACCTGTGAACGTTAGAAGAGATAATTTTTGTAACTTTAACCACACGTTTGTGCGGTTTCCATTTCGTAAATAACTTTTCTTTTAAATATCGTAATAAATTCAGTAACTTATGAAGACTAAGATCTTTAATTTAACCTGCTATCTCACAGTACCCCATCAGTTTTTTCATCTAAAAAGCTGTTTATGAGTATGATTTTATGTCATTCTAAACTGAAACACTGATCACGTTGTTCCGTTGTGAGCTGCCAGTATTCTATCAACTGCAATCTGTAACATTCCAACACTGGGAAAATTTCGTGGCTGCTCTCAAAAACCACTACACTTCCGTGGCGCTGTTTATCACGTCACCTCCGACAAATGGTCTACTGATGATGCAATGTAGTTAATGTCATACGAATACAGAAAGCACTTAGTATTTCATATTTTTGAAGATATAATATGCCAACTGCAAACTCATATGAATTAAATTTTCGTTGTGACAGAGCAATTAAAATAATGCAACTATTACAATTTTAACTACACGCTGTTTCTTCCATTACTGACGTTGGACTCAGAATTTTTGTCTCTACTAAATTAATATCTTCAACTTTTAAGTGTGGCGTAAGTTCTACTCTAATAAATTTCTGCTACATATATACATGGTTGCCAAGTGGCGCTTTGTTCTTGTTTTGTAAAACGATAACATTTAAGACGTAAATTGATCTAGATTAATCTAATATATTGTGATGTTCTGCACATTTAATAAGATAATGACATTTTTGTGCAATTTTTTAATCTTCAGTAGTTTTAGACCTATTTTGTGGTACCGAGTAACAACAAGAGTAGCTTTTTCGACTGTAGTTACAACATAGCATTAATATATTCGTTGTGACTCAGTTGGCATCCTCTGTCACTAACAATCGAGTTAACGTATTTTATGACTTCGTGAAAGCTGCTGACGTTATCTCGACAAGTTCGCACTGACTACTCACTAACTGCAAGATAGTAGCGCCTGATTCTTACATGCGTACAAGTTGAGATACGTTGTCTACTTAGAGAAATGTCTCCAATACTAATACACGTGTCAAGTAGTGCCAGCATCATTTTCATTCCACGCAGTAAACTTTCCTATTCGACATATAAGTCTGTAAATCGAGCAGCGAAACAAATATTATGCTCAATTTATGATATCAGGAAAGCAGAGGTACTGGCCTATGTTGTATGCAATACTACTAAGGAAAGAGGAAAACAGTGGAATGTACAGGCTTGTACACCTAAAGAATAGTATACCCTGCGAAATGACCTTGAATACAAAATCAGAGAGATTCGAGCTGATATGAAAGTTCGTCAACACTCATTCTTGCTGCATATCATTCGTGACTGGAACAGGAACGAAGGGGAGTGCCTACAATCGCCCGCCATAGACCACTACTTGAGATGTGTAAAAGTAGTTGTATATCTCTCAAGAAGTCGTACGTACTCTGCATGTTAGCCACGAAGTAAAATCCTTACACCTAAATATTATCAGCTCTTTTAACCAACGGCACTACCAAAGTGAACTGTCTCTCCGTAAACGTGGTTTCTTCGTGATTTGTGAGCTAACTTACACTAAAAAATTTCTGGCAAGGCTTAGTGTTCCCCTCTGTCACAATATTAAAAAAACGGTACTGAAGAAGTTATTCATGAAATTTCTCCTCAGGTTGCTAAATTAAGAGATGAATGTCGGAGTGATTTCTTCAAATCATAGTCAAAACCCCTTCCATGTACTCCTTAAGTACTCCATCTCTAGAGGTCTTTGTGTCTACAATATGTTCAATTCTAACCTCCCTTCCTGTATTTTTATGGGTATAACGTTAAATTTTCAACTCGTCGAAGGGAGCCTTTGAGAGTCACAACTGGGAAGCTACAAGCAGTTCGGATGACGACTGCCCCCACATGTTAACGTAACACCACTGGCGCTTACTCAGTGTTCTCCTCGTTAAACCAGCGGACTACAAGCGCACGGAGGCACAGTTTTATCGACTATAGTACCGCACTAGCGATACATCCTCTCGAGCAAAATGTAGCCCCTTGTCAAGATTCCATAAAGAAATGAGACATGCCGAGGAATCGGGGGCATGCGAGCTCCAATCCAAACTCTCATTCTGTAACAAAACAGCTAACACTTGCGTGCAGTTTATGAAAAAAAGGCAAGGAACATCGGAAAGGATAATGATAAATACTTAATCGGACTCATAACCTACACTGCCGCCCTGAATTTCTGTAGATATTTCGTCGGTTTTGTCCTCCTGTAAACATCATTTCTATGCCGACGACCTCCAGCTCTACCTAAGCGTCAGACCTGAAGACGTAAATACTGCAATCGCTCTGATGAATGATGATCTGTCTTCAGTAGTGACATGGGCGAAAAACCTGGGGCTTAAATTAAACGCAAAAAAGACGCAAGTAATCTTAATAGCCCATCAGAAATTAATAAGTTCAGATTTCCGCGAACGGCTACCTCCTATTCTGCTCGACGGTACTCCAATACCATATCATAAAACAGTGAAGAACTTGGGTGTAACTTTGGACGAGCATCTCAACTGGGCGGAGAATACAGTCGCAGTGTGCCGAAAGACGTCTGCTTGTCTCTATGCTCTCAAAAAGTTTCGGAACATATTCCCACAGGACTTGAAACGCCAGCTCGTGCAAGCACTCGTTCTACCGAACCTCCACTATTGTCATGTGATTCAACAAGGCGTGAGTAGTGAAAACAAAAGACGGCTAGAGCTAACCATGAATGCATGTGTGCGTTACACCTGCAACATTCGCCGATATGATCATGTTAGTGCTTCATACTCCGAGCTAGGGTGGCTGCGGCCGGACAAACTGCGTGACTACCACACTCTATGTCTACTTCACCGACTCCTCGTCGCGCAAGCACCCGAGTACCTAGCTTCAGAGATTAAAAACCTGTCATGCCATCATAATCGAAACACGAGGTCACTCTTATCTGGTATCCTAACTGTGCCCACTCACAAAACAAAAACTTTTGCAAACTCCTTATCAGTTGCCGCTGTCCGCCTCTGGAACAAACTGCCCCTTACCTTGAGGAAAATTCAATCTCCTGTTGCTTTTAAGAAGAAGTTGAAGCATTTCCTACTATCATCCGCATAAAATTCCCCACAAAATTAATGTGCAAGGCCAATCCTCTCATCTGTCAAATAGCAAAGCTAGCGTCTCCTATCTTTCTCCTGAGATGCCTTCCTCTTCATCTATTCTCTATTAGCCACGCAGTCTCCTTTTCCTTTATATTTTCCTTAATTATGTTTCATCATGTCTCTCTATTCTTCTCCTCCCTTCGCCATGAGTCTCCCTCATACTCCCTGCTGCCAGCACTCCTATCTGAAATCTTTCTCTTCAATAATGTATTTTTCGAGGTGTACCTTTCTAATTGTTTATCTCACTTTTTGTATTAGATGTAGTTTAACATGCCTACTAAAACATATGATTGTAAAATAAGTAGAATGCCTGGTTAGATGTAAGAGAGGGCCTAATGGCCCTAATCTTGCCAGGTTAAATAAATAAATAAATAAATAAAATATTTGTACCTTCAACTATCCGTTTCATAGCTAGCTAGCTAGTGTTGATAAGGGGCCCTTGGAGAAGACACAGACTATAACACTGCAACTGGATTTACATAGTTTGTGCAATCAAATACCAAATTTGGTTTATTACATAATATCCCCAAACAGAACAAATAGTCCTGTCACGGAAAAGACACGTATAACACTTCTGTCCGCTATTGCTATACCACAACCTTAAAGTTGGAGGCAGGTCATGAAATAAAACTATCTTGTTAAAGCAATTACGGTATAAAGCAACAGAGCAGTGTTACCACCGGAGAGGAATTTTGTTATGTTGACCGTGAAATACCTAACGGAGGTAGCTTATCGGAAGTGAAAGCCAGAATTTCGTAAATATTTAAACAGTAACAAACAATAATTTGCCTGTGCACAGTGCCCAAATGATAATAACAACGGTCGCCAGCCTAATAAGGCATAAGAATGCGTAACATTCTTATTCAAGAAACTGAAAGTAAGTAACTTCAATGGACAATCACAGCCTATACTTCGTCAAATGAGAGTGCAATGAACTCTCGCACCTGCATATTTTCAAGGATAAAGAAAGTGCTAACAGTTATAGGAGAACATCGCTATTTGCATAATGGTAACAGATACTTTTGCCTTCAAGGCTTGGTCAACTGAATGGTCTCAAGAACGTTACTATTAATTTTCACTGTAGAATCATAAATTTGACAAAAGTTTAATATTACTTTTCAAACAAATTCCTATCTGACATGAAATATGGATATGGTCCACCGCAAATTTAGTTACTGTGCATAGATTAAGTCTTTCACTACTAAACTCCTTTTTACTTGGAATGAAAATTAAATGGAATTCACTAACAGATTACTTCTCACTGTCTTTTGAATAAAGAAATTATTGTTTTCATACATAGTGGTCTTTCTATTAATCGTTATCTAGCGTGAACACAATAGACTAACTGTTGATCCTGTTACACCATTAATATTCACTTTTAATACACAAGAAAAGCACAATATTGTACAGAATTTCACTTGAATAGCAAGAATAATTGAAACTTGCTATAATTAAGTAACTTTGTGAATTTGAACTACTTTCATTGGAGGGGGCCCCTTAATATTGATCACTGTAGCAGAGCATACTAAACACACTTTCACTACACTAAAGAAACAAGCCCTTAACAAGTATGAACGTGTAATCTTCAGCCGGGCGGGGTGGCCGAGCGGTTCTAGGCGCTACAATCTGGAACCGCGCGAACGCTACGGTCGCAGGTTCGAATGCTGCCTCGAGCATGAATGTGTGTGATGTCCTTAGGTTAGTTAGGTTTAAGTAGTTCTTAGTTCTAGGGGACTGATGACCTCAGCAGTTAAGTCCCATAGTGCTCAGAGCCATTTTGTAACCTTCAACAGTGTTAGTTCTCAACTCTTACTGCAGTAAAAAACAACCTGATGTGGTTATAAGACAATAGCTCACCTTTGGTTGATTTTCAACAGCCTGCACTGTGATCCTTTACCAAGTAAACTTTATAAGCCTTAGTTTTGAGAACTTTCGCTTTAGAAGTTTGCAATAAAATTTTAATAAGCAGTTTTAATAGAAAAATTATTTTCAGCAAGCATTATTTACTATTTACTCATTTCTGCTCAAACACTGAGCTTTAATGTTCTTTCAGTAAGTACACTCGGTAATTACTTTAGCACGGGAGGGGTCCTAGGTGGTTGTGTGACTAGGAAAAAAATGCAAGGTAGGTATACGAGTTCGAGTGTACGTTACCTTATATTTGTGCACACTAAAACATCCAATGAGCTGATCCTTCACCATACATTTCTACTATTCCTTGGTTCCTTTTCAGTGATTGCGCAATGTGGTGGCGATTGCATGTTGGAAGGTGTATTTGCAGGTGGAATCGCTGGACTCTTTCATTTCTCGGTGGCGATGATAGATATCAATTCCAGAATAGTTCCAGCTCTTTATCCATCCGTCCGAGGAATTGGAAAGCGGCACGGAAAACCTCTCTCGGCACCAGCTAAATACACAACTTTTACATGAGCAGTTGACAGTTTGGTAACTCTTCCCCGACTGACTCTTTGTTCCACCTTGCTATCCATGCCAACCACAGTTCCGTTCCCAAGGGGAACCACAACAACTTTTACATATGAAATAACTAAGAACCCTAAGTGAAGATTAGCAGTTTACATAACAGTAACCGAACGTATTAAATAAAACAGAACATTTGCACATATTGACATTTCTACAAAAAATTATTCCCCCAAGAGCCAAATATATACAGTAAGTTTTGTTTCCCTCCAAATGAGACAGATAATTTAAATGATAGATACACTACATTGCATAGAATCAAATGATGACATCAAAGTTTTTACAAAGAAAGGAGTATACTTTCGTGCTATTAATGCAATCAAACAATATTTACAGAAACTCAACGATATAACACTAAATAAAACCAAAAGCAAAATAAATCAGTACAGCATTACAGCTATGGTGTTACAAGAACAGTCAGAAGTACTTCTTATGAGCCTCTGTTTTAGCCTTTGACTGGTGCACAGTCAGCTGAAAATGCGCTGTGCAGAGACTGACTTTACATCAAGTATCCTTGGCTTAGCGCACAACTGAAAATATGCGAAAGCCATATTATTTATTACCAAAACTGACAATGATACAGAAAGGAGGTCTGAATGCAGTCCAAAAATCTCTGATCCACTGCCCAACACAATAAAATTTTAGATGTGATCCGCAATCATTTTTACTAGACAACTGTCTGCTTTTGACGAATTTTTAATTAAAACACTGGCAGCATTTGTTGTAGTAAAGCACGACTATATAATTACTTACTTCGATATCTGTGCTTCACTCGCAACTTCAGTAGCGATAAAGTGTAATAAGTTTATTCTTAGTACAGTAAGTGGCCGGCATGCAGCCATCAACAGAATTAAGTCATGTCTGTGGAGCCTTTAAATGGCTCATTCCATTCAGTTTCCATAGATATTGTGAAAATCATTAGTGTAATATGTAATATCTCTTGGTCTTACTAATTTCAGTGAATTTCGTTGTTGATGTTACGTCTGGTTTGCATCCAGGAAGATGTTTCTCATTGTGGCAAACGTTCCCTACAAACACTAACCAATCATTGAGAAAACACTATAATAAACCATGGAACAATTTGAAAATTGTATTATTGCTCTAGAGAAAGGAACAAGAACTTTGAAATTTCCAGTCAAACTGTTTTTCTGTCCGACACGGCAAAGGACTTGGAAGATCATTTAATTAGAATGGGCACTGTTTTGGAAAGAGGTCAGACAAGCCTTTATTATACTAATGGATGTAAGTTGTGATAGTTACTTTTCTCTTCTGCTTTTTCCCCCAGTATTCTTTCATCTTCTCACTATGTATCCTTTTTCTCTCCTCAGACCAATTTGGCCCTCTCTTCGTCTCCCTCCTGCCTTGAAATCCTTCCATTTTACCACTTCCTTCTTAAAAATCTCTCTTTCTGTTGCGTCTTTTTCACTTATGTTGGTTATCTACTAATTTTTCCTGACTTCTTGAATCCAGGCTATTGTTGACTTCTTGTTGCTTGGTTGGCTGATTTGGCTGAGGGAACCAAACAGTAAGATCGTCAGAATAGGGAAGGATGGGGAAGGAAGTCGGCCGTGCCCTTTAAAAGGAAGCATCCTGGCATTTGCCAGAAGCGATTTAGGGAAACCACGGAAAACCTAAATCAGGATGGTCAGACGCGAGTTTGCAACGTCATCCTCCCGAATGTGAGACCATTGTGCTAACCACTGCGCCACCTCGCTCGGTAACTTCTTGGCCCAGTGATGTATAAAAATCTGTTTGGTTAACCTGTTACCATTCATTGTGCATAAATGTCCAAAACGTAGCAGTCGACTCTTCCGTAGAGCTTCAGTCAGGTTTTCTATGCTCCTCATTACTTCTTAATTTTCATACCTCTGCTTTTCTTAGTGGACCAGGTATTGTTAGAATGATTCTTCTTCCTAGGACTTCAAGTTTGTGTGATTAGTGATTCAGTACTAAACGTTCACTTGCATAAAGAGATACTGGTTTTACTACTGTGTTGTAGTGATGTATTTTTAAATTTTTAGACGGAGACCTTTTGTTGTAAATGTTGTTGGTTATACCATATGCTCTCTCCATTTTACGTACTCTTTCTTCTACAACGAATTATTCTAAGCCATTTTCTTCAGTCATTTCTCCCAAGTATTTAAATTTACTACCGCTCTTTATCTGTCCAATATCTGTTACTGGGATTTCTGGAGCATTTTCTGTTTTTGTCATAAATTTTGTTTTCTCTACAGAAATTCTTAAACTTCCTTTGTTGGCTACTTTTTCTAAGACGCTCATTTGTATTTCTGCACTTGTTAGGTTTTCAGTAAGAATGTCAAAATCATCTGCAAATGCTAGACAGTGAATTTCAGTATCTTTGTTCTTAGTCCCCAGACTGCCTATGCCTTATGTTCTGTCATTTTTGTTTCCATTAACTTACTATTTTCCCTAGAATGCAGCTGAAGAGTAGTGGAGACAGGTCTTCACCTAGCCTTACATTTGTTTTTATTTTGAATAACTTAGATACTTCAGAACGAAAGTTTACTTTTGGTTTAGTGTCTGTGAGCGTCTCACGAATAAGGGTCGCTAGTTGACATTTAATACCAAATTGTCGGGTCACTTTATCTAGTGTTTCTCTATCAGCTGAATCAAATGACATTTTAAAATCTCTAAATGTTATAACTGTGTCTTTACAGGTTGTAAGCCTGTGACTTTAGGTTGTGAATCTGTTCTCCGCTAGATCCGCTCTTTCAAAATCCACTCTGATATTCTCCCAAATGATTATCAACTGTTGCTTCTACCTTGTTTAGCAATATTGTTGAAAATATTTTATAGCCCACTGACAACACAGCTATACCTCTGTAGTTATTTACATCATGCTTATAGCCTCTCTTGTGCAGAGGATGGATAAGAGCCATTTTCCAGTGTTGTGGAATCTTTTCAGTTTCCCATACTTCTTCAAACATGATCTGAAGTTTAGTTTCTGTTTTCGGTTGAGACCATTACTAGTTGATCTGTAATACAGACTTCTCCACTGGCTCTGTTATTTCTCAGTGTCTTTATTCCTTTTTCAGTTTCTTCAGCAATAGGTGGTGGAGCTGCGTCTGTGTCTTCATGAAGGTCTGCAAATTCTAGCGTACTGTTCGGTCCCTCACTCTTCAAGAGTTGTTCAAACTACTTTTCAGTATTTCACAGTTTTGGGTATTGCTTAGGCCTATTTTACCATTTTCATATCTGACGTCTCACAATATCGTTTAGCACCCTTAATCATTCTTGCTGTTTCTTTCCTTTGCGTTTTAAATTCATCAAGATCCTCTGTCTTCCCAGAACATTTCCATTTTTCCCATTATTTTGTTCATTCTGCAACTGATTTTTGACACGTTTCATTCCAGCAGACCATTTTTTTAAAATTTTTTGTTGATTCAAACACATTCTTCGCTGCTCTATTGATTTCTTTGGATAATTCTTCCCATTTCCCTGATTTAGATGTTTTAATTTCTTCTCGAAAATGTTTTGTTCGTTCTTTTGTGATGTTGAGCCTTTCTGTGTTACATTTAATCAGTTTTTCCTCTCCCTTTTGGTTTTTATTAGGGAGAAGTTTCAGTTCAGTTTTAGTCAGCTAATTATCAGAGTCAAATTCCCTGGTTCTTCTTACTTTTACATTCATGAATTCGTTCATATTGCTTTGAGAAATAGCCACATGATCTAACTGGATCTTCCCTGGTATTATATTTAGGTACATGAATGTTTTTGCTTTTCTCGGCAGTTTATTGAAGGAATTTGCAATTAACTTCAACTCGGATGTTTTCAAATATTAATTAATCTTGTGCTATTTTTGTTCGTTCTCTTAGGGACTGGATATCCTCCTACTATTTTTGCGAAAAGCTTTTCCCCTCCCTGTTTGTGCGTTAAAATCTTCCAATATTACGACAGCATTTGAATTTGGAATTTTTGATATTTTGTCTTCCAAAAGTCCCCCGTATGCTTCCACTTCACTCGAATTTTCCTTATTGTCACCATTAATTGGAGCATGGCAATTAACAAAAGTATACCATTTATTTTTGCATTTTACTCTGAAAAGAGAGAATCTTTCTGAACTGGACTTGAATTCTTTAACATTATCTATTAAATTTTTATGACTACAGAATGCGGTACACGTACTGGCATGCCTTTCACAGTTTTTATTGCTCGTTTATCCTTAACAATTCTGTAGGTTTTGGTTTCTGAAACATTCTCGCCCAAAAACCTTGCTTCTTGTTCCACTAAAATTTTTATTTCATGCTTATATAAGGTAATTTTAAGTTGTTTCCCATTGTCAAGTTTTGGTAATGAGTTTACATGAAGCTGCTTGCGAAGGATTTCCTTTTGAACTTGAGTTTGGAAGGATAACAAGGATGCTCCGATTCATCATCACTCTATATATTGCAACTCCCCTGAACCCTAGGTCCAGATGAAATGGATAAAGCAGTGGTGGATTCCTCTTTCGAGTTATGACTTGGGTAGTGCTTACTTTCAGCGGACTTTCCATGCTGCAATTGAAATTGTGCATTGTACGTGGGAGGAAATAAATATCAAGATGAGATCGGATTGTTAGTCCGAAATGATTATTTTTCATGTTTTCCTCCATCAGGTTCTTCCGCTCTCTCTGCTGTTGGGAACTAAGATTCATCTTCCATCTTTAAGTCCGTTGATCAAGTTTCACCTGTAACCCTAGGCAGGGTGCTACCGTCCGAACAAATCGACACAAGGCTGTTTACGAAGTCTCGTTTTTTATCACTGTTATTATTAACTCTGTTGCTAGTCTTACGCCAGCCCTCCAATCTTCCAAATGCCTTACTCGGAACTACTACCATTGTGATTCTTCACCATAATACGTAACGATGGCTTCTCATGGACGCTGCCAGCTACCGTCAATTGTGTTTATTATGCTCTAACAAAATTTGAATATCTTGTTATCCCAGCCTCTGACGACGATGTGGTTTTCACAAATCTCACTTTAATAAAATTGCTCATCCATTTAATTAGGTTTCTACCTGCATCCTTATCGTAATCATTACGATAATCTGAAAACTTACTAACTTAGAAATAAATATGTACAGTGAGGTGACACAGTGTCGCCACGTCTCAGATGAAATGGCGAATCTGCTTTTGACCAAGAAGATGCTGTCAGCAACAAATTTCTTGAGTCAGTGACAAATAGGTATTAACTTTGGACTTCTGAGCTAAAAATATTCTATGTTCCTCATTTGAGTTGCTTCAGAACGGTAAATGTTTAGAAGTACAAATATACCTAATATACAAGTAAACAAGTTTAAGTAGGAGCTAGTCACGTGTGATGATGGCAGAAAATACTGCAGAATGAATTCGTAGTTTTCACTTAAGAAAGAAATCATATCAATTCTTTCTGTCACCATTTTCGGCAGTTGTAGAACCACTCCAGAGTGACTTTTTCCTTCTGTTTATCTGTTTTGCCCTGAGCAGCTATCATGTACGTAAGGATATAGTTTTTAGTCATAGCTACCATGTTTTCCATTTGATTGTGCAAGCCTTATGAACATTTGGCTAATTAATTTTCAGTATCATTGTAATCATTCACAAGTGATCAAGGTGTTAAAATTAATTCTGAGAAACTTGAATGGCTTTTATCAGTTGTCCTCATTAATATTAGAGCTGCAAATTTAGCAAATGTCACGCGAAGAGTTCTGCTCTGTTCACAAGACAGAATCGTCATAGTCATTTTTTCTTCATAATATCATCTGTCATTTTTAAAGGTGTTTCTTTTCCTCTCTTATCCAGAATTTTCGTTTTTACACATTTGTTAGGTACCTGTAACGTCCCATTGTTCGTTTACTTACGCTTACGTTTCCTTTAGCTCTCAACTATATCCTGTTTCATTGCTTTTCTTTTTGCATTTATAATATTTCTTGACCCTTTCGTTAACAGAAATATCGTTAGAACTTTAGGGTACGAAGCTGAAATTCTAGAGCAACATGTTGTCCCAAAAATGTTTGTGCAGGGATATTTTAATATAGTTATGCGTTATTGGAAGAGAGACGATGCAGAGTTCATTCAGTTGGCAACGTCAAACCTGTCATCGTTCATCATAATAATTTTCATATTATTACACATAACAACAAAATTTATGTTACCGAAAATAGTTTTCAAATAATGATGACGAAATAAGTTTTGGAGGATGGTGGCTTACACAGTCACGCACAGTTACGAGTAAGAAGCTTGCAGTGATGACAATTTTTTCACGAAAGCTCCCTTCGAAAACGATGGCAATTACGGTGCTCTTCGGTCAATGACGGTCCATTCTTATATGTACAGAATTTTTCTATCTAAACTATAGATACAGCAAGTGAAAGTTTTAGCAATTATTTTGACCTGAGAGAGACTGTATGTGGATGACTGGAACTCAGGATTATGTATATGAGCAGATGCAAGGCAGTTTACAGCTTTAGTTCAATTTATTATTTCGGCGATACGACAGCTGTGGAGTAGTGCACCAACTTCTGTGCTTGTCGATCGTCCCCACATCGCAAATGTCGTTACGCCAACTCAAGTGTGATGCAGTCTATGGCCCGCCCTTAGTCCTGATCTCTTTCCATGCTATTTCACGGATTCGTTTCCTTCAAAAAGGCTTTGAAGAGTCGATGACTCCTGTCAGGCGAGCATGTGTAGCAGTCAGTTACGGACTTGTTCACACAGCAGCACAACCTGTTTTGGAAAACTGGTACCTCGTCTCTTACCTTCCGAACTTAACAGAGCTCTCCTGCTCGCAGGAGAGCTTCAGTAAAGTTTGGAAGGTAGGAGACGAGGTACTGGCAGAAGTAAAGCTGTGAGGACGGGTCGCGAGCAGTGCTTGGGTAGCTCAGTTGGTAGAGCACTTGCCCGCGAAAGGCAAAGGGCCCGAGTGCGAGTATCGGTCCGGCACACAGTTTTAATCTGCCAGGAAGTTTCATATCAGCACACATTCCGCTGCAGAGTGAAAATCTCATTCTGTCCACCATTGTTTACATATCAGGCAACAATATCGAGAGTAGAATGGCATATTTTTCAAACGTAATATTTTTGGGAGAATGAAAACTGTCACGTTACAACTCACTGTCGAGAGGTGCCGTCTAGAAGCACTATATTCAGAGAACTCCTAGACTGGTTGCAGGATGCGTCACTGCAAATAAGAGGAAGCGGATGGGTTATGAACGATGGGACGCTAGCATATTCC
Source organism: Schistocerca gregaria (assembly GCF_023897955.1). Classification (NCBI taxonomy): domain Eukaryota; kingdom Metazoa; phylum Arthropoda; class Insecta; order Orthoptera; family Acrididae; genus Schistocerca; species Schistocerca gregaria. The sequence continues at coordinate 812,531,037 of NC_064931.1, read as the reverse complement.
AGTGATTTTAATCGGGATGCATTGTACGATACATACCATGGCAAATGGAAAGTGTGGAATGAGATGGCTAGTATCATGGCTTGCCTATTTCCATCACCTTAAAGGAATATCAGTGTGATCACGTAAGGCAATTCGTTTCCGCAGGAGACGTTCCTAGGGCGGAGACACGACACGGAATTCTGCGACACCTTCTGGGGATGATGCAGTGCATGAATATGTGAAAGCAAGTTGATTATGTATGGATCATGTTTTATAAGTCTCTATACAAAGAAATTTGTAAGGTGTTTTGTATATAGTTTTACAAATACATTTACAAGGACTCTTTTTCTTATTTCGACGTTTGTAATGTATTTCTCATACACTAGAAAGAGAAAATATTTTACAGTTATGTTCTAACTGTGGTACTTGCAGTACAACAGACATCAAAATAATCGAGAGAATATCGTAGTATGTATTTCACTACTCCACGGTCCATGGAAACGTAATATCCTAGAGATACTGACGTAGAGGTCAACCAGCATCGTAATGGGAAACGTTGGTAGCCCATGTAGTACGTTCACTTCTGTAATCAAACGCCATTCTTTCATTTCAGGTAAGAAACAAGACTGTTTTTCTATTCTTGTTGACGGTATCTTTCTACACTATTTTTAAAATTCAGGAAATAGATTTACGTATTCTCCACGTCGATGACACATGGACTTTGTTTAAAATTTCATTCTGGTTCCAGTGGAGGTAAAACACATACTTGAGAAACTTTTTCGGCAGGCGCTGTATGCACCGTATAAGAGAGAATGCGGCTATTAGAAATGCACTTCGCCGTGCTGGACGGCGAGGTGCGTGAGCGGCTACGCTTGAGAGATCGCTGGCAGAGCTTCATATTTCCGGCCGCATTATCGCGCCGCTCATAAATATAAATCAGCAACGACAAGAGAATAGTTAGGTCGACCTGCGGGACGTTGAATCACACTTCAATTTTCGATGAGACATCGACGTCAATCGCCCTGCATTGCGTCCTTCCAGACAATTAGCGAACAAAAGCGGAGGACCAGCAGTTTAAAATCTGAAATGTACAAATGGTAAACGTAAGCCTTTGTGAATTCAAAAACATTTAAACAACCCTTGCAGAGTAGATACACCTAGCTAAAATCATGCGCCAGTAATCCTCCCTAGAGTAAGGATGAGATAATTTCCGAGGAAACCGTAGAAAGGGTACTTTCGCACAGCCGCCTTAAGTCTTCATGCCGACCCGACGGCTAGGATGTAAGAGGTACGTGACACACGGTAATTTTTGAGGTGCCATGTCGTAAGTTACTTCGTGGTCAGTTTAGCGAAGAAAGTAATGGCAGACGATTATTTTAATTTTATCTCCAGGAGTCTACTACAGCAATTTGTAGAGGATTATTAAATATTCCTATGTTCCTCACGGAAAGCCGATTTATCATAATCGTCATCAGCAACAGTCATTTGATACTCACAGATAACCGTCCTTTATACTTTCCCACGTCTTCACTCGTATGCAACCATGTTTTGTCCGCATGTTTTATAATGTCACCTATAAAGCTATTTTCTCGAACTTTTCTTGGCTCTTGGAGCACAGAAAAGAGGTTCCTTGGTCCATGTATAATTCATTCGCTTATCTACATACCCTGACCACTTCCAATTCATTTGCACTGCGGTTGGAGTTACGTCTTCCAACTAGTTTAATCCGTGATACTTTTGTCTGTTTGCTTGGGTCTACCAGTAACTCATATCATGCATGTCTCCATCGCACACTGAGCAGTCATCAGCTTTGGAATATTTTCGCATTTAAAGTCAATGTTTCATTTGTCAAAAGTCAAAATTAATAATACACCCTGATCGTAACCAGTCCTTTTCAGACACATCAGAAGATATGTTTTACAACCTATCATAAAAGAAGGTTGTATACATGGAAGAATCCTGGAGATACTATAAGGTATCAGATAGATTATATAATGGTAAGACAGAGATTTAGGAACCAGGTTTTAAATTTAAGACATTTCCAGGGGCAGATGAGGACTCTGACCACAATCTCTTGGTTATGACCTGTAGATTAAAACTGAAGAAACTGCAAAAAGGTGGCAATTTAAGGACATGGGATCTGGATAAGCTGAAAGAACCAGAGGTTATAAAGGGGTTTCAAGGAGAGCATAAGGGAACAATTGACAGGAATGGGGGAAAGAAACACAGTAGAAGAAGAATGGGTACCTCTGAGGGATGAAATAGTGAAGGCAGCAGAGGATACAGTAGGTAAAAAGACGAGGGCTGCTAGAAATCCTTGGGTACAAAAGAAATATTGAATTTAATTGATGAAAGGAGAAAATATAAAAATGCAGTAAATGAAGCAGGCAAAAAGGAATACAAACGTCTCAAAAATGAGATCGACAGGAAGTGCAAAATGGCTAAGCAGGGATGGCTAGAGGACAAACGTAAGGATGTAGAAGCTTATCTCACTAGGGGTAAGATAGATACTGCCTACAGGAAAATTAAAGAAACCTTTGGAGAGAAGAGAACCACGTGTATGAATATCAAGAGCTCAGATGGCAACCCAGTTCTAAGCAAAGAAGGGAAGGGAGAAAGGTGGAAGGAGTATATAGAAGGTTTATACAAGGGCAATGTACTTGAGGACAATATTATGGAAATGGAAGAGGATGTAGATGAAGACGGAATGGGAGATAAGATACTGCGTGAAGAGTTTGACAGAGCACTGAAAGACCTGAGTCGAAACAGGGCCCCCGGAGTAGACAACATTCCATTAGAACTACTGACGGCCTTGGGAGAGCCAGTCATAACAAAACTCTACCAGCTGGTGAGCAAGATGTACGAAACAGGCGAAATACCCTCAGATTTCAAGAAGAATATAATAATTCCAATCCCAAAGAAAGCAGGTGCTGACAGATGTGAAAATTACCGAACTATCAGTTTAATAAGTCACAGCTGCAAAATATTAACGCGAATTCTTTACAGACGAATGGAAAAACTGGTAGATGCGGACCTCGGGGAGGATCAGTTTGGGTTCCGTAGAAATGTTGGAACACGTGAGGCAATACTGACCCTACGACTTATTTTAGAAGAAAGATTAAGAAAAGGCAAACCGACATTTCTAGCATTTGTAGACTTGGAGAAAGCTTTTGACAATGTTGACTGGAATACTCTCTTTCAAATTTTGAAGGTGGCAGGGGTAAAGTACAGGGAGCGTAAGGCTATTTACAATTTGTACAGAAACCAGATGGCAGTTATAAGAGTCGGTGGGAATGAAATGGAAGCAGTCTTTGAGAAAGGAGTGAGACAGGGTTGTAGCCTCTCCCCGATGTTATTCAATCTGTATATTGAGCAAGCAGTAAAGGAAACAAAAGAAAAATTCGGAGTAGTAATTAAAATTCACGGAGAAGGAGTAAAAACTTTGAGGTACGCCGATGACATTGTAATTCTATCAGAGACGGCAAAGGACTTGGAAGAGCAGTTGAACGGAATGGACAGTGTCTTGAACGGAGGATATAAGATGAACATCAACAAAAGCAAAACGAGGATAATGGAATGTAGTCAAATTAAATCGGGTGATGCTGAGGGAATTAGATTAGGAAATTAGGCACTTAAAGTAGTAAAGGAGTTTTGCTATTTAGGAAGTAAAATAACTGATGATGGTCGAAGTAGAGAGGACATAAAATGTAGACTGGCAATGGCAAGGAAAGCCTTTCTCAAGAAGAGAAATTTGTTAACATCGCGTATAGATTTAAGTGTCAGGAATTCGTTTCTGAAAGTATTTGTATGGAGTGTAGCCATGTATGGAAGTGAAGCATGGACGATAAATAGTTTGGACGAGAAGAGAATAGAAGCTTTCGAAATGTGGTGCTACAGAAGAATGCTGGAGATTAGATGGGTAGATCACGTAACTAATGAGGAAGTATTGAATAGGACTGGGGAGAAGAGATGTTTGTGACACAACTTGACCAGAAGAAGGGATCGGTTGGTAGGACATGTTCTGAGGCATCAAGGGATCACCAATTTAGTATTGGAGGGCAGCGTGGAGGGTAAAAATCGTAGAGGGAGACCAAGAGATGAATACACTAAGCAGATTCAGAAGGATGTAGGTTGCAGTAGGTACTGGGAGATGACGATGCTTGCACAGGATAGAGTAGCATGGAGAGCTGCATCAAACCAGTCTCAGGACTGAAGACCACAACAACAACAACAACAACAACACCTTAATTTTACAAAAGTGCTTCATGTTATTTTTACTACTTCGTTTTGTTATTCTACTCATGCGATCCTTAACAAGAATTCTCGAAGAAACAAGAAAAAAGAACCTCGTTATCTGATTCTATTAGAACATTGTTAATTTGTACTTTTATCTTTCCTTTTTGTTTCTTAGAAATTATTTTATTATTACTGTAACTGATTTTCAGTTTTCTTTTGAACTTTCTCTAATAAACTCTTCAACTAGTTGTTGAGGTTTGTTTGTACTCGAAGTAAATGGCACACTGACACCGTCAGAACGAAGGTGGATCTGGTATGTTCTATTTAACACTTCTTACTTCTTCTTTCTCCCTTTTCTTGCATCTGAAAACATTCTCTGGAGTCCTGATAAATTTTTGGTGACAGGATTACTGGCTCCTCCTTCGATTCTGAATTTCCCAATAGCCTGATGATGTTTAATGGAGACTGAAGCGTCGATGTATACATTATGATTAATGACGTAAAGGCATACAGTTGAAAATACACGATAGTAAGAAACAAAACGTCTCAGTAAACATAGGGGCGAAATTGCATACGTTAAGAGCTACGAGCAATTTTTCATCTTCGATACTGTGAAACAAATCTCTTCTACTGCAAGTTCTTTGCCTTCCATATTTTAGGAACTGGTAGTATTGACCAAAACAAGAAAAACGTCCAGTAAACATGTGCTCTAAAATACATTCCTTAAGAGGTATGAGCACTAGTTCATCTTTGCTACTTTGAAACACAACTCTTCTAATAATCAAGTGCTCGTAACTTTTAAGGTATGCGTTTTAGAGCACATGTTTCTGACTTTTTTTCTTGTTTTTATATTTAATGGCAGACCCGGATTAGTCCTTCAATCCGCTACACATTTAAAATACCCTAAACAAAGATCGTCAGCCTCGCTTTGATCCGCGAGACAGGGTAAAATTGCCGCTGCTCTTATACCACTAATAAATGACGAGCAGTAATCCAACTGATTTCAAAAGACTCTCAGATTTGACCATTAGATTGATAAACGAATACCACACACTGTTTCTCCATCTGGTATCTAGAAACTCTCGCTAATAATACCCCCATAAACAAAGTATGATAGTGGTTTAAGTCAAAAGCAGAAAAAAACACTAAAACACCACACTTCAAACTTCCTCGGGGTCAAACGGAACTCTATTAGCCCTCGCGAAGTCCTCCCCATTTCAGTCAAACGCTACTTCCACCATCCACGTTTTAATATAAGTTCACTGCCTTGACGATCACGTACTCGCACACTAAATCACAACACTATCCTAGAACATCTGAAAATGACTAAACCCAATTCCAAGCACACAAACGGAGAAGTACGTATAGATTCCTGTAGGCTTCTGCACCGTGCGATTAACTGCATCGACCACTGAGAATCAGTCACTGCCGACAGGCAACGTTAGAAATATCAGACTCACCCTGTTGGTTTCACGACTTGATTCCTATACATCCACGAGCTGGTGACTGACGTCAGGATTACACTCTGAAACACCATCTTCCTCAGACTGTACAAGCCTGGCCTCCTACAGACAGCGACGGCTGTCGGCCGACTTCTAGATTTTGCGAACTCCAAAATCGCTGCACGAAACTGTTTTAACGTCCAGGCCTTTTAGCCAGTCACCTGCCAGACCAGCACGACTCCACTTTCATTGGCCAGCTACTCCTGCGGCAACACCACAACTCCTCTTGAAAATGCTAAGTCCAGCCAGGGATTTTCAGAGCTCGTTTCCAACAGGCGCCGGAAAACCAACGCCATCGTGGTAGAATCGCTCACCTTTCAGTCAGCCTCGGCGGTGCAGACCGTAACCCATTTAGAAGGAGTATATAAAAACCGACCCATCGTTCGCAGACTTAACGAACGCCGCCTTCTTCCCTATACCGGGGACAAGCCCTGGTGTACACAGGAGCGAAGTGCAAGGCCAGAAAATGATATGTTACACAGTCTCACGTTCGTCCGTTTTCATCAATTTTCTTTCTGACGTCTGCTGGAAAGCTACTATATTTTCGCGATAATCTATTAACGATTATAGGCTACTTTGACTGATGGGAGAGTATTGGAGAAAAATTGTTTTATACGAAATGGCAGAGATTTGAAGAAGTCTCGTATAAATCGACTTAAAAAAACACAAGAAACATTTTGCAATGAGGAAACCTGTTTGGTAACCCGCTGATTTCTGCTCTCATAGGAACTAAGAAGGTGAAATGGAATTAATTACAACTCGCACGGAATCAGAGAAGCGGTTGTTTTTCCCACGTCCCATCCGTGGACGTTACACGAAACTTCTTAATGTATGGTTTAGTGCCATACGCCCTGCAGTTATTTGCAGACTGTACACACAGGTTTAAACTAAAATGACAGTCATTCTCAAAATGGATTCCAAATGTGTTTAAAAATGGTGACACGCAATGAGCACGGAAGGAAACAAATGCTCGTGAAGCGTGATGTAAGGGTCCAAGAGTTAGGCACAAGCAGGAAGTGCGCCTCGCGTGTACGCTTAAACCTGCTGTTTGTCTTCTCCCGACTTGTAGACAACACGCGTAATTTCGCACGAGCGCATTGCGTAAACGCAGTTGAGAAAATAATGACGAGGCTACTCACTGAGTAGGCTAACTGGCTACCACGATGTTAACCTGGCTGCTCAGCAGTTTGTGTCCAGCTCCTTACACTGGACGGCTAAAATAAGTTAAACTGATTTTAAAATACGGATTTGCGTCTTCTAGCTCGCCCCTGAAGATCATTTATCTTTAAAAATCTTCATTTATCTGATATCGATGTCTGAAGGTTAACGAGCCTTGAGAGCACAGAAGCACAGTCGCTGAAAAAAACCATCCCGTGTAACAGACAATTTTGGTGAGCAAATTCGTGTGAGTCGTAAATGGGGTATTATTTGGCAGAAAGCAATACATTTCCTTGATATAAAACGTATCACCCCGTGTAGTACTTAGAGATTCATAGTTCGGAAAACAGGAGCTGCTGTGTTGTCTTACGTTCTTTCCTTATTCGTCATCGAAGTGCAAATGTAGAGTTACAGTGAAGTAATTAAAATGTGACGGAATGAAACAGTACGTATCCTCGCCAAGGCTGCGTGTGTACATGCTACATCATTTTAGGTCCATCCGCATTGCGCTAATCCAATATCAAAAGCCACAGAGATGAAACTTAACAGTTCTTCAGAAAGGTCTCTTCCACCATGTTTTGTTTACTTCACTGAAACTACATATTTATACTTCGATGACGAATAATGGAAGAACGTACGGAAGCACCTAAACTTCTGTATCTGGAAACATTACTCTTTAAGTACTGCGTCTGTTATTTTAACCTTTTTGCTTAAAATACCTCGTTTATGACTGTTGCCAATCTCCTAGTTAAACACTTTCTGATCAATCGTATCCGTCCAGCTATTATATCAGTAAACGTCAGTATGGCGTGTGTCCACCAGTTGCCTTTGTAATGGCTTGAACTTTTCTAGGGACACTTTTACTGAGGAGTGTGAATGTCTTTGGAGGAATAGCAGCTCGTTCTAACTGCAGAGAAGGTAGTGATGTTGGACGCTGTGGTCTGGAGCAAGACGACGTTCTAACTCATTCCGAAGGCGTTCCATTGAGTAAGGTCGGAATTCTGGACAGTCCAGTAAGTTACAGGAACGTTACTGCCGACAAACCACTGCCTCGGAGATGCATCTATATGACAGAGTGCAGAATTATGCTGACACAAGCAGTCATAGTCTCCGGGCTCTTCCTCTAATGTAAGCAATACGCAATGCAGTAAAATGTGTCCATCTCCTTCTACATCAAGCATATTCTTAAATGGAATGAGACGACGACATCCGGACCACTGAAAACACCTCCAGACCACAACACCACCTCGTCTCGGATCTACATGTGGTGGAAACCCAAAGCTTTCCCCTGGATTGCCACAGGTAACAGCGTGGTTTATCAATCAGCGTCACTGGTTTCTAGTGACATTGCTTTTCATACTACCTCAAGCGTCGCTTAGCATCGACTACACAATTGTGTGGCTTTTGTTGAGTTGCTCGAACATTGTACAATATCCTTTTTAATTCCCTGGGCAGAGTCATCTGCTACATCAACCATGGGCTGTGACGGCTCGGGGTGACTTGTGTGCCCAAGTAATACAGATAGCTGTACTGTAGATGCAATCACAACGGAAGGATATCTGTGGAGAGACTAGACAGGCTGGCGGTTCTTGAAGAGGGAAGCATCCTTTTCAGTAATTACAGGGGCGACGCTCTGCATGACTGATCCGGCATTATAACATCAATCAACATGACCCTGCTGTGCTGGTACTGCGAACGGCTGCAAACAAGAGGAAACTACAGCTGTTTTTTTTCCAGAGGATACGCAACTCTACTGCATGGTAAAATGATGATGCCATCCTCTTAGGTAAAATATTTCGGAAGTAAAATAGGCCCACATTCGAATATCCGGGAGGGGTTTACTCAGGAGGATGCTGACACAAGAAAAAACAAAACTGGTATTCAGTGGACAGGACCGTCGAGCGTTAGTCCTTTAATCGGATAGGTAGGTTAGAAAATTGGGAAGGGAAATGGGTAGATTGAAGCTGAATATGGAGGGAATTAGCGAAGTTCGGTGGCAGGACGAAGAGGATTTCTGGTCAGATGAGTACAGGGTTACTAATAGATAAGCAAATTTACGTAATTCAGGAGTAGATCTAATGAGGAATACGAAAATAGGAATGGGAGTAGCTACTATGAGAGGTATAGTGAACGCAGTGTAATAACAAAGACAGATACAAAGCCGAAGCACTCCACAGTAGTACAGGTTTATATGCCAACTACCACCGCAGATCACAAAGAGATTGAAAGAATGTATCATGAGACAAAAGAAATTATTCAAGTAGTTAAGGGAGAGGAAAACTGAATTAATGAAATAGGCATAAGTTAATCATCGCGAACACTTGATTCAAGAATCATGAAAGAATACCGCATACATGAAGGAGACATGGGCACACTGAAATGATTCAGATTGATTAAACAAACGTCAGACAGGAAGTTATGAACCAGATATGAAACTTTAAGGTATTTCCTGAGCCTCTGATCATAATTTATTGGTTGTGAATTGTAGATTATAAATGGTACAGTCATTTTTGAAATGGCCTTACTCCCAAGTCTTAAGTTTTCGGGAACGGCGGAAAAAATTCCGCGGGTGAGTATGTGGAATGTAACAAGACGGGGTTACCAACGGTTAAACAGCAGAATGAACATTTACCTGTTACTGCAAATTGCTAACTTTTGTAATCTCTTTGAAAACAAAGTCCAGATTTTGGAATTAGGTACTTTTCTTGAGGAAATAATTCATGCCCTTGATTTGGTTTTTTTTGTAGTGTTTTTAGTAGCTTAGTTTTTACTCATACATTAGACAGTAACTCTAATAAAAGTACATAAAAAATGGTTTCACTGATCATTTCTAACGGCCATGTTACGTACAGGCCATTTCATCAAATCATCATAGAAATATCTAAATTCATGCGGAATACAATGAAGTAAACATTGAAAGTTTTGCATTTTGTTCCTGTGAATAGGTGCTGGTACAGTGTAAAGCTTTTCAAAATTAAAAACATCAGACAGTTCTTGACACAAAAGATCGAATGTATGCTTCTGTATTCCTCCTACGTATTCACTAGCCACAACACCTGATTGTAAATTACTATGTTCAAAATGCACAAAGGAACATAGCTGAAGCCTGATTTTCTGACTTTTTGGAACATGTCTACCTCGTGACTCGTTCGACAACCTTCGTTCGTGTAATATGTGCTACACAACTTAGAGAAGTTGGAGATATCCTAAGTTTATATTAGCTTTGTGGTTAACTTATATTTTTTGGGAGAAATGGAAGTAATTTCACAATATTATTTCACCTTATACACGCTATCAGCTACTGTGGTTACCCGTTTCAAAGTATACAAACATCCACGAATAGAAAATAACTGTTCCACTTTCTGAAAACATTTAGTGTCCATCAAAGACGCACACATTCGAATTATACAGTGAGTCTTATTTTGCCCATCCCATCCGTCGAAAAACTAACGTAGCTTTTTGAAGTTTTCTGGTACATGTTCTGTAAGAGAACCAAACACTAAGGAGAACACTTAATTCTCTCATTTCTTCGCAATGCCTTCATGGACTACATGCATTACACATTCACTGTTATTTGTGTTATAGGCGCAAAACACATTTACCCATACCTGCCGAAGTTAAAATACATCCTGTATTGGAAATTTTGGTAGCGGTAAGTTTTGCATCAAGTCTAAACCAATACCAATAAGTGAATTACTATGTGCTCTCCCTCAGTAACTTTTATGCGGATGTAGAACTAATCATCTCGGCATTTATTTGCAACAAGCCCCGCAGCAGCTACTATTTAATAGTATCATTCAACATAGGATGTTGAATTTTTATTTAAGTGCATTAGATATTCGATAGCTACATGCGAAGGTTATCACCATTTAAAAAAATTCTTAACACATTTTATTAAAAATTGGAGAACTTCATTTCAAAAATAACTTTACTAAATGAATAATTTGCACACAGACAGGAAATTGAGGAAATGGAACCTGAATAAGTTGAAAGAAGAAGATGTTTTTGAGAATTTCAAAGGGAGGATTAGGCAACGATTGACTGAAACAGGAGCAACATATAGGGCAGAAGATGAATGGGTAGCTCTTATAGATGAAATTACGAAGACAGCAGAGGGTGAAATAGATAAAGAAACAAAGCCCACTATAAATGCATAGATACATCAGGAAATATTAAATTTAACTGATCAAAGGAAAAAATATATAAATGCAGCAATGAAGAGGGTGTAAGGGAACACGAATATTTCAAAATGAAATTTGTAGGAAGTGTAAAATAGTTAAGCATGGGCAGATAGAGCACGAATGTAAATGTACAGAAGCGTATATAAATAAAGGAAATACAGATAACGCCTACAGGAATGTTAAAAGGGCCTGTGGTTAAGAGAGAAGCAGCTGTACGAATATCAAGCACTCAGATGGAAAAATACTAGAAATACTAAGCAAAGGAGGCAGATGGAGTAGAAAGGATATAAGATGTAGAGTGACAGTACCAAGAAATACATTTCTGAAGAAGAGAAATTTGTTGGCATCCAACATAAATTTAAACAATATGAAGGCTTTGCTGGAGGTATTTGAGTGGAATGTAGCCTTGTGCGGCAGTGAAACGTGGACGATAATTATTTCATACGAGAAGACAAAAGAAACCATTGAAATGTGGTGTACAGACAAATTCTGACGATTATATTGGTAGATCGCGTAACTAATGAGATGGTACTAAATAGAATATGGGAGAGAACAAATCTGTAGCATAACTTCAATAAAAGAAGGGATCCGTTGATAGGACACAGTCTGAGACATAAAGGAAAAGTCAATTTAGTACTGTGTGGAAGTGTTAATTGCAGAAGGAGACCTGTTGGCCTGTAGTGAGCATGAACTGGAACAAAGAATAGGAGAACATCGTAGAGAAAGTATCAAGGTAGACATGATAAGCAATTTTAATAACATAGATACAGAATACATCACCTGCTCGCGGACGGCGAAGATCCCGATTTCGACTCTCGGTTAGAGATGCAGTTTTAATCTGCCAGGAAGTTTCAAGTTTGATATAATTTATGATCAATACCAAAACAGTACAAATTTATAATCAAGTAATAAAAGCAGATGAATTTTTCTATTTGAAGCAACTCGAAAACGTGTTTGTAAGGCAAAAACGAAACAAACAGAAATCCATAAATGACCTGGAGTCATTTTAGGAAAGTAATGGGCTATTCAAAATCAGTTTCCGATGTTCGTGAAACTAGAAATTTACGTCCAGTGCAGAGAAACAGTTCACAGTAATGACAATGAGACACCATATACCACTGTAAAATCCATTCAAAACCTCACCATTGCTATGTGAGCAACGGAGTGAGTCTTGTTGATAATTTTTAGGCGACAAAAGAATCCATAGTAATTTATCGTGGAACACACTGGTGTGGAATATGTTACTACAAACGCAATGAAAATTTAATGGAGGTGGGAACGGAGTGTTTCTTGGTGAATGAATATTAAATGGACCAAAGAGATTCTCTGTTGGTTTCCAGGAGATAAAGGGGGGGGGGGGGGGGACAGAAAACACGATCTAAGGTCAAATGGAAGGATGATATTAAGACACATGAAGGAACAGCTTGGGTAAGAACAACTAATGACAACAGTGCAGCAGACATCTAGAGGAGTGTATGACGAACACCTGGCACAACATCAGGTGGCTTTCAGGGTATTGATGTACGTGTAGATATATAGACGAGGGCAACTCTGTACTGAAAGAATGAACGTCAGAACAAAGTACGGGAGATAAAAGCACATTCCGAAATAGACTAACGTTTCGCACATTTCAATGTATGCTTTCTGGTCTGTGGTTAAGGAAAAGAGTCTTGATGTACACGTCTACTCACTAGAAGAGTCCATTCAAAATTTAACATAGTGAATCGCAAAGGGTAGTGAACCGCTGCACTCCATCGCGTCTATGAAATATCTAAGAAATTTGAAGGCGATATGAAGTGAAATGACAATCAGTTGTATGAAGAACAAATAGACGACCAAGAATTATCAGATAATTTTGCGAAATATAATTTATCTACACTGCATAAGACTGTGACATCCTTCACTATGGTCAAGGGTGTGGGATTAGAATATGAAATTGGAGGAATTTATTGATTTGTACAAAAATTTGTAAGAGTTTGTAATGTAATGTAATCATTTCAACCTAATTCTTTAAATGTATAACTTCTGTCTTTTTATATATCTAGCTACGTGTAATTAAATTTACCCACGACGGTAATTTATCTGAACAGATCGGAAAAATTCAGGGACTAAACAGCAAGATCGCAAATTATTTTGAATCAGAAATATAAATCAAATGACTAGTTGAAAGTGGAAGGTCAGGACTCACAAAACTGAAGATATTCGTCTGTAGCAACAATCAGAATGTCAAGCTCAGGCATCAAATGAGTGAAATTTATATTCTTGCGTTAGAAACTGGGCTTGGCATGGTCGGCAGTGCGGCCATTAGAGAAGCAGCACGACAACACTTGGACAAGGATACAGAAAGAAAAGCCGATAATTTTGCAGTTGGCACAACGTTTTATGGGGTGTGAATTTACTGCACAATACAGACTGTTTCACCGAACAGATTAAACATAAAACTCGTCCACTTTTAAAAAAAAAAACGTTTGCAATACTTATTATACAACATATCGTCAGCCAAACAATACACAATATAAAAGAGAAGAAACATAAAATATAAGCAGTATGTCCAGAAGTATCACGAAATTCCCTGCACAGTTCACATTTTAAGTTCATACATTCGTAATTCCTCACTGAGACAGTATTAAATTGTGTTGTATAATTACAATACAGAAACAACGACGGTCGAAGTTGATATTCTATGACTAATCGTATAATTTGCACCCAGTTTTCGAATAATAGGCTGGCCCAACAAATCTGTACTCCTGAACTCGTTAGTTGATGGATGAGTTTTTCCTTATGCTCTTCACGATGGTTACAGAAAAGTCAACACGATAATGGAGCAGCTCACATATCACAAATATCACGCCGAGAAAGTTATTGTACTCAAAAAACGCTCTTGATAATGGGAGCTACTTACCGAAACACGTCGTGAGCAATGTTAACAAAAAATCGAAACTGGCAGCAGCAAATATTATTTTATAACAAATAAAACGAAAGATAACTTACAAAATTATTAACAAATTGTTTTCAAGAGTAGATAATTCCCTAAAATTGGAACAATGCCTGGAACCATTCTCCTCACAAGAGAGCATGAAGCACTACATGTACATTAGCCTTCTAGCCGATAATTTCTAAAATTATCACCAACCACGTAGAAGAAAAGGAATAGCTTTTAATAAAGCAAAATAACAATCCGGGGTTAGAAATGTATATATAGATTAAAAAATTATTTCTAAGACGTAAATAGGTGGTAGAGTGGGATAACGACCACAGCTCACCATTTTTCCTGGGATTCACAAAACATGAGCAAGCTTCTGGTTTAAAACTTCCCAGCAGATCAATACAGTGTACCGCACTAGGACTCGAAACTGGGACCTTTTCCTTTCGTGGCAAAGTGCTCTGTCCACTGAGCTATCCACGTACGACTTGAGGTTTGAAATCAGCGTTCACTTCACTGTAAAATTTAAGTACATTGTTATTTATACTTACTTGCAACTAAACCTGTAATGACAACATTTCGTAGGGGAAGCATTGATTGAATATGTTTTACTATAGAGAAACAAACAAATGTCAATGTTACAGCTACGATTGGACTTAATCGAGATAGCTAGAAACGTAAAATTGAAAGATGACTAAGCCAAATCAAAACTGTTCTCAGCAGTCTTAGAGGAAATTTTTCAGATCCTTAAGCTCCAAAAACACGATTTAATAACACATAACTCGAACAACTTTGTTTTGATAATGTCAGAACACCGAAGGAAAAAACACGATAGAGGTAGTTCGAGAGAAGACCTGAAAAGAAATTATAATAGAACAAAAATAATATTTAATCACCAAATTGAAACTAAAATGTACTAATTAAAATCAATTTGTAGAAGAGCATTAAGAGTTCCTTAATTCGGGCAGTTGTAAACAATGACAGTGTACCTATAAAGTGAAATAAAGAAAAGAGTTAAAAATAAATTAACTGGATAAAATAAATTGAGTTCTCAAAACTGGGCTGCCTATGTGCCTGAAAAGAAATTCTTACAGTCTGTGGGTATTCTAATTTTGAGTTATCGCAGTGAGGCATTGGATTTAAATGCGCAAATAGCTCAGTAATTGATCATTTTTCAACGAGTAATGCTGAGATGCACATTGAGCTTTAGTAGGAGAGAAACGAACATCATGAAAAAGGTCAGCGAAAAGATTGAAATGGAGTAGGAACGGATGTTATTTGATGAATTAGAAGAGACAACAGTAGATCATAGGGATCACGTAAACAAAGGTGGACGATTTAAAACACAGGTCGTGCAGCGACAACGTGGATTCGTATAGCTTCAGATCGTAATGTAATGCCTAGAACAGAACGTTAACGAGTAGTGGGTATAAAATGTAGGATGAGAAATATGACTGGAAAGTCATATGCTCAAAATATGTGAGGAGTAATACTAATCTCTTTTTATATTTGTGAGCTCAACATCGCGTTCATTATGGAGGGATTTTGACTCAGCTTTTCAGGCAAGACAATGGAAGACCTTAGAAATGCAAAGGAAAGGTCCTGACGTCAGCCAAAAATCATGTTCTTTGTTGTTTACAATTTGAATGACCAGAGTGATATTAGTTTTGACACTGTCAGCAAGTAACTGCATATAAAAGAGCGATGCAAGCACCTTACAAATCCTTATGGATTTGTACCTGTAATTAATTATATATCTGTGGCTATGAATTCGTCAGTTTTAAGCGTTTTGTCGTTAAATAATTAATTATTTTAATTCTGTTATTAAGATGCTATGTCCAGTACCTCATGTGGCTGAGTAATCAACAAACTGACTAAACTTCATCTGAGGAGCAAGTAGCCGTTCTTGACGGAGAGAAAATCTTCAGACGTAAAGAAACTTCGGGCATACTCAGAAGGTATTTTATAGGACCACTACAGTTCACAATATGCAAAATGACCCTGTGGATAACATCGGAAGTTCCAAGAGGATTTTTACGGATGATGCTGTTGACTACAAAGAAGCCTCAACGCTTGAAAACGTAACTCAATGCAGGGAGACCTGGATGGGATAGACACGTAGTGTAGAAATTTGCAGTTGACTTCAACATAAGACGCCTAATATATTGTACATAAATAGACAGAAAGACCCATTTTTGTATAATTACAAGATTGAAAAACAATCACTAGAATCGGTCACATTTATCAAGTATACAGAAGTACACGCACGGAGAGGTATAAACGTGAAACGACCACTTAAAATTAATCGCTGGTAAGGCAACTGCAAACTCAGACTCACAGGAAGAGTCCTCAGGTAATGTAGTCCATCCACAAAAATCAATGTCGACCAGTACTTGAACACTCCTCGTCAATATGATTTGCTTACAAGAGAGGATTGATAGAGGAAGCAGAGAAGATCCAAGAATAGCAGCGTGTTTCGTTAGAGGACTATTTCGCAAGCGTGAAATCGTCGCGCAGATGTTCAGCCAAGTGCGATGGCAGATGCTGCACGAGAGGATTTCTGAATCACTGTGTTACCTCCTCCTATGTACACCTAGCTAAAAAGCCATGAACGCAAAATTAAAGAAATTTGAGCTGACACGGATGCTTTCCAATAATCGTTCCTCCAGCGGACTATGTGCGATTTCATTAGAACAGGTGGGCAGTGACAGTGGTACAGATAGTATACACTCCGCCACGCTCAAAATGTGGTCTGTGTATTATAGCTGTAGGTGTAGATGTAGATTTAGTGTAGCGTTCTTCGTTTCTGTTATACGTTCAATGACTGCGTCGACTTAACCAACATTGTCCATTCGTTCTCTTGATCGTTAGGTTCTGGTGTAGCAGTACTAACACGAGAGCTGAATCCTGTCCACCTGTCCCTGAGTACTATCCTTGAACGATGGCAGATGGCAATAGTTGCGAAAAGTATCTGAGAACTAGTTCTCACAGTACCGCTTCAGAGCTTGACGATACTTCGCAATAAGACCCACAGACCACCAAGTTGCTGACTGATTTTTTTCTTGTCCTTCATATTCATTTCACAGTAACCCCACCAACAGCGGTCAGTCCTTTGCGCACTGCTTTTATCTCTGAATAACATATCTGATACCTGCTCCGTTCTTGTAACTATCACTTATGTGCTGATGACATCCAATTCTACCTAGGCGTTAAACCAAGAACATTGATGCTACTGTGTGAGGTATAAATGACGACCTTTGTTCAGTAACACGAAGGACGCAAAACCTAGCTGTTAAATTAAACTCTAATAAGTCAAAGTTCATCCACATATTACACGGAAAGTTGATCATCGGACGTTTTAGTGAAACAATTCCTGCAACACTTAATAACAGTATCTAATTACCATACTCTAATTACCTTACGAAAAGAAAACAGTAATATATCATGGAATGAATGGGGATGAGCATCTAAATTAAGAACAACAAACTGTTACAGCAGGTAGGATACCCTTCTCATGCCTTCATGCAATAACAACGTTGCGAAAAATATGTGTGTAGGATTTGGTGGTTTCATCAGGTCAGTCCTTCTTGTACTTAGGCGGGATGCGACCGCGTAGGCAAGATAATTGTCACATACTTTGCTTATTTCATCCTTATATTTGTCACTGGCGTCCTTTAATTAGACTACATTCCATTATCCTCGTTTTGCTTTTGTTGATGTTCATCTTATATCCTCCTTTAAAGACAATGTCCATTCCATTCAACTGCTCTTCCATGTCCTTTGCTGCCTCTGACAGAATTGCAATGTCATCGGCGAACGACAAAGATTTAATTTCTTCGGACTCTATAAAATTTCGAATCACAGTAGGCCGTTTGAGATTGCTTTTTGGCATATCCTGTTTTGTGAATGAACTCGAATGGTTTTATAGGGATCGATATAAATCGAGTAGCAGCGTGCTTTATGAGTTACCACTGGTTAAGTTTTGAGCTATACGGCGTGAATGAACATTTTAAATTACAAATCACATTCTGCCTTCCCGCTAAGTCTCTTTCCTTGACAGTCACAAGCAACACAACTCCAATTTGACTGTCTGTAAAACATAGTCTGACTGTCTGGAAAACATAGTAACTTACAGCTAACTTTTTGCACCCACCTGCCATCGTGAGGATTTTAGATTAACACAAGACAGAGAGAAGTGTTACATTCTTCTCACTCTTCTCTACCCCTGTGTCTTTCACTTTATATCTACATCTCCCTCTTTTCTCTCTCTCTCTCTCTCTCTCTCTCTCACACACACACACACACACACACACACACACGCGCGCGCGCGCACAGACCTATATACACATACAGCCACGCACACACATAAACACACACAATACCACATGCACCTGCTGGTAGACCATTAGAGATAATAATACTCACATATAAATGGCTGTAGTTGAAATTACAACTTCTAGTAGATGAGACTGACACAATTGTCAAAGTTTCCGACAACTAACAAAGTAAAAAATCATGTGGCGTATTAACTACGTACAGCAGACAGTATGATGTAGTTAAACGGTAATAAAGTTTGTTTTTTTTAAATCTGTTTTCCGTCTTTCCCTTAGTTGCTCTATTAGTTGCTCTAAATTCGTAGAGGTATGTACCGTCTATGCTGCTAAATGAAGGCAGTCTGTGTGTTGCCATACGCGTTATTTGGAAAGCATCATCAGTGGCTTGAATACATGTTTCTTTTTATACATACAATAAACGTTTTGTGTGATAGATATAATATGCTGATATATAACATTTTGTCTTGTTTTTCTCTTGCTTTTTAGGTGAGAAGCAACTTTTGTAGCACAAGCTTCGTATTGTGAATGTATCGTTTGGTGTTACGATTTCCAGCGCTGTTAACACATGTGTTTGTTCCTGGAGACGGTAATAGTTTGCTTCAAGTAAGAGCAAGATCAGTATTACTTTGCCAGTAAAGATGTATTTTAGGTGGGGCAAAGTTGCGTTAGTCGTACCACAGCCGAAGTCGTCTTCCTGTAATATATTGTGTCACTTTTATATAATGAGACGTCAAGTGGTGTAAAACTGAACCAAATAGCCGTGCGATTAGGCAAAAACAGGTGAACCTACTGCTGGCTGCCATGACAGAAAAAAGATTAGCATCTTAGTTTTCTGAGTGTTTTTATTACATACTTTCGTCCTTTTGTATGCGATTTCAGAGAAGAATATGATGTTCTCGTATTTGTTTAGTATCATATCTATTTTCGTGGTAGTCTGCAATTCATTTAAGCATAATGAAGTTGTAGAAGACTGAGGCAATGCCCGTAATTCTGGTTTGAAATGGCAGATGTCCTACTACCTAAGTCGTACCAGTAGAGAATTCGTTAATCGTGCTTGCACGACTTAGAGTTTATGGAATTACATATCAACCAAAAATTGCTTGTTTCAGCTGACCGTACAATACGCGGAAGCAGGAGGATGTGGACGACTGAAACATCAGAATGGCGAAAACAAATAACGAAGCATGTAGAAAATATAATATACCAAAGCCAACACTATGTTTTCATTTCAAGCGTCTAAATAGAAGATCAAAATTTGAAAGATCTAATTTTATGAGAGCGGAGATGGAAGATGAATTAACACAGCATTTAATTAATTTAGAATTTAGTTCCCTCGGAGTAACTGCTACTGAATTAAGGAAACATCCCCACCTGCTTTCTGAGAAATATGATCTATCGTATCGCTTCAGCAAAGAAAAAAGGTAAGCTGTAAGAAATGATAGCACGGGTTTTTGAAGGATCATCCCACTTCATCCTTGCGAGTTCTGAAGGTAATATCGATGGCACGAATGAATCCGCGTTATCCACAGTTCACAAACCGTCTAAAGTATTTGCGCGAAAAGGCAAACGCCAAGTCGTCGACGCAACCACAAGCCAAGAAAGCGGTCTCACGACGAAATGTGTATGTACAATGAATGCGGCTCGCGAATTCATACCTCTGACTCATTGGTGACTTTAAAGGTGACCTTCACCAAACACAGCATTTGGATGCTCGATAAATGGATGGATAACATCGGAACTATTTACCCAATGGCTGGAACATTTCATACGATATACGAAAGTAGAAAAAAGGGACCAGAAACGAATTTTGCTTTTACTGAATGCACATAGCGCAAACACAAAAAATTTTGATTCAATTCAACTGGCACGTGAGTGTAGTATAATAATGCTATCACTTCCTGCTCACACAACTCATCCTCTACAGCCATTGGACTGATCGTTCTTTAAAACCCTAAAAAGAAGTTACAATGAGACAGCTTCTTCTTGGCTACGTTCAGATCATGGCGGTGTCATAGAACAAACTAACATTGGAGAAATTGTGCGTAATGGATACCGCAGATCCGTTTCTGTGGGCGTATCACTAGACGGTTTGTAAGGCCACAGGCTTGTGGCTCTGCGATAGTAATGTCGTCAAAGAAGAAAACTTTTTAGCTGCTACTGTACATGTTGTTTATAAATCAGACCAACAGTCGGCTGGTGGAACTGAAGCAACGACGCGAAAACCTGGAAGCCCGCCTAACATGGCAACACTACTCAAGGATCTGTCTGGACCTTGTACCATGTCTCAAGAATGTTGACACGAAAGCAATACTATAACGGTTGCCGAAATTATCAGTCAACAAATAAATTCATATTAAACAATTTATCTCCTATCCCGTGCATAAGAACACTTTATAAGAAAAATACGAAGACGTAAACCTGCAGTGGAATTAACACCAAGTCCTTACAGAAGGAAAGTGTAAGTCAAAGAAAAGGGAAATAAAAAAGAAAAATCCTTGCATAAACGTATAAAAAATAGATGGAAACTTTAACAAGACTAAAAAAAGGGACAGAGTGAAGAGTTTGTGTCAAATCTATACGGAAGATGGAAAAAAAGACATAATTCAGTGTATGGAATGTAAAGACTTGAGCTATGCGTTGGAGAGGAAAGTGAAATTAATATATATTTCTGTGATACTTGTTTTCAGTCTAAGTGATCTTCATAAGTTAGTTTAAGCAGCTTAACTTGTTAAGAATTTATATTTTGATTCCCAAATAACTATGCAAATAACGTTACGTTTATAGTTTGTAATTTGTTATTTTGAAGTTTTGTTACATTATTCCATAGATTTATTAAGTCGTCTCAGACTTCGTCTCCAAAGTACGACTTAGGCAAAAGAGGGTACTTATTTGGAAACCAGACGCCTCAATCGTACTGAAGGTACAGATCTGAAAACTCTTTATTTGAAAAGATTTTTCTATTTGTATGGAAGCTGGATAATAACTTAAAAAAAGATTCAGTATACGCAAAACAACTTGATTTTTTTTAAATTACCCTACCAAATACAGTATTTCTCCCTTGAGGGTTACAGCTTGAGTAACCTTACCCTATTACCGTGAAATAATGTTAGTAGTTCTTGACCAAATGTCTTGAATTACATGGCTGCGAACAGGAAACGTACGTCCAAATGGAACGCACGCGTACAGGGTATCTGGTGCATGTCACATCTATGTTCCAAATGTTCAACATCTTTGGATAAACTTTGGTAATCCACTAAACGATAGCACGGTTTCTGCCGTGTTGAGATCTGTGTAGCATTAACGTATTACATTTCTTCACTTTCTCTGCACATACGCCCTACAAACAGTGTTCTGCAGTTGAAATATTTTCAAAACCTAACGGGGCTTAGAGCTGATAACACATCTGAAAATTTAATATATATCGATATCACAGAAATAAACCAAAGTATATTCAAAGAAAATACACATTCATAATATTATTCTAAAATTATTTTTGACTGCGACAACACTTTTCTGAACAACCGTATTCACATAACTAATTACAAGTAAATAGTCTCAGTAACCACTAGTGTCAGTTGGTAATTTACAGCCACCCATCTGAGACGCAATACTCGTAGCGTACAATCTCCCGCTTTCTATTTCCTCCAGTTGATAATGCCGGTCTGTCCTTCTGGCATCCTGCCATTATTCTTTTCGTAACTGAAGAAACGCGTTACGTCCGTAATTTATTGATGATCTTCTACAGTTTCAATTACATTAATCAGCAGTCAGAAAGAGCTTTTTTCGCAATTGATGGGTTCGATTTCATTAATACATTCCTGGAAATTGAAATAAGAACACCGTGAATTCATTGTCCCAGGAAGGGGAAACTTTATTGACACATTCCTGGGGTCAGATACATCACATGATCACACTGACAGAACCACAGGCACATAGACACAGGCAACAGAGCATGCACAATGTCGGCACTAGTACACTGTATATCCACCTTCCGCAGCAATGCAGGCTGCTATTCTCCCATGGAGACGATCGTAGAGATGCTGGATGTAGTCCTGTGGAACGGCTTGCCATGCCATTTCCACCTGGCGCCTCAGTTGGACCAGCGTTCGTGCTGGACGTGCAGACCGCGTGAGACGACGCTTCATCCAGTCCCAAACATGCTCAATGGGGGACAGATCGGGAGATCTTGTTGGCCAGGGTAGTTGACTTACACCTTCTAGAGCACGTTGGGTGGCACGGGATACATGCGGATGTGCATTGTCCGGTTGGAACAGCAAGTTCCCTTGCCGGTCTAGGAATGTTAGAACGATGGGTTCGATGACGGTCTGGATGTACCGTGAACTATTCAGTGTCCCCTCGACGATCACCTGAGGTGTACGGCCAGTGTAGGAGATCGCTCCTCACACCATGATGCCGGATGTTGGCCCTGTGTGCCTCGGTCGTATGCAGTCCTGATTGTGGCGCTCATCTGCACGGTGCCAAACACGCATACGACCATCATTGGCACCAAGGCAGAAGCGACTCTCATCGCTGAAGACGACACGTCTCCATTCGTCCCTCCATTTACGCCTGTCGCGACACCACTGGAGGCGGGCTGCACGATGTTGGGGCGTGAGCGGGAGACGGCTTAACGGTGTGCGGGACCGTAGCCCAGCTTCATGGAGACGGTTGCGAATGGTCCTCGCCGATACCCCAGGAGCAACAGTGTCCCTAATTTGCTGGGAAGTGGCGGTGCGGTCCCCTACGGCACTGCGTAGGATCCTACGGTCTTGGCGTGCATCCGTGCGTCGCTGCGGTCCAGTCCCAGGTCGACGGGCACGTGCACCTTCCGCCGACCACTGGCGACAACATCGATGTACTGTGGAGACCTCACGCCCCACGTGTTGAGCAATTCGGCGGTACGTACACCCGGCCTCCCGCATGCCCACTATACGCCCTCGCTCAAAGTCCGTCAACTGCACATACGGTTCACGTCCACGCTGTCGCGGCATGCTACCAGTGTTAAAGACTGCGATGGAGCTCCGTATGCCACGGCAAACTGGCTGACACTGACGGCGGCGGTGCACAAATGCTGCGCAGCTAGCGCCATTCGACGGCCAACACCGCGGTTCCTGGTGTGTCCACTGTGCCGTGCGTGTGATCATTGCTTGTGCAGCCCTCTCGCTGTGTCCGGAGCAAGTATGGTGGGTCTGACACACCGGTGTCAATGTGTTCTTTTTTCCATTTCCAGGAGTGTATATTAGAAGTAAACGTGACGTGAGTGTTAAAATGTTATAAATATCGTGAAAAAATTGAAGTACATTCGAAGAAAAGGGGAACTCATAAGAAGTTCGAATAATTTATGGTTCAGTTTAACGAATGTTTGAGTAATGAAGATGAAACCAGGAAAAAGTCGAATCTGGAGTATTCGCTGGAAAAATAATTTAAAAGAAAGGTACTGTCTTTTCAGTTATATTCGCATTTCTTTACTAAGGGAAATAGAAAGTAACAATTAAAACTCGAAAGTCCGACATATTTCTTTTGTACCCTACACTGACTAAGCCACTTCAATCAAGACTCGGGAACTCGGTCTTCCGCTTTCTTTCTCCGTATGGCACGTTTTCGTCAAACCAATCTTTCTGCTTTAGGCTTGTAGAAAGCGTGGATGACGCAGTCAAGACTGTCTTTTCGGTGACAAAGACGCCATTTTCAACGCCTCACTGATTTTGAACGAGATCTACATTTACATAGATACTCCGCAAGCCACAGTACGATGCGTGGCTGAGGGTACCCTGTACCACTGCAGGTCATTTCCTTTCCTGTGCTACTCGCAGATAGTGCGAGGGAAAAACGACTGTCTGTATGCCTCCATACGAGCCCTCATTTCTCGTATCTTTTCTTCGTGGTGCTTATGAGCAGTGCATGGTGGCGGCAGTACAACAACTCGGTAGTCAACTTCAAATGTCGGTTCTCTAAATTTTCTCAATACTGTTCCTCGAAAAGAACCCCGCTTTCTCTCTCCAGGGATTCGCATTTGAGTTCCCCAAGCATCCCCATAACAATTACGTGTTGTTACAATCCACCGGTAATAAATCTAGCAGGCCGCCTATGAATTGTTTCGATATCTTCCTTCAGTCCGACCTGGTACGGATCCCAAACACTAGAGCATCTAACAACCCTGCCACAACAAAGGTCAAAAATTAATTATGATTGTAGTGTTGCTCACGCTGCTAAATATTGCATTTTCGGGCAACAACAAAGTTATATTATATGGCAGGTGTCATTAGAGCACAGTTAATAAGCCATTTCATGAAATAATGGATCAACTAGGCAATCATCTTTTCGTGTTTCCCACGCGGGTCTCGTTGTGAGCTCATGGCTCAACCGTCGAAAATCTCGGTGGTGATGATTCCAAGCTCGGATGCAAAGAGGCCTAGGTGTTATTTTGCGATATTCTAAAGTTTTATAGATGTGTTTCATAAACCATTCTTGAAGATTAAACTTTTGCAAGTTACCACAATGGTGATGTAAAAAAGTAATCAGCACTTGGAATTTAAGTTACACTTCTTTTTTATTACTTTTGTTCCACCATCACTTCACAATATAAAACATACTTGAAAATACCTTCCTCACTGTTAAAGTTCACATTTCATAAACTGACTACAATTTGCGTCTTTTCAACATTTTTAGATTTCCAGAAGGCTTTCGACACCGTTCCTCACAAGCGTCTTCTAACCAACTATATGCCTACGGAGTATTGCCTCAGTTATGCGACTGGATTCGTGATTTCCTGTCAGAAAGGTATCAGTTCGTAGTAAGAGACTTAAAGTCATCGAGTAAACCAGATGTAATATCCGGCGTTCCTCAAGGAAGTGTTATAGGCCTTCTATTGTTCCTGATCTATATTAACGACATAGGAGACAATGTGAGTAGCCGTCTTAGATTGTTTGCAGATGATGCTGTCATTTACCGTCTTGTAAAGTCATCTGATCATCAGAACGACTTGCGAAATGATTTAGATGAGATATCTGTATTGTGCGAAAAGTGGTAAATAGCCCTGAATAAGGAAAAGTGTGAAGTTATTCACATGAGTACTAAAAGAAATGAGCTAAATTTCTATTACGCGATAAGTCACACAAATCTGAAGGCTGTGAATTGAACTAAATACTTACGGATTACAATTACAAATAATCTAAACTGGAACGATCACATAGATAATATTGTGGGTAGAGCAAACCAAACACTACGATTCATTGGCAGAACACTTAGACGGTGCAACAGGTCTACTAAAAAGACTGCTTACACCACGCTTGTCCGCCCTATTCTGGAGTATTGCTGTGTGGTGTGGGATCCTCATCAGGTGGGACCGACGGACGACATCGAAAAAGTACAAAGAAGAACAGCTCGTTTTGTATCAACCTGAAACAGATGAGATAGTGTCACAGACATGATATGTGAATTGGAGTGGCAATCATTAAAACAAAGGTGTTTTTCGTTGCGACGGGATCTTCTCATGAAATTTCAATCAACAGTTTTCTCCTCCGATTGTGAAATCACTCTGTTGCACCCACCTACATAGGGAGAAATGATCAGCACGATAAAATAAGCGAAATCAGGGCCCGCACAGAAAAATTTAAGTTCTCGTTTTTCCCGCGTGCAATTCCAGAGTGGAAATGTAGAGAGACAGCTTCAAGGCGGTTCATTGAACCCTCTGCCAGGCACTTTATTGTGAACAGCAGTGTAATCGAGTAGATGAAGTGATGTAGATGTAGACACAACGAAGTGTTATAAATAGGTTACTTCAAGGACAGGTCCGATCCAGATGCTCTGCGGAGCATTTCACAGAATCCAAACCACCGCCATTTGCAACTTCAGTGGTGTCAAGCGAGAGCTCATTGGAGGGCACGATGGAGGTCTACTGTGTTTCCTGATGAAAGTTGATTCTCTCTCCGTGCCAGTTTTGTTTAGAAGGAAGTCAGTTAATGGCCTGCAGCTAACCTGTCTACATGCAAGACACAGTGGTCTTACACCAGAAATTATGGTCTGGGGTGCGATTACGTTCGACAGTAGGAGCAGTTTCGTGATTATCCCACGCAACCTGACTGCAAAATTGTACTTCAGTCTGGCGATTCGATCTGTTGCGCTGTCATTCATGAACAGCATTCCAGAGGGCGTTTTCCAATTGGACAGGCCTCGCCACATATCGCTATTGCAGCCCAATATGTTCTACAGGGTGTCAACATGTTGCAGTGGCCTGCTCGATCATAAGATCTATCTCCAGTCGAGCACATCATCGGAAAACTCCATCATCGTCCACGAACAACACTAACGGTCACAATTTTGAGCGATCAAGCGCAACAGTCACTGAAGTCCTTCCCAACAGCTGAGATCCGGCACCTGTACAACAGACTATATACACTCTTGCATTCAACATCCTGGCGGTGACACCGGAAGTTAATGTACCAGTACTTCACATATCCAATGGCTTATCTAGCGCTTACATTAACCTATGATCTTGTAATCTTAACCACTTAAATATCTCACTCACAAAAACGTATTCCCGAAATTTCTTTACTCTTCGTTAAATAATTTTTGACGTAGCGATTTTTTGTTGTCATTGTAGCTTTATTGGTTGAATGTAACTACCGGTTCCAGGAAATTCTGAGCCTATGTTCTGCTGTACAAGAACAGCAGAGCACGTGGCCACTGCACACTGTGAACGCCGGGCTGCGGCAGCTGACAGCGGCACGTGAAGCCGAGATCATTCGGTATCTGGGTGCAGCGTGCAGCTGTCAGCTGCCCACAGCCTACTGTTCACAGCGTGCAGGGGACACGTGCCCCACGGTTCTTGTGCACCTGAAGATAGGCTCAGAATTTCCCGAAACCGGACATGATTTTCAGCCAATAAAGCTATTTACAGCTGAATCTGTTGATTATCTGAGTCCGTCACGAAGCTCAGTTGTATCTGTCGTCCTATCCAAATCATATTTCTGTTTACCAAGGATTTTCATTAATCTAGCTTAGAACTGGCAAGAATCGACTGCATATAGAATGAAGAGTTAGTGACAAAGTTGCTAAAGAAAAAAGCCGATTTTGGCATTCCATCATTGTTCTAAGAGTCAATTAATTACGATATTCTTTATAGTAAATAATTTCTTATAGTCTCTTGACAAAGAAACGACTGCACATAAAGCCAATTTTTTTCTGAATTCGTAGTCCCATGAAACTGATGGTAGCAATAAATTTTGCAAGAAAAGGAAAAAATTATCAGTATGTCTACGGTACTGTTCGGGATTCTTTTGTATGGTATGTGTTGACTGAAAACTAGAGCTAAGACAACCAAAATTCGGTAACTTACTTCTTAATTTTTTGAATGGACTATTATCCGATTAGAAACATCCGAATGAGTAATTTGATCGCAAGATTTGTTTGCCTCAGCCAAAGAGAAATGTGCAACTCAGTTATCAGTTTTTATATGTTGCATAACACTGTATTTTTGCGTAAGGCAACCGGCTCATCGCAAAATGTCATCTTCCATCATCAGTGCCTGTGGCATTATTTCTAACAAATTTTCACAAATACTTCAAGATGTTGCAAAACGGCATACAGTATTAGCACATGACGCTGCAACGTCTACGAGTTGCATACACTTCAACTAGGCATTTTGTTTCCTTTGTATATCTGATATACGAGAGAGCAAAAAGTGAATGTACTAGTTGTCGAAGGCGGGTCTCTGGTAGTATCTGTTTTTACCACGACCCAAGGGTTATTTTCTTTCAGAAGGCTTCAGTCAATAGGCTATCACAATAAAGGCCACATTTTTAACTTCCGTCACGGTGATGAGCAAACTAATATCATGACTAACAAGTTTTTTTGTTAACAGAACAACTATCATAACTTCCTGCTATCGATCACAGATAATGATCTGACTTCAGAATGAAAAATACAGCCTCGATCTATAGTGGTACTATTGTCTGTGATCATTCTGACGCACTTTGTTTATATTTTGTGACAACCTCTGACATGACTTCTTGACAAACTTCTGCTGTTCAGGCAATCACAGCTAAGAATTAAAATGAGGCAGCCAGACCAGAATACATTTGCAAAAAATAAGTTCAATAAATTTAAAAGATCCAATTAGCGGTGTTGTGATTTTCAACCCCTGCCCCGTCTCCATCCAATCTCAATGTAGTATTAGAATGAGTCAGCTCAGACAGAATATAGTCTAACTGAATATACAAAATAAATTAGTAAAATCCAGTTATCCTAATTGTATTTTGTAAGTCTCCCCTCCCCTCCACCTAGTCACAGAGTAGTTTCAAAATTTCGTGTAAAAATATCGTAACACATGCAGAAAAAGTAATGTGTAACTTTCACGGCTGTTAGCAACTTGCCTGAGTAAAGAATACTTGCATTTTTATCGAATCGGTGATACATGGGAGACTAAAAGATAAACTTCTTATCAAATGTAAGAGAACGATTATAATCCTTACCCTCCATCAACAGTGGAAAACCAAAGAATTTAATCTGGAAACATTTAATTTGAGGCTGTAGGGTGATTTACACCAAGTGTAGACCTAATTAGGTACATAATTGCAATAATTTCTACTGCTTATTCCCTTGTGTTCTTGTCTGCCTAGTATATGATTTACGTAATATGTATTGTCTCCAGTTATAAGTCTGGTCAGGTCAGTTTTACATCGATCTTTTAGACATAACCTGTAATGTCAACTGTTACCTTAGAATGTTTTTAGTAAGTAGTTAGGCATGAAAAGCTCATTGTAACACTTACTTCAAAATTCACAATCGTGTTTTGGGCACTAATTTGATAGATATGTATGTATATGGAAAATACTTGTGATACTTGACGTAAACATTGCATATCCAGACATTTTAGACTTAAAAAAACACTGTGACACTTGACAAGGATCGTAGATGTGGAAATTAATTAATTTTTAGCTCTGATATGTCTTAAATCAAGCATTTTCTTTGTTATTTAACCTGATCTGATTAGGGCCATCAGGCTGTCTCTTACATCTGACCAGTGTTTCACACATACAGTATGCCCAGCATTTTCACATCATAGTTGCCTAAAAATAAATAAATTAGTATTGTAAATAATATTAAAATGATTTGAGTGTCTGTCTTGACAATTTGAGTAAATAATACTAAATTTGGACTAATAAAGTTAATGCTGGCAGTACTTTTAATACTGCTTTTGTGTCGAAAACTGACATTCAGAGCCCGTTGCTGTGTACAAAATGTAGACTGACTCTTACAGAGAAGGTAACAGCAACTAGCCACTTTCTACAATGCAATTTATTTAAAACCGCAAAAGGGGTCTTAACGTGAACTAGCCGTCTGAAGATGAACCTGTTGGTTAGGTATGTAAGAGTCAGCCTATACTTTTACTACTACTGCAGCCACCACTAATAATAATAATAACGATAACAATAACAATGATAGTGGAAGATACAAAAATAACTTATAGGCGTAGAAAATAGGTGTTTCCTAACATAGCGTGTTCAGGGAGAAAGGAAATTTAAGGAGAGTGCTGCAGTTAAGAATGCTAGGAAATTAGGAAGACCTGGTTGGCAAAAAGGATGCACAAGGTTAACGGCTGCGTAAATAAACAATGGTAAATAGTTATTGTTGCTTTACCAGATATGGCATTAACTGGCTTCTGAAGCTTGAGGGGTTATTCAGTTCTCTAATACAATGCGGAAGGTTGTTGCAGACCCGGGATTTCGAGAAAGTGATTGAACGGTCTGGGACAGCAATGATTTTGGTGTTATGGGGACGGGTGTTACTGCCATGCTCTTCAGACAAGAACATTAATGTCGAGGTGAGACATGAGGGATGCACATCTAACTATGAATGCCGTCATCTGTTCGTAATATCAAGCGGCTTGGGCTCAAAGTAGAAGTTCATTTTATTTCGCCTTGATGGAGTTTTGCGAAATATTATTTAAAGTAAAATTCTATTCGATGATAGTTATATTTGAGAAGCAACGATGGTTTTTAACTGTATATGTAGTTCTCTCACATTTCATAAGAAGATTACGTGCCTATTTACCAAGCCCCATGTGCATACGCGTGAACATAGCATTGGGGTACCTTACAGTTCGCAATAATGTTTTAGACACTAATTTGACGCAAGCAACGTACTTTTCTTAGACGTGGAAGGAACATTATGATACTTTACAAGCATCATAGAAGCGCAAAATAATCAATTTGAGGGAGTCACTACACTGTTTAGCGGACTTTGGTATCAGACGAGTTCTTGACATGGTAATAACATTGTTTATTCTTGTCAACAACTCCATATTAAGCTACAGTGCCTATGTGTGTTTTGAAATGTATCATGCATATGCTATTACTGCCTATTGGGTGTGAGATTTGTCAGAACAACCAAAAGTACTTTGTCAGTGTGTTAATATTTTCGTTATGTCCCACGCATCACCGACTCGAAAAAAAAGGAATTGTTTCTTTTCTCAGACGAGTTCAAACTTGCAACAAACTTGCAAAATAATGTGTAGTCGTGTGTGTGTGTGTGTGTGTGTGTGTTTGCACACTCTATTCAGAGGCAAATATGTTTGACCTTAGCGTTGTGAAGGTTACATAATTTTTTCCTACGTACCTGGCGATATTTTTACACATAATTTTCAAACCACCCTGTGATTGGCTGGATAGGAGGGGAGGGGAGAAGGGTACAATGCACAGGTAGGCTAGTTGGTTTTTTACCACATATTTTATTAATTTATTGAAACTACATACTAGTTGGCTTGCCTTTTTCAATACTTACCTGTGTTTAGCTGGAGGGGAGGGGCTCGTCACGAGATGACGTCATAGGGGCGTAGCATTGTCACAAAATGTAAACAAAGTACACCAGAGAGCCCATAGACAGAACTACTTATCGTACGGCGGATTTAAATGAGGTAGATAACGTTCGCCAAGTTTATATGAACCAGTCAGAGTCTCACCTAATGTACCGTGACTTATTTGTCCATATGAAATTATCCTGATGCTCCGCAAACCAATGAACCTACTGATTGCGCTTTTCTAAGCGAACAGCAGCAACATTAGTCGTTTGCAAGACTTGAACGAAATAACTGTGGGCTAGACTGAGCCATTTGCCATAGAGTTCGGCAATGAATAGAAAGTGATTTCAATGCTTCCGCTCATTTCACAATAATTTCGCTAAAACTGGACCAGGCCATGAGTAATGCACATTCAGATTCCTTCCGTTTTTTCCGGTAATGTATTTTGACAAACAATACCGCAATAATATCTAGATGTTGTGCCAGTACTTATGTACTTGCGCTACATAGCGTATCATACTAGGAGAGCTCTCCCAGATGGGTATCTCCGCTGCGCAACAAAATTATAGGATCACTTTTTCGAAACCCCGTAATTTTCTTCCAGTTGTGATGCATAAGTTTGAAATTTTGCGCAAAGGTTCCTACAGCCATCCTCTGTAATGGTGCAAAAGTGCAGCGCCGCCCTCGGGCCTGACGGCGCTTCACACAGCAAGGATTGGGCACATGCGAAGAGAAGGCCACTGTTCCGAAGTTTATACGAACTGTAAGGTGGGTTAATGACGTCACATTGGCACCAAATTTCACCACAGTTCTGCCCAATGCCACAGAGGACGTGTCACACCATGAGAAGGTCTTCACAGCCCCTGTTACCCCACATTTCACCCCTTCTTTTGACTTCTCTGCGATTGGAATCAGAACCGCTACACCCTTCGTTGACAAACCACAGTTTTCTTATGGGTGCCCAAGGATGACATTTCAGAAACACCGCTGCTCTGAATCGTCACGCAAAGGTCTCAGAAGGTGGCATAAAGGGCGTCAACGAAAACTCCACTTTCCCTGGGGCGTTCATTACCACACATTTGCGCTCGAAAACGACAGTTTATAGTTCAATGAGTAACAGGAAGATGTACCTGACAACGTTTGACACTGCCGACACCCTTGGACGTTTCAATCCTTCTCTAAGGATGTTGTGGGGCTGGATCCCCATCGACCGTGATTGCACCCATTTGGAGGGCGCAGCGACTGCAGTTTTTGGTGTTGTGTACATGTTGGAACTATTAGGGGCTCTTCGAAAACATTCAACAAAATTTGAACGTGATTCGAAGCAGCAAAGGGTACTTACGCTTTTTTAGCCCTCATGTTTTCTAACCTACTGTAGCGTAATCTCCTGGGAATGCGACATTATCATGTGTGTGACTAAAATGGGAAAGGGTTCCTCTAAGACCCTCCAGTTCGGCAACGCTTTATGTACCACCCACGCAACATCGTTGAGCAAATTACAAACGTATCTGTCAGAAACTTCGACACCACATCAGCGTGGTGGCTGATCTACTGCCCGAAGGTACGCAAACCGCAGCCAAGGGTTGTCCAATAGGTTGTATAGCCCTCAGGTGTTAGAGCAGACGTGAGGCTGAATTGGTGTCGAAATTTCTGGAGGTACATTTGTAACGCGCTCAGAAACCCTCCGTCAGGTGTCCACTTTTCCTACAACCATTTATATGTCGATGCACTGAACCGCAGTCGTGTAAGCGGAAAGGTTTTTAGACACAGTATGTTTGAGCTGTCATATTGAGGATCAACTGCCAGGCTATGCGTCGACTCTCCGTGGGTCCTGCATATAGCTACAATCTTCTGGCTTTATCATCATCATCTTCATCATCAACATCAAAGTCACTATCCGCAAACTGTCT
The DNA here is from genome assembly GCF_023897955.1 of Schistocerca gregaria. Classification (NCBI taxonomy): domain Eukaryota; kingdom Metazoa; phylum Arthropoda; class Insecta; order Orthoptera; family Acrididae; genus Schistocerca; species Schistocerca gregaria. Next base: position 812,498,015 of record NC_064931.1, on the reverse strand, counting down.
CATAGAGCATATCGACCTGATCATTTACGTACATCAACAGGTACGGCCCTACAACAGTATGTTTGTTGGATTATTTCAGATCGTTACATCGCTTTTCATAAGAACCGACAAAAATTCATCTATCTTGATGACCTGGAGCTCGGTTAGGCGCCACACGGCAAGAGATACAGGAAGCATATGACTTCCTCGAATTGACAAAACAACAGTGAACAGATCTGAATAGGAACGTACAACAATGAAACTATTGTTTATAATTTTGAAGTTTACACTGTGTGATCAGCGTTTATGAACCTCAATAACGTCTACTGCACGTACACGGAATGACAGGGTAACAACGATTCTAATTTTATTACAGTGTTTGGATAGGTCTAATATATTACATAGCTTTTTTTCTGTTCGATACTGGGAAGGCATTTTCAGTAGACCCTGACAGTAAGGCGCAACATTTTAATGTATTACCTTTCGTAATTCAATATATGAAATGTATTTTGCTCTCCATATTTCAATTTCTTCTGAAGTTATCCCGGTGGTGGTAGTCAAAACTTCCACTACACGAACGGCAGATGGTAGCATCGTGGACCAGCAGTTAGTAAAGCGTTTATGTGTGACTCAGTCACAGGGACATATATCCGCCTGTAGGTGAGATGAAACTCGACGATATGTTTAGAGTTCAACAAAGTAATAATGAAAAGTGGAAGTAAAATTACGAGTACCTCATGTCACAATGATATGACAATTCACTTGTAAATAAACTCAGCTGTCTCCCTCAAAGTCTAATTTTTCGTTCTATGCAGACACATGACTGATGATACACTATGTGACTCAAGTCTCGGTTAAAAATGAGAGAATAACTAAGCAATCAGGTAGATTACATATGGGTAGTAAAACTGGTGTCTAAAGTGGCCCAAAGTGCATAGAGTTTTAGAAGACTCTGCTAGCTTACTCCCCAACTATACTGACCAAATATAGTTTAATTAATAGTACACTTATTTTATCATAGTCTAATAAGGACATCATACACCGTAAATGGAAAAGCGTACTGTTCACTGCCGATTGGCTCCGATGTTTTTTTCCTAATCTTTTTTATCATCCTTGAAATCTGAGGCAGATGATGTGAAGTTTCATAAAAAAACCACGAACATGCAAGCAGGACTCCGCACACTGATGAGTAGAAACGATAGCTAGTCTGAACCATAGATTCCTATTTGCACCAAACCCAATACTTCCTAAACGAAAATGATACCGCGAAAGTGGGCCATTGTACGATACCGACGTATGTGTTAGAAAAAGTGCTTCTTTATGCGGCAAAAGGAGAAATTGATGTGATGGCTACCTTAAAGTTTAGATTCCGTTATCGCTGTTGCTCAGTTAAATTCAGTACTGCTCGCATAACAAAAGTTCCTATTCGATACGCATGGGGAGGACAAAACTATGGAAGCACGAAACCCACAACACATTACCATGCCTAATACGGTGTAGGAAATGTGTTGGTATTCAAAAATGCTTCCAGTCGTCTCTAAACCGATAAATACAGGTATGGTTTTCAAAGGAATCTTAACACCAGCCTTCATGTGAAACAGCTTTGAGTTCAGGTAGCGCAGATGGAGATGGATACCGATCACCCATCCTTCTCTCCAAATTAGACCACCATGGCTCAATAATATTTTGGGATCTGGTGACTGGTGGCAAGGAGGGGTGCGAAAATTCATCCTCTGTTCGCAGAACCAGTCCTGGATGATGCGAGCTGTGTGAACAGAGGCCTGTCGTCTTGGAACACAAGATCACCGCTGGACAAGGAACAATGTACCATGAGATTGAACCGATCAGTCAAAATGGTCACATAAACCTTGGCAGTAATGTGACCTTGCAGAGTAGCCAAGGGGCCTATGGAATATCATGATATGGTTCCTCAAATCATCATCTAACCACCGCCACGTTTCACTCTTGGATCGTAAACTCGGACAGAAGTTGGAAACAGCGTGAAACAGGACTCATTGACATTCTTCCATTGCTCCACTTAACAGGTTTTGTGGCTTCGGCACCACGTTTTCCTGTTACAAGCATTTTCATCACTGACGAGTGGTTTTAGGATTGCAGCTCTGCCTGCAGTTCCAAGCTTATGATGCCTCCTTCGTGCTGGTTTGATGGTGACAGGGTTCACAAGTGCGACATTCAGTGCTTCTGCAACAGCCGTCCTCTTAGTTTTCGGCTCCAATGACCGTCTCCCACGACCAATCATACACTTTCGTCAACGTTGTGACTTAGCAAAAAACGTGTAGCCTATCCGCTTTCCCTGTAGGCTGTATAAATCTTCAATACAGTGCCTGTAGAAACACCACACAGTTGGGTTCACTTGGTCACAGAAGCAACCGCCATACTAGCACCAAAAAGTTTCCCAAATTCGAATTAACTTAGCTCCGACATAATGCATTCACAACTACACGGAACACGGGTAGACCACGACTGACACTTGCAGCATATTGAGGGCATTGCACAGTGGTCAAACAGACTATGTGATCAAAAGTATCCGGACACATGGCTGAAAATTACTTACAAGTTCGTGGCGCCCTCCATCGGTCATGCTGGAATTCAATATACTGTTGGCCCAACCTTAGTCTTGGTGACAGCTTACACTCTCGCAGGCATACTTCAGTCAGGTTCCGGAAGATTTCTTGAGGAATGGCAGACCATTCTTCATGGAGTGTTGCACTGAGGAGAGGTATCGATGTCATCGATGATACCTGGCACCAAGTCGGCGTTCCGAAACATCCTAAAGGTCTTCTATAGGATTCAGGTCAGGACTCTGACCCGGCCAGTTCATTACAGGGATGTTACTGTCGTGTAACCATTCCGCCACAGGTCGTGCATTATGAACAGGTGCTCGATCGTGTTAAAAGATGCAATCCCCATCGCCAAATATATCTTCAACAGTAGGAAGCAAGAAGGTGCTTAAAACATCAATGTAGGCCTGTGCTGTAATAGTGCCACGCAAAACAACAAGGGGTGGCAAGCCCCCTCCATGAAAAATACGACCACACCATAACACCAACGCCTCCGAATTTTACTGTTGGCACTAAACACGGTGGCAGATGACGTTAATCGGGCATTAGCCATGCCCACACCCTGCCATCGGATCGCCACATTCTGTACCATGATTCGACATTCCAGGATTCCGCTGTTCAATCGTCCAATTTTTACGTTCCTTACACCAAGCGAGGCGTCGTTTGGCATTTACCGGCGTGATGTCTCGCGATGTCTAATGACTACTGAGGTCGCTGATATGGAGTACCTGGCAGTAGGTGGTAGCACAATGCACCTAATATGAGAAACGTATGCTTTCTGGTATTTCCGGATACTTTTGATCACATAGTGTGAAATAGCCCATCTTGCAGTCATGACAAGTATTTGCAAACTATGTTCAAGCATGCACTTCTCGCGGCGTTTCCATATTTTTGTCCAGCCCTGTAATAGCACGTTTATGTCTGATATGACAGTGTCTAATTCTCCAGGTGAACTTCTGCTGCGGATAGAAGACAAAACCAGGGTCCTTCATGAATAGCTGTTTTTATATGAATACAACTTTCTCAGAAGGTTTGCAAGTTCATCCGCTTGTTTGAACTTGGAATTTATATCATATTTGTATTGACTGTACATATAAACTCAATAAACTTCCCAATAACAGATGAGGCGTCCAGATGCAAACTGCTGTAAATCCACTTTTTCTCGAAAATGAATTGGTGCCACCATTTTGTTCTCTGTGTTGCCATCTATCGATTACGCTCTTAAAACACTAACAAAACAGCCTTTTTCTGCCCTAAAACCGTCTACAGATGCAAAACTCTGACTTTCCACTTCTGGTAGCAAAGCAAAACTGAGTGAATCCACTTTATGATAAAGAAGCAGAACTTGGTGTATCCTTAGATGCGCCATTATTAAAAAGGTCTGAAGATGCCAAACTCGCTTTGTACACATTACGTATTTTGTCCGAATAATACAGCCTACCCAGCTTATTACTTCATAAACTTTACTTTTGAGCCTATGGGTGGCAATTTGTCAAGTTGTCCCTACGGCAAAGTAATGTGAAACAAAAAACATTAGCACGTCAGCTGCTACCGAGCCATATTGGCGCGTTTTCTTGGCTTGGCTTGTTTGTGAGTGCATGGAGAACGTTTGTGGTATTGTTGTTGGAGAAAATACAAAGAGTGCTTTATCAATTCCTCCATAATCATGGATGTTACTGATGGAAGACATGTACAATCATTTCCAAAAGGCTGTACAAAACCGGCCAATCCTTCTCACTGCAAGAGGAACAAAGCAAGACGTAGGAGGCAAGATTTAGTCCTCAACCGTAGTTGCACTGAAATAAGAAGAACTTCGTCACCAACATTTCGGCAAACATTAAGTTTCACTGTGATGTTTTAGGTTGATGTTAACATAAATTATTGTCATTTCATATGGCAGCAGCCAGGAACGATTTCCTTGAATGAACAGTGCATCATTGATTTTATAATCATTTGTTTAGGAACATATAGTACAGTATGTGATTATTTTACTGCATTATCCTAGCTTTCTCCTTACTAGTATTACTCTTTGGTAGATATTCCGAAAGTGTGTTGCCAGTTGGTCCCCATTGCAAGCATGCAGCTTAATCAGTATACCAATGTGCAAGTTCATGCAGGATACAAGATCACATCAGACCTTTTGTAAAGTTGCAGACAAAATTAAATCGGACGAGTTTATAATTATACACACATCAGTCGAATCTCCGAGGAAGCGTCGGACTGAAGCAGCACATACCAGGAAAAACATAAATACTTCAATCAGGTACTATTTGCCCCATCTGAAAGCGGTAAACCAAACTCAGCAATTGCGCGTGTGACAAAGGATATTTACTAGTGTTCTTGGCATATCAACAGCTAGAATACAAAGAGTCTGTATAAAGTACTTATAGACTGCAGAAGCTCCAATTGAAAGACGTGGTGGAGACCGAATGGCGAATATTTATCAAGGAAAACGAGGTGCTGTTAAAGAGTTTATTGAGAAGCTGAAACCAGTGAAATCACACTACTGCCGTGAAAAACCTTCAATAGACTCTTTATGTCCAGTAAATTATCGATTGCAAAGCTTGGGAAAATGTTTAATGGGGATCCAGAGAAAACTGATTATAATATCAGTTTCACTTCCCCAGCAACTGACTGTTGCTCAGTGTGCATCAGCTTAGAACAACAAATAAAGCAATTAACCCGAACAACTGTAGATGAGGTGAAGAAACAAGAACTGACAACACAACGTGCTTTACAAAGGCTAAGGCAAATGCTTTTTATGATATACTGAAAGTTGAGGACAATGGTGAAATAACCCTGACATTTGACTGCCAGGAAAACCTTCCACTGTCTAAATTGCAAGATTAAAGTGCTTATTATACACGTCAAATGTACGTGTTTAATTTTACAATCAGTCAAGTACCATCTGGTTCAGGCAAAACAAGGAGAACACATTTATGTACACATGGAAAGAAACAGACTTTGAAAAGGGATCCAATGAAATTGTGTCTTGTGTACATCACAGGTTAACATCTGCAGACCTAACTGACATCCATACAATTCGACTGATGTCAGACAGTTGTGGAAGGCAAAACAAAAACCAGACGATGTTGGGTATGCTGTGCTATTGGCTAACACAAGAAGCTCCTGTCAACGTGAAACGAGTGAGGATATTTTATCCAATGGTTGGACATTCGTTTCTACCACCGGACAGAATTTTTGGGCAAATAGGAAAGGTTCTCAGGTCTAAAGTCACAATTACCTCAGCGAGTGAGTACAATGAAGTGTTTGAGGATCGCGGAATAGTTTTGCAATTAGGAGTAGATGCCAACAATCTGTGTTGGAAGGATGCAGTTGTAATGTCAATAAGCCACGTCGTCAATGGCACTTCAGATCTGCCCCTGAAAAACTCTTTGTGATCACTAGAAGTAAACAAAGAAACGCACTAGTAAGAAGTAGTTCAAATGGTTCAAATGGCTCTGAGCACTATGCGACTTAACATCTGTGGTCATAAGTCGCCTAGAACTTAGAACTAATTAAACCTAACTAACCTAAGGACATCACACACATCACCGCGGCCGGCTAGTAAGTAGTGAAGTGGCTTATAGAATGGACACTGGTGAAGGAAGAGGGATATGCAGACGAGGAAAAGCCTACTCGTCCATGGAGCCAAACGCAATCAGAACTGGAAAAGCCTTAAAGGAAGATAAAGTGAGGGGCATTGATATCCTGCTCAAAAAGCATTTCTGGCACATTTGCGAAGAAAACGAAAATCTTGCTTTCTACAAGAATATAATCCATTGTCAGACAGCAGGGAACAATGCAGATTAAGATTCAGGCTTTGAAATTCATCCGGAGGACAATGAGTTGCCAGTGTAATTTAGAGTGGACGGGGCAGGACTTGAAAGCTTGTGAGGTTTTAACAACTTTCAAACTATTGTTTAATGTCACATACTTTTTAATTACATTCAGTTTTAGTCATTAAATCTTTTGTAACACTATTAAGGTGTCTTTTTATTTTTATGTAATGATAATATATGCACATCGATCTCTACAGAAGCATAACTTTGTAGATCCCTGGAACAGAGGCAAAACTCGGTGAATCCAAATTATTTTAGGTAATAACTAGCAAAATAAAGCAGAATATTTCAGAGATTGTCAGAAGCCGGCCGCGGTGGCCGAGTGGTTCTAGGCTGTTCAGTTCGAATCCGCACGAATCCTACGGTCGCAGGTTCGAATCCTGCCTCGAGTATGGATGTGTGTGATGTCCTTAGGTTAGTTAGGTTTAAGTAGTTCTAAGTTCTATGGGCCCATGACCTCAGATGTTGATAGTGCTCAGAGCCATTCGAACCATTTGCTTGTCAGAAATATACTCCTTAGGTAAGCATAAATATGTGATTGAAAGGAATTTCGAATATCTGCTATATGAAGGAAGTAAGAAGTTTTTTGCGTTTCCTGAAAAAAATGTTCTAGGGCAGTCACTGCATGTTGCTTCTGGACGCCTCAGATGTGTTTGTCTAAAAAATTGCGGTTCTTGTCATCTTAACCGTGATGAGTTCTGTGAGTTTGGTAAGAAGTAACCTAAGAAAATGTATTTAAATATGAAATGCACTCGTCGTTCTCCCAGAAGTCGAGAACGACACCTCAACCCCAGTTTGATTTCCTTAGCAATGAGACTATGAATTATGAAAGTAGAGACACAAAGCTGTGTGTTCGAGTTCGGAGGAAGTAATCGAACAGCACTGAAGTCCTTCCTACGCAGAAAAGTCTTTTGCATGGTCTACAGAATACCATTTTTAATCTAATTCTTCGTATTATTTATTTATATCTTTATCAGAAAACATATAGATAGTCGCGTTTCCTTCGAATGGTACATAATTTTAAACGGAGAAATGATTCACATGATACTAATTTATGGAGGATACCATCAAAATGCACCAATAATAGAAGACCTGCATGAAGATGCGTTTTTGTTCAGCCCCTTCCATCTCCGACGTTTCTGCTTGAACTCTATACGAGAAGACTTATGAAAGTTACGAACAGACTTGTTATAGCTGCTATAATAAAGCAAAGAGCGATTGTTATATATTGACAAAATGTTTTGCACATTTTTCATAAAAATTAAACTGCGTTTCCACATCTTGCTGCGTCGAGACTGAGGTGACAGTGGATTTCAAATTAATTTGGTGCATTTTTATGGGTTTTCCTGCGTGGTAATTATTTTGTGGAGAAACCACTGCTGTTTCGAGGACACATATTTCTCTTGAAGTTATCTTAAACTTTCACTCACCGAGTTACCCAGGTCTCACTACGAACAACAAATAAAATCTCAAATGTAAATGATATTTTACTCCGTAATTTCTTTTCACACCTACAGTATAGTCACAAATTAATTTATCTCACTAATAAATACTGCATCACAAATATATCACAAAAGCAGTAAGAAGATCAGTACTTGACGAAATCACACTGACCATTAATTTATCCCCCCCTCCCCCCATAATCCCGCTCCATGTTCCTATTAAAAAAGGTAACCAGTATCTCCATCATTACAAAATATATTTGAGCGAAACAGTTAAGTGGGACTCACTAGAAGTAAATCACTTGCCAAATACTGTCGTTAACTCTCTGGGACAGCACACAAAAGAAAAAGCTGCACACAAAAAAATCAAATCATTTGACAGTTTTTGTCAAATGTAGAAAGACCTTCATCTCAAGGGGACATGTTTTCACGTGTTGATCTCAGCAAAAATTACTATTTAAAATAGATCTAAATTCCTCGTTATTTGTAGCACAGCGTAACAACTCATTTCGTAACATTTCACATTCATCAATAAGCGAGTATTTTACAACCCTCTAAGCGCCGCGTGAAGAATCCTGTGTTTACATGGAGCTCAGACGGGCTTTAGTACACTCAGTAGCCGCGATCTTGACGCTTTCAAACGATGTATCTAGGTTGTTGTTAACTCAAGTACCTTGTTTCGATAATATCGTCACTCTAGAATTCTTCATAATAACTAAATTCGTACCATCCAAACAAGTCGTAAACAGCACTGAGTGCTATTTTGTGTTATGATCTTATTTTGGATTACAGTTCAGTGTAATTAAGTTTTCGGCCTATACAGGACACGAACGCGGCATTAACAAAGTGGATGTTGAAATGAAGAAAGGTCAATTTGCAGATGACCCGCCGATCCAACTTCGCTCTTTAGTCGAATAATTCCAGCTCTGCTCACAAACGCAGGAACCACACTCGTAGTTCATTCGTGCAACCTCCTGTACTCTCATGTCTCATTAATGGGAGGATACTAACGGAAGTTTGTCACATACACGTATTCACTTCAGCAAAACACCTCCACCCATAACTTGCAAATCACAGAGTAATTTTAGTTTTTTTTTTTTCTTAAGATACCTTATTATTAGAGTCTACCGCCGTCAAACTTCTTGCGAGACCAGTACTTCGGAGACTACAGAACATTAAAAGAATATTCCCTGGTTATCAGCCGTTGCGAGCAGGCTATTGTCAGTTATTTTACGTCTTTCTTCGACTGCCACCCGGAAAACTTTGTTCAGTATTTCTATCACACTGTCCATATGGGTAAAGGAGAATGTTACCATTCCCACTGCCATTGTTTCTATATACTCGCTGTCTTGGGTAAGTATTAGCATGTACGGATCCCACGCACTTGACGAAGTATAGGTAATAAGAACGTTCTCTTTTGTGAACAATTACAATTTCCGCGTATATTAGCTATAAATCGAAGCCTGGCATTCCTTTCATGTGCAAGCGGGACTCTTCCTTGTCGTATCTACGCATACTGTCACTTTCAAGTGTTTATGTAGCATCACTGGCACAAGTTATGGCAAGCTAATCTTGTTATAGACGACTAATACGCATTAACGTTTATTTAAGTGAACAGCTTAACATTTATCAAGAATGACAGTTACTTGCCGCTCTTTGCTCAGATTGGTGTTTTATTGACCTATGTCTGTTATTGTCATCGTCGGCTTTCTAAGTCTTAACAGCAGCTGTGGAATAGCCTAAATTACGGGATTTCAGTATTGCCTTTTATGCAAACCACTAATCTTCTTCGTAGTCCCAACATGTTTCGGCATGTTTTTGCCATCCGCAGTTAGTACTTTTATGCACATCTGTGAAACTCCTACATGCTTTAAGTAATAATCATTGGAACACGAATTAGGCCTAAAAACATTTTGTGGCTATTGTGATTATTACCGTAATCTCTACGATATTAGCTTATATAGGTCCTTTTATTATTATATAACTTTGAGTCTGAAAAGGAAATATAGTTAAGTGATAGGGGTTAAGGAAACGACCAAAATTTGGTTTCAGAATCAGGAAAGAAGGCTGAACATGCGGAAGAGGTCTGGAGACACTGGATGGTTTGATTGATTGTACAGTGCTAAGAAAACGATTTCGAAACCAGATTTCAAACTTCAGAACTTTTCCAAGAGCTGATGTAGAGTCTGACCATAATTCTTTGGTTATGAATCACAGATTAAAGAAATCAGAGAAAAGTAGGGTTGGGGTTGGGTTGTTTGGGGAAGAAGACCAGACAGCGGCGTCATCGGTCCCATTGGATTAGGGAAGGATGGGGAAGGAAGTCGGCCGTGCCCTTTCAAAGGAACCATCCCGGCATTTGCCTGGAGTGATTTAGGGAAATCACGGAAAACCTAAATCAGGATGGCCGGACGCGGGATTGAACCGTCGTCCTCCCGAATGCGAGTCCAGTGTCTAACCACTAGAGAAAAGTAGGAACTTGCGGTTATGGGCCCTGCACAAATGGAAAGAACCAGAAGTTATGGTGAGTTTCAAATGGAACATTAGCAACGATTGACTGAAACAACAGAGAAAATACTATGAAAAACAAATAGTTAGCTTTGAGAGATGAAATCGTGAAGACCTAGTAGAAATCCCTAGATAACACAAGAGATACTAAATTTAACTCTCGAAAGGAGTAAATATACATTTACAGTAAATTAAGCGGGTGAAAGGTAATTCAATGTCTAAAAGATGAGGTTGACAGAAAGCGAAAAATGTATACGTAGGATTGGTTAGAGAACAAATGGATGAAGCATTTATGATAACTTCCCTCGAAGAAGAGAGAAGCACCTGTGTGAATATTAAAAGCGCAGTACTAAGGAAACAATGGCAATTTGAAAGATGTAAGGAATATATGGAAATGTTTTACAACGGAAATAAAGTGAAAAACAAAATTACGGAAAGGGAACAGATAGTAGAAGAAGACGAGATGGAAGATCTGATATTGTGAAAAGAAACTGACAGACGCAAGCTGAAACAGGGCTCCTGGAATAGAGAATATTCCTGCAGAATTACTCAGATCCTTGGGAGAGACAGCCATGGCAAAACTATTCCATCTCGTGCGCAAGATACATTAGACTGGCGAAATACCATTAGACTTCAAGAAGAACGTAATAATTCCAGTTTCAACAAAGACAGGTGCTGAATATTACCGAACTATAAGTTTAATAAGCCGTGGCTGTAGAATTCTTAAACTAACTTTTTGCAGAAGAGTGGAAAACCAGTAGAAGCCGCCCTTGGGAAAGAGCAGATTGGGATTCGGAGAAATTTACGGACACGCACTGCAGCAATGACGCTACGTCTTATCCAGAAGACAAACTCAATTAAGCAAGTTATCAGAGTCGAAAGATACGAAAACAGAAGAGTGGTTGATAAAGGAGTGAGTCAAGTTTATAGCGTATCACCAACGTCGCTCAGTCTACACAATAAAAAAAACAGGACAGGAAATCGAGGCAAAATTTGGAAAGGGAATCAAAGTCATGGAGAACAAATAAAGAGGTTTTCAGACGACATGGTAATTTGTAAGGGACAGCAAAGGACTTGGAACAGTAGTTGAACGAAAGGACTAGTGTCTTAAAAAGAGATTATAGCATAAATATCAAAGCAAGTAAAAAGGAAGAATGCAATATATTTGAATCTAATCAGGAGATGGTGAGGAAATTAAGAAAATGAGACGTTGGATGTAGTAGACGAGCTTTGCTCTTTGGACTGCAAAATAACTTATGATGGCAGAAGCAGATGTGATGTAAAACGGCAATTGGCAATAGCAAAAGAATAATTCTGTAAAAAAAATCTTTTCTGAAAATATTTGTCTGAAGTGCAGGCTCGTACGAAAGTGAAACTTGAACAATAAACAGTTCAGGCAATAAGAGAACGGAAGCTCTTGAAATGTGTTGCTACAGAAGACTGTTGGAAATCGTGTGAGTAAACCGAACAACTAATGAGGAGGCAAATCGAATTGGCAGGAAAACAATTTATGGCGCACCTTGACTGAACTAAAGGAGCGGTTGATAGAACATACTCTGAGTATCTAGGAATCGTCAATTTAGTAACGGAGGGAAATTAGAAGGGTAGAAATTATAAATATGCATGAAGGATTTTATACAGTAATCTGGCTCAAATGGATGTAGTTGCAGTGATTATTCAGACATGAAGAGAATTTTCACAGGACAGACTACCGTGGACCGTAGGACCCAACAGCAAAACGATAATTATCCCGCTAGATATAAAATACTTCTATGTATAATATATATATAAAGCGGTGGATGGATCAAAACAAAAGTCCAGACACTCTGTGAACAAAATAGTACTGAAACAGAGGATGACAGACTAAAGGCCGAAATACTAAACGTCTTTTTCCAAAGTTGTTTCACATAGGAAGACTGCACTCTAGTTCCTACTCTAGAATGTCGCACAGATGACAAAATGGTGGATATCGAAATAGATTACAGAGGGATAGAAAAACAATTAAAATCGCTCAAAAGAGGAAAGGCCGCTGGACCTGACGGGATACCAGTTCTATTTTACACAGAGTACGCGAAGGAACTAGCCCCCCTTCTTGCAGCGGTGTGCCGTAGGTCTCTAGAAGATCATAGCGTTCCAAAAGACTGGAAAAGGGCACAGGTCATCCACGTTTTCAAGAAGGGACGTCGAACAGATGTGCAGAATTATAGACCTATATCTCTAACGTCGATTAATTGCAGAATTTTGGAACACGTATTATGTTCAAGAATAGTGACTTTTCTGGAGACTAGAAATCTACTCTGTAGGAATCAGCATGGGTTTCGAAAAGTGTGATCGTGTGAAACCCAGCTCGCGCTATACGTCTATGAGACTCAGAGGGCCATAGACAAGGGTTCCCAGGTAGATGCCGTGTTTCTTGACTTCCGCAAGGCGTTTGATACAGTTCCCCACTGTCTTTTAATGAACTAAGTAAGAGCATATGGACTATCAGCCAATTGTGTGACTGGATTGAAGAGTTCCTAGATAACAGAGCGCAGCATGTCATTGTCAATGGATAGAAGTCTTCCGAAGTAAGAGAGATTTCAGGGGAGTGTCGCAGGACCGTTGCTATTCACAATATATATAAATAACCTTGTGGATAACATTGAAAGTTCACTGAGGCTTTTTTCGGATGGTGCTGTAGAATATCGAGAGGTTGTAACAATGGAAAATTGTACTGAAATGCAGGAGGATCTGCAACGAATTGACGCATGGTGCAGGGAATGGCAAATGAATCTCAATGTAGACAAGTGTAATGAGCTGCGAATACATATAAAGAAAGGCCCTTTATCATTTAGCTGCAATATAGCAGGTCAGCAACTGGCAGCAGTTAATTCCATAAATTATCTGGGACTAGGCATTAGGAGTGAATTAAAATGGAATGACCATATAAAATTAATCGTCGGTAAAGCAGATGCCAGACTGAGATTCATTTGAAGAATCCTAAGGAAATGCAGTCCGAAAACAAAGGAAGTAGGTTACAGTACATTTGTTCGCCCACTGCTTGAATACTACTCACCTCTGTGGGATCCGTACCAGATAGGGTTGATACAAGAGATAGAGAAGATCCAACGGAAAGCAGCGCGCTTTGTTACAGAATCATTTAGTAATCGCGAAAGCGTTACGGAGATGACAGATAAACTCCAGTGGAAGACTCTGCAAGAGAGACGCTCAGTAGCTCGGTACGGGCTTTTGTTGAAGTTTCGAGAAAATACCTACAGCGAGGAGTCAAGCAGAATATTGCTCCCACCTACGTATATCTTGCGAAGAGACCACGAGGATAAAATCAGAGAGATTAGAGCCCACACAGAAGCATACCGACAGTCTTTCTTTCCATGAACAATACGAGACTGGAATAGAAGGGAGAACCCATAGAGGTACTCAAGGCACCCTCCGCCACACACCGTCAGGTGGCTTGCGGAGTATGGATGTGGATGTAGATGTAGACTGAGGATGGCACAAATGTGTCGACACAAGTCTGGGACAGTTCACACATGTTACACATCACTTACACAGTTGACAGTGACCTGTCAGCTACGTAAGTGATGCATACTATGTGGAAATTTCCACATAAGAGGACAACAAGAAATCCGTGTTTAGAAAATGTTTCCAAATTCGTCATTATCTATAGAGAAAGATACATAATTAATTACATAATTTCCCGTGAATATATTACAGGGAAGGCACTAGGTCACACACCGTGAACATTTTGCCTGTAAGTTTCATAATGCACAAGAGATGTACTTGATAACGGGAATTATTTCCCAAAACGCATCATGGAGAAAGAAAGGAAAATCATTATTGGACGCAGCAAATGTTATTTTATGACAAACTAAACCTTTGTTTGTACAGGCGTATATTTTCAGAAACAATTTATAATGGAGAAAATAAAAAATGAAGAAATACGTTGCTGAAGGCTATTTGAAATAGGAACCCAAATGTTTATTCATCAGTTTAAAATAGAGCGCTCTGTCAACGTATTATAAGAACTCTAGCAGTCCTATGATACTTCCCTGGATCAAACGGGAAATTATTTCCTTTCTGATTGCCACGAGGTTTTCGATCCATTCGTAAACTACCTAAGACACTAGTATTTCACGTGAATGCATTTGGTAACCGTATACGTTTTTTGGTGGATGAATGCAAATGAGCTCAAAGGGCTCTAGTAAAAAGGGGTGAACGAAAGACTGCGTGGTCGGTTGTTAAGAGTAGGAAGACACGAATTGTGAGGAGGTCACCAGCTGGAGTAGGTGTCAAGGACGAAGACGGTGTATTCGTGGGTATAGCGGTCTTCGGCGTGTTTAGCCCAAATGATTGGTGCGCGCCGTGGGAGCGAGCAGCTGGGCGCCGCTTCGCAGCTGCCACGCACCGGGCACCTCTGACCCCAAAAATCGCCGCCGACGGGTCAGCGGGCCAAACTTTCCCCTCTGCTTACCGGTCCACAGCCGTTTCTAATAAGAAGAACGGCCAGTGTTTACAGCCGTTTCTAATAGGAGTCAAGTCGCGTCTCATTATACACGGAGCTTAGAGACAAAATCGTTCGTGGCCTCGTAGATGGATATACAGCGTTCTGCTGCATTAACTTATTAAAACTGTATAACGGAGGTTAATAATAAGTACTATCGTTGGCGTCTGGTGGAAACAAATTAAAGCGTCATTCACCCTACGACATTTCTCTCACTCAGTTATCGTGATACGTCGTATACTAACAATTTGTCTCTAAAGAGTAGCAGATGTGTTAACCATTCTTATATCACTATGTAACAAAGATACCGATTTTTTAAACTGTATGGTTAACAACAGTCTGAACTGATTATTAAAGCACTGGTGCTTCTGAATTTCGCACAGTTTCATTATTAAAACTTTTTGTACAACGACATAATGAGATTAAAATACAGAGAATTAAATTGTGAAACCCTTTTACTCAAATAAAATATTTTAACGAAACTCTTTGGATTTAAACTTATTTGCGTAAGAACTGTATCATCTGCGCTACAGAACAACAACGTATGACTCACGTACATGCCAATTTCAGCATCAGAATGGAGCAAACGTACAGTTCTTTTTGCAAACTGTTAGTATAGTTTGTACGTTTAACCTATCCGCTACGTCACATCTACAGATCATGCAGCTAATTCATTTAATTGTAATCAGTAAAAGTCGCAACCTAAGCTGTCTGTCTCCTCACGTGCTGCTGAACGAAATCGCCTTTGCTTGCCAGAAAAAAATCCAAATAAATGATACCTTCCACCTGGTGACGATGGTTAACCAACAAAAGCGCAGTGCATCAAGTGAAACCTTTGTGTGTGAGTAATATGTTTTTATCTTCATACTGTGTCAGCTATGGGAAATGCAGAAGAACAAAACAACTTACAAGCATACCACATGGAACTTTCTTACATGAAGTGTCCAAAATGACCTCTTGGTTACGTTTGGCTAAATTGCAATTCTTAAGTTCACCGTCAGTGTTTTGTGCACCACTGCACCGGATGCAGTATTCATATGCGACTCATTTATCTTACATAGCCGGCCGGAGTGGCCGAGCGGTTCTAGGCGCTACAGTCTGGAAAACTGCGACCGCTACGGTCACAGGTTCGAATCCTGCCTCGGGCATGGATTTGTGTGATGTCCTTAGGTTAGTATAGGTTTAAGTAGTTCTAAGTTCTAGGGGTCTGATGACATCAGAAGTTAAGTCTCATAGTGTTCAGAGCCATTTGAACCATTTTTGTATCTTACATACATGCAGCATTAATTAGTTAAGTGAGCATTACGAATCTGGCGAGCCCAGAAGTGTTAACTAGTGTTAATCGCGGACATGGTTTTCAGTTTAGTTCAACTGAAGTGTAAAGAAATACCGTATGTCCATTAGGTATATAAAGTAGTTTTATGCGCTTCAATCAAAATATTAAAGCACTGTAATAAGATTATTTTTGAAAATGTTATTGGAGGTATCAGTGAGCCAGTTATAACCTTTGAAAATAATTGTAACAGTCAAGATCGCAAGGCACATTTATTCAGTTGGTGATCGGTTTTGATCGTTACATGATCATCTTCAGACCTAACCATTTTGATGGATAATGGCAGAGTATGGAGCAGGAATCGCTCAATGACGGTAGTCAACAGCTGCAGTTCAGCGGTTCCTACTCCATACTGAGCCATTGTACATTAAAATGGTTAGGTCTGAAGATGATCATGTGATTATCAAAACCCTCACCTCTGAATAAATGTGCCTTGCGATCTACACTGTTATAACAATTTTCAAATCTGTATTGTATAGCAAAAGAAAATCCAAGTCGAGAAATGTCAGTGAATGGTTTAAATCATTTAAGATAATTTAAAAATAGAATTTAAAACTTTGGTTGAAAATACTGAAGGTGGATCAGTATATTTCCGTAATGTAAACTATTAATATTTTCTCAATTAGCTCGCTTATTTAACTAAAAACTAAGGAAATGGGACTTTGGACAGATCTTTACCTACTTGAACGACCAGAATGTGTGAAATCCAAATTTTGAATATGTTTTACTACAGAGTCAATTCTGGACGTAACAGTCCCGTCCTTCAATATAAGTCACCTGGTGATGTTCATACACAGCAAAATGTATATTACAGTTTAGCAATAGTGTCTTTTCACTCTACACGGGTAGAATTTCGTACCTACAATGCGACGCTCAGCAACAATATAGAAGCAGGTACAGCGAACTTGTTCATCAATTTTTTTGCTGTAGATTAGCCCATTTTCACAATACACTAATCCTGAGCTAATTTTTATCATTGCGTTATAGAACAGGAACGAAATGAATTAGCTTGGTGACGTAGCAAATCCAGAGGGAAAAGTTGACAGTGTGGACAGAGCGACAGGAAGCTGAATCCCAGCGCTAAGCACCCACCGCCATTCGCTGCGCTCAATTTCCTTTATAGCCTGCGTCTGATAGCCAATGGTTCGATTGATTCCTCACTCGGGAATACGGTCCTTCCGGAATTCACAGAGTTGTCGAGCACGCTGTTTTACTTTTAGGCTTTAGGGCGATGTTCAGTTTCATTCGAAGCAGAATGTAATCGTGTGCTCGTCAGCTGCCTACATTTACTGTCGCGCCGTGCAGTCATTTCTATCACACAAAATAGGGGCTGGAGGCAGGTACTTTGTATCTTCACCATGTCGCTCATCAAATCGTGGCATGTTTACTACTCATGGGTTCAGCACAAACGTGGCAGCATTCATCCAGTATGGAGAAAATGATACCGTTTGCCTTTTGTGGGCTAGGGTTTATTCGTTCCCGTTCGAAACGTTTTCAGATACCGTAACGGTTCAGTGGTTACTGGTTTGAAGGACATTGCTACCAACCAGAATTTTATTACTCAGTTGTCTAGTCAGGTATGGGCGTATTCTTCAAAGCACCGTGCTAACAGTACAAAAAGAGTGCTCTGGAGTCCCTTGCAACTTGTGTCTTGCCACGTAAGAGCACCCGGCAAAGCAGCTACGAAACTTCTTGGGCCATAACTCGTATTATGAGCTGCCATACGGAGCATTGTTAGATTACGACGGAAGGCATACACTTACGTACCAGGTCCAATTACATATCGTGGACAAACATCTCGTCAAATAACAGATTGATTAACGCCCCTGTTGCGTTTGCTGGAGCATTGAAGTATTATGTGCTCAGATTAGAGAAAGAAATAATTGCAAGATTTACCGTCCATTTATGGTAGTAATGATCACCACACAGTTAGTTATAGCAGGAAGAAATTCTATGCCTGACCAACGATGTGAGTGGAAATGTATCGTGGGCTTTCCATACAAAGCATCCGACAGTTCCCTTAAGTGATTTAGGAAAACCACAGAAATTCTAAATGCGAATTGGCGGAAGGATTTGAATGTCCCTTCTGCAGAGTGTGAATACAGCAGAAGTGTAAAGGTGTAACGTCAGGACCATCCACAACCTTCGATTCAACAAAAGAAGCACACCGAACAAAAATTTTGTCACCCTCAGGAGGCATTATGTAAGTACCTTCTAAAACCACTTCTTCATTTGAAATTTGACTCAATTCGTCTAGTAAGAGAGTCAGAATTTTTCCTCCGGTATGCTATATCGAACAGAAGCCATTTATTGATGGTTACATCTCATAGAGTTACCAATTGCGGGGATGCTAATTGAGCGGTTTGCTCGAAGTGAGAAATGCTGCCTGAGCGTTTATCGAATAAGGAACGTATGCGTGTAGCTCTGTGAATGCAGCTGTTCTAGCCTTCGTAGAACGGAGTGTTCACAGCATACTCATCATTAACATGCACAAGGAGGCCAACGCTTCGTCTCCGAGATTGTTGAAATAAATATTTCTGTATTGTGTTCACGTTACCTAAATTAGTGAGCCGAGATTATGGACTAAAAAACTTTCAAAACACACCACAACCACCTCTGGCCTTATCTACACATTCCACACATTCCAGGTTAATCGCCTTATTGGACCGTCGCTACAGCCTACACTTTAGATAATTTACCACTAAGCAAAACTGATGCTCGTCGGATTACACTAGACGTATCCAGTGAGGTACTGTCCTGTTTCTGTGTTTGTTGGGCCACTGAAGATATTCACCTCTGTGTGCCACTGTGAGCAACGGCCTTTCGCGGGATACACGACACCAAACTGTTATATGCAACTGTCATCACAGCGTTCCCTCGGAAACTGCTTGATAAGAACCTACATTTTCTACCATCAGCAATTCCTCTCGAAATTGAAACCGATTTTCACTAACAAGATGTTATACTCGTCTCCTGTCCTTGTCGGTTAGGACCTTTTTAGGACCACCGATCGTACGTCGTGTTACGTGGCTGCGAGTGCTATATCATTGCTTGTGGAGATGCTGATCAGTCGGCGTTGATTAATAAATCGGGCAACTTGATGTGCGGTGTGGTCATCGACACTGCCAAACACTATAGCTCGTTTTGGAGAGCTCAGCTTACTTATCTCTGGTATAGGTCACAACGTCAGCTCGTAGTACCATACAAACACCACATGACAGTCCTTAGAAAGCACTAGTACGTGCATTCCATTTGAGATGCTCACATGCAATATTGTTTGCCACTGGAAAAACGTATTTGTAGATTTATCGAAAATTTCTGTTACGTCGGTAAATTTGAAGCGCTGACTAAATGAAGGTAGGTTGATACAAACAATTTATACGTGCGAATCATTCTATATAAGAGTTAAATTTTACAAAAAAAAAGTCCTTCAGCCTCTGGAAAGTGAAAATAGTTGTTTCCGTAGATTACAGGGGTAACTTTGTGACAGCACTCATATATGCAGAAACAAGCGTGACAATTGAAACTGTCTAAAAAAAGTCTCATTAATGAAGTTGGGGAAATCTGTGATGGTTTCCTAAAAAAGAAAGATAAGTTTCGTGTAGCGTCATAACTTTGTTTCTAAATATAACACACTTACTCAGAATATTGTACTAAATGTGCGATCACTTTGTTTATTCTAATACCACTGAACTTGTAGGTAAGTGTCTAAAAGTTTGAATTCTTTACCTTGCTTAGAGGCTCCACTGAACAGACGTGTAAACAACAGTTTAAAGGCTTTATTTAATTATCTTGCTTAATTTAGCTTATTTACTTTATGCATTATTATTTTATTTCTTTTAGGATTATTTTGACTATAGGAAAATTAGAAAAATAACTCTTGCCAGTTTGGCAAACTTGGCGACAACTGTTTCTCCCGGTACTCATAAAACAGAACAAATCTGTAACAAAGTCATAACGGTCAATCATAAAGAAACATTTGGTAGCCCATTTTTGTGACAGATGAATTGAATTCTATTTTCCCTTTCTAAGACTTAATGTCTCAGTGTTGTGCTGAGCTGGTGGGACATTGTGACAGATAATATGCCATATTCCGAATATACCTCATTGCTACGAAAACTAAATGATAATGGTTTTGAAAAGTCCATATACGCGAAAATTAAATGTCACAGTTACAAAAAGTATTAAAAGAGTCACAAAGTTGCCCAGTTTTACAGTGTTACTGCCGTATTTACAATTCACATCAGTAAAGATTTACTCAGAAACTAGTAACCAAAATCCATTGGTTTGAGCAAATCATCAAAGCATTATTTATGCAAATTGAATCTGATATGTCTTTGATGACAATCTAGCTGTATTCTGTAGCCTGTACATATTTCTTGTTAGATCAACAGTAATAGCCAAAACTGTTATGGCAAAGAACTCACAAAGTATCTGCACTCAATTTATTAGGCATATTTAGTGATTTATAAGATGCAAGGTGGAACACGGCCAGCTTCATTATTTTTCCGCTACGTATTTCTGCCCTATTATAACTAAAGTTACTATAACGCTACCTACTTCAGTTTCATAATCATTACAGTTGTGGTGCATTCGTAATAAGTAATTCTAGACATAATGTTCTTGAAACTGTAATGTCTGATCATAAAATACTAATCTTGAAACAGTCAAAGTGCCTTTGTTCTTTAATTTCTGTCTATAAGTTTCGGTTAAATCACTGCAGGCCAAAATGTGACGAGGTGGCAACGCTGGTACCATTAAACTAGAGTTGAACAAGGTCAAGCCCAACAGTTACGTCCATTTATATCTCCTTAACAGTAAAAAAATTGTTGTTCCTTGTGTGGCTGGGCGGTAAAACTACTGTTCCTGGATGATGGAAGCCGATTTCCGAAGGCTAAACACAATTTAGTGAACAGTGTTCAGAAAATGAAAGTTCAGTAAATGTACTAAAACTACACTTCGCATGGCAAACGAAGTGCCCTGAGACCTGAGGTTGCTGTAGTCAGCTTTCAGCTGCGAAGCGAAAAGGCTCGTGGCAGTACCGAAGCGACGCCACTCAATAGTCGTCTTTAGAGCTGCGGCAACGATGAGGCGAGACGTACACTTTAACTGTCAGGGTTCTTCTTTCGCCATCCGAACTATACATAAGGAATTCAGTAATGAGTGCCATAATACAACGTGGTTAACCTGTTTCCGATTTAACAGCGGATGACGGATGGTACAAGTCCTTTTATATGAAAAATGTTAAAGAACTCTTCCTTTTAGAAATGAAATAAAACAACCATGTAGATAGCTTGTCTGGTCTTGAAAACGACGATATGGCTTGTCAGTTTTTTATGGACATTCATCTAATGAGTAGAAGGAGTTGCCATTGAGAAATTCTTTTAGTTTTCTTTTAAATGCTATATAGCTATCTGTCAGACTTTTGGTGCTATTAGGTAAGTGACCAAAGACTTTTGTGGCAGCATAATTTACCCCCTTCTGAGCCCAAGCTAGATTTAACCTTGAGTAGTGAAGATCATCCTTTCTCCTAGTCTTGTAGCCATGTACACTGCTATTACTTTTCAATTCGTTCGGACTGATAATAACATATTTCATAAGTGAATATACATATTGTGAGGCTACAGAGAAGATTCCTAGATATTTAAGTAAGTGTCTGCAGGATGATCTTGGATGAGCTCCAGCAATTATTCTGATTACACGCTTCTGTGCAATGAACACTCTTTTACTCAATGATGAGCTACCCCAGAATATGATGCCATACGAAAGCAGAGAATGAAAATAGGTGAGGTAAGCTAATTTACTGAGATGTATATCGCCAAAATTTGCAATGACCCTAATAGCATAAGTAGCTGAACTCAAACGTTTCAGCAGATCTTCAGTGTGTTTTTTCCAGTTCAACCCCTCGTCAATGCATACACATAGAAATTTTGAATATTCTACCTTAGCTACCGATTTCTGATCGAAGTCTATATTTATTAATGGTGTCATTCCATTTACTGTGTGGAACTGTATATACTGTGTTTTGCCAAAGTTTAATGAGTGCCCATTTGCACAGAACAACTTAATGATTTTCTGAAAAACATCGTTTACAATTTCATCAGTTAATTCTTGTCTGTTGGGTGTGGTAGCTAGTATCATCCGCAAAAAGTACCAGCTTTGCATCTTCGTGAATGTAGAATGGCAAGTCATTAACATATATTACGAACAGCAGAGGACTCAAGACCGAACCTTGCGGAACTCCATTCTTGATTGTTCCCCAGTTTGAGAAATCACCACTTTGCACATTATGTGAACTGCTTATTTCAACTTTCTGCACTCTTCCAGTTAGGTATGATTTAAACCATTTGAGCGCTGTCCCATTGATACCACAGAACTTGAGCTTATCGAGCAGTATTCCATTATTTACACAATCAAAAGCCTTTGAGAGATCAAAAAAAAAAATGCCAACGGGTGACTTCCGGTTACTCAGAGCATTTCATATTACATTAGTGAAAGTATATATAGCATTTTTCATTGAAAAAACTTTCTGGAAACCAAACTGACATTTTGTTAAAACTTTATTTTTACAAAGACGTGAAGCTACTCTACATTCCTTTTTCAAGAATTTTGGATAAGGCAGTGAGAAGAGAGGTTGGGCGGTAGTTGTTGACATCAGACATATCCCCTTTTTTATGCAATGGTTTAACAATGGCATACTCCATTCTATCTGGGAAAATACCCTGGTTCAGAGAGCTATTACATATGTGGCTAAGAATCCCACTTATCTCTTTGGAACAAGCTTTTATAATCGTGCTGGAAATGCCATCAATTCCATGTGAGCTTCTATTCTTGAGAGAGTTTATTATCTTCCTAATTTCAGAAGGAGAGATGGGTGTAATTTCAATTGTAGCAAATGGTGTGGCTAAGGTCTCTTCCATTAATTGCTCTGCTTCTTCTAATGAACATTTAGATGGTTCAAAAAATGGTTCAAATGGCTCTGAGCACTATGGGACTTAACATCTATGGTCATCAGTCCCCTAGAACTTAGAACTACTTAAACCTAACTAACCTAAGGACATCACACAATCCCCAGGCATCACGAGGCAGAGAAAATCCCTGACCCCGCCGGGAATCGAACCCGAGAACCCGGGCGTGGGAAGCGAGAACGCTACCGCACGACCACGAGCTGCGGGCGAACACTTAGATCCTATTTTCTCTACAACATTTAAAAAACGACTTCCGGCTTGTTGTTTGTCAAGATTCCATTCACTTTGATGGTAATGCCGTCAACCTGTACTCTTGGTTTTATTGATACTTATACCTACAATGGTTTTGTGCTTGGAGAGAGTGGAAAGAAATTTTCTTTAGAAAAGAAGAATATTTCTCGATGAACTGGCAAGACTACTTGTTACTTCTTAAATTCCCGGTTCTGCCAGGGATTTTTCCTTGGTGGGAGGACTGAAATATTGTGCACTCAGTTTCGTTATGGAAACTGAGGAACTACTTGAGTGAGAAATATAGACTCAAAAGCCAAGAAAGCGGACAACAGCCGGGAGAGTGGTGTGGTGATCCATACTACATATGAAAGACATCATTGGCAGAGGGTGACATGGCAGTCGGGCGGTTCCGAGTGGCCCGTTTGGGCCATAACGCGCTGCTTTTCTTCCCATCACAATTCATGAAAACCTATCGAACTGTTCATGTAAAATATCTTGAAAGGAACAATTACGTATCTGCAGCTAGAACTACATCTGAACTCCGCAAACTAAATTACTGTGTGTGACGGAGGGCGCTTTGTATTGCCACTCTGTGCTCCTATTCCTGTTCTTGTGGCGAATGGTTCGCGAGTGGAACGATTGTTGAATGCTATAGTGAAGGTTTTCGGTGTACGAAAATGTCATTATGCACGAGCATAAAATATGTTGCATAATTCTGCAACTGACTGACATCAGTTTTAGAGGCCTACAGTTTCATGCGTGTGTTTGACGCCCCTTCCTGAAAACGGGAATTGCCTGCACTTTCATCTAATCACCAAAACTGTTAGCTCCTTCAGAACGTACGATACACTCTAATTAGAACAGGAGCAAGTTCTTTCGCATACTCTATGCACAGTTGTATTGGTATTCCTTCAGGTCCAGTGGCCTTTCCTCATTTGAGTAATTTCAGATCCTTTTGTATCCCGCGGTCACTGATTTCAATATGTGTCATTTTTACATTCGTGCCAAGATTTAAAGGAGGAACCACAGCACGATCTTCCTCAATGTAACAGTTTTAGAAAAAAGATGTTTAGTATTTCGAACTTCTGTCTGTCAGCCTCTGTTTCGATGCCATTATGGTCAAAGAGTGTGTGGGCAGATAGCTTCGATCCGGTTACTGATATAACATAGGACCAAAACTTTTTTAAGTTTTCCTTCTGAATTCGTTGAACGATTCACACATATGTCTTCTTTTGTTAATTTTTGTTTCGTTCCGTTTTCGTTTGTCTGTGATGCTTTGGCTAGGTTTAAATTTGCAGTAAAGCTCTATTTGCTCTAGTGGCATTTTTCTAACACGTCTCTCGAACCACAGTAGACCTTTACCGTCCTTCATAACTTTGCTCGGAACATACCTGTCTGAAGTGTATTATGCAATATATGAGGTTTGGAACTTAAATAGTGGCAACTATTTATTCACAACATATACAAAAGAGTTACATGTTTGCACCTGTTACTGTCCTTCAAAGTAGTTACCACTGTTGTGTAGAGCCCGTTGTCAGTAATTGGAAGGTGTAGTATACCGTCAGCAGAGCCAATTCTATTGATGGTACGAATGGAACGGTCTAAAGTTATGGTACTTTTCGTGTACGACTGTGATGGTGTTAGCCGGCCGTTGTGGCCGTGCGGTTCTAGGCGCTTCAGTCTGGAACCGCGTGACCGCTACGGTCGCAGGTTCGAATCCTGCCTCGGGTATGGATGTGTGTGATGTCCTTAGGTTATCCTAACGCATTACATTCCTCCACGTCAGACCGTTAATGCACAGTATTACTGTTCGTTTTTGGAGCATCACCTACTACCAGCTTTGCGAAAGAAGCGACGACACTTCCTGCGCAACCCACGTATCATTTTGTACGACAATGTGCGGGCGCATACAGCGCAAGCTGTGGCTGCTCTGTTTGGCCGATGGGACTGGAAAGTACTGTACCATCCACCATACTCCCCGGACTAAAGTCCTTGTGACTTTGATTTGATTCCGAAGATGAAGGAACCACTTCGTGGCATTGGCTTCAGAACTGTTCCAGAGATTCTACAGGCAGTAGACCGCTCCATTTCCACCATCAACAGAACAGGCTCTGCTAACGGTATGCTACGCCTTCCACATCACTGGCAACGTGCTCTATGCAACGCTGGTGGCTACTTTGAAGGACAGTAATAGTTGCAAACCTCTAACTCTTTTGCATCGGTTGTGAATAAGTAATTGCCACTATTTAAGTTCCAACCCTCGTACTTAAACTTTGTCCACTGGTGCCCAACATTTTCGGCTCTAGAGATTAATTTTTGATGTTAGCTGCTCAGCTAACCTGAAATATGTTTTTTTGTCGCTCTTACTAAGTAGAAATATTTTCTTACATTCCTTTTCATCCCTATTTACAGCCGCATTTAGTGCTTCTGCATAGGCATTATGATTACTAAATCTATGTTCTGTGCTAAGAGAGTCGAAACGTTCGGTCCTGTTGGCAACTAGTGGATCTAATACATTACAGTCACGAGTCGGTTCTCTGATTAATTACTCAAGGTAATTTTCGGATAAATCATGTAGAACAATTTCACAAGTACCCTTTGAATACCTTTGGTTTCAGGCGGAATTAATTTCCTTTAATCATCGCTGACTGTTAGCATGAAACCACCGTTTCTGTCGCTGGACAGAGACATCTAACGGTAGACTAAGATATTTCTTCGAGTGTAGTGCCTTGTAGCTGTCACTTACAGTTTTAAAAGCAACAGTCGGTGAAGAGATTGTGCTACGTGGTTGTAGGAGATTGTAACATGCCATTTTTTTATAGTACCCATATTGAGGAGTTTATTGGCAGTGACTGTAAGTTGCTGTAGCGTAAATTTGAGTTTGTACTACTGCTTTTATTAGTGATTTCAAAATTAAACCACTAGGACAGTAAATAGCTTTGTTACAAAATTTATTACGTTTTAGGCCCATTTTTGCTTGTTATTTAAGACTATAATTTATTTTAGGCTTTGTAAGTTCATGGAAGTTTTGAGAAGTGGGATTGTGTCTAGGAAAAATGCGATGACGTTAGTTGAAAACTGTATGTCCTTGTCCACCCAAAGTGAAACCACCGTTTACAGACAGTCAGTTCGCTCTGCATCAACACCTAACAGGAGCAGTCCTTAGCTATATTTAATTAATGTTCGCCTGTACTACAAGGAATATGGTATAACACAAACTGAAGTATCTCAATGCAATGCAAGTAAGCAGTGCTGCTACGCTTGTTTTGGTTTTTACCACACTCCAAAGTCAGCTCTCACAATGAAAACACACAAAAAATTATGCAAAAACTTGTAGTCAGTTGGTTAATACAGTAAAATAATAAAATACAATTCATTTCTTCGCAGAAGCACGTGAGAACAAAAAATAAATTAAATCCTACGTACAAAAAGAAACTACAATTACTGCTGGCGTGTCAGCTAGACTCCCAAAAATTAAGATCGTAAGGTTTGACCATTTTCACAAGCTCGTATTCCTTTCGTGTCTAACATTTGAAGCATTTCAATAAAATGAAAGACCTACGAGGTATTCCAGGGTTGGACGGCCTCTTGGAAGAATATATCACATACGTTTTGTACGTTTCCGGCCAGATCACAGATCTGTGTCGCGAAACTTGAAACGCTTGATGGCCCGTTGTATGTCCCTGCAAGCCGTTACTGAAACCGTAAATTTTCAAACTGTATCATAAGACGATTAGTGTTACAACATCAAGAGCTCATCTCAAAAATCCTACGGGTTTCCGATTCTTCCGATTCAGACTTTCCATGGTTTCTACTGATTAATTAAGGCAAATACCGGGCTGGTTTGTTAGAAGCAAAAGGTTACAGTTGATATCCTTCACCATCTATGGCTAATCTTTGCTTACGTTCTGTGTCCGACGGAAGTTAAATCTTAGCTTTCCACCTGGTTACGTTGTGTTGGTGGTTGCTTCGCATCCCGCATGGAAAGGTTCCTTTGTGCCGTGAACCGTACAAAGGCCGTCTGTATCAACACTGGGGAAGGTGATTTTTATCCGGGTTTCATTGAGACTTGTGTGCGCCATGGAAGCTGTGGGCTACACCACAAATACATCTGAATATTTTCCACCATGGCTGGTGCATTCCCGAACGAAAAAAGCAAGTACAAGTAGAAAAATTACCTACGCCGAAATTGTGAAATGGTCGTTTCACGAGTGCCAGTAACGGACGAAGCTTGGAGAGTTGGATTAGGAACAAAAGCACTAAAGTTTGTTAATGTGTTTTTATATTTGGGTAGAAAAGTAAATGACAATGGTCGAAGTGAAGACGATATAAAATGCAGAATCGTAACAGGAAGAAAAACGTTGTATGGAATAAATAGTGGACGATATACAGTTAATACAAGAGAATAGAGGCTTTTAAGATATTTCCCTACAGGAGAATGCTGAAGATTAGATGGGCCGATTGGACAATTACTGAATAGTTCCTGAACAGAACACAGGAGAAAAAAATTAATAGCCTAACTTGATTAAGAGAAGAGTTTGGTTGATGGGATACAACCTGAGGCGTCAAAGAATCATCTGTTTGGTACTGAAGGGAATTTTGGTAGTAATAACTGAAGATGGAGACCAAAGTTTGACCAGAGTATCCCGGTTCAAAGGTTTTTGTATGCAATGGTTAGGCAGTGATGAAAAGGCTTGCGAAGGGCAGAGTAGGATGGAAAGATCACAACAGCAACAACTGCGAAAGCTTGCTGAAAAGTAATACCGCCGAATTTCATATTTTGGGCTCATAAGGTACTATATCCCACGAATACTCAGCCGACTTCTTTGCCATGGACTCGCACTCTGGAGGACGACGGTTCAATCCCGCGTCCGGCCATCCTGATTTAGGTTTTCCATTATTTCCCTACATCTACATCTACATTTATACTCCACAAGCCACCCAACGGTGTGTGGCGGAGGACACTTTACGTGCCACTGTCATTACCTCCCTTTCCTGTTCCAGTCGCGTGTGGTTCGCGGGAAGAACGACTGCCGGAAAGCCTCCGTGCGCGCTAGAATCTCTCTAATTTTACATTCGTGATCTCCTCGGGAGGTATAGGTAGAGGGAAGCAATATACCTCATCCAGAAACGCACCCTCTCGAAACCTGGACAGCAAGCTACACCGCGATGCACAGCGCCGCTCTTGCACTGTCTGCCACTTGAGTTTGCTTAACATCTCCATAATGCTATCACGCTTACCAAATAACCCTGTGACGAAACGCGCCGCTGTTCCTTTGATCTTCCCTATCTCCTATGTCAACCCGACCTGGTACGGATCCTACACTGATGAGCAATACTCAAGTATAGGTCGAACAAGTGTTTTGTAAGCCATCTCCTTTGTTGATGGACTACATTTTCTAAGGACTCTCCCAATGAATCTCAACCTGGCACCCGTCTTACCAAAAATTAATTGTACACGATCATTCCACTTCAAATCGTTCCGCACGCATACAGAAGTAACTGTTACCAGTGTTTGTTCCGCTATCATATAATCATACAATAAAGGATCCTTCTTTCTATCTAAATCACTCCGGCAAATGCCGGGATGGTTCCTTTGTCCGACTCCCTTCCTCTTCCTTCCCTAATCCGATGAGACCGGTGACCCCGCTGCCTGGTCTCCTCCCCCAACAACAACAACTTCCTTGCTTCGCTGACACAAGCTGCAGCCCTCTGCCGCTAGAGGGCTCCGAACTGTATGGTGTAAGATGGCGGTGCGTAACGCAACTATGTCGGTGCATGAGAAACGGCGTGCTACAGCCGAGTTCCTTGGCGCAGAGAACGTGCCTCCAATTGAAATCCGTAGATGAATGAAAGCCTCGTACGATGATGAATGTATCGACATCAGTAATGTCTGGTGTCTGACGTTCGTGCTCGTGATGAAGGAAACGGTGGTGCCAACGTCATTGTGTGTGACAGAGCTCGGAGTGTTCCCGAAACTTATAGACCACATTCGAGGACTTCACTTAAATTGTGTTGAAGCAGTGCAAGCAATGGCGAGGTTGTGGCTCCTTCAACAAAGTTATAACATTCTATAGTGACGGTATCAACAAACTCATCTCTCGTTGGGAGAAATGGATTCGTCGCCAGGATGACTATATTGAGAAATAAATGTGTAGACATAAACAATAAAGATATAGAATGTTAATAAAATTCATATTGTTTAATAAGCTTTAAGAGCTTTCAAACAATGATGATAAGTCGTTGAAAACAGTCACAAGATGTTAGTTGAACTTCTTTATTGCATTACTCGTTTCGAAGGTAGCCCAGCATCCGACAATCTATAAAAAATTATTATAGAATTACGAGAACAATGGTAATTGACACCAGGTAATAATACAAAAATATGTAACACATGACAGTGTAGGATGTACAGCTGATACATATCAAAATACAAAGTTGATGCACAATTTTTCGACGGAAAAATGTCACACATAAAAATCCACAATGATAAGATGTAGTGCTAAGCGATCAACGTCAACGTCAGTACACAAGTAAAGGAAGTGATGCATTAAAAATTAAGATTAACACTACGCACACCAGATGGTGTGCAAACGAGAGGCGCTGCATTATAGCGACGAAAGATTTTTTTTTACATTATAATTACAAATAGGCCACAACTAGCACCAAAGAGACGAAGGAAACTTACATACACGGGATCAACAGTATAAAACAAATAAATAATAATAGTACCAGAATAACGGTTAAAGCACTATTATATAGATCACGACCAAGCGACGGAGAAACCTACTTTCAAACCGTAAAATATGAATATGTTTCGCATAGAAAGTAAAACAAAGTAATAAAGCGGAGAAGGCAACAGTAATTCCCTACAGTGTAAATGAACATAGCCGTTTATTGCTTTAGCATAAGCACAGGAATGCGCTTGGGCCTACCAACTGAAGCAGCGTACACCTTCAGATTCAACAGCAAGATCATGCAATTACAAACAAAATTAAGTAATAATGACAATAAGTACAATAACAAATGCCAAATAAAAAAAGAAGAGTAGACATTTTATTAAAAAGTCCTATAATATGGCAGCAAATATTACAATAAGATGCGAAAATAAATGAATCTGAAATAACTAGTGATGAATGAGATACAAGTAAGGGAGAAACAAAAGACGGGCTGATGAATCTGCAAGTAGCGAAAACTATTAAAAAACAAACGCCTGCTATTTGTCACTTGCTCATTGATGATATCCTCTGGAACAGACCGGCGAGCCACATAAGTTTCCAACTCCTCGAGTATATCGAGGTCCCTACCGCTGGGTCAACATGCAAGATATCTAAACAATCATTAACGGTGTAGGTGTTGCGGGGGGGAGGGGAGGTCAACAAACGACAGTTCTCTCTCAGGTGACACTCCAATACACTACTGTTTTTATACGCGCGCTCCCTAGGTATTGTTACATAATATTGCCTCGTCTGGCCTAACAGATGCCATCGCAAGAACCACACTTCATTCTGTAAACACTTGAATTTTTAAAATTTTCGATTTTATCATCGAGAGTGTGCAGAAAAACAAGTCCGGATTTCTTTCGTCTGCGTAAACCCACCTGAACTCTCACTTATCTGATGACATGAGCAATCCTGTTTCAAAAAGGAGCAAAGTAAGACACGCAAAGATGTGTAACTTGATCCTTTGAAGAAGACGACTGATTTTGCATATCATTAAGAATTTTCCTACCCATTTACGTATGACCTTTTCCGGATAGCCACTAGCTTGTCCGTTCCCGTACTAAAATATTTATTTCCTTATTAACAGCATCATTATCTAAACCTAATTTCGTTAACCGATGAAACACTGATGAATAATGTGCGCTGGAGGATGACAAGAGCCGGCTGCAATAGCTATGGCAGTTGCAGTTGGCTTTTGAAAAATATCTATGGAGATCTTTAAAAGAAGAAAATTTAGGGAACCATTAACCTGAAACTATATCTTTTTGTGCATTAAGTTAAAAGCCTGCGCAAATTCCTGAAGGTCATCTCCATTACTCTGAAACCTCAATGAAGATATTATCGAAGCATGTGCGATAAACAATAATTTTACTCGTTAATTCCTCATGAGAATTTTAAAAAAAAACCTACTTTCCAGATCATTTACAAAAATGTGAGAGAGAACACCAGAATGTCTAGAATCTATTGCGAAACCATCCCTTTGATAATAAGTCTTGCCATTAAAAATGAAGTACTTGAAAGATAAAGACAACCAGGTCAGTTCAATAAACTCAGTTAACTAATTTAAACTTACATTACCAAATCGAAAAAGATTTCTCATAATGATCTCTAAGGTCTCGTCAGTGGGGATATTAATGTATAGGCTCCCGATGTCAAGTGTCGCCTCTTCCGGAACCTCGACCTTTTCCGAGAGCTTAGACATTTCAGAACTGCCGGCCGGGATGGCCGAGTAGTTCTAGACGCTTCAGTCTGGAGCTGCGCGACCGCTCCGGTTGCAGGTTAGAATCCTGCCCCGGGCATGGATGTGTGTGATGTCCTTAGGTTAGTTAGTTTTAAGTAGTTCTGGGTACTAGGGGAATTGTTAAGTCCAATAGTGCTCACTATGAGCCATTTGAACCACTTAAGAATTTTTTTGTATGCTGTAAGACTGAGAGAACTTCAAGATTTCTTCAATTTAGCATTGCAAAAACTGTTACCGTTATAAATGAGACTTAGGCACGCAATAAAAACCAGGTGGATATGAAGGCTCGTCTTGTGAGGCTTTATTTGAAAGAGTAGCTTAGGCATTTTTGGTTCATTACAGTAAGACGCCTTTTTTTAAAATCAGAATGGAACAAAAGTTAGAATTGAATCTTCCTGGCAGATTAAAACTGTGTGCCTGACTGAGACTCGAACTCGGGACCTTTGCCTTTCGCGGGCAAGGCACAGGTCCCGAGTTCGAGTCTCGCTCCGGTACACAGTTTTAATATGCCAGGAAGTTTCGTATCAGCGCACACTCCGCTGTAGAGTGACAATTTCATTCTAAAAGTTAGAATTGTTAATACATTTTTGAAGTCATGAGTGAATGGTAGAAGTGGCCGCTTTTTAACCTCAGCTATTGCATTATCGTTGAAGAATTTGCAAAGAAATACAGACACAATCACTAATTAGGACAATAGAAGTATCCTTATCAGCTACTGTCATTGAAATATTGTTTTTATGTAACTTAATCGTGTGGTCCGCCGTGTCCACTGCAGTGGACAGCTGGTAATGGTAGCTTTTGCGTTTTCGATCAATCCTGAGGCTGCAAATACAAGCAGTATACTACAGCGAGCTCCCTTACAGATGCTGTGCCCCGCATGCATTTGCAGCCTCGCGACTGACGCTGAAGATATCCACTGCAGTGAAAACGGTACGCCACGTGGTTAATATTCGTCTTTTTAACAATGGCTTGCGGGCCGTTGTGGCCGTACGGTTCTAGGCGCTTCAGTCTGGAACCGCTTGAACGCTGCGGTCGCAGGTTCGAATCCTGCCTCGGGCATGGATGTGTGTGATGTCCTTAGGTTAGTTAGGTTTAAGTAGTTCTACGTTCTAGGGGGACTGATGACGAATTGGTTAGCGCAAAAGGAAAACATCAGCAAATAGCACTCGGGAAAGAACACACTGTAGGCGAAACCGAAAACCACTAGCTGTAGAATTAGCCAAATGTTTAGCTTTATGTGCGGATCTAACTTCACTTCTCATCCATTCACCTTGGAACCAGATCTTGATTCCATGTGCAATACACGATTTGTTAAATAACTTCAGTTTAGCGTAATTAGGTGTTATTCCATTGCCGGCCGGAGTGGCCGAGCGGTTCTAGGCGCTACGGTCGCAGGTTCGAATCCTGCCTCGGGCATGGATGTGTGTGATGTCCTTAGGTTAGTTAGGTTTAAGTAGTTCCAAGTTCTAGGGGACTGATGACCTCAGAAATTAAGTCGAATAGTGCTCAGAGCCATTTGATACATTTTTGTTATTTCGTTAAACGAGCAGTACTTACTAAATTCGATCTGTATTTGGCTGGTGATGATAGTGGTCTTGGTAAAATAAAACTTAATTTCTGACATATGAGGTGCATTCAAGTTCTAAGGCCTCCGATTTTTTTCTCCGAACTGAAAAGAGATAGAAACATGCGCATTATTTTAAAATGATGTCGCGTCCATTGTCAATACGTCCCAGAGATGGCAGCACCGTACGGCAGATGGAATTTTACCGCCAGCGGCGAGAATGAGAACTGTTATAAATACTTAAAATGGTGACGTTTTCCTTACTTGAACAGCGTGCAATCATTCGTTTTCTGAATTTGCGTGGTGCGAAACCAATTGAAATTCATCGCCAGTTGAAGGAGACATTTGCTGATGGAGTTATGGAAGTGTCGAAAGTGCGTTCGTGGGTGCGACAGTTTAATGAAGGCAGGACATCTTCTGACAACAAACCGAAACAACCTCGGGCTCGCACAAGCCGGTCTGACGACATGATCGAGAAAGTGGAGAGAATTGTTTTGGGGGATCGCCTAATGACTGTTGAACAGATCGCCTCCAGAGTTGGCATTTCTGTGGGTTCTGTGCACACAATCCTGCACGACGACCTGAAAATGCGAAAATGTTGACTCGCAACGACAGCACAAATGGGACTTTCTTTTCGACGGTTGTGACAATGGATGAGACGTGAATGCCATTTTTCAATCCAGAAACAAAGCGCCAGTCAGCTCAATGGAGGCACACAGATTCACCGCCACCAAAAAAATTTCGGGTAACCGCCAGTGCTGAAACAATGACGGTGTCCATGTTCTGGGACAGCGAGGGCGTAATCCTTACCCATTGCGTTCCAAAGGGCACTACGGTAACAGGTGCATCCTACGAAAATGTTTTGAAGAACAAATTCCTTCCTGCACTGCAACAGAAACGTCCGGGAAGGGCTGCGCGTGTGCTGTTTCACCAAGACAACGCACCCGCACATCGAGCTAACGTTAAGCAACAGTTTCTTCGTGATAACAACTTTGAAGTGATTCCTCATGCTCCCTACTCACCTGACCGGGCTCCTAGTGACTTTTGGCTTTTCCAACAATGAAAGAGACTCTCCGTGGCCGCACATTCACCGGCCGTGCTGCTTTTGCCTCAGCGGTTTTCCAGTGGTCAAAACAGACTCCTAAAGAAGCCTTCGCTGCTACCACGGGATCATGGCGTCAGCGTTGTGAAAAATGTGTACGTCTGCAGGGCGATTACGTCGAGAAGTAACGCCAGTTTCATCGATTTCGGGTGAGTAGCTAATTAGAAAAAAAAGTCGGAGGCCTTAGAACTTGAATGCACCTCGTAAAACGTTGCAACAACGAAAGCCTGGTTGCCTTAGAGGCCCAAATTTAAACAATTCTCTACACTTGTGCTGCTACCACGGCTACCACTGGCAGAGGACACAAACAATAAAGTTATTATTTAGAGCAAGGTAATGGAGGAGGAGGTGCGCACATCGGCCGATAGCAGCTGAAGGTCTGGCAGCCGCCGCCAGCGCCGCAATGCAGTGTGTTGTGCTCCGGACGGCTGCCGCTTCGCCTCCGATGGCAGCAGGCGGGCCGCACCGTCGCTGTGCTGTCACACTCCTACGACCGCACGTGGGCGGAAGGATGTATAAACAATTAAATCTCAACTCGGATGCCCGGAACAACGGCTCTCTGTCTTCGTGTCACCGTGCAGCCCCCACGCAGCCATACGGCGGCAATAGTCTTAGACACACACGTAGTTTTATAAATCACGTTTCCGGTAGATGGAAATATTTCCAGAGAACAGCCGTTATTAACATTTCATCACATCGACTTATTTTTTCCGTAGCAAAATCTATACAGCAAACATTTTCACGTCGGTTGTTCTATGTCCTAAAACTTGTCAGACCGATCGTGGGCAGTGGTGTGCCATGCCGTGTACGCCGTCACTTTGTCTTGTTGTTATCTGCCTGTGCATAAAGATGATGTCTACACTTCGTTTAATAATCCTGGTAGAATTTTGCACAGATAATAATTTAATCATCGCTAACACTTGGTTTAAGAACCTTTAAAATAAAGCTGTACGCGACGAAGAGGCCTGGAAACACCAGAAGGTTTCATATTAATTATGTAATCGTTGGAAAGAGATTTCGGAACGATATTTTAAACTGTAAAACATTTCTAGGGGCAGATGTGGTCTCCGACCACAATTTATTGGTTACGAACTGTATATGAAAACAGAGGAAATTGCAAAACGCTATGAAATTAAGGAGATACGACCTGGGTAATTTGAAAGAACCAGAGGCTGTCGAAGAGTTTCACATGGAGTATTAGGCAGCAATTGACAAGAGTAGGGGAAAGCTACAGAGTACAAGATAAACAGGTAGCTTTGAGAGATGAAATAGTGAAAGCAATAGAGGATCAAATATGTGAAACACGAGGCCAAGTAGAAATCCTTGTAAAACACAAGAGATACCGAATTTATTTGATGAAAAGAGAAACCGTGAGCAAATGAAGAAGGGGAACATAAGAATGACACGAAGTGCAAAATGGTTAATCAGAAATGGCCAGAGGGCAATTGTAATGATTCAGAAGCACATATCGTTAGGGGAAAGATAAGTACTGTCTACAGGAAAATTAAAGACTCATTCGGAGAAGAATTCTAGAGGACGTAGATGAAGTTGAGATGGGAGATATACTACGAAAAGAATTTGAAACAGCACTGAAAGACCTACGTCTAAACAAGGAGCCAGGAGTAGACAACATTCGATCTGAATTACTGTCAGCTTTGTGAGAGCCAGCGGTGACTTCACTCTTCCATATGGTGTGCTAGATGTAAGAGACAATCGAAATACACTCAGACTTCAATAAAAATGTAATAATTCGAATTCCAAAGAGAGCAGTTTCTGACAAGTGTGAAATTTACGGAACTATAAGTTTAATAAGTCTTGGTTTGAAAACAGTAACAGGACTTCTTTACAGACTAATGGAAAAACTGGTACAAGCCTACATCGCGGAAGATCAGTTTGAATTCCGGTGAAATGTGGAACGTGCAAGCCAATATGGGCTCTGTGACGTATCTTAGAAGACAGGTTAAGATGAGGCAAACCTGTGTTTACAGCATTTGTAGAGTTAGAGAAAGGTTTGGCAGCTTTGACCGGAATACTCTCTCAAGTTGCGAAGGTAGTAAGGGTAAAGTACAGGCAGAAAAAGGCTGTTTACAACTTGTACAGACACCAAATGAGAGGTGAAAGATTCGTGGGGCATGAAAAGTAAGCAGTGATTGTGAATGGAGAGAGACCGGGTTGTAACTTATCCCCGGTATTATTCACTCTGTACATTGAGCAAGCAGTAAAGGAAAACGAAGAAAAATTTGTATGTAGGAATTAAAAGTACAGGGAGAGGAAATAAGAACATTGAGGTCTGTCGATGACATTGTAATTCTGTCACAGACATCAAAGGACTTGGAAGAGCAGTTGCCGGCCGATGGTGGCCGAGCGGTTCTAGGCGCTTCAGTCTGGAAGCGCGACCACTACGGTCGCAGGTTCGAATCCTGTCTCGGGCATGGGTGTGTGTGATGTCCTTAGGTTAGTTAGGTTTAAGTAGTTCTAAGTTCTAGGGAACTGATGACCTGAGATGTTAAGTCCCATAGTGCTCAGAGTCATTTGAACCATTTTTGAAGAGCAGTTGAACGCAATTGTTTTGAAAGGAGGATATAAGATGAATAACAAAAAAATGCAAAACAAGGATAATGAAATGTAGTTGAATTAAAACAGGCATTGCAGCAAAATAACTGTTCATTGTCGAAGTAGAGACGATATAAGATGTAGACTGGCAATGGCAAGAACAGACAGTTGTTAACATCGAATATAGATTTACGGGTTAGGAAATCATTTCTGGAAGTATTTGTACTTAGTGTGGTTCGGTATCGAAGTGAAACATGTATGACAAATAGTTTAGACTATAAGACAATAGAAGCTTTTGAAATGTGGTGCTACAGAAGAATCCTGTATATTAGATGAGTAGATGACTTAACTAATGAGGTGGTACTGAAGAGAACTGGCGAGAAAACAAATTTTTGGCACGGCGTGACTAGAAGAAGGGATTAGTTGGTAGGACACATACTGACACATGAAAGTATCACCAATTTAGTACTGGAGAGAAGTGTGGGGAGGGTAAAAATCGTAGAGAAAGACCAAGAGATGAATGCAGTAAATAGATTTAGAAGTGGGATACAGTAGGTTATTCGGGGATGAGATGTGCTCAGGATACAGTAGCATGGAGAGGTGCATGAAACGAGTTTTAAGACTGAAGAGTGTCCAGGTTGTCCAAAAATGACAACTAACCAAAGTGTTCGTAAGTACGTGCCGCCTTCCTTTCTAATGAAAGTACATCTGGCGAAGCCATGTTGACACATTCCACAACAACAGAATAATGGTCACTCGTGGCTGCCCAGCCTCTTTACATACTACATAGATCCAATATTGCGGTCCTAATGGTGACGTCATCATGTCCTCACTTCTGGTCACGTATTCTAAATTTGATGGTACTTGGAATCCATTCGGAAACTCCTAGCCCTACTGCGCTATTTTGTCTATTGGGAAGCAATGTGTACTATCCCCTTATTGGAAAGCACTTTTTAACAGATGATACGGAACTATGAACCTTTCATTTTCGACATGTACATCAACGAGTTGCAACTCGCCATTAGTATTTACAGTTAATCCAGTTATCTTGTTTTCCCCTTTCATGTTCACATTTTTCCATTTACTATAATTATAGTAATTTATGAGCCTTGTTCGCAAACCGACAGTGGCATGTTCATTTTCGAGTAATAGTTTAAATGGCGTACTATTCCCGCATCACAAAGCAACTCCACTTGCTCTCGGGAGAGGGGCGCGTGGCCCCTAAGACTGTGCCACATGTGATTCTTCCTTCCATTTCTTGTTTTAAATAAAAACCTTGTACTTACTGTCCTATCCCATAGGTAGTGGTGGTAGTAGCACAAATGTGAATAATTATTTAAACATCGGATATTAGTGTAAATTAGCGGTGTCATAGGTGTGTTTTTAACGTACGTACATTCGTGTAAAAACGTTCCTACTTGGATTTTTAAAATTTCCCACCGTTTTTTACAAAAATCATACTTTCCTCTACGGTAATGACGCTTCGGTAATGAGGTCATAGCGTGTCACAAATCATAGTAAGTAAGATATGAGCGACATAAACTGTTAAACATCTTTCAGTACAGTGCTGCAGTGCGTCTGCAGAAATGTCACTACATATTTATTGGAGACTAGGAAAAAATCGTTGTTCGCCATGGGTCATTAATTATAGTACTGAAGATAATTCAGCCCCAGAATTTATACATCACAGTACAGGGCGATAGAAGTGGGTGTGAGGGGGTGGGGGGGGAGGGGGGGAGAGAAGGGAAACAGCCACTTTTTTTTCATAAATTATAGTAACTGAGTTATAAACTAAGTTTAAATAAACATAAGAGAAAAATTGCGTGGTTTGTTTACATGAGGGCCACAGGCCAAATGTCTGATTTACGTAAAAAGAACTATGGGCCAATTGAGGTAGAACCGATTCTGATGACCGGAATCGGGAGGACGACGCTTCAAACCCGCGTCCGGCAATCCTGATTTAGGTTTTCTGTGATTTCCCTAAATCGCTTCAGGCAAATGCCAAGATGGTTCTTTTGAAAGGGCACGGCCAGTTTCCTTCCCCATCCTTCCATAATCCGAGCTTGTGCTCCGTACTAATGACCTCGTTGTCGACGGAGCGGTAAACACTAATCTCCTGCTCCTATGACTTTGATGCAATACTGTTCGAGTTTCAGGCCATTTTGTTTTTAATGATTGCCATTACGGTACAGTTGCCCCCTAGCTTATAGTGTGGGTCGTTTACTCAGCTGGCCCCTGCGCTAGTATCCGCTTATGTGTACCACCAATGACACCTGTCTCAGAGTATGCATTGCAACATAATGCACTGAAAGAACGAAGCTTTGACAAAATCTGAGCATGACCTGCCGGCGTGTACAAGGTGGAGAAGCATACACCGGTGAGACCGGCAGGCCGATAGCAACAAGCATACGATAATATTAAAGCTACATTCATCTGGGGCAGCACAGCAAGTCTGCACTGAACGAATACCCGTAAGACTGCGGCAAGGAAACCGAATTTTACCGAATGTGTGTACTAGAAAAGCAGCCAATGACGAAACGCAAGATCAGGGAAGCCATAAAATAATAAAACGTCCTAACAACATAAGGGATGGATACAGGCCTGCCCCATCCTGGCTGCAGGCCCGCGAGAGTCCAACAGGCCGCACCCACAATACGTGATGCGAACGCTACCAGCGATAACTGCCAGTGCCCAGCAGCAGAAAACAGGAGACCGCGCCTTATTCGCTGATGAGCACCAGTCAAAATGGTTCAAATGGGCCCGAGCAATAAAAAAATAAAAATAAAATAAAATAAAATAAAATCGGTTCAAATGGCTCTGAGCGCTATGGGACTTAGCTTCAGCCCCCTAGAACTTAGAACTACTTAAACCTAACTAACCTAAGGGCGTCACACACATCCATACCCGAGGCAGGACTCGAATCTGCGACCGTAGCAGCAGCACCGTTCCGGACTGAAGCGCCAGAACCGTTCGGCCACCGCGGCCGGCTGAGCACCAGTCATAACAAACAATACAACAGGAATCAGCACAGCCCCACTCCCTCCACCGTAGCAACATATTATAATAAAATTCCTGCTCTTTCCGCCTCAAGTGACCAATCATAACAACGATCTTTCAAAACTGTGACGTAACGCCATGCTCACTGAGCATCAATGACAAAATATAAGCGACTCCACACAGCCAAAGCACATTAATAAAGCCAGAAAGAAACCGCAGTAACAGTGACCGAAACGTTGGTTTCTCCTGTATGAATTTTTACATGGATGATACACAACGTTTATGTCAAATAATGTATAGAGTTTACAAACACGTGCCTTCCACGCATTGGCCACTGAAGAACTCGTACCGTCATAAATATTTAATTGGTTGCGAGCCTCGAATTTTTTGGGTTTAGGATCCATTTTCAGCTGAACCTGAAGGTTTCGAACTGTTTTCCTATCCTCATTTGAAAGATCGCCAGTGTTTGGTGGCACCGGTCCGTCACGTAAGTTAACGCGTTGCATAAGCCGAGTAACGCTGAAAGTGCAACCAGCAGTGCGTGCAACGTTTTACAATACAGCCCATGTTATGCAAAGGTGTGCTAAACACCTATTAGTCATGGCCAATGCCGCCTGCTGTTGACATGGCCTTTCTGCCGATAATTTGCCCCCCTGCCGCGCGCTATCTGGCACAACGTTTTTCGGTACGTTAAACTGTCCACAATCACGATTGTTCCCACTGCATTCGTGGACCTCCAGGCGAAACAAAGTTACTTCCCGTGTGTGGAGTCTTCATTGCCTACACGTGGGCCCTGTAATTCCCCGTCTCCTTCTGCGAGGCTGTAATTTCATCCAGATGGACACATGGAGCCTAGCTAGTGAAACATGTAATTGACCCTCTGCTTTTACGCTATTATGCTACTGCAGTGACATCCAACAGCTGATACCGTTGTTCAATGTTCTCACCATGAACATGATTGTCTTAAGCAACTATTTTTTCTTTTCATACAGTGATTTATACACAGCTGTGTTCCATCATTTCTTACGCGCGCGCGCACACACACACACACACACACACACACACACACACACACACACACACACACACACACACAATATTTTATTGCAGGTTGGGGTATTCTTATATAGAGTAGAAGGAGTTATCAAGTTCATATGATTTTAGTTTTAGTGGGAAGTTAATTTTGTAATCTATTAAATTCCTTACATCAATTCTTAAGTCGTTAAGATTTTATTCCTGACTACCACACTCATTTTTCTCTTCCTCGTGATGACTGGGTGTTGTGTGATGTCCTTAGGTTAGTTAGGTTTAAGTCCTTCTAAGTTCTAGGGGCTGATGACCATAGATGTTAAGTCCCATAGTGCTCAGAGCCATTTGAACCATTTTTGAACCACACTCATTCCTATGCCACAGTAAGGCTGAGGGAAGAACAGTGTAAGCCATTTCTCCTTATAGTATTATATTCATGAATGTTACTGTTGTTGTCAAACTGTGGTGCTGTTTCCAGAATGACATTTTCACTCTGTAGCGGAGTGTGGGCAGATATGACATTTCCTGGCAGATTGAAACTGTGTGCCGGACCGAAACTCGAACCAGGGACCTTTGCATTTCGCGGGTAAGCGCTCCACCATCTGATTTACCCAAGCACGATTCAAGCCCCGTCCTCACAGCTTTACCTATGTCAGTACCTCTTCTCCTACCTTCCAAACTTCACAGAAGCTCTCCTGCGAACCTTGCAGAACTA
The DNA here is from genome assembly GCF_023897955.1 of Schistocerca gregaria. Taxonomy (NCBI): domain Eukaryota; kingdom Metazoa; phylum Arthropoda; class Insecta; order Orthoptera; family Acrididae; genus Schistocerca; species Schistocerca gregaria. Next base: position 812,456,206 of record NC_064931.1, on the reverse strand, counting down.
GCACTCTTGGAAGAAAGGATATTGCAAAGACATGGTTTAGCCACAGCCTGGGGGATGTTTCCAGAATGGATGCTGTTGTCAGTATGTCCATTCGTTTAAAGTGCTTCTGGAAAGGACACTAAATATTTTTCTTATTACTCACTGTTTTGCAGCAAATATTTCCTTCCGCAGTGTCTAGTTACCCCAGAACAAGATACCATTTGAAAACAGGTGAATTAAAATAGAGAAAAAAGTCAAGTTTCTACATTCATCAGCAAAATATGATATTAACTGTAAAGCAATTACATGTGACTTCCGGTTCATTTTCCAATCATTGTACACAACTTGTCCTACGTAAAACAACTTGTTCAGCCTGAAATGTCATGATGGTCGCCTAATTATGGACCCAGATTATTGTTCACTTTATTTTAGTCGTTTATGCATTTCATTGTTCACAACCGCACTCACTCTTATGATGTGGAATGGGTCACTTTTTCGTTTATAGCAGACATTCTGAGTGAAAAATATGCCAGCAAGACCACCATTGTATTACTTTCTCTTTTACATTCAGTGATTTATACGTAACTACTTTCAGTTTCTCGGTCTTTTTCTCTCTGCTTCAACACACACACACACACACACACACACACACACACACACACACACACACACACACACACACACACCACATCACAGACAGTAAGCATCAAAAAATTATAAATTATTCTGTAGAATTGGAGTTGTCAAGTGGATATAACTTCAGCTAGTGTTTGATTTTAAAATTAACTATCTATTACATACTTTATATCACTACGTAAGTAGTCTAAAAATTTTACGGCTCAGTAATTCACTCCTTTCTGTGCCACGCCAGGGGTGATTAAAGAATAGTGTAACTGAAGTCTCCTAGCATGAAGTTTTTCGATTCTGTTAAAGCTGTGGAGGGAATCATTACCATTAGATATCATCAGTGCGTTTGAGTATTAAACGCAGGAACGAAGTGGGCCAAGTCATTTGCGTCTACTTAGGAATATTACAGAACATTTGGTTCTTAATCGTAATGGCTGTCAGTCGCTGTGCCAAGCATTAGTAAAAAGAAAATCTATGTGTGGTGAAACGAGTACTGTTCATGAAGATATCAGTGTCTTACCCGACAGTAGTAGCTGACATCTGTGCCTTCATGCATATTACATAATCAGTGCCAAGGAAACGTTACCCACTTAACTTGTGCTAACATGCAGTCGTATATCAACAAAGCATCAGGCTGGTGCAAGCCCTTGCACCTATCTATTAATACTGAGAAACGTAGGAAGCTTCGAATATACAGTTAATAATTCACATATTACATTGATCGCATCATAAGAGTACCTGTCGGCAGCGACGTATCAGTATATGTGGTGGTATGTAACTGTAAATAAACCAATTAACTTTTCGATTTCTTGGCAGTATGGAACTGCAATTGGCCCAGTAAAGATATTTCTTTATACGGCACAATCTGGTTCACTGCTAGAGAGTTTGCCAACTGCACAACCTCTGACTGACAGTGGATGTCGTCTGTGTACAAACAAGGGAAGCGTGGTTGTTTTCTTGGGTGAAGAACGTAAAAGAAATGCTGGAAAATTTTTACTGGAGGTAGTCGAAGGAAGCTTCCACAGTTTCACGAAAAAACTGCTTGGAATATTTGAAAATGTGTTCTCAGGGCGAAATGTAAAAACGCTCTTCAGATTCCAATGCCTCACTCTTTGATACTGCAAAAACAAAACTAGGCTTGCAGCAGCTCGCTCAGAGCCACGTAAACAGCATTCACAACTCCATCTGCGAAATCCTTACACGCTACACAGGAATGCACATCTCCTACGAACAAGCTTACTGCGAGAAGCAGAGTAAGGAGTGCAGAGTAGAAGTGCGTCAGAATCCTTCCAAAATACAAGACAGATAGAAATAAAGTCTGAAAAGCTTTTTAGAGAAGGAAATAGGGCTAGAAGATGCATGGACTAGTCGTGTAAACCTGACTTAGGGAACGTATATAACTAACACAAGAAAATTGCAAATGCCACTGAGCCACTTGGGAATATCCACGTTAGTAATCCTCAGGTGATATCACAATTACAGCTCATAAGCTGTATGAGGTGACAGAATATACATAAATATTTTATGTACTTTCAAAATAACACCGTAACATCATCTGATGAGCACTCCGTCTTCAGGCCACCAGTGGCCTCCAGGGATCATCCGACCGCCGTGTCATCCTCAGGGGAGAATGCGGATAGGAAGGGCATGGGGACAGCACACCGCTCTCCCGGTTGTTATGGTGGTACGCCGCTACTGTTGGGTCGAGTAGCTTCTCAATTGACATCACGAGGCTGAGTGCACCCGGAAAAATGGCAACAGCACATGGCGGCTGGATGGTCACCCATCCAAGCGCCGGCCACGCCCGACAGCGCTTAACTTCGGTGATATCACGGGAACCGGTGTATCCACTGCGGCAAGGCCGTTGCCGTCATCTGATGAGAGGTACAGCTGTTTTACGCCGTTTGAAATGCGTAGCACTCCAGCTACCTTCGAATGTAAGATGGAAATACTGCTTCGATATCTCAGATTGACGACGTGTCTTTCCTATCTGGATGACATTGTCGTCTTTTCGAAGAATGTCTAAGCCACACGAGAACTATCCTCAGACTGCAGGCTTCTACCTGAATCCAGAGAAGTGCCTCCTCACTGCCCAAGAAATAGAAATCTTGGGGAATCTAGTGAGTCCGCCCCCATCCATATAAATATCTACATCAGCATCTACATGGCTACTCTGCAAATCATACTTAAGTGCCTGCCAGAGGGTTCATCGAATAATTCTCCGTGATTCCATTCTCGAACAGCGCGCGGAGAAAACAAACTCCTATATATTTCCGTGCGAATCCTGATTTCCCTTATTTTATTATGATGATTTAGGTCAACAAAATATGTTCGTATTCGGAGGAGGAAGTTGGTAATTGAAATATCATGAGAATACCCATCCGAAACGACAAACGAATTTTGTTTAATGATGTCCACCAAAAATCCTGTATCATGTCCGTGACACTCTCCCCCGCTCCCCTCTTTTTCTTTTTGATAATACAAAACGTGTTGCCCTTCTTTGAACTTTCTCGATGTACTCCGTTAATCCTACCTGGTAAGGAATCCACATCGCGCAGCAGTACTCCAAAAGAGGACGGACAAGCGTAGTGTAGGCAGTCTTTCTAGTAGATCTGTTGCATCTTCTAGGTGTTCACCTTACCCGCAACATTTTCTGTGTGTTCTTTACAATATAAGTTCATCGTAATTGTAATTCCTAGGTATTTATTTGTATTTATTTGATTGATGTATCGTGTAATAGAAGCTCAACGGGTTCCTCTTAGCACTCATGCGGATGATCTCACCCTTTTCCTTCTTTCTGATAAATTGCTAATTTTCACACCATACAGATAGCTTATCTAAATCGTTTTGCAATTGGTTTTGATCTTCAAATGGCTTTACTGGGCGATAAATGACAGCAGCATCTGCAAACAAACTAAGACAGCTGATCAGATTGTCTCCCAAATCGTTTACATAGGTAGAGAACGACAGAGGGCTTATGGCAGTAACTTGGGAAACGCCAGAAATCACGTCTGTATTACTCGCTGACTTTTTGTCAGCTACCGTGAACAGTGACCCCTCTGACAGGAAATACGAATCCAGTCGCATAACTGAGATGATATTCCACGAGCATGCAATTCGATTACAAGCCGCTTGTGAGGTACGGCGTCAAAAGCCTTCTGAAAATCTAGAAATGCAGAATCGATCTGAAATCCTTTGTCAAGGCCAGTCAGCACTCCGTGTGAGTAAAGAGCATAATGTTTTCAAAATCCTTATTGACTGTGTGTCAATAAACCGTTCTCTACGAGGTAATTGATAATGTTAGAACACGGTAGATGTTCAAAGATCCTGCTGCAAATCGTCATTAATGATATGGGCCTGTAATTTAGTACATTACTCCCATTGGCTTTCTAGAATATTGGTGTGACCTGTGCAAATTTCCAGTCTTTGGGTATGGATATTTCGTCGAGCGAGCGGTTGTATATGATTGTTAAGTATGGAGTATTGCATCATCATACTCTGAAAGAAACCTAATTGGTATACAATCTGGATCGGAAGAATTGCTTTTATTAAGTGATTTACGTTGCTTCACTACTCCGACGATATTTACTTTTAAATTACTCATGTTGGTAGCTGTTCTTGATTCGAATTCTAGAATATTTACTTCGACTTCTTTAATGAAGGAATTTCGGAATATTGTGTTTGGTAACTCTGCTTTAGCGCCACTATCATCCATAGTATTTCCATTGATATCGCACATAGAAAGCATTGACTACGTTTTGCCGCTGGCATAGTTTAAATACAACCAGAAACTGTATGAATTTTCTGCCAGGGCTCGAGACGAAGTTTTGTTGTGAAAACTATTGAAGCATCTCGCATTGAAGTCGTCAGCATTTAGAGCTTCTGTAGAAGGTCGAGATTCTTAGGGGTTATCCGTTCTTTTAAATTTGGCATGCTGTTATTGTTACTTCTACAGAAGTGTTCTCTCTTGTTTTGTATACCATGGGAGATCAGTTCCATAATTTATTTAGTGAAAATCTTTGAACTGCTGTCGATACTATTTTTTTTTAATTCAAGTCACATCTGGTCTACACTCTCATTGCTCATTTGGAATGAGTGGAAATTGTTTCTCAGGAAGGGTCGTGCGGTAGCGTTCTCGCTTCCCGAGCCCGGGTTCCCTGGTTCGATTCAAGGCGGAGTCAGGGATTTTCTCTGCCTCGTGATGACTGGGTGTTGTATGATGTCCTTAGGTTAGTTAGGTTTAAGTAGTTCTGTGTTCTAGCGGACTGATGACCATAGATGTTAAGTCCCATAGTGCTCAGAGCCATTTGGACCATTTTTTTCTCAGGATGGCGTTCAGCGAATTTTTATCTGCTTTTTTGAATAGGTATATTTTTCGTTTATTTTTGTTGGGTTTGGGAGTTACGGTATTCAGCCTAGCTACTTCAACCCTGTGTTCACTGATTTGTGTATCCGTTTTGATGCTCGTTACTGGCGGAGTATTATTTGTTGCTAAAAGGTGAAGTGTGTTTTCTTCACCGTTTACTATTCGAGTGGGCTCATGAACTATTTGTTCGAAATAATTTCCAGAGATTGCGTTTAGCCGATTTTCGAATGATGTTTTATGCGAACCTCGGATATAAACACCTATTTTTGCCAACGTACCTAGGGTAAACTGACGCCACCTTTAATTATAATTCTATAGGTCGGGTATGTGTTTGAAATTAGACTCAAGTTTTCTTTCAGGCTTTAAGCAATTGCATCACCTGAATTGGGAAGTCGGTAAAGAATCTAAATGTTATTTTATTCCAATTGCCAAGAATGATTTCTACACGTAGTAAATCACAGGAACTATGTATTTCAATTTCGCTACAAGATAAACTACTTTTAATGACAAAAAACACTCCACCGGCAACTGTATTTTATCTATCCCTTTCTGAACATCGTTTGGCTCTTCGGAAAAATTTCAGCTGAACTTATCTCCGGCTTTAGCCAGTTTTCAGTGCCTATAACGATTTGAGAATCGGTTCTCTCTATTACCGCTTGGAGCTCTGGTACTTTCCCAACACAGCTACGACAATCTAAAACTGTTATGCCGATGTTTCCTATCTACGTTCTTCCTGTGTTCTACCAGCACCGTCTAAGACTGAATCCCATTCTATGTTTCTCGGAGGGTCTCTAACCTAAAAAGCTGCCCAGCCTTCGCCGCACAGCATCCGCTACCCGTATAGCCTTCTGCATGCCATGGGCTCCTGACCTATTTAGCTGAACCCGAAACCCAACCACCCTGTGGTGCAGGTCGAGGAATACGCAGCCGCCACAGTCACAGAACCGCCTGAACCTCTGATTCAGACTCTAAATGAAGTAAGGGTAATCACAGGTTTACCAGCTCCTCGGTAGATTCATGACGTGAGAAGGTTTCTCGGAATGTGCTCGCACTATCGGCGATTCGAAAAGGACTTCTGTATCAGGGCGCGTCCCTTGCAAGGACTACTGCAGGGAGACACAAAATTTTCTTGGAACGAGGCAGAAGAAAGATCTGTCCTTGTCCTTAAGCAGGCGCTAATATCTTATTTAGTTCTAGCATTGCATGATGAGAAGGCACAGACAGAACTTCACACCGAAAATAACGGTTATGGAGTAGAGCTCGTGCAAATTCAAGAACGCGCTCAAAAGGTAATAATTTATGCTTTCAGAGCACTCTTCAAGTCAAAGATGAACAACTCTACAACTGAGAATGAGTACTTTGCAGTTTTTTGGGTCAAGTTTCCGGCCGTATTTATTTGGAAAACGATTCACCTTTGTGACGGAAACTCATTCCCTATGCTAGCTTACAAACATCAAGGATCCATCGGTTCGACTGACGAGATGAGCACTGAGGCTTTAGTAGTATGACGACACAATGGTATAGAAAAGCGGACGCATACACAAGGATACCGAGTGCGTTTCAAGGAATTCTTTGTCGGATGAAATCTCACCAATTCCTGCATTCAGTGTCATTACTGATAAACAGAGGGATGATCCAGCAAATGCTGAAAACCGCAGAAGCCGTAAAGAATGAGCAGTCGGTGAAACGAAGATTGCCAATTAACAAACGGATCACTGTATAACAGAACCATTACGCAATGGGGCGGAAATGGTTGCTCGTCATCCCCAGTTCAGCTACGGCCAAGTATCCTGAAGTATTTCTACATCACTCCAACAGCTGGTTACCGTTCGTGATCATTCTAGACAGAATCAGGTGTAGGAAACACTGGCGATGTCTCTCCCAAAATTTCAGACACTATGTGAGCCGCTGTAAGAAAATCAACGACAGAAGCATGGTCCACAACTATCTCCACGCCATATGATACCAATCTCACCTGCTACTTTCCACCGATTTAGAACCAGCCTCTTGAGGAGGTTTCTGAAATCGAAAAATGGCGGTCAATGGATCAGAGTCTGCACTGACTACCTGACCCACTATGTTGTCACGGAACGTGTGCTGACTGCTGAAACTCTCGAAATTGAAACTCCAAGTGGTCCGTGTTTGATTTGGTGCAGTGAAATTGAACACCCAGGAGAGCAATTAACGACAAGTTTATTTCAAGAAACAAAAAACCAGTCTTCATAGCCTTGGAGCACAAATTCATATGCACACAAAAACCAATAGGTAATTAATCAATGTCTTGTCTTATTAAATACTGCTGATAGTTTAAGTCAAAGTTCAAACTGATCACTGAGAATGGCGAAGTCTCTCAACGATGTGACAGAGTCAGAGTCTTAAGACGACTGACTCTAACATAATCACAATGTGATTATGGCAAAGTGAAATAATAATTAAATCGACACCCTAGCTGCACTAGCTGCAAACAGGCGTTCATATACGTCATAGGGGACATGTTGAAAATGTGTGCCCCAACCGGTATGGAATCTCTTTTGGATTTGAGCTTTTAGTAATTCCATTGTCCGTGCCATAATAGATGCTGTTTGGAATAAGGAAATGAAGTAATAATAATACTAATTGCGATACTCTTCTTTCACTACTACTACTACTACTACTACTACTACTTCTACTACTGTCAAATATTAAAATTAGAAAGAACAGCTCTATGTCTAGAATCTACTACTACTACTACTACTACTACTGTCAAATATTAAAATTAGAAAGAACAGCTCTATGTCTAGAATATTTCTTATTGAGAAGGACAGTAATTACCAACTAGCAAAAGGTAGAGATCCTTAAGGTTTTCATAATTGATTAATGTTGGCGCTTCCGGATGTTCAGCAGAGTTTTTGCTTCTGTTATATGGGCTGTAGTTCGACAATCGACCCACTCACCTTTACATGTGTTGCAGCTTGTGCTGTTATATGGAGGCAAGAGAGTTGTAGCTAGAAGACAGTGTACCTAAGAGTACATGGCATTTTTTGGTCGGTACTTCCGTCTAGGCACTGAGTTTAGAATCACACGAAGAAATGGGCATTAGAGATCGCCAAAAGCAATTTCCAACATTTTCTACTGTTTTTGTTGTTGCTAGACCTCTAACATTCTGCGTGGTGTCTGTTTGTTCTAAGTCGTGTCTCCCTACCACTTTCGCGCAACGACGCTCTGAGCGTGTGTTTTAGGGAATTGGCTAGTTTGAACCTGGGACCTGTTGCTGGTAAGGAGACGCCAGGCCACACATGACATGTAGAGTTCAGAAGAGTTCAGTGAGACTAGCGATGATATAACCAAATACTTAATGATTTCAGCGTTAGCTCCACTGCACTCCCTGTAAAAGAATCTTAATACTAACTAAATTTAGTGGAAGGGGTTCAAGGCTTTCCTATTTTTAGTTAGCTGGTAAAATAACGTCGAAAAAGCAGTTAAGTTTACCACTGCAAATTTTATTCTACTCACAAAACATTGTTTATAAATTGCACTATTGATAAAAGGAAATGTTTCAATACAGGATGATAAAAACCAAGTGCGTTCAACAAAAATTTGAACGAATATTCCCTGAATGGGTTTCCAAGTTCTACAATAGATCGACGGATGACCTCTGTCATATCACATCTATAATCTAGGTTTAAATTAAGTTTCACAAAAGAGAAAACTCTCAAAATGGTCTACAGTGACCCTCAATTATCTTTAATTACTTATCCTACTTGTAAATTACAGTGGCGGATGGGGCGTCGCAATAATTATATAACAGAAGAATCATCGCGTTTCAGATTTTAACTAAGACTGCACCTTGGGGCATATATGAAAGAAAATGTATCCAGAACAATTTTTCATTCCCAGAGACAAAAATTTGCTGTCTGTTTTAGCTTCCGGGCCACTTCAGAACACTAACTGACAAATTCAGATATCTCGTTTTTCTAAGCATATGTCAGAATTGACTGTATCAAAAGGTTTGCTGAAGTCTAGTAGAGCCAATAACTCGGCCTCGCGTTTGTCCTTAGCACATTGCAAATCATCAGTTATCTTGATTAGTGCTGTGTTTGTACTATTGAGTTTACAAAAGCCGGATTGATATTTGTCGAAGTCGTTAAATTCGCACAAGTGTTCGGTTATTTGATCGTGAACAATATGGTCCAAAGCTTTGGAAACAGCAGGTAATATGCTGATTGGCTGGTAATCACAGGGCAATTTCGAATTTTCAGTATTAGGAATAGGTCAGACATGCTTACTTTCCACAAAGTGGGATGGATTCCATTCACGAGAGAAAAACTAAATATCTCCCTTAAGATAGGTATTAAACCACCGGCTACGTTCCGGATCGTACTTATGCTAATACCGTCGTTGCCTATCGCTTCAGAAGAGCTTGTCATTACTGCTTTTCTTGTTGAATTTATTGTTGCGTGTTTTAGGAGGAAAGTGTCGTGATTAGCTACGCAATTAGGAAATTCTCATGCGCTGAAGTTCCTTACCGCAAGGAAGTTGGTTGGTGAAGGGAAAAATTAATTCAGTTCTGCGGCTGACATCTGAAAAGAAGTTTCTGATTTTGCTTTCCTAACACCCAACACAAGGAGATACTTCCACATGGTTGCGAGTGTCTCATTACAACATACAAAAAACGAGTATGCTTGATTTTGGCATTGCCAACGCATCGCTTTACCTTGTTTCGTAGCTTTCTGTGTTCTTCGTAATACTCAGGTTTGGGAATTGTCTTGAATCGTACATTAGCAGCGTTACTGCTATTACTCATTTGTAGTCAGCCATTGATTATGCGGTTCTCTTACACAGATCGTGTGTATAGAAACATGTTTGTAGTATAGATAAGTGAGTTTATTAGCAAGTTCACAGATTTTACCACCTTTTGTGGACCATGAAATTTCTGAGCAGTCGGCTGTTAGAGCCTCACCATCCATCCATGTTTCCCGGGTTCGATTCCCGGCGGGGTCAGGGATTTTCTCTGCCTCTTGATGACTGGATGTTGTGTGATGTCCTTAGGCTAGTTAGGTTTAAGTAGTTCTAAGTTCTAGAGGACTGATGACCATAGCTGTTAGGTCCCATAGTGCTCAGAGCCATTTGAACCATCCATGTTTAATGTGCCTACGCGTTGTACACAGATAAAAAAAAGTTTTGCATCACCTCGGTTCCGACAGTTCCGGAACCTGTACAGGAAACTGGAATAGAGACCAACATAAACATCATTTGCGCCCTTTTTATTGCTCATGAAAACCACACATTGCATGTTGTGCCACCATACAACGAGACCTTCAGAGGTGATGGTCCAGATTGCTGTACACACCAGTACGTCTAATATCCAGTAGCACTCCCTCGTGCATTGATGCAAGATTGTATTCGTCGTGTCATACTATGAACAAGTTCATTGAAGCACTGTTGGTCAGATTGTCCCACTCCTCAACGGCGATTCGGCGTAGATCCGTCAGAGTGGTTGCTGGGTCACTTCGTCCATAAACAGCCCTTTTCAATCTATACGAGGCATGTTCGATAGGGTTCATCTCTGGAGAACGTTCTGGCCATTCTAGTCGAGCAATGACGTTATCCTGAAGGAGGTCATTCACAAGACGTGCACTATGGGGTCGTGAATTGTCGTCCATGAATACGAATGCCGCCCCAATATGCTGCGGAAATGGTTACACTATTGGTCGTAGGATGAAATTCACATATCGTACAGCCGTTATTGCGCCTTTCATGACCACCAGCGGCGTACGTCGGCTCCACATAATGCCACACCAAAACAGCATGTAATCTCCACTTCGTTGCACTCGCTGGACAGTGTGTCTAAGGCGTTCATCCTGACCAGGTTGCCTCCAAACACGTCTCCGACGATTGCCTGGTTGAAGGCATATGCGACACTCATCGGCGAATAGATGCCAATCATGAGTAGTCCATTCGGCATGTTGTTGCGTCCATATGTACCGCGCTGTATGGTGTTGTGGTTGCAAAGATGGACCTCGCCATGGACGTCGGGAGTGAAGCTGCGCATCATGGCGTTGTTGTCATTCTTCCGAGCCATAATCCGAAGGTAGCGGTCATCCACTGCAGTAGTAGACCTTGAGCGGCCTGAGCGAGGCATGTCACCGACAGTTCCTGCCTCTCTGTATCTCCTCCATGTCCGAACAACATCGCTTTGGTTCACTCTGAGACACTTCCCTTGTTGAGATCCCTTCCTGGCCCAAAGTAACAACGCGGACGCGGTATTGACCGTCTAGGCATGGTTGAACTACAGACAACACGAGCCGTGTACCTCCTTCCTGGTGGAATGGCTGGAACTGATCGGCTGTCGGACCCCCTCCGTCTAATCCGCGCCACTCATACGTCGTTGTTTACATCTTTTGGCGAGGTTAGTGACATCTCTGAACATTCAAAGGGGCTGTGTCTGTGATATAATATCCACAGTCAACGTCTGTCTTGAGGAGTTCTGGGAACTGGAGTGATGTAAAACATTTTTTGATGTGTGTTTAACCCGCTGCCAGCTATGGGAGCTGTACGGAGTACGCGATAAATATTACATTGTGTGCTGAGATACCTGGAGCGGAGGTTTGACACTGTCAGTCTTTTTTGTTGCAGTCAAATCTATAAGGATGTGATTGTGTGCCGTATGGTGTGTGGTTTCTAATGGAAAAGTTTTCGTGTTGTTGACAATAAGCAATATTGTTCGTTTTATTGCGGAGTGAGTACCCCTCAACAAATCTATGTTCAGTTGTCCCATTAAGATGACGTGATCGTACTGGCAGTGTAGTGAATGTAATTCCGACTGAAAGGAGGTCGTTAACCTGCTTTTGGCGGCTTGTAAGTCCTGCTTTGTCAGAGTGGCTGATACTAGTAGTACAAAAAGTGAAACTGTCTGGATTCGTTCTGCAGATTTCGTGGCATTTTTGTGTTCGTGTTGAGAGAGCTGGCGAAACTCCATAGCCGAACTATGTTTGACATTCACAGCATTGTACAGATGAACCAAGTGATTCCTTTACTTCTTCAGTTTTTTGAACTTTAAAAATTGAGACTTGACAAACGCGGACGTTGCCCTCGGTGGGGCTGCTTGCGTGCTGCAGCGGTACACGTAGCTGTACTGTAGGTGCAACCACAGCGGAGGGGTATGTGTTGACAAATGAGTGGTTCCTGGAGACGGGCAGCAGCCATTTCAGTAGTTGCATGGGAGGTAGTCTCGACCATTGACTGATCTGGCCTTGTAACATCGACCACAACTGCCTTATTTTGCTCGTACTGCAACCGGCTGAAAACAATGGGAAAATACAGCCGTACCGGCAGCGTACAGCTGTACTGTAAGCTTAACTGATGATGCCGTCTCCTGGGGTAAAATATTCCGGAGGTAAAATAGATCCCACTCGGAACTGTGGGAGGGGACTACTCAGGAGGATGTTGTCATCAGCAGAGACAAAACTGGCGTGGCGTTCTACGGATCGGTGCGTGGAAAGTTACATCCCTTAATCGGGCAGGTAGGTTAGAAAATTTACAAAGAAAAATGGATAGGTTTCTGGGGTCCTGCCCACTCGTCTCTTATAGGGTGCCTAAAAATACCGCTTTCTCGGATAGCTATACAAAAATTCAAGTAATTAACATTAATGGTTTTTATTACAATAAAGTAGACTGACAATACTTAACTTTGGATTTACAACGAGTTGTCGCAAGCGATGGGTGACATGCAAACAGCCAGTGTCCTTTACTATAGAGGTTGAGCGACTAACTGTTGCCACCTAGAATAACTCCGAAAGTATGACAGTAGCTGAAATATTTGCAGGACAAATGTTGCATGGGACAACGGGGACCATAATATGAAGTTGGTTTTTTGTTGGTATGTGGGGTTACGTCAGAGATATGAAGGTCAACTTTGTTTCTTTAAATGGGATGCTATAGTTTCGAACTTATTTTCTGATAGCAGCTATCGTGACGAATCTAATTATTAATTCACAAACCACGGAAACGTTAATCTGCATAACATGCATTATTGGGCAACTAAAAATCCATGATGGCTGCGGCAAGTTGCACGCCAAAAACCGTGGTCGGTAAATGTATGGTGTGGGATTCTAGAGGCCAGAATTATAGGCCCCTATTTCATCGAAGGAATTCTTAATTATAGGAAGTACACCACATTCCTGCAAGAAACATTAGGTCTGTTTCCAGAATGAGATTTTCACTCTGTAGCGGAGTGTGCGCTGATATGAAACTTCCTGGCAGATTAAAACTGTGTGCCCGACCGAGACTCGAACTCGGGACCTTTGCCTTTCGCGGGCAAGTGCTCTACCATCTGAGCTACCGAAGCACGACTCACGCCCGGTACTCACAGCTTTACTTCTGCCAGTATCCGTCTCCTACCTTCCAAACTTTACAGAAGCTCTCCTGCGAAACACTTAGAGAAAGCTTTTGACAATGTTGACTGAAATACTCTCTTTGAAATTCTGAAGGTGTCTGGGGGTAAAATAAAGGGAGCGAAAGGCTATTTACGACTTGGATAGAAACCAGATGGCAGCTTTAGAGTCGAGAGGCATGAGAGGGAAGCAGTGGTTGGGCATGGAGTGAGAGAAAGTTGTCCTTTTCCCCGATGTTATTCAACCTATATATTGAGCAAGGACCAAAGGAAACCCAAGAAAAATTTGGAATAAGAATTAAAGTTCAGGGAGAAGGAATAAAAATCATGTAGTTTGTTGATGTCATTGTAATTTCGTCACAGACAGAAAGGACTTGGAACAGCAGTTGAACGGAATGGACAGTGTATTGAAAGGAGGACATAAGATGAACATACAAAAAACCATACATGGACAATGGAATACAGACCAATTAAATCAGGTGACTCTGAGTGAATTAGATTAGGAAACTAGACACTTAAGGCTGTAAATAGGTTTCGTTATCTCTGCAGCAAAGTAACTAATGATAGTCAAAGTAGAGAGGGTATACAGTGTAGACTGGCAATGGCCAAAAAATGTGTTTCAGAAAAGGAGAAATTTTTTAACATCGAATATAGTGTTAGGAAGTTTTTTATGAAGGTATTTGCCTGGGATCTAGCCATGTGTGTAAGCGAAATATTGACGATAAACGGTTTAGACGAGAAGAGAATAACAGATTTTCAAATGTGGTGCTACAGAAGATTGCTGAAGATTAGATGTGTAGAAGACGTAACTAATGAGGAGGTAGTGTATAGAATTGGGAAGACAAGCAATTTGGAGCACAACTTGACTAAAATAAGGGATCGGTTGATAGGACACATTCTGAGACATCAAGAGATCACCATCTCAGTATTGGAGGGAAGTGTGGATGAGTAAAAAACTGTTTAGGAAGACCAAAAGATGAATACAGTTAGGAAATTCTGAAGGATGTAGGTTGCAGTAGTTATTCACAGATGAAAAGGCCTGCACACGATAGAGTAGCATGGAGAGCTGCGTCAAACCAGTCTTTGGTCTGAAAACCACAACAAAAACAACGTCATAGTCATGTCCTCTCAGAAGAGCTCTCGATTACCACTGAAACAGAAACGCGATTCGAGCTGTTTTGTTGCTTCTCACAAAACAGGTCGCATCGCATTACGTACCGCACACCATATCATCCCAGTGGCAACACGAGTGTACCGTCGCATCGTGCTAACTTTATAGCTTATAGCAACCTTTGCATCTTCTCAGTGTGAACCTCGCCTTACAGCTTCAAATTCTATTAGTCATGATATCATTTTTGTCAGTGTCCATCAAATTTGTAGTATTTTCATATTCTGTGGGTCATCACCTATAATAATGACATACTAATATGTGTGAGGTATTCTGCAAAAACGATAATTTCTTTACGTTTTTCATTAGTACTTTTGTCGAAGGAAATGGTATTGTGTGTCAATTGCACTAAATATTTTGCTGGAAGGACGGTGGTCTCTGATTCTCAGACATTTATGTGTATCTTTTTTGTTACATGAATCGCAGTGAATCGGTATTACATTACTTGCTTGACTGATTTATTTTTACCCAGTAGATGGGACAAACCTTATTTCATTGACAGTGAGTTATAATTTTGAGAAGTCAAAAATTGGTAACGTTCACTGAGAGGATAGAGATTCTGCGAGTACTGTCTTCTTTTGTGGATGATTAGGAGTCAATAAATTGTGGGAAAATTTAACGCCACTTACAACAATTCTTGGAGTTTTGGAGGGGAGAACTGAAGATTTTCTTGTGAGGGGATCAGAAGTGAAGGGTGTAAGGTATCTGATACATGCGTGAGCTGTTAACTGATCTTGGAGGTCTCAGGTCAGGAATATTTCTTATTAATATTTTTCCTGTTAGTTAGTTCATTCTTTTGGGAAAAGCTATATAGTGTTTAAGTGTCAGTTTATGCTGGAAGTGATAATTGTATCCGTTTTACTGTTTCAGTATCATGGAACATTTACTGTCGTACCTTACGCTAAAGTCTACATCTGTTACACGACACACACGTTTCTTAAAATATGTCATACTATGTGATCCTGTGGGAAGTGATCAGGCAAGCATGTTATTTGCAAACATTGTGGTGAAAGTATTGTTCATTTTTCTGCCACTCAATGTGAAAACATATTTGGCCTTATGGTATTTTTAACAAGCACACTATTCAAGTGGAACGTCATTGCCATTGTGTAGATCTGTAACAAAGAGAAATTTTTTTGTGTGATAGTATGTGAAGTATCTATGTATTATTTGTTTTAGAAAAGTACACAGAACTATTTTAAGACAAATTAGGTTGAAATGTGGACGGTAGAAGCTTTATAGTGTTTGTAGGTCAGTGATCTACTTCAGAACCCTGGGTTAAATGAATTTTAGTCAGTCAAAAGTTTTTTCTTTTGTGAAATTGCACGATTGTGGTTTGCACGAGAAAGATAAATTAATGTTAGATTTTTACACAGTAGAGGTGATATTTTTTCATTGAATTTTATGCACCATTAATGTGAGGAAGATAATTCTGGCTGTTGGAATTGCATTGAAGGGTTTGTGGTAGAGTTTTGTGTTTCTGAAGCCTTTAATCTTTTGAATTGTAACATTTTGCTTTAAGTACTTATCATATAGGACTTACATTTCAAAATATTAGTATTTATTCATTGAAGTTGGATTTACTGTGTGGAGCACAGCTATTGTTTTATCTGCTTGATTCAAATGTAATTAGAGGGATTCGTAGTTGGAGTTCATATGGTATACTACAACAGATGATCTTATCATAGTGTCGAAAGTGGAGTGGTTTTACTTAATAACTCAGTATCTGAAACTACAAGTGCAGTTGGAGACTTCTTCAAACACTAAATACCTCTTCCACATATGACAGGTCAGAATGATACTTGGAAGGAAGGTTAGCGTGAAGTCGTTTTCACATGTTTAGAAGGCCTGGAGTACATTGAATTAAATAACATTAGTAAATTAACTCTCATTAATATTCATCTTGGCATTTGAAAAATATTGGGACTGTAGTTGACTTTATGTGGTACTGAATATTCTATGCTGTGAGATGAAGCTTCTTGCGCCTCTGTAACTATTCATGTACATTTGTGAGTGAATGATATACGTCTGAAGAGTGATTATTTAACTTTGGAGACATATTTACAGTGACCTTTGAATGTTTTTCAAGTCACTTTTTATTCGCTTAATGTTTTCGTGTGCTTCATGTCTGTCTGACTAACAAGACCACTTTTTTCTCAGCAATGGGTATAGGTATCAAGCTGAAACTCATATCAGGCGCTACGCTCAACCATCCCTTGATGGTCTAAAAGAAAGAATTGAGCTTCTAAGCCAATACACTGAAAAATACGACCGTCAGTTAAGACCTCTCTTTCTCCAGCAGCGGAAATAGGTATATGATGAACTTTATGTGAAATACTAGAGGAGATTTTCGTTCTTGAGCATAAAAACATGTTCCGTAATTCTACAACAGGTTGAGATCAACGATGTAGGCTTATAATTACGTGCAGCTGCCCTACGATCCTTCTTGAAAACGGGAATAACCTGCCTCTTTTTCTAGTCCCTAGGTGCCCTCCGTTGCACCAGCGAACTACGATGTACTGCTGTTACAAAGGGAGCAAGTCCTTTCGCACAATCTTTTTAGAGCCTTACTGTTATTTCATTTGGTCCTGATTCCTTTCCACTACTAAGCGACTGAAGTTTCTTTGCTGTTCCGCAAACAGTTATCTCACAAGATGCCATTTCAACATTCGTACGTTGACTGAAAGGAGGGACTCTATTGCGATCTTCTGTGGTGAAACAGTTTCGGAAGACCGTTTTCAACACTTTGGTCTTCTCTTTGTTATGTTCCGTTTCAATCTCGATTTGGTAACAGAGTGACCGAATAGATGATTTAGAATCTATTACTGGTTTTACGTAAGACCAAAACCTCTAAGAGTTTATTTCAGATCGGTTGACAATATCTTGCATTTAAAGTCACGGAAAGCTTCTTTCATTTCTCTCCTTACGTAAATTTTCGCTTTTTTCGGCTTTTGTTTGTCAGTTAGGCTTTGACTTCTCTTCAGTGTGCGATGAAACTCTCTTTGTTTACGGATCAGTTCTCTAACACGTTAATTCACCACGGTGAGTATTTTGCACACCTTAAGACGTTGCAGGCATATTATTCGATGGTTTTCTTTTTTTTCCATTTGTCTCCACATCTTCGTCCACGGCAATGAATATTTGATGATGCCTGCTCAGATACTCTGCAAATGGTTCCGTGTCACTCTTGCTAGGAAAAAATATTTTCCTACCTCTCTTAACATTTTTTGTTTTACCCTTACTCATAGTTATTATCACATTCTTATGATCACTGATTTCTTCTGCTACGTTAACTGATTCGGTAAGTTCAAGTCTGTTTGTTGTTAGGAGGTTCTTTAATTATCTGCTAGAAAGTAATTTTAGGCCTAGATATTCATTGTAATATCACACGAATTCTTGTCTCTGGTACCGGTTTTGATCGCATTACCAACTTGCGAGAACCAAATTCAGATACATTATCAAACTTTTCTTCACCCACTTCTCACTACAGACTACATGTGTGCGTTTGAGTGTGTGCATGAGAGAGAGAGAGAGAGAGAGAGATAGAGAGAGAGAGAGAGAGAGAGAGAGTGTTTTGATTGCCAGCATTATTTTGTCAAAACATTCGTCTTAGTTCGATTTCAGTAGTTAGGGATATATAATAAAAATATTTATAGGGAAAATCAGAATACAGATGAAACTGTGCAGCAGTGTAACATTACCACTAACGGCGAACACGTCCTGTATTAATGCATACGAACAGGTGATTTTGATCAGACAGTATATGTGACATAACGTGACATTTGGTGTTGGATACTGGATCTTAGAACAGTATTGTACCACCCCCAGAAGTTGACAGTATGTATCAGCTACCAAATCAGAAACAGAACTTTGTGGTTCAGCCCGTGGTAGGTGTTACATGTATCTTATAGCTTTAGAATACATGCACGAAGCTCCACTCGCAAGTATTCTATCGCTAAAACATTTTGGTTATGAATCATCTGTTAACAAATGCTTCTCGATGTGTATGTACACCACACCATGGAGTGACACAGACGTGGGGCTCTCTCTGCTGTTCAAAGTTTACCTACTATTACGCCATTTCTTAATATTCATACTATTACACATCTTTGTCCGTAAGACTATGAGTAACTTAGAACGTTACATGATTATTCACTTTTTCTTATTTCCTCCTTCCTTTTCTTACCAAAAAATACTTCTTTCTTTGGCTCCATTCCTGTTTCCCTTGCTCTGTTCATATTCTCTCTGTTTTCTTTCTTTCTTTTCCCTCAAATTTCGTGTTCGTAATATTGTTTCTAAATTTGTCCCTTTCATTTATCATTTCACTTGTGATATTTGCTTGTTTTCGCTGTTCTTCAATTTCCTTAAACCAACCGATTTTAATGGGCGAACTGTTCACTACATTCTAAAATCCTCTTTGTGAGTCTGTTGTTCATTGTGTGTATGCGTCCATAGACCGGCAGTCAGTGTTTTCTAATAATTTCTGTGATCGCCTCAGTGTGTTCGTGTAATTCTTTGGTTTGTTCGTTCATTCATATTTCAACCTTTTGTACTGTTAAAAAATTTTTCGGAGCATTTTTCTTTCTATCTTTCCTTCTCTGTAATGCCTGATGCTCCAATTCTGGTCGTTTCTGATGCGTAGTGTCTGAGTTTGGCCTTTCTAGAAACTTTTGCTGTGTAGTAGTGCGTCCATGTCAGTTTGTACGCTTTCTGAAGTTTTTCTCTTCGTTCTCTGTTGCATAGCCTGTTTGATCCTTTTATTTGTATATACTTCCCAAGATATTTGAGTTTTTCCCCCTAATGACCTTTCCGTATTTTTTTGTGCATGGCTTGTGTGTTGTTGTTCCTTCTTTCCATGTACTGCGTTTTCTGATATGAAATATGTAGACCTGTTTTGGCAGAGGCTTCATGTAAGTATTCCATTTTCTTCCTTTTTGCTTTTCCTTTCCACCGTTTGACAATTTTGTTCAAAACGGTATTGAGTAAAAGCAGTGAGAGACCGTATCGTTGTCTGTCCCCTGTATGTATGTCGAATGGGTCTGAGATTTCTCCCATAAATGTTGATTTGATTGTGGTATCTGTCAGTGTCTGTTGTATGAATGTCCTAGTTTCCCTGTGCATTCCATATTCTTCTAGTGTCTCAGACAGAATCTGTCTGGCTATGGAGTCTTAGGCCTTCTAAAACCCCACGAATGTGACTGAAGTGTTATTCGTCCGCCTGACTTTCAGGAGCGTTCGCAGCTTCTAAATCAATTCAATACAGAAGCTTTCCTTTCAGAAGCATTCTTGGTATTCACCTAAGTTTTAATCAGCTTGTGGTTCTAGCCTCTTGTGTAAAGCATTGGGCAGAATTTTGTAGGCAATCAGTAATAATGAAGTACTTCTGCAATTATTAGGTCTTGTCTTGTCAACCTTTTCGTGGGGTGGGTGAATCAACGAACATTTACATTCCTGTGGAATTTTCTCTGTACTCCGCATTTCCGTGAGAATATTATTAATTTTCTTTGTGATGTTTTGGTCTTTGAGTTCCCAGGTCTCCGAAATAATGCCGTCTTCTCCGGGGACACTCTTGTTTTCCAGTTTTTTTTTATAATCACCTCTCGCTCTGTGAGTGTAGGTGGTTTCGAATCTGGGTTTGGTACTGTTTTCGTGAAGCATAATTTTTCTTTAAGCTTTTCTCAATTAAGGAGTTTATCGTAGTACTTTTTAAAAATTTTCTGTTTTATTTATAATTTGTTTCCAGAGATCCGTCTGGTATTTTGAAGCAGATATTTGGATGTTGTAAGCCTTTATATTTTCCATGAATATTCTGTAGAAATTTCTCTTCTTATTTCTTTCGAAGACTTCATCTATTTCATTTAGGCTACTTTTGTCGTATGTCCTTTTCATTCAAGGATTCTGTCTGGAGTTTGTGGAAATCCTGTCATGTTTCGGTTGTTCTGTTACTGCTAGACTTCTTTCAGGCTTGGATTCTACGTTCAGTAGCTGTGTTCCGCCATCTACATTTGCGTTTCCTACGAGATGGACGCACGCTACAGGGTATTTGGCTCGGAGCTGTCCTTGAAGTAACAGGTTTGTGACAGTTCGTTGTGTCACTGTGGTGCCAACTGCTACTCACCACAGTGTGCCCTCTCGGTGGTGCCACGTGGCCGTCTGGAGCCCGGTCTTGTTGTGACTCTACATTCCTGTGCAATCATGTGCAGTGACGACAGGTCTGCCAAGTTTTTCTTCAGAATCGCAGCAGGAACATCCGACTTATCGTAGACCCATTACACGACCTTATTCAAACTCAGTGAGATGTTGATAATGGAATCTTTGTCGCCTTAAAGGCATACTTGAGTAACATCAACTCATCACGTCCAATATCAAGGATAACTAATGTTGCCGACAGTCACAGCATGTATTTAAAGCAAACCTGATTTGCATCCTAGCGCCACTCTTAGGCGACTGGTGTGAAATTGGAATAGACATCATCTTTCAGATGTAGAAAAACACCTTCTAGTTTCCATTTATGTAGCACAACTCTTCTTGAAGTTGCGACTTTTTTTCCGTCAGTATATTAGGGGTAGTGTGCCTAAAGCTAATGTGGATTCTCGTCTTGATGACAAGCCTGATCCTATAGCTCATTATGTGAGGAGGAAGCCTCATCATAGTCATGATAGTAAAGCTTTTTGTGAACGGGTGTAGGGTGTATGTTTATGAGTGTGACCCTCCGGTCTGACGAGGGCTGTTCGCAACAGGAGTGGACTCAGAAAACTGAGGAGCTATTTGATTCAGAAGTAGTGGTTCCGGTAGCGAAAACTGACAAAGGCCTGGAGAGCGGTGTGCACGTCCATCTCTGAGTCTAGTGACGTCCATAGGCTGAGGATGACATGACAGTCACTCAGTACCGTTAGGGTCTTTTGAGACAGATTCGGACGGAATTTAGTTTGGTTTAGTCCTCGCATATTTTTTGAATATAACCAATGCTCGTCTGTTCAGAAGTTTCAGATTTTGATCCTCATATTTGGTTACAGCATCCTGATTTTTCACTTCCCCTTACTTCGTTTGGTGTTAAAAAAACTGTGGGTATTTGGAAGGTGAAAGTGCCATCACTTGCAGTCATTCACTAGGATCTGAGTGACTTGAGGATTTTTCCGCGAGGGGCAGCCGCGCCCGGCGTCTTGTCACGGTCTGCGCAGCTCCCCATGTCGGAGGTTCGAGTGCTCCATCGGGCATGGGTGTGTGTGTTGTCCACTGCCTAAGTTAGATTAAGTTACATTAAGTAGTGTGTAGGCTCAGGGGACAATGACTTCAGCAGTTCGGTCCCATAAGACTTTACCACAAATTTTCAGTAAATTTCCCTGAGGAGCTTCATCATCTGTTCTTGTTTGTATATTGTTCTGAGGCAGCACAAGACAGTCAAACATCGTATGCTAATGACGTAAAATTTAAATCATTCTCGTTTGAATAATCCTGCTCGATTCTTTGAAGATATGGTGTTATAAACTCAATTATTGTACAATCATTACAGTCCTGCAGAGCTGGTTCATATTTGTCTCGTGTATTTTCTTTCGCACTTACGTCGTTTTGTTCTTGCTGGTCACTGTAAAGATGATTCACAATGTTTTCAGAGAGTATTTCTAGAATTAGAGCACTATGACAGTGGTGAAATGAATGGTTATTGTAAGAGTGATTATCATCTCTTGTGTTCTGGATACGGGAAGCCAGGTGTGTGCACTGAGTGAGTCAGGATTTCAGAGGTACGAAAGTCCATGGAATATTTTTCCTTAGCAAAGAACGAAGGGGAAATGGTCGAATATCATAAAAAGTGTATTGAAGAGGCCAGCATATGTTGAATTTCTTTGTCAAGAACATATATTTTCTGTGAATTTTGTGACTCTTGTGAGACTGGCTAGATATTTGATTTTAGATATTTATTTTTTATCAACAAACTAAGCTTTGATGGACTTGGGTTGCGGTGAAATATGTTTGAAGTGTGGTGACACTACAATGAAGTTGAATTGTGATGAGTGTGCTGGTAGGAAAAGTAATTCAAGCCACTGTCTTAATTTTCTCACCAGATCTGAGTTGTGTTTTGCGTCGAAGCCTTTAATGAATAAGGAGAAATTTCATGCAACTCTATTACTAAATTGCAAAAGCGGTGATTTTAGTCTGCAAGAAATATGGAATAGGGTTGATCCATTTGAGAGGGCAGATGAAATAGTGAAAGGAAATTTGTTTAGTGTACTGCCATGTCTGTTCTTGGTGTTTCCAGAGCATCCTGGAACAATCAGAAGTTTTTTGTATCAGTTCAAAATTAACGAGCAAGGAAAGTTTTCTATCAAGCCCTATGCCACACAACTGACATAAAGAGAGGTTTAAGACTGAGATAGATAAAATGCAACAAGGTGTTATTGAGCCTCCTGTCAGTTCCTATAAAAATATCTTGTTGGTAGTTCCAAAGAAGAGAGGTGATATTAGGTTGGTGTTAGATTCAAAGCAGACAAGTGTAATTTTTTACTAGAAACTGACAGACTGATGGCGTTAGACGAGCTTCTGAAGAAAACTCATGGTGCTGTTTTCCATTCATTTAAGCGTATTGGAAACTAAATTGGATCTGTCTTGTCAAAAATTTGTGTTATGGCTCTTATAATCAGTTTTGCACAGTGGTTTTCGGATTGAACGTTGTTTCAGCTGCAGTTATTAGAGGTTTTAACAGCACCCTCCCAGTTCATTAAAGAAGAAGACTGACCACTTATGTTGGTGATGTGTTAGCTGCTGATGGGAGTTATTGAAAAAGGAATGAGGTATGAAACAGATTGGTGAATGTGTTAAAAGGGTATGGGGTAACTGTGAAATTATTGACGCTGGAGTTTGGGAGAAATAAAGTCTATGGAATTCGGATGCATAACCATAAACTAAATTTGAGAATGTAAAACAGGCTCTTCTGGAGGCTCGCATCCTGGATCAGACAGTTCTAAAACTTATCTTGGTGTTTAGCGTTTTCAAGAATTTGAGATAGATGGAACTATGAGGCGTCGTACTATCAATTTTTCGAACAGGAAGGAAAGTAAGTGTCAAGGCAAATATTCGGTTATTCAGTTAACAGACTTTGGCTGGTGCATGGAGTTTTGCGAAGCTTCATTGGCATTTGTTTCGTCAGATGGCCAAGGTCGATAGAGATCAATGAGCTTTAGGTGTTTCGATAAGTGAAAAGTTGGCTCAAGATCATTTACCTACGTAGTCATCATACTTGCAAGAGTTTAATTTCACTGTTGCTATATTCCTGGTAAGGCTAACATCGTTAGTGATGCTCTTCAGGATCTCCTCCGTAGACGAGTAATGTGATCGAGGATAATCATAATGAAAATAGTTTCATTGTTTTGCTTTTGACCATTTTATTACATGTTCACTTGATGATACTGCCAAAGAACAAAATAAGGGCCCATCATGGAAGGAGATGAAGATGAAAAGGAGAAACATGGAAATACTAGAATCACAGAGTTTTATTTGAATAAGGATGGGATTTTGTTTAGAAGAAGAAGAAATGTATTCTAGACGAATTAGTTAACAAGTTTATTTGGCATATGCACTTGAGATACGTGCAATACAGTCCAAAAAATGTTTTCACAAACTTCGTGAGACATGCTACATTTTAGGGCTGGAGAAACATATCAAGAAGGTCTTGGCTACATGGAAATCTTCTCAGAAGTCGAAACTGTCTACGGTGCCTCCTCGGCCTCTATTACCTCCAAAAATTTCTCCAAAACTGAGAGAAATTGTTGGTGTAGATTTGTTTGTTACTCTTCCAAGAACCACTGAGGGCCATTCTTGTGTGTCTTTTGAACTACTTCAGTTGACTTCCAAGTTTGTGTCATTCAGACGAGAACTATTGATGGTCATTCTTGCGTGCTTACCGCGGCTGAGGTGATTTCCAAGTTTGTGTCATTTACACAATTGAGGACGGTTATTACTGAACTTGTTGTAAGTGCATTTCTTAACTATTATCTGCCTACAAGTAATTATGATGATAAAGTCATTTCAGCCGATGGTCCACAGCTCAGGTCAGTAGTTTGGAAGCTTCCAGTATGTCACAGGAAGATTAAGATCATCATACCAACTCGCCTTAAAGCCCTTCAGAGCAGGCTATTATGGAGCGTAGTAAATTGTGCAGACTTTTTTCCAATATTGCCACATGTCATGGGACACAGATCCTCATCGGCTTGAGAAAATGATTAATGAAATTACAAATCAATCTGTTTGTAAAAAAAACTAGCTTCCTCCACATGAAATAGGAGAAACTATACTGCTACCAGCTTCCAATACAGGGCGACATACCAATGTAACGTTAACTTTGATAACCAGTAGGAATGCTGCTGTGAAAGGCCAAAGAAGTGACTGAACGCCAGAGGTCAGGGATGTAGAAGAAGAAGTGCTATTAAAGTTGCAAAAGTTATTCAGTAAATGGCATCAGTCGATACATAAATTCCTTCGACTCCATATGGGATGGTATAGAGTTAGGTGTATTGTGCATCAGAATGCAACTGATGTTAAGACTCTTAGAAGCAAGAGACCTAGTGGTGTTCATCATATTAGTATTGTGAAAATGGTCACAGAGCAACAGTATGGTAAACAGTATCTGAAATTAAGTGGAGTTCATTTTGACTTGCAATAACATTTTATGGATATGTTTTTAATTTGACATACATTTCCAGAGAGAAGAATTACATTTCCAGACAGATTAGTTGCTGTAAATACTGTGTGGTAATGTACTCCGTTTTTAATCCGTCACTGTGTAACACCATAGCTCTAATGCTGTACGGATTTATTTTGGTTTTGTTGCACTTAATATTACATCGTTAAGCTTCTGTAAATGTGTCTGTTTGAATCGATAACAAAAAATTGTATACTCCTTTCTTTGTAAGAACTTCGATGTCATGATATGATTCTATGCAATGTAGTGTATCTGTCATTTAAATTCTTTGTCCCTTTGGGAGGGAACAAAACTTACTATATACAATTGTAATTTCTGTGTGAATAATTTTTTGTAGAAATGTCAATATGTGCAAATGTTCTGTTTTGTTTAATGAATTTGGTTGCTGTTATGTAAACTGCTGATCCTCACTTAGGGTTCTTTGTTATTCTGTATGTAAAAGTTGTTGTGGTTCTCCTCGGGGACGGAACTGTGTAGCGCGCGCAAATTGTAGTTGGCCTAGGTAGAAAAGGTGGAACAAGAGTCAGTCGGGGGCGAGCCACCAGTCGGGGACGAGCTACCAAATTGTGCACTGCCATATTGTGCTGGTTCCGAGAGAGGTTTTTTTCTTCCACTTTCCAATGCCTCAGATGGATGGATAAATAGCTGGCACTATTCTGGAATTTGTATCTATCATCGCCACCAAGAAATGACTGAGTCCAGCAACTCTACCTGTAATTCCACCTACCGACATGCAATCGCCACCACATTGTGCAATCACTGTAATGGAGCACTATAGCAATGTACAGTGAAGGATCAGCTTAATGGATGTGTTAGTGTGCTCAAATATAAGGTAATTTATAACTGAGTTTATGTACCTACCTTGATTTTTCTCCTTATCATAACACCTCTCAGGTTCCTCTCCGTTTGAACTAAAGTGATTTCCGAGTGTCCCTACTGGAAGAACATTAAAGACCTGTGTTTTTGCTAATTAATGCCTCTTGAACATAATAAAAAAGTTAATGAAAGTAATTTTCCTAATAAAACTGCTTATTAATGTACTGCTGCCAACTTCAAATTAAGAGTTCGTAAGACTGAGGCTTATAAAGTTTTGCTTCGTAAATGATTTCATTACTGCCTGTTGTATATCACAGAAGGTGAGTCAGTATCTTAAATATATGTTAATTTTGTCTCTCAATGTAGTAAGAGTGGAAAACTGCAGCATGAAACGTTATATACTCATGTTTGCTAAGTGTTTGTCTCTCTTGTGTATTAGAAGTGCATATGAATAGTATACCAGGATCCACAGTCTGTCTATTGTGTTAATGCTCGGTAACAAGTAACGGAAAGACCATTAATTATGAAAACTGTAATTTCTTTATTGAAATGATAGTGAGAAGCAACCTGTTATTGGATTCTAATTAACTTTCATTTTAAATAGTACAGTATTTAACTGAGAGGGACGTAATCTATATCCAATTAATGATTCTGAAGTGAATGATAATAATAACGTTATAAAGACCATCCAGTTTGTGTAAGCCCTTAAAGTAATAGTGTGTTTCGGTATCTGTTATAAATTTGCAAATAGTTTGTGCTGCTCCAGTTGTTAGCTTCAATCTTAAAACGTACGTATGTGTCAAGAGTTCACTGCACTCGCGTGTGACAAAGTATAGGTTGTGTTTATCCATTAAAGTTACTAATAACTGTTTTCTTGAACGAGAATGTTAATCATTCTCTTGCCTAGTTAGCCTGGCGACCGTTTTCTTTACCCGTTAAACAGTACAGATAGGCAAAATTTTGTTTGTTACTGTTCAAATATTTCCGATAAGCCACCTCCGTTAGGTACAACACGGTCAACACAACAAAATTCCTCTCAGAGGGTAACACTGCTCTGTTGCGTTATACCATAATTGCTTTAATAAGATTGTTTTATTTCACAACCTGCTTTAAGGTTATGGTACAACAGCAGTAGCAAATTGCAGCAGACGCTAGTGTTATAACTGGACCATGGAATGTGCTTTGGAGACATGAAAAATAAAGATGTGAGTAATATTTAAAAGATGAAATCAACAGGAAAAGTTAATGAGGACCTATGAAATATTAGTCATCACGAGGAATTAAAGGATGAATTCAGTGAGAGAATTATGTGCTGGATAGTGAGGGAGGAGAATTGATTTTGATTGTGGGTAAGATATATTTTCCTCATTTATGGATTTCCATGTTTATCTGTATACATACTGTATTATTTTGATTTATGTGTCATTTCATTTTTTTTTTTACAAATGAGGGATGTATTGAGTTCAATAGTTTATTTCTGGAAGGACGTCTGAGTGGAGGAAATGACTGATTTGAACGACTGATACTTTTCAGAAGTATAAGAGAGATCAGTAACTACAACAATGAAAACGGAATTGTGTGTGCTAATCACGTTTTCACTCACAGGGGGATATTTCGTGAAGGAAGAATTCTTGTAATGATGCACAAAAGTATGTAAAGAGATACGCTTAATTTTCATTTTGCAATAATGCACTCTCTCTTTCGTATGTAATTTTTTTCAAAAGAGACAGGTTACTTCGTCCGTAAAGAAAGCCCTCAATCGAATTAGAGTAGGAGGGTTATAGGCAGAGTTGCCAATAGTACAAATAGTGGTTTTTAGTTTGGTATGGTAAAAAAGTAACATTGAACAAGGGATATTGTTTGGTTTGAATCTGTTTAGACACAGTGGGCTACAAAGCCAGTCGAATGTGATAATGGAATTGGGTTTCCAGTTAAACTTATGAATGTTTGTAATAAGTGCATGGGTGATAACATAAGTAGGGTTTGCTAAACTGAACAAAATTTGACTATTTAAAAATAAAACTGGACAAAAAAGGGAAATGCTTGTCTCTAATGAACTCTTGAAGAGAGTTGTGAAGTAACTCAGACTAGTCCCTGCTGGGATCCTCCGAAGATATAAAATTAAGTTTTTATCGCATGCAGACGATACAGTAAATGATCGGAAGACAAAATAAATGATAGTTCGAAGATACAGAGATGAACCAATGGCATCTAATAATAGGCATACATACAGTCAACCAGAATGAGATTTTCACTCTGCAGTGGAGTGTGCGCTGATCTGAAAATTCCTGGAAGATGAAAACTGTGTGTCAGACCGAGACTCGGAATCGGGACCTTTGCTTTTTGCGGGCATTTGCTCTACAATCTGAGCTACCCAATCACGACTCACGACCTGTCCTCACATCTTTACCTCTGTCAGTATTTCGTCTCGTAACTTCTAAACTTCACAGAAGCTCTCCTTCTAGTGGCAGAGAGTTGCAACTTGCATCATCAAAGCGGAAAACTCGTCTCAGTAATATGCACGACATGTAATACCTCAACCGATATTGAGAGCAGAGTAAACAAATTCGGAGGCATTACTTTTCAGCAAGCCCTCATATATTGTATTTTACTCTTAAGGACCCTCAACATTGTTGCTCAAAGAGGATATCGGTATTCGTAAGGTAAGACGTTATTTATTGTTTCTAATACATGTATGGATATTCTATATGTTCGTTCAAGACTTTCATGCAGTGAGTAATCCATAAAGTACTGTAATCATTCACTACTTTTATGTTTTGAACTGTTCTGGCTGCTTACAGAAAGTAAAACATGTTACTTCTTCTTTATGTCAAAAGAAGACCCTACTGGCAGTTTTAATAACCTGTGATGAAGGAAAACTTAAAAAATGTATGATATTTTAATTTCTTACTACTTCAGGGGAATCTTGCTTTGCGTGCAAGTTATTTTATATATTATACAATTTGTTGTTTTTAACTTTTTATTGTTGGGAAACTTATCCCACGAACAAATTTGAGGTGACTATCCACTGTATATGTTGGATTGTCCTCACTGATCAATGTTAACAGAGCATTTTCCCTGTTGAAACAGTCTAGGCTAAGTAGATTTTTAGTATACTTAATGTCATCATTTGATTTCCATGTTAGTTGCTGCTGTACGTATCTCCTAATGATTAATATATGAATAGTATTAACATTTTATTACTATTTTGATTTTAACTTATCTTCACTTTTCCTTTAAAATTTTAATGTGATATTAGATGTGTACATTGTACATCCAGTTTCATTCACGAACACAGTAATTCAACTTAGTGCAGGCTTATTGTGTCTTAGTGTCCGCCCCGATAGCTGAGTGGTCAGCGTGACGAATTGCTGTCCGGATTCGATTCCCGGGTGGTTCGGAGATTTCCTCCGCTCAGGGACTGGGTGTTGCGTTGTCTTCATCATCATTTCATCCCCATCCGGCGCGCAGGTCGCCCAATGTGGCGTCGAATGTAATAAGACCTGCACCAAGGCGGACGGACCTGCCCCGCAAGAGGCCTCCCGGCCAATGGCACCGAACGCTCGTTTCCATTTCCACTGTGTGTTCGTAGTAATCAGTCTTTTAGTGTAAAACACCCTTTATGATCTGACGGGCCTTCAGAACCCCACTTTATAGAAATGAGTGTAAAACATATTTCGTCATTTGAATTACAGCGGAAATGTAGCGCGCCACTTATTCTTGCTTTCGTACATTTTTAATGCATCGCAGTTCTTTTATGGATGTGTTATCTGTGACGCCAAAGCAATTTGAATTTCAGCACATGCAGTCCTCGCGGTATTTGGTTGTATGCAGTTGCAGGGTGATCATTCAAATTTATACCCATAATTGTGTAGAAGGGGAATATACTATAAATCCCTAGAATAAATTTGTAAAGATAATTTGGTACTTGTAAGTCGCGCCTGGCCTATAGATATGTGTTTTTGCATGGCAGGCTATGGCGAGAAAGTTGGCAGATGAAGAGATACTGGAGTTACTCCTGGAGGATTTTACGTCTGACATCGATACGCCTGATATGGAAAGTAGTGAGTCTGATACAGAACCAATTTTACTAACAACGAACAAGAAAGCAACAATGTACAAGCGCAACAAGACGGACATAACAAAAAGCAAGCTGCTAGTCACAAAGACAATACATGCTCTCCCTCAGCTGGAAATGAAAGAAACTTCGAAATTGTAAATCACAGTCTAAAGGTTTCTCTCAAATTTAGGAGACAAAACTGTGCATCAGATTTCCCTAAACTTACCCTCCAAAAAGGAGTGATCGAGCAATGTTTTTCCCCAAAGTATTCTGGAACAGATATCTTTTTGACTGTTTTGTCGAGCAAAGTGATTGAAAATATTATTTTCAAAGTAATCTATATATTGTGCAAAAGGGGAAACGGATTCAGTCTATAACTGAAAAAGAGCTTTATGGATTTATTGGTCTTGAATTCTTCTACAGTTATCATCGTTTGCCACAAAAACATCATTATTGGTATTGTGATAGTGATCTGAACGTTCCACTTGTCACAAAAATACTGACAAGAGAGAGACACGAACAAATTCTGTCCGTGATTCACCTGAATGGTAATCTTTCTATACCTAAGAAGAATAAATACAAAATGTATAAAATACGTCCGCTAATTATTCAGCGTTGAACGAAAACTTCCAGATCAGATTCAGACTATCGACTAGAGTTTTGTTCGATTCAAAGGACGATCTTCCCTAAAACAATACAATCCAATGAAGGCAGCGTAACATGGGTACAAGCTTTGGTGTCGTGCAGATATGTCAGGCTACATCTAGGAATTTGATGTCCACCAGGGTAAAACATCTGATAGCGGCAAAGGAAAGTTCCGACTTGGTGGAAGTCTGGTACAGAAACTGACGTCCCTCCTTCCTTACAATAATTATGCAATTGTGGTGCACAATTACTTCTCTTCTGTGGATCTTTTTGAATATTTAAAAGCTCAAGGTGTATATGCGTGTGAAACTGTGCGTCCCAATAAACTTGGCCTGACAAACCTAAAGAGATATCAAGAGCTGTTAAGAGGGAATTTGACAGTCAAGCTTCGGAAGAAGTAATTACATTTCTCAATGGTAAGACAGTAGGAGTGCATATTTTTTTAAAATTTTCATGGAACAGAAACAGTTAACATAAAACGGAATCAAAAAGGTGTACAAAGTCCGCAGCTCGTGGTCGTGCAGTAGCGTTCTCGCTACCCACGCCCGGGTTCCCGGGTTCGATTCTCGGCTGGGTCAGGGATTTTCTCTGCCTCGTGATGACTGGGTGTTGTGTGCTGTCCTTAGGTTAGTCAGGTTTAAGTAGTTCTAAGTTCTAGGGGACTGAAGACCATAGGTGTTAAGTCCCATAGTGCTCGGAGCCATTTTTTTTAGATGGTACAAAAATTGATTTGACGGCCCCAGAAGTGATTAGAGATTATAATTCACATATGGGTGGAGTTGATAAAGCAAATACGCTCCCATCCATTTATGACAGAGATTGTAAATCTAAAAAATGGTGGTACCGCCAGTTTTTCGCTGCCATCGATATAACACGTAAATTTATATGTTATTTGTTCAGATTTCAATGGACAAATACCTTTCCTTCAGTTCAAGCGTATGGTAAATCGGGGGCATTTCACTAAAGGTCAAACAGTTTTGAAGAAAAGGGGAAGACCAAAGTAAGAAACTTCTCCCAGCTCTTTGCTGAATAAAAGAAGGAAAAAACGTTTTTCACCTTCAAATGAAATTCGAACCTAGAATCTCGGTGGTCGTCTTGCATTAACCACATCCTGTCGAAATCAGGGTCACTTTTGATAGTAACGATCAAATCATCTTCCAAAACTTTCACGTACCATTGGGTAGTCACCGTGCCATCAAGAAATACAGCACTGATTATTCCGTGACTGGATATCGCGAAATGCGGATTCTCAGTCTCTCAAAGGCGCCAGTTTTGCTTATTGGCGAACCCATCCCAATGAAAGTGGGCTTCGTCGCTCAACCAAACCGTACTGTGCATGCTAATTCCCAACATGCCCCGCGGCCATCCTTGC
The DNA here is from genome assembly GCF_023897955.1 of Schistocerca gregaria. Classification (NCBI taxonomy): domain Eukaryota; kingdom Metazoa; phylum Arthropoda; class Insecta; order Orthoptera; family Acrididae; genus Schistocerca; species Schistocerca gregaria. The sequence continues at coordinate 812,424,106 of NC_064931.1, read as the reverse complement.
AGTTTGAACGTCGTATCGCAAATCGTTCAGACGTTATGACGATTCTATTTCATATAGTTCAATAACTGTCACGTTGTACATTTCAGCAGTGTAATATTCGAATTTGTAATATTACTTTCGTAGCATTTCGAACGCTGAGTTTGTGCCGAATTGTGTACCTGATACGGAATTTAGACGCAAGACATTGCAGAGGCACAGAATTACAGATCACTCCGGCATGTAACAATCCGGAACGCTCAGTGGTCTGGCACCATCACAGGTGCGGAGCCACTCCGAAGTGTCCACCACGCGTCTACTACTGGTAGGAGCAAGCAGCATTGTTCGGAGTCAATCGGAAGCGTTCGTGCTTTACTCGGCTGTCACCATACACATGTCCAGTTCATTGTTTAGATTGCGAGCTGTTTTAGCCATTTTTTCTTGTGAACTAGGATCCGTAATGCATTAGTTAACGTAAACAGAAAAGTGACCTGTGGAAGTTTTATTGACATTTAAACAGTGACAACGTTCTCGAAACCGAACCTATCGTCAAGTTCTAAATCAGGAGAGAAACCTGAAGCACGTAGCTCCGACCCCTCTGGTGTTACAGCAAATGAAGACAATTTTTTTGACTGTTGGTTCAGAAACTTTAAGTTCCAGCATGCAATTGGAAGACTTCATACAACTCGAGAAACATTTTCAGCAAATAAAGAATCAGCAGGAAAATAAAAAGACGAGTTGGAAGAATTAATTACAGGTAATAACCTAACAGCTGATCATATTTACAGTTCCGATGAAACAGGTCTACTACGGCCGTGCATACCAAACAAAATCTGCTCTAGCTGTAGGAGGTAAAAATGGGCCTAAAGGGCTTAAAAAAGAAACAAAAACATTGACAGTTTTGCTATGTGCTAATGCGACTGGAAGCCACCGAATAACTCTCTTGTAAATGGTAAATCTGGAAAATCTCGGGCATTTAAGAACATAACGAATTTTTCTGTTCATAATGACACTCAGCCAAATGCGTGGATGATGGCCACCCGTTTCAAAAACTGGTTTTTCCATTTTGTTTCACGAGTCAAAGAAAGCTTGAAAATCCTAGGTTTACCAGAAGACATCAAAGCCATCATTCTTTTGGACAACTATAAAGTGCATCCGCGAGTAGTTGAATTAGTTTCTGGAAACATATTTGCTACACTTCTCCCACGTAGTGTTACGTCACTGATTCAGCCAATGGCTCCAGGAGTAAACCAGAACTTTAAATGTTTTTAAAGGAACTCTTTCATTCAGGGCTTTTCAGAAAATCAAGAATCACCAGAAAAATAAAAATACGAGTTTGAAGAAATAATCACAGGTAATAACCCAACTGCTGATCATATTTACAATGCCAATGAAACAGGCCTACTACGGCGGTGCTTACCAACATCTGCTCTAGCTGTGGGAGGACTGACTTTCAAATAAAGTTTAATGTACAAGATGCAAACAGTGCGGCAGCACTGTCTTGGGCTCAACTACAAAAATCTACTTTACAAAGGTGCTGTAGAAACCGTTGGTCAACTGCAGATTCTACGTTTGATTTAACACCACTTATTGTTGAGGAGAAACAACATCTCGAATCAGTGTCTCAAGGTCTGGATGTTGTAAGAAGCGTAACCAACAACATTCCTTTGAAAAACGTATATGAAGAGGAACTCATGGAGTGGATTCAATTGGATAACAATGAACCTATCGAGCAGGGGCTAACCGATGAGGATATTATCTAAAGTGTAGTAGACCTACAACCTATACACAGTCTCGAAGAGAAGAACTAAGATGAAGAAACGGAAGAGAAGGAGACAATCAGCTGGGCAGAAACCGCGGAGTCCCTAAATAAATTCATCACTTTCGGTGTGTGTAATGCTAATTATAATGCCTCTGAACTTACTGGTTCACGCAACATTAGAAATAACTTTCATCCCGAGCGACAAGGATCTCGAAAACAAAAAGATCTTCGAGATTTTTTTAGATGAAACAAAAACATTGTATGTGAAATGTATGTAAACTAAATGCGTTCAATAGAAATTTGGTCGAGCTAAAGTTAGTAACGTAAGGACTCTGCAAATCAACATTTTACTGCAAAACACCATATTACAGCTGATTTCGCTGTGGGTCTTAGTCTATACCAGCAGTAAGAAGTACCGCTTGATAGTTAAGCATTTTTCGGTGATCCGTCAACGGGCTGGTTCAGAACGCGACGAATTTTCAGACTTCTGATGTAGTTTGTTCTTCCTGAGTTGGAAGGTAATTACAAGACCATGTCGTAGTTACTCAATACGATGTATTACACACTTCAATTTGTCATTCCCTCCTGTATTTTAGACTATTCAATACCTTACTTGTAAAGAAAACTTCAATTTCCATAATAGTTAGAAAATAGAGTCATGCTAAGAAGTCTTTTGATTCCTCTGTAGTGTACGTTCTTGTTTGGTCACTTCAAAGTTAATATAGAAGAGCAATTCAGTATTACTGTCATTCATTTATGCTCTCCAAAGTCATTTATTTAATATCCGTACGTAATTTTGACGCACACTTTGTGTGATCTACATCTACATCTACATCCATACTCCGCAGGCCACCTGACGGTGTGTGGCAGAGGGTACACTGAGTACCTCTATCGGTTCTCCCTTCTATTCCAGTCTCGTATTGTTCGTGGAAAGAAGGATTGTCGGTAAGCTTCTGTGTGGGCTCTAATCTCTCTGATTTTATCCTCATGGTCTCTTCGCGAGGTATACGTAGGACGGAGCAATGTACTGCTTGACTCTTCAGTGAAGGTATGTTCTCGAAACTTTAACAAAAGCCCGTACCGAGCTACTGAGCGTCTCTCCTGCAGAGTCTTCCACTGGGGTTTATCTATCATCTCCGTAACGCTTTCGCGATTACTAAATGATCCTGTAACGAAGCGCGCTGCTCTCCTTTGGATCTTCTCTCTCTCTTTTATCAATCCTATCTGGTACGGATCCCACACTGTTGAACAGTATTCAAGCAGTGGGCGAACAAGCGTACTGTAACCTACTTCCTTTGTTTTCGGATTGCATTTCCTTAGGATTCTTCCAATGAATCTCAGTCTGGCATCTAATTTACCGACGATCAACTATATGATCATTCCATTTTAAATCAATCCTAATGCGTACTCCCAGATAATTTATGGAATTAACTGCTTCCAGTTGCTGACCTGCTATTTTGTAGCTAAATGATAAGGGAACTATCTTTCTATGTATTCGCAGCACATTACACTTGTCTACATTGAGATTCAATTGCCGTTCCCTGCACCATACGTCAATTCGCTTCAGATGCCAATACCATCGGGAAACATGATCGTCATGAAGGGGTGTACGTGGTCCGCGCCCAGTGTACGGTACTGCTTGGCCGTCACGGTACCTCGTATGTACTCCACTGCACACATGGATGCTCACGTTAAAGTTTCCCAGAGGGTAATGGAGCCGCCGCCAGCTTGTCTCCATTACGAGGGTACGGGTTTCAAGGTACTGTTGCCCTAGAAAACGACGGATTCGTTCCGTCCCATCGGCATGACGAAGAAGGTATCGGCATTGATAAGACCATGCAACGCTCTGTCACTGCACCAACGTTCAGTGCCTATAGTCACGTGTCCATTTCAGTCGTAGTTGCCGATATAGTGGTGTTAACGATAGCACAGGCATGGGTCGTCGGCTGCGAAGCCCATCGTTAAGTGTGTACGGTGCACTGTGTATTCAGACACACTTACACTCGACCAGTATTAAAGTCTGATGTTAGTTCTGCCACAGTTCGCCACCCAGTCCTGTTTTACCAGTCTGCCCATCCTACGACGTCCTGCTATCCGTAATAAGGGCTGACCGCCCAACCACACGATGCGTGGACGTGGTTTCATCTCGATTCGGCCACGTGTTCAAGACAGTAACCGTAGCACTCCTCGAACACCCGACAAGTTGTGCAGTTTCAGAAATGCTCGTACCGAACCTCCGAGCCATTACAGCCTGTCCTCAGATCACGTGCCTTCCTCATTCTACACACGGACAGCGCGCTCTCCGACACTCATGCACCGTGATGTGTCTCTCTAGCAGTCGTTCGTCGCCAGGTGAAGCCGCTGTCGCCTGCAAGGGTTTATAACGGTAGTAGGTCAGTGGTCATAATGTTCCGGCTGATCAGTGTATAATGAGAACTGCGTCCTGCACTCACTGGTCACAACAGGCGAGTAACAACGTAATATTCTGCAATATTCTGCTTTATGTGCCATGTTAGTACAATGTATCCACGCCTGTACTTAGCTATTATTCGACATGATTTGTACTGATCGTGAATCGAGTTTCGATTAATGTGGGACATAATTCGTTTCTTCTATGATACAGATTTGAATCGTAGGCAAGATATAACTCCGTTCTTTGTTCACCTAACGATTCCCAGTATTTTCGTTGGTTGCAAGAGTACTTTGTGAGCGAAGTCTTTGTTATACAGTAGTGTAAATGTCACGTTGTTCATGATACTTTAACTATGTTTTTCCAATTATATAAGCTACATTTTTACATTCAAATAATGAATACTTGTTACAAATTTTTTCTGCATTTGTTGGTGGTCCTCTCCATTGTCAGATTGAGATCATTCATAGAACGTTGTTTTTAACTAGCCATTTGGTTCAAAAATGGTTCAAATGGCTCTGAGCACTATGGGACTCAACATCTTAGGTCATAAGTCCCCTAGAACTTAGAACTACTTAAACCTAACTAACCTAAGGACATCACACACACCCATGCCCGAGGCAGGATTCGAACCTGCGACCGTAGCAGTCCCGCGGTTCCAGACTGCAGCGCCAGGACCGCACGGCCACCGCGGCCGGCAGCCATTTGGTCATGGACTTAGAAGTAACGTGGTAGGGGGCATTATGCCACGACCAACTGCTTTCAGAGAGAGTATTTACTGAATGAGTATTGTTTTGCACAGACTGCATTCTTCATTTCAGAAAGTGATTGCTAGCAGTATCTTTCGTACGTTTCTTCCATGTTACAGATTGTAAGTTTTGTGTCGAGATATTCAGAGCAGCGAATGATACACCAAATCATGTTCAGTGTTCCTTTATTATTTATTATTTTCAGTCCCTATAGAACAGCTATGAGCCAAGCATGGTCGGTGCATATGTTTCTATATGGTGGAGCATCTGAAACATTTCGTTTTCAAGTGATGATCTCTTTGATAGGAAACTGGATCATTAAAGTGTACTTAAATGTCCTATTAAGCCATCTGACTATCGTTGAGCAAAGTAATGGTTCCTGCGTCAGTTTACTCTTGGAACGAATTAGATCGCGTTATAATAATACATACATAGTTTCAAAACGGTTCTAATGGCTCTAAGCACTATGGGACTTAACATCTGAGGTCATAAGTCCCCTAGAACTTAGAACTACTTAAACGTAACTAACTTAAGGAAATCACAAACATCCATGCCCGAGGCAGGATTCGAACCTGCGATCGTAGCAGCAGCGTGGTTCCTGACTGAAGCGCCCAGAACCGCTCGGCCACAGCGGCCGCCACATTCATAATTCATTGGTCAATATTCATCAATATAAAAAAAAAACATTTTATTAAGAGCAGTCTTCTGTAGTCATTCACACACCTCAGGGCTCAACAACACACAATCCACTTACATGGTGAAAAGAAACTTGTCGTTGTCCATATTTTAACGTCCATATTAAGAACTAGGTGTTAAATATCCGTCGCTAGTATTTCAAAAATTACGGGTGGTATGTGTAGAAACGTTAATTTGAAGCAGCAGCCTGTTTGTGACGTTTACATCGTGTTTACTTAATTTCCAGAGAACTATCTAAAAGCCATAACATCAGCAATTATCTAAATCTTCTTGTCTACATCTACATCTACGTGTCTACTCTGTAATCACGCTTAGGCTCCTGGCAGAGGGTGCATCGAACCACCTTGACAATAATTCTCTATTACTCCACTCTCGAGCACCGCGCAGGAAAAAAAGCGAACAAATATACGTGCTAACTCTGATTTCCCCTATTTTACTGTGATGATCGTTTATCCCTACGTAGGTCTGCGACAGCAAAATGTTTTCGACTTCGGAGGAGAAAGTTGGTAATTGAAATTTCGTGAGAAACGCCTTTGTTGTGTCCGCCCCAAATCCTGTATCATATCCGTGACACTGTCACCACTATTTCGCGATAACACAAAACGTGCTGCTATTATTTGAACTTACTCGATGTACTCCGTTAATTCTATCCGACACTGCGCAGCAGTACTCCAAAGGAGGACAGACAATCGTAGTGTAGGCAGTGTCTTTAGTAGATCTGCTGCATCGTCCAGGTATTCTACCAATAGAACGCAGTCTTCGCCTTGCCCACAACATTTTCTATGTGTTCTTTCCAATTTAAGTTGTTCTTAATTGCAGTTCCTTGGTATTTAGCTGAATTTACGGTCTTTAATTTTGGCTGATTTATTGTGTAACCGAAATTTAACTGATCGCTTTTAGCACTCACGTGGATGACTTCATACTTTTCATTAGTATTTTCGCACCATACACCTTATCTATGTCGTTTTTCAATTGGTTTTGATCTTCTGATGACTTTAGTGGACGATAAACGGCAGCATCATCTGCAAACATCCCAAGACAGCTGCTCAGATAGTCTGCTACATTGGTTATATACATAAGGGACAACAGAGGACTTATAACATTACGTTACAGAACTCCAGAAATCACTTCTGTTATACTCGATGACTTTCAATCTATTACAACCTGTCTGACAGAAAATGACGAATCCAGTGGCATAACTTAGACTATATTCCCCGAGGAGGGAACCTGATTACAAGCTGCTTGTGAGGTACGATGTCGAAAGCCTTCTGGAACTCTAAAAATACGGAATCAATCTGAAATCCTTTGTCGATAGCACTCAACACTTGGTGTATGTAAAGAACTAGCTGTGTTTCTCAGGAATGGTATTTTCTAAATCCGTGTCGACTATTCATTTACTTCAGGTGCCGTACCAAAACTGAGATATTAGCTGTATTCTGTGTTCGCTCACGCAGCTACTGCTGTTCTAATAACAGTACTAGTTCTAACATCACGTGAGTAATATTAAAACTGAAAATTCTAGGAGGAGCTCATTTTATTGGCGGCAGACCGGCTACCCGCGTGCTATTCTTCAGATAGCAGGGCCCGGAAATGACGCCAGTGTTGATTGTGAAGATGCAGCAGCAGTGATAGTGGCCCGTCCTGCAGAAATGATTAATGGCTTTGTGCAATATCGAATCATGGGGCCGGCTGGCAACAACGCGGGCTGGAGTAATTCGGCGCGTCTGAGGACGCCGTAATTATTGACGACTGTGCTATCAGCTTCCGCAGAGCACTCGCCGTGCTGGGCTTGACGAACAAACGACGGTGCCACCCGGCTGCACTGCGGCGCATACGTCACAGCGCACGAAAACCTCCTAGTTCAAACCATAGCGCCACCTATGAACAGTTAGCATACAAGGTGTTTCACGACACAGTATCTCCTACCCGAAAGAAAATAGGAGCTCGCGGTGATTCGTAACGTACGCATCGAAACTACTACCCTACGACGATAATGTTACACTTGGGCTCCTGTGGCCTTTTTAGACAAGTGCACTGGCCAAGGAAAACGCAAGGCACTGCGTGTGCTTTCGTGACAGTTGTGCGTATTTTATCAAACTGTTCAGCGTGTTCTCGTGAAATGTCACGGTAAACCAACCAAAGTGCCCTGAGTCCCAGCTGCAGTAATATTGTGGGCGACTAATAAGAGGTTAGCTTAGCGCTTGTTGTAAGTTGCCTGCCTACAGGGCTCTCCGTAGTGCAGCTAGGCCGCTAGCTCATCTTTTTCCACAATGCTGCAAGTTTCATTTTTTTGCAGGACGGCCCAACAGAGCACAGCACCTATGTGTACGAGGGGTACCCAGAAATAGCGGAATAACACTGCCGTGGGCGGAGCTTGTGTACTACGCACTTCTGCCGCTAGACGCGGACAGAGCACCTCATTGACAGTTCAGTGACGCCTGTGTTGCCGACCTGGGTCATCCTATTCATCTGCAGTGATTCTTTTTGCTAGCGCTATTTTGTTCTAGTTTCGTTTTTTATTATGGCAAGTTTAAGTGAACAACGTGCAGCTGTGAAATTTTGTTTTCTACTCGGTACAAATGTTCCTGAAACAGTTTTAACGCTGAAAACAGCTTATCAAAATGACGCTTTGGGAAAAACTCAAGTGTACGAGTGGTATGCTCGATTTAAAAATGGCGACATGTCGATTGATGACAAATCTCATTCTGGACGTCCATCAACAGCCCGAAACGACGAAAATATTGAACATATTCGAGAGTTTGTGCTCACAGAACGTCGACAAACAATTGATCAACTTATATGGAAGTTTTAAGAAGATTTTGGAACAGTGTTCGTCAAAAAATACCCGATTTGTTGCAGACAGGAAACTGGTTCTTCCACCACGAAAACGCAACTGGAAACACAGCCATCTCTGTTAGAAAGGTTTTGGCTAAAAATGGCATAGTTTCGCTGCCCCACGAACTGTATTCGCCTAACCTTGCTCCGTGCGACTTTTTCTTATTACCATGAATTAAAAGGGGCATGAAAGGACACCGATCTGACGATCTGACAACATTGAAGAAGTCTAGAAAAAAACAAGGGAGGAGCTGGCAGCCATTTCTAAAGATGAAGTTTCGAACATTGGGACAAATGTATTATACTGGAAGGGGATAAGTCTGTTTTGTAAACAATTTGAAAATATGTAGCTATTAAAAGATAATTCCAGTTTGTACCTTTTAAAAAATACTTCCGGTTTGTTTTGGGTACCCTCTCGTTAGAGCATTTGTTAACTTTGGGCTGCCTGAATGGTGGATTCGGCGTAATGGAAGTACGGATCTAGCATTGGCCTTCAGGGAAGCTTATTTTCACAACATACGATTTTTTCTTTGTTTGAGAAAGAAGAAAGACTCCATCTGCATTCCCTTAATTCGAATAGGGGTGGGTGCGTTCCGACGCCGTACAGCAACCGCAGTGGCTGCAGTAACTTCAGACATGCTCGCAAAAGCATAGGGCGAACATTTGTTAAAGGTTCTGTAGGAATCTGGGTACAAAGTTGCCACGACTTTCTTAAATGACTCCATGCCGCCGCCAGTTGATGAATATATGCACTATTATACGATTTTGGCACCTGTGGACCCTACTTCGGAGCAAGTCGTTGAATCATGCCTAATCCCTTTGGGTACTTTAAAGAGGCTTAAGATGGAAAATGTGCAGTAGTGCATAAACAAACTAGAATTAATCTATTTAAGACGGCATGCGATCATTTAAGAGATTAGTGAAGGATAAATGAAAACTTTGATGATAAACGTAACTGTAAAAAGTATCTCACTGTTATATATACATGCATGTATCGGGTGGTTCATCGGAAAACAAAAACCCTATAGTCTTATGCGTAAGTTCAAATTTAACCCAAGTTGATATCCTCATTCGTCTAAATGATTTACTCCCGTAACTTCGGATGGATCGTTTTGAAACACGCTGCATTTTCACTATCCGGTAATGCACTGAGTAGCATGACGAAAATTGTACTGATTGAACTTGATAAACGACGCACAAATTCATCGTGTGTTAACATACCTGAGAATATACATGCGTCAGAGCTCCAGCGTCCATTATACAACATGGCAAATTCAACACCGAAAGAAGAGTGACGCAAGGAGAATCCATGTCATCAAAGCTACACAGAAGTTTGTGTTATTGTTGAACAAAAAGTTTCCCATCTGATGCAGTCGGTTAGGTGTAAATCGAGAGCTCGTAGCCGATATTTGATTTAAGATCAACGTGCGGAAAATTCAATTGAATTATGTCACAACCCACAGCAAGGAAATACTGACGGCACGAACTCTGTAAAATTACGTTATGTCGCATCTGTTATGAGGTTTGTGAAAAGGAAATATTTATTCACTTTTGTACCTCACTCCCCCTCCTCGCCCCGCACCAACCCAATACCGAACGCAAATATTGCTGTCCTTACAAAGTGGATCAAATTTTGCACGCCACTGTTAGACGTGTCATTTCCCTAGTTTTATTGTCTCGATATTTAACTGACAAATAATGTGGCAAGCTGACGAATTTTTGTGCATTCTCGCCAGAACTCATTTCCGTTATTTTCTTAGCAGGTTTCCGTTCAATATTGCGAGTCTTTCAAAAATGGTTCAAATGACTCTGAGCACTATGGGACTTAACATCTGAGGTCATCAGTCCCCTAGAACTTAGAACTACTTAAACCTAAATAACCTAAGAACATCACAGACATCTATGCCCGAGGCAGGATTCGAACCTGCGACAGTAGCGGTTGCGCAGTTCCAGACTGAAGCGCCTAGAACCGTTCGGCCACAAGGGGCCGGCTGTGAGTCTTTCTTAGACTGTCAGCCAGATTAGACCTCTCAATTTGTCTAAAATAATCAATGTATAATTACGCAGGCCTTCTTTGTATTTGCTTATCCTACATAATACGGACCTCACACACCTGTGCAGTATAGGCGCAAGACTATCTTTACACGGTCCCTTTTGTGAAAAAAAAATATTTTTGCTTCACAGTAGTCTATCAAAACTTCGGAACCGAGTATTTGTTTTACCAACATAAAAGCATGCGTGGTGTTACACTTCTTATGCACAAACCTTACCAATGGCAAGTTATTGTACAGTGAAGCTGATTCCGCTTGTGGGTCATTCACTGGATAGTAAAAACATACTACCGCGAGTCCTTTCTCTTACTGAATACTATTAGAATTATTGTCTCACTTCTTAATAACTTTTAGTGACCTGCACATGTGTGAGGTGTGGTCCAAATAAAGAAAAAGAAAGAAAGACATTCAAAAAGCAAAACGCTGAAGGTCTCATTTGTTTTAAGATAACTAGCAGCATTTCAGTGCACACGTAGACACGTGAATAGCGATCCGTGTCGATTTTTATTGAATTATTCACCTAAGAAAAAATTTAATGACATGGTCTTACAACACGCTATTAAAAGTATGCATTTGTCCTAAATGACATGGTATTCATCCATAAAGAGAGGCACCACAGACTTCCCATAGAGTTTAATTTCATCCGTACTCCATAGTTGCGGAACATGGATATGGACAGCTCTAAAAACAAACATGCACCACGTAACCGTTACATGTACTAATATAAGTCAACGTTTCGTTATTTAGGCTCAAAAATGCGACATAGAAAGCGTCAGCTACCATAAAAGCAAGGGAATCGCTAGACATAAAGAAGAGGAATAGCATGTAAACGTAATGAACATCCAGATACATATCCAAGACTTGCACTCTAATTAAAGAAAATCTTGTGTAACTAGGAAAGAAAACTGATGTTATTATTTAGAAAGTCACATAAAATATTAAAACTAACACAGGCATGTGAATGTAGACTCGCTAAATAAAATTCCTAGACAGTTGTAGTCAAACACAGTCTAAGGAAGCCACTTTACAACGTTTGTTTAAGCAGATCGCATTACTGCATTGAAGATGTGCACAAGTCAGGTATTAGGTAGCATTCAAGTTATGTGGAATTGTTAATTTTAAATGAAAATCCAATTAAAGTGTCCTTTATTGTTTTTGCATTTTACGTGATCATTGAAAATGTGTGGTCCTGAACACATCTCATAATTCATGGGCCATACAAGACTAAATTGTTGTGAGTCCTGTTGGTAGAACTCTCGCTGTTGGCGAGGGCAGTAGTTGTACTAGTGCATAGCGGACAGCGGCACGAACCTTATTTAACAGTAGAAACATCTAAGTTTCCGTATCTGTGTGCGACATTTGAGTGGACTGAAAATAACGTAGCTGTTTAGTGCCTCGGCATGTCGGGTTTTGTACCTAAAAACAGCATGTGCGGTTAGTGTCACTCTTCTTTTTTTTATCTCAAGAGACCTGCTGCGGAAACCTATCGTTTGCTAGCGTATGGAGTACATGCTCTGTCGGTAAAAGACGTGCAGAAACTTGTTTCAATGGTTCAAAGACAATTATTTTGAGGTGAATGACAGAATGCGTCATGGTCGGTATGGTGTACTATCAGCTGCTGCAACCATCAATAGAAAATCTTTTCCTAGGTACATGACCTTGAAACACGGTCACAAATTAGAAGAAACTTTAATTTTCTGGAGCTATTTCTCTAATTTCAGAAAAGGACCAAAGCACGTGAAAATCGAATGCCATCCTTTAAAAATGTGATAAGAAAATATATTAAACTTGTTTTACAGGGCCAACTAGAGCCGAAAGTCAGAAAAATGTTGCAAGCTACAAGACTTTCCCCTACTGAGAAGCAGTGGTTGGTATAGCCCGTTTTTGAACGATCTTGTACAGGACGTTCTGCGAAGCACGCACTTCACGTTCACCTCAAGAGCTTTAGAGGAACTGTGGAAAAGTTAATTAACAATGACCGGATGCCCATTTGTATCCCACTCCTCCGGAATATCATTGCGAAGATTTAACGAGCTTCCTGTGGTGCATAGGCCTTTAGCAAAGTATACGTTAATTTCGGCAGATGTGGAAAGACTGTAAGGTTTTAAAATGTGATGATGCCATTGTGCAATGAATACCTTCACAGTTATACGTCTGTGTCCAAGCATTTTTGATTAGCAGAACACGTTGCGTTGTAATGGAGGGTGAATATTCAACATAAACGAAAGTAACATGTTAGTAGGACCTGTCATACCCTCAATACACAGTGAGGTGAGAAACGTCATGGGGTATCTCCTAATATCGTATCGGATCTTCTTTTTCCTGGCGTAGTGCAGCAACCCGACGAGGTATGGACTGAAATATTTTGCCATGCTGCATCTATAGCTGTCCATAAATGCGAAAGTGTTGTCGGTGCAGGATTTTGTGCACGAACCGACCTCAATATTATGTCCCATAAATGTTGACGGGATTCATGTCGGACCATATAGGTGGCCAAATCATTTGCCCGAACTGCACAGAATGTTTTTCAAACCAATCGCGAACAACTGTGACCAGGTGACATGGCGCAGCGTCATTCATAAGAATTCCAACGTTGTTTGGGGGCATGGAGCCCACGAATGTCTACAAATGGTCTCCAAGTAGCCGAACATAACCATTTCTAGTCAATGATCGGTTAAGTTGGACCAGAGGACCCAGTCCATTACATGTAAACACAGCTCACGCCTTACGGAGACACCACCAACTTGCAAAGTCTCTTGTCCACAACTTGGGTCCATGGCTTCGTGGGGTCCGGGCCACACTCGAACCCCACCATCAGCTCATACCACCTGAAATCTTAACTCATCTGACAAGCGATGATTTTCCAGTCTTAAAAGTCCGACCGATATGGTCACGAGCCCAGGAGATGCACTGCAGGCGATGTGCTGTTAGCAAAGGACTCTCGTCGGCCGTCTGCTGCCATAGCGCATTAACGCCAGATTTCTCCGTACTATCCTGACGGTTACGTAAGTCGTACGTCACACGTTGATTTTTTTGGTTATTTGACGCAATGTTGCTTGTCTGTTAGCACTGACAACTCCACGCAAACGCCACAACTCTCGGTCGTTAAGTGGATGCCTTCGGCCTGTCCGTGGTGAGAGTTAATACCTGAAATGTAGTATTCTCGGCACATTCGTGACACTGTGGACCTCGGAATGTTGAGTTACTAAATGATTTCCGAAATGCGATGTCCCATGCACCTAGGTCCAACTACCATTCCGTGTTCGCAGTCCGTTAATTACCGTCTTGCGACTACAATGACGTCTGAAACCTCTTCCAATGCAACCTTGTGTACGCGATACTACCGACATCTGTATGTATTCATATCTCCATCCAATGACACGTGTCATCTCAGCGTATATGAAAAAATATTAAAAATAGGATGAGCAGCATCATTTTTTTCAGTGACCCATTTCGGTTCGACAGAAACCATCTCCAGTTCTAACCTGTCCCACTATCAGCAAAATATAAAGAGGATTAAAAAATGTAACAGTATGATTGTCTGATATTAGAAAAAGTCCACGTGACTCGATTACAGTCTTCTAGCCTGCCACTTTAGAGGTTTTTTTCGTTTTTCTACTACAGTTCGCCATTATAATGCCTTTTTTCTGACTAAACTGTTAGTCTATTTTGAATGTTGTCTCGCGGACTTCTTCCATGTACGTCATCGGTGTTATTGAAGAGAAAGTCGTCCGGAACACTAGTAATTCTTGTTTCGATATTTCGCCTGTTTACCGTACAGTCATCTTCAAGGCGAGTCAGTGACTGAGTTCTGAATCTTCTGGCATGCATGTTTAAGCGTTAAAATGCTAAAACCACTTGGCACTAAGATCTCCTGTAGAGCAAATGGTCATACGTTCCACATAAGAAAGTTGGCACAACAGCTCTAGTCAAACGGTTCAAACGGCTGTAAGCACTATGGGACTTAACATCTGAGGTCATCAGTCCCCTAGACTTAGAACTACTTAAACCTAACTAACCTAAGGACGTCACACACATCCATGCCCGAGGCAGGATTCGAACCTGCGACCGTAGCAGCACCGCTGTTCCGGACTGAAGCTCCCAGAACCGCTCGGATTCATAATTCTTACGCACCTAATATAAGAATATAACAAGTGATGAGTCAGAGAATCCACAGTGCTTCCGAATTTTCTGGTTAATTATTAAAATGAATGGCAGGTGTTGGAATGGCAACCAGCAAGCAGTCAGAATCAGAACAGCGGGAAATTCGAAACACTAGCCGCAGCCACATGATACTGAGGTTCAGTGATCAAAAAAGCTTTAGAAATTCAGTTGTGAGACAACATGCTCAGTCGAGACGAGGACTTCCTCACTGACAATTCATGTACGCCTTTCATTTCACGTCCGCCCTCCCTCAGTAATTATTGTTCTGAGTCTTCAATGGCTGTCATTCCAACGCCTGTAATCCATTTCAATGATTAACAGCATTTATTCGTAAGCATTGTGAATTTGTAGACTCGGTCTTGCTAAATTTTTAAGTTATAAGCGTAAGTTTTATCCATGTCAGACTATGTTGTGGCGACTATCTTATGTTTGACGCATGCACTTTTTGCACCAAAGTACACCGACCGCCAAAAAAGTTCCTACACTGGTGTTTTCCCTGATGTATAATCCACGCCAACGCTATGTTGGCAGCTTAAATTACCAACGTTGAACAACGGATGTGAATTCGGGCAGTCAGTTGTGAGAGGGTAGCCTTAAGCAGTCGACGTGTGGCCCTGTACTGTGTCAACTTTGTTGTGTCACAAATAAAAATGGAGCAAAATGTCCACATCATGTGTGCACGACGTTCTCCGGAATGTTTTAAAGGAGAAAAAAGTATGTGCAATGTTTTTCCCGCACACCTTCACTCGCGAACAAAAACAATGACGGGCGGATACCTGCGGCGACTTGTCTCAAATGAAAAATGCGGAAAACGCTTTTCTAGAAAAATTATCAAGGATGACGAGACTTTGCGTCATCAGAACGAGCCTACCACAAAACCATAAAAGTAGTTACTCACGTGAAGGGTCAAAACTTTGCCGCCGACTTTCAAGTCAATGTGAGGCGCGAGTTGAACATCCCACAGATGGATTTTTATGACAGTTTCATATGATTTTACGAAAGTTAGATCCGTTGAACTCGAGTGAGGAGTGACTATGTAGGATACCTGAAGCATTAAAACTTTCACATGAATTTTTTTTAATTTTTATACATCCAATCTCGAAAAGTTTTGGACTGACAGAATGTACTTGTCACGCAGTTTTAGCGCTTTAGCGCGTACTTGGAGAATCGGCATTCAGCCACAGACTCACCTTTGAGATGGCTGTATGATTGACAGCCGAAATAACGGAATATGAAGTATTTCTGTCCAAGATGCAGGCCCGAAATACGATAGAATATTGCCAAAGGTGAATGAAATGGTAAGTGACGTATAAAAAACTCGGACTTGGGAGAGTTAGATCCGTAGTTTGGCATTTCGACGCTGCGCCAGTTCGATTTAATTATATGTCAGCTGATGGGACGATGTACATCACCGAGTGACATGGCGCAGTCATCAGCGCACAGGACTCGCAATCGGGAGGACGACGATCCAAACCCGTGTACAGCCATTTAGGTGTAGGTCGTCCGTGATTTCCCTAAATCGCTCCACGCACATGACGGGGCGGTTCGTTTGAAATCCCACGGCCGACTTCCTTCTACATCCTTGATACAATTCGAGCTTGGGTTCCGTCTACAATCACCTCAATATCGAGGGGACTTTAAACCCAATCTTCCTTCCTTCCTTTTTCATATGTATCGGCAAATAAAAGTCAAAGAACTTGTTAAAGACACTCGAGTAGACGCTAGTTCTTTATAAGTATTTTCCAAGAAGATTTCGCAACATGCCATACCTTCCGACGTTTTATTTCACAGGTCCAGTAATAGTGATGCTTCAGTCTGGTGCCGTGAGGATAAGAAAAATTAATGATCAGCAGTGATTCTACAGATATTTACAGGTGCTCTCATCATTGTTATAATCGGTTAATATATTTTGTTTCGTCGAAATTCTCAATGAAAGCGTCAATGCCTCATCATATGAGAGAATACCAGTGACGTTTCTGTAAAACGTGAACCTCACATTCCCAGTCCAGTACAGGCGAGAAAACTTGCAAACTGTAGCGCAGTCTGTTTCACAGAGGAAGACTGCACTGTACTTCCTTCTTTAGATTGTCGCACAGATGGCAAAATAGTAGATATCGAAATAGATGGCAGACGGACAGAAAAACAATTAAAATCACTCAAAAGAGAAAAGGCCGCTGGACCTGATGGGATACCAGTTAGATTTTACGCAGAGTACGCGAAGGAACTTGGCCCCCTTCTTGCAGCGGTGTACCGTAGGTCTCTAGAAGAGCGTAGCGCCCCAAAGGATTGGAAAAGGGCGCAGGTCATCCCCGTTTTCAACAAGGGACGTCGAGCAGATGTGCAGAACTATAGACCTATATCTCTAACGTCATCAGTTGTAGAATTTTGGAACACGTATTATGTTCGAGTATAATGACTTTTCTGGAGACTAGAAATCTACTCTGTAGGAATCAGCATGGGTTAAGAAAAAGACGATCGTGTGAAACCCAGCTCGCGCTATTCGTCCACAAGACTCAGAGGGCCATAGACAAGGGTTCCCAGGTAGATGTCGTGTTTCTTGACTTCGGCAAGGCGTTCGATACAGTTTCCCACAGTCGTTTAATGAACAAAGTAAGAGCATGTGGACTATCAGACCAATTGTGTGATAGGATTGAAGAGTTCCTAAATAACGAAACGCAGCATGTCATTCTCAATGGAGAGAAGTCTTCCGAAATAAGAGTGATTTCAGGTGTGCCGCAGGGGAGTGTCGTATGACCGTTGCTATTCACAACATATATAAATGATCTTGTGGATAACATTGGAAGTTCACTGAGGCTTTTTGTGGATGATGCTGTAGTACATGGAGAGGTTGTAACAATAGAAAATTGTACTGAAATGCAGGAGGATCTGCAACGAATTGACGCATGGTGCAGGAAATGGCAATTGAATCTCAATGAAGAGAAGTGTAATGTGCTGCGATTACGCGTCACTGGCAAGTAACATAACTCGATGAAACTTGGACTATACGTACACGATCCGATCACATCAACGTGTCCACTTCCTATGCTACACGCCGGCGTGCAGTAACTATTCACAGACAGCGGGCGGCAACGCTAGCAGAGGAGGGTATGCATAAAGTATCTAGGGAACGAGGAAACAGGCCAGTCGTTGTAATGCGAAACGGGGCGATTTATCTCACATCCAAATGGACATGATCATTGGCTTTGGGGCAAAGGGGGCAAGAATTTCCAAAAAGGATAAGTTTTTGAACTGTTCGGGTACCTTCGCGGTTAAAGGATACGTAAAAGGCAAAGTGATGCTACCCGAAACCGACGCCGAGGCAACTGTGGCACACCATTGGCCACAGATGGCAGGGGTGAACGATGGCTGCAGAGATGTCTACAGGCGAATGGGCATGCAACTGATGAGCAACTGACCACCCAGAGGAACCAATGGGCTACGAACAGTGTCTCCTCAACGGCCGTCCAGCCAGCAGCAGGCGCCTGGTTAATGCATCCATGCCGATTGCTGTTCGTCGAGGACGAAGTCTGGAATGTGCACGCCGATACGGCAACTTGACGTCCAGTGAGTGGTGACAGGTGGCCTTTTCAGATGGATCACGTTTTATGTTCCATTGGACACTAGCCGGTGGCGTGTACGCCGTGAAAGGTCTGAAAGCAAACATGCTAGATGGCTTACGGTCGGGGGAAAGTTTTCGTGGTATTCCTCGTGTGATCTCGTCATTCTGGAAGATGTAATGGATGAAACAAAGTATGCATCCATCCCTGGGGACCATGTCCACGCCTACACGCCTTTTGTTTTTACTCGGCTCGATATTATCTATCAGCAGGTCAGATGGCTCTAAGCACTATGGGACTTAACACCTATGGTCATCAGTCCCCGAGAACTTAGAACTACTTAAACCTAACTAACCTAAGGACATCACACAACACCCAGCCATCACGAGGCAGAGAAAATCACTGACCCCCCGGGAATCGAACCCGGGAATCAGCAGGTCAATGCAACGACTCACACAGCTCGCTGTGTACCTGCTTCATTCGAAGAACACGAGGATGAGTTTACCGCACTCCTCTGGTCACCAAACGCTCCCGATTTAAACCCACTCGAGAGTGGGTGGGACCACCTCAACTGGGCTTTTTTGCACCATGGACCCTCAACCGAGAAACCTAGCGCAGGTGGTCACAGCACTCGAGTTGGAATGGATCCACAGCCATGTGGTTATTCCAGAACCTCAGTGGCTCTCTTTCTGCACATCTCGCAGCGGTTCACGTTGTAAAAGGTGGTTATATAGTATTTTGACCGGTGGCCACAATATGATTGGACAATGTAGGATGAGCTGCTACAGTAAGCTGCAGAAGTTAACTGAAAGAAATACGTAATGAGACGAACAGAAGTGGCACTTTTAATCAAAGATAATAATTACACCGAAGTTTATGATAGTCCTCTGGACATTACAGAAGGTTGCAGATGATTCTTAACAGGGTGCGAAATCACTAAGGACCACAAAGCATGCTCTGCAACGTGCTCACGTGCTGGAGACAAAGTTGGTAGGAAATTCTTGTGGAAGGGCTTTCCGTTCCTCTACCAGCGCGGGTGACAACTGCTGAATGTGTAAGGGCTGAAATACGTCTTCCCAACTAATTCCATATGTGCTCGATCGTATTTAGTACAGGACAACGCTCAGGCAAGCCCATCCGCCGATTATCATCTAGTCAGATGCATATTATCATCCATAGAAATGAAGTCAGGCTCCAATGCACCACTGAATAGATGCACGTGAAATAGGAGACTAGTTTCACAGTGACGTTGACCAGTGAGTGTGCCGTGTTCAAAGACTTTGAGGTTAGTGTAAATGTCAAATTATGCCTCCCACACGGTAACACCTGGACCACGAAAACGATCATGTTCGACAACGTTCGCTGGTGCATTACGTACTCTAATTTGGTGGTAGGTGAGAAATGTAATGGACATAGGAACATCGTCGAATATTATCGTTTTGGTCGTGCAGGTGCTATGGTGTGGTGAAGCACTATGTTGGACGTGCATTCTGACCTCCAAGTCATTGAACACGGTACACTCACTGGACAGTGCCAATGTGTAACTGTACTCCTTCTCCTGGTGTGTCTTTTCAGGGTTACATTCGACCCTGACATCAACTTTATTGATGACAAAGAGCGACCGCATCGAACTGCGGAGGTTGAGAAGCTTATGGAACGAGAAGGTATTCGGCGAATCGACTGGTCTACCAACTCCCCGATTTAAATCGCAACCAGCGCGTGTGAGATGCGGTGGGGAGACATAATGGAGCAAGTCCACATGCACCACCAGTTGTCAACCGCGGAATGGTCTACCATAAAAACTCGTTACCAACCTTCGGGCCAGCATAGGAGCAAGGTGCAGAGCATACATTGTCGTCCCTGTTGATTTCACACCTTATTAAGAACCACGTCACCTCTTTAGTAATTGCCAGAGGACCATCATAAACTATTGTCCTTCATTAAAAGTTTCGCTTCTGTCGTCTCAGTGTGTATCCCTCTCAATTATCTTATGTAGCACACTGTAGCAGTTCTTTCCATAGACGGTCCGGATTTCGTCGAGCTATGTTATTTGTTAGTGACACATCGTACGAAAGTTACTTACGTCCTTAAATTTTGCACACCACTGTGTCGGCTGTGTTTCAGTATAGGTATAAAATATGAAATGTAAATAATAGGTGCAGGTATTATGATAGTCATCGTGGAAACAGAAGTGACCTAGTCGTTAGTGAACAATGTATAAGCGCTATGGACGCTCATTCGATACAAGGCAAAGAAACGTTTACCGTGTTTTTACAATAGAGCCGGGACCTTCAAGGGTGTTTGAAGAATCATTATGCGATTTCGTGTTTGGTGGAGGTAACAAAAAAATCTGACGGGAGTGCAGTGCAGTACGGATAGATTTCTGGTCTGCCGGACTGGCCCGTTGTGCCAACGCCGCTGCTTCTGTACGATAAGCCAACGGTAAAATTTGGAAACTCCATTTGTGAGACACGTATGAGAAGCGCACCGCACTAAGTGCATATTAGAGCGGTGCGGAAGATGAGGCAAGCGGCTGAGGTGTCCCAGCTGCTGGGAGAGTGGCCTGCGGCCCTCGCTGGCCACCAAACTTCCGGCCGGACCCCTCGCAATCCATCTTCCGCCGTCACACTTTTCTGCTTGCGCTCTCCTAAACTGCGCCTCCGCAACTGACAGAGCAATCGCCCAAGAAAGCCGACGCCTCGTTACCAGCGTTACGCTTCTGCAGTGCATCTCTAACAGCCATTAAAAACGGCAGAGGTGGCTATATCTACCATCTTCGTCTATTCGCGTATTTAAATTCCTCATTAACAAAAATACTTGCCCTTTAGAGGCACAATTCAGGTGATTCCGTTCCCCGTACGCAAACGAAATACACTGCTGACCATTAAAATTGCAGTAGCACGAAGGCGGCGTGGATCAGACGTCAAATTGTAATCGATGGGTTCGCGAGGGCAGCACTTCACGTTGTGCAGCATTTCAATAGCTCTACATGACTAGCGCCCGAGAGGACAGACATACTGTTCGGTCGGTCGTGGAGAATTTTGCAGCCATGTCAGTTACCTCGAATGAGGAAGTGGGACAGTCTGATGACATTTGGGGTACCTTCGACTGTTGACATTCTGACTTTCTTTAGGACGGACTCGAAGAGAGGCCTGTAGGCAGTGGTAGAGGCGTGCAGGCAGTGGTATGCCCAGACAGTGCACACTGTCGTCTTTTCAGACGAGACGTGGTCCTGTATAGCATCACTATGGACGTATCCGTATGATGAGGCTCGGAAGAGATCGAATACTGCCAAATTAAACTCGTCATCGTCGGCACCTAGAGTGATCGCATTTGCTGCCATCGGGTACACGACACGATCACTTCTGGTTTGCATAGCAGGTAATTTGGAAACCAGCCGCTACATTTCAGAAGTGTTAATGCCAGTGGCTGTGACCTGTTTTCGAGGTATCTCTGATGTTATCTTTCAACAAGGTAATGCAATCCCGTAACTTCCTCGAGCTGTCCTCAACTTCCTCGATACAGAGGGTAATGGACTGTTGATTAGTTAGCATTTTCTCCAGATCGACAGAAAACATCTGGTCATAGGTTGCGAGAGTCTTGCACGCCACAACGAGCCATTGACTGCATTTCATTAACTGTGGAACTGAATTGAAACAGCATGGAATGACGTGCAGGCTTTTGTCATCTAAGCTGAGTTCGACTAAAAGCCAAGCCGTGTTAGACCCGTTGTTACTGCCTAAAGTGGCAGCTCGGTGCTCTAAGTGAAACACCCCATATACCGTCAAAACATACACAGATTTAATAGTTTATTCTTTTTACTGTAGTTTATATGGACCATTAGTACAGTTTCTGCCGGAAAGGTATCCGCAGTTGAGAATACGACATCCACCAGCTGCGTAAGGAAATGACGAAAATGCTTTTCTGAAGAGCGAGCTGATCAGCAAGCAGTCTCTCCTTAAGCCTAAAGGGATAAAATAGGGAATTTTAGCAGACCAGGTCAGTGAAAGGGTCTGAGTAATATACGAGCCGTAAGTTACGCTCTTTGGTTTGTGAATAGGTTCTCGTCATCTCATGATGGAATTTACACCCAACTTCCTCAGTTAGTTGCTGTGTATATTCCAACCCAGCCGGGAATCTCCTACAATTTTTGCCCCGTACGGTTCCGCTCAGTACTGTAGAGCTTATTCCGTAAAATCTTAATACATGTCATATCATTATGTCTATTTTTGTACTGAAATGAAATGTCGCGTGGCGAGGTCCTCTCGGCTGGTAGGTCTGATCGCCTGGTGCAAGTCTTCTGAGGTGACGCCATTTCGGCGACTTGCGCGTCGCTGAGGAGGAAATGATGATGATGAAGACGACACAAACACCCACTCCCTGAGCGAAGAAAATATCCAACCCAGCCGGGAATCGAACCCGGACCCCCAGCATAGCCAGCAAGCTGTCCACTCAGCTACGGTGGCGGACATTTTTCTAATCAGTGTTTTTCACATATTCGCCGATTCTGGGGAGATTTAATTTCAGATCATATCATTCCTCTAAATCATCAGCATCTATCTGTAACAGCCGGCCGGAGTAGCCGAGTGGTTCTAGACGCTACAGTCTGGATCCGCTCGACCGCTGCGGTCGCAGGTTCGACTCCTGCTTCGGGCATGGATGTTTGTTATGTCCTTAGGTTAGTTAGGTTTAAATAGTTCTAAGTTCAAGGGGGCTGATGACCTCAGACGTTAAGGCCCATAGTGCTCAGAGTCATTTGAAACATCTGTAACACCATATCTCAGACTCTTGTATTCTTTCCTTTTTTCGTTTTCCCAAAATCTACTCTTATTAACTTCCATACAATTCTGTTCTCTTCAGTACTTTCTTAGAAATTTCATTCTCAAATTATTTCTTATGTTTGACTATACAGTACTACATTACCTTCGAAGAGCAATAGTTTCTATGTAGGTGCTGGTGTGC
Organism: Schistocerca gregaria; assembly: GCF_023897955.1. Classification (NCBI taxonomy): domain Eukaryota; kingdom Metazoa; phylum Arthropoda; class Insecta; order Orthoptera; family Acrididae; genus Schistocerca; species Schistocerca gregaria. The sequence goes on along the minus strand of NC_064931.1, from coordinate 812,400,944 downwards.
TTCATATGTCTACAGCCACTTGACTACTCTACAGTTCACACTTAAGTTCTTCGCAGAGGATTCATCGAACAACCTTCAGGCTATTTCTCTACCGTTCCAGTCTCGAGTAGCGCGCAGGAAAAATGAACACTTCAGTATTTCCGTGCGAGCTCTTACCGTATTACGATGGTCATTTCTCCTTGCATAGATGAGCGTTAGCAAAACATTTTCCCATTCCGAAGAGGAACTTGGCAATTAATATTTCTTGAACAGCTCCCGCTGCAACTATAAAAGGCTTCTGTGCTAATAACTGCCACCCCAACTCGCATATCATATCCGTGACGCTTTCTCCCCTATTTGGCGGTAATACTAAACGAGTTTCCCTTCTTTGAACTTTCTCGATTTCCTCTGTCAATCCTATCTGCTAATGGAAATGAAATGATCGTTTGGCATCATTGGCCGGGAAGCCCCTTGCGGGGCAGGTCCGGCCGCCTTGGTGCAGGTCTTATTACATTCTACGCCACATTGGGAGACCTGCATGCCGGATGGGGATGAAATGATGATGAAGACAACGCAACACCCAGTCCCTGAGCGGAGAAAATCTCCGACCCAGTCGGGAATCGAACCCGGTCCTGTAGGACGGCAACCCGTCACGCTGACCACTCAGCAGTCGGGGTGGACAATCCTATCTGGTAAGCATTCCTTACTGCCTAGCATTACTCAAGAAGAGCATGGACAAGTGCAATGTAGGCACTATACGTCTTGAATCGAGTGTTCTGCCAATCAGTACAGTGTTTCGTTTGTCTTTACCACAACATTTTCTTTGCGACAGTCCCAATTTTGGTTGTTAGTAATTGTAATCCCTAGGTATTTATTTGTATTAACTGCCTTATGATTTTTATCGATTGGCGGGTAACCGAAATTTGACGGATTCCTTTTAGTACTTATGTTGATGACCTGACGCATTTTTTTGGAGACACTGGCTCTTTTCGCACCATAAATATATCTTGTCTTAATCATTTTACAATGTTTTTGTTTGTCTGATGACTTTACTAGAAGATAAACGACAGAATCATCTACAAACAATCTAAGAGGCCTACTAAGATCCTTTCCTAAATCGGTTATATAGATTAGGAACAACAGAGGTCCAATTATTGTTCCTGGGGGAACGTCAAATACCATTTATATTTTGGCGGAGCACTTTTCGTTAATTAGTATGAACAGAGATCTTAGCTACTCACACAACAGAGACGGTATTCCATAGGGACGCGATATGGTTCAAGTGGCTCTGAGCACTATGGGACTTAACATCTGAGGTTATCAGTCCCCTAGAACTTAGAACTACTTAAACCTAACTAACCAAAGAAAATCACACACATCCATGCCCGAGGCGACGCGATTTGATTACGTGCTTGAGGGGAAATCTGTCAAAAGACTTCCGGAAATTTAGAAACATGGAATCAATTTGAGATGCCCTGTCGATTACACTCGTTACTTCATGTGTAGAGAAAGCTGTGCTTTTCTGAATCCATGCTTACTATCTGACGTTTTCTTCGAGGTACTTTACAACGCTACAGCTCAGTATATATTCCAAAATCCTACTCCAAATCGACGTAAGTGATACAGGCCTGTATATCACAGATTATTCGTATTTTCTTTCTTGGGTATTGGTGTGACCTGCGAAACTTACTAGTTCTTATGTGCGGACCTTCCTTGGAGCGAGCGACTGTGTATCATTACTATGTATAGGACTATTGTATCTGCATACTCTGAAAGGAACCTAAATGGTATGGAATCTGCAAGGAAAGACCTGCATTTATTAAGTGATTTAAGCTACTTCGCTGCACTGAGGATATCTACTACTAAGTTACTTTGGCGGCCGTTATTCATTCAAATTCAGGAATATGTACGTCGTCTTGTTTGACGAAAGAATTTCGGAAAACCGTGTGTACGAAGTCAGCTTTAGTGGCACTGCCACCGATAACATGTAACTCTTGCTTCGCCCACCTTAGCTTATTTTACTTCCAAATTAGCAGAACTCACTGCGGCCAGGTACATCGTGGTGCCCAAATCGTCGTTCTTTAGTTTACTTTCAGACCATATCCCGCACTCAATAGGCGGTTCGCCTCATTCATCATGTCATAAATTCCTCCTTACTTTCATAAAGAATAGCATTTTCGTCAGAGAATCTAATCTTTAATATTCTTTAACCTTGAAATTAACTCCCACTTCGGAGCCTTTCCTTTATAGAAACTTATTCCTGAAATTCATCTTCACTGTAATAGGTACAGATGTACTACCTAAAGCGACATATATTATCTCCTCCATTTACAGCTTCAAACACAGCTTGAACAGTAGCGGAGAAAGGGTGTACCTCTGTATAACGTTCTTTTCAGCACGTGCTGTTATCTGGTTGTCGTTCTTCCCCACGCCGCATATCCATTTTTCTTAGGATTTCAAACATTTTGCAGCGCTCTATATTGTACGAAGCTTTTCCTGTATTGTGTAATTTTTTTGTAAAAAGCAACTTTTATTTTACTATCACTGCAACGCTCTGAAGCATCGAATTTCGTTCCCCATAACACATCCTGGTACGGCGCCACAGGCTACTGACGTCGATATAGCTACCATTCTTAACGACAACATGTAATTGGTGCCTCCTGGGTAGGAAAATGGCCGTGACAACAGAGTGGTATTGCTTCTCGAAAGTTCGTCTTTTATCTGACCTCCGAATCTGGGCTGCAGGGAACTTCCCGTGCAGTAGATGACAAAGACGTGTCTCGGTTATTTCTTTCAAATGGCTGTGGAGTGGGGGAGGGTTGTATTGTCCTGTAAGAGTTATCATTGGGGTTAACAGTCGACCAGCGCTTCCAAAAAACCGAGAGAGGTCGCTGGACATCTGGAGATGCAGTTTCTGTGATAGAGTGTCCGATCCCTTGGCCCTCTACGATCACATTTAGTGAGCTCTCTGGGTTGGCTAACGCTGACAAGGAACACGGATACAATAATAACGCATCTATATGCCTGAAGATATACAGACCATTTTAAATGGGAGTGCTCGGAGACATGTGACTACATAACATACTGAATTACTGTGGCATAATCTGATATCAAAGTAATTGCTGTGAGGAGGAAATCGTATGAAAGAAATAATTAATAACGACAGTAAGAATGTTTATTGATCATATCAACTTGTCGATTACATGGCGTAAATGTGCCTGTGTTGACATCCGTAAAGATGAAGTATAAATAAGAAGCGAGAAAGTTATATGAACGGGTGCCCATATCAGTACTTAAGAATACAAGTTGGAGTGGAAGACGTAATTATAATTACGATAAAAGGAAAAAAAAATATGGGTCGAACATGCAGCCAGACAAACAGTTGCTTCACGGGCCAAGAAAGGACTGGATTCACAGAGATAACAAAAAACTGAGAAGGAGATCTATATTTCATTGGAATACATTAAGGAACGACATGGATGCGTATGACTGTAAGCTCCATTGCATGGTCCACACTCTTAGATCAGTCATCCCTTTAAAATATCGTACTTCGAAGTGCTGCACACTGTGTAAGACTGTCATCAGTTTACTGCCATAAGTCTTGACAGTGATGTGGTGTGTATGTGGCAGTCGATTGCATGGAATCACTGCCGTGAGATGGGTGGACGTGAAGGCACGACGGAATGTTGGAAATGAAATGTAGAGTTCTGACGTAGCCATGTTGTTGTGCCAACGTGAACTATCCAACGTGTCTAAGAGAAATGATGTACCATTCGCGGGTCCGTAAAACGGCGTAAGAATAGCTGCGAAAAAATCCTAACCGACAGGTACTGCAGAAGAGTGTCAAGCCTTGTTAATGACAGTCGTTTTCAAACTCTAAGAGAGTTGCTGCTGTTGATGAATAAAAGGTCCAAATTCCGGGCGAACTTTGCAAACGGACTGCACGTAACATTTGAAGTCGGCTACCATTGCTCACAGCGGCACATAAAGTTGCACGCCTTCAGTGGGTCAAACAACTCAGAAACTGGGTAGCTGTTCACTGAGGGTGGATAGTTTTGTGAGACGAGTCACGAATTTGGCTATTTCCAAATGATGCGAGGCGTAGAATGCAACAAAAACCCATTGAAGCTTTTAACAAGCAGTGTGTGGATGGCCTAGTTAAAGCTAGAGGTGGTTCTGTCAACTTTTATGTCTGTTACGCACTAAGCCTGAGGCCCACCAATTCAGGTTATCGTGAGCTTGAAGCACTAGGTTTATTTCTCATTCTTAGTGATCAAATATTGTTCATTCCTATACATGTCTGTTATGAGTATGCTGTGGAAATTCTTGCCGCCTAGGCTGACAACACTCATATTCACATGGTTGCACATATACCATCATGGTTGGAGGAAATCTACACTACTGGCCATTAAAACTACTACACCAAGAAGAAATGCAGATCATAAACGGGTATTCATAAGAGAAATTATACTAGAACTGACATGTGATTACATTTTTATGCAATTTGAGTGTATAGATCCTGAGAAACCAGTACCCAGAATAACCACCTCTGGTCGTAATAACGCCCTTGATTCGTCTGGACATTGAGTCAAACAGAGCTTGGATGGCGCGTACAGGTACAGTTGCCCATGCAGCTTCAACACGATACCACAGTTCATCAAGAGTAGTGACTGGCGTAGTGTGTCGAGCCAGTTGTGCAGCCACCATTGACCAGACGTTTTCACTTAGTGCTGGCCAGGGCAGCAGTCGAACATTTTCTGTATCCAGAAAGGCTCGTACAGGACCTGCAACATGCAGTCGTGCATTATCCTGCTGAAATGTAGGGTTTCGCAGGGACCGAATAAAGGGTAGAGCCACGGGTCGTAACACATCTGAAATGTAACGTCCACTGTTCAAAGTGCCGTCAATGCGAACAAGAGTTGACCGAGACGTGTAACCAATGGCACCCCATATCATCACGCCCGCTGATACGCCAGTATGGCGATGACGAATACACGCTTCCAATGTGCATTCACGGTCGTGTCGCCAAACACGGATGCTACCATCACGATGCAGTTAACAGAACCTGGATTCATCCGAAGAAATGGCGTTTTGCCATTCGTGGAGCCAGGTTCGTCGTTGAGTACACCATCGCAGGCACTCTTGTCTGTGACCCAGTGTCAAGGGTAACCGCAGCCATGGTCTCCGAGCTGAGTGTCCATCTGCTGCAAACATCGTCGAACTGTTCGTGCAGGTGGTTGTTGTCTTGCAAATGTCCCCATCTGTTGACTCAGGGATCGAGACGTGGCTGCACGATCCGTTACAGCCATGCGGATAAGATGCCTGTCATCTCGACTGCTAGTGATACGAGGCCGTTGGGGTCCAGCACGGCGTTCCGTATTACCCTCTTGAACCCACCGATTCCATATTCTGCTAACAGTCATTGGATCTAGACCAATGCGAGCAGCAATGTCACGATACGATAAACCGCAATCGCGATGGGCTACAATTGGAACTTTATCAAAGTTGGAAACGTGATGGTACGCATTTCTCGTGCTTACACGAGGCATCACAACAACGTTTTACCAGGCAACGGCGGCCAACTGCTGTTTGTGTATAAGAAATCGTTTGGACACTTTCCTCATGTCCGCACGTTGTAGGTGTCGCCACCGGCGCCAACCTTGTCTGAATGCTCTGAAAAGCTAATCATTTAGATATCACAGCATCTTCTTCCTGTCGGTTAAATTTCGCGTCTGTAGCACGTCATCGTCGTGGTGTAGCAATTTTAATGGCCAGTAGTGTAAGACACTCTAGCACTCCATGACTGGCCTTCTAATTTAGCAGATCTTAATCCCACGGAAAATGTCTGGGACTATTTGGAACTGCGGGTGAAACGTAACATTGAACATACTCGTAATTTTCTGGTTCTACGAGACCTAATCTCCAATGTGTGACTTCACCTGGATATGACATACGTGAGGAGAGTTGTGAGCTCTCTTCCACGCTGAACTGACGCCCTTATCAAGGCTGCAGCTGGAGTTATACTGTCTTAACGTGTTGACTCTTGAGGCTGACTAATTTTTATTCTCAAAAACAAACAGAAACATTTACAAACAGATATATACCGAGCGAGGTGGCGCAGTGGTTAGCACACTGGACTCGCATTCGGGTGGACGACGGTTCAATCCCGTCTCCGGCCATCCTGATTTAGGTTTTCCGTGATTTCGCTAAATCGTTTCAGGCAAATGCCGGGATGGTTCCTTTGAAAGGGCACGGCCGATTTCCTTCCCAATCCTTCCCTAACCCGAGCTTGCGCTCCGTCTCTAATGACCTCGTTGTCGACGGGGCGTTAAACACTAACCACCACCACCACCACCACAAACAGATATAGATTGTGACTGACAAACGTATCCAACACAACTTCAGATAGGAAGATACTGCTATAACAAATAACAGGTCAGTGCGAACGGACGTCTTTGGTTGACTTAAACGTTCGGTGGCTGAGCTCAGCTTAGTATATCGGATAACAAGAAACTTCCAGAATGAGCTTCGGTAGCTCAGTTGGTAGAGCACTTGCCCGCGAAAGGCAAAGGTCCCGAGTTCGAGTCTCGGTCGGGCACACAGTTTTAATCTGTCAGGAAGTTTAACAAGAAACTTGCTAACAAATGTTCTTTGCCTTCATTGGAAAGTTTCAGTTGAAATACTTTATTTGTAACGAAAGGAAGTTGGAAGAGACCTGTTGAAAAGCCTTACGTTCTTTACGAGACTGTAAAATTAAATAGAGTTTCTAAAGGTTGTAAGCAGACTTATGAAACAGGCTATGTAAGTTGACAACTACACAGTCTGACCAAAAAGTTCTGAATCTGATCTCATTCCTGGCGTATAAGTGACCTCATTGCAGTAAGTACGGTGGTAGCTTAAACTAACAACTGTACACAAGAACACATGTGCTTCCGACCACTCAGTTATGAGCAGACAGAGTTAAGTCGTGGACGTACGGCCTTAGTGTGTCAACGGTGTTGTGTCACAAACAGCAATGGAGTAACATTTCCAAATCAGGAGCTCAAAACACCAGAATTTTTAGAAGACCAGGAAAGTATGTGCAGAGCTCGTCCCGAATACCTCAACCCCCGAATAATAATAAGAACGACTTGTGGATGCCTATCTCTACTTGACTGAAATACAAAACGCCGACAATTCTTTTCTGGAAAAAGTCGTCATCGGTGACAAGGCTTTGTGTTATTATACGAAACTATCACAGAGCAACAAGGAGCATAAATTCACACGAAGAGTCAACGTAGTAACGGTACATAGCGGGTCCTAGCACAAAGGACCAATTGTTGTCCTGATGCAAACTGACCAGTTGGCCCAGTCTCCTTACATAAGCAAACTGCTCACTTGTTATGTTTATGCAGGTATAATTTATGACCCTTATAGAAACAAAACAGCTACGTAAACTTTTGTTATGTTTATGCAAATTTAATTTGTGACCAAATGGTCTTAGCATATTCTAAATCACCGTAATTTATGACCCTAAACTGCTGCCTTTTCCCAACTCTCTAGTTTATACTATTGTGACCAGATGCGTTTAGCCTGATGTTACTTACCATAATTAATGACCCAGAATGGCCACCCCCACTCCTCTAGTGTGGTGATGTTATCCCATGGATGGGGTTGACCTCTACCAGGAGCCCCCCCACCCCACCACTCTTCGCTGCTCCTTCTACGCTATGTTCTCGTCATTCAAGCTCTGTGTATCAGTCGATCACCGTGAAGTATCAGCAATAGCAGTAGGACATATGAGCCACAGTCCCCAGGCAGAATAAAGAAGGAGACTCTCACATTCGAATGTATTATTAATCCTTACGTATCCCTCATTGCTCATTATTATATGTGTCTTCATTTGTTGCTATTTCCCCCAGCATGCAACAAGCCCCTGAGCCACAGCCGCACATAGCCGAACTGTCTTGTTAATGGGATCCGATCTGAATTTCCACTATCTACACCCTCACAGTGGCAGCAGCAGCACCCAGCCAGGCCACGGGATTACCATCCAGCTCTGAGTCTGCACCACAGCATCGCAGTGGCGATGTATCTGGGCAGGAGATGCAAGAACTCTACTTCTGCGATATCGAGTTCCTGGTGCCACCATCGTTGGCACCGCTACGCAGGTCGTTATGGTGGCGCACCTCGCCTGTTAAAGTGATCTTATTCTCTGTAACGTACAGTCTACATGTGAGTGGGGATAAACTTTTTGCTGCCTGCATGTCCTCTAATAATGACTTCTGCTTAGTGGTAGTGCTTCAAAATCCCCCATTGCCCCAGTTTAGTCTCATGAAAGTCGCGCTTTCATGCTACCAATGGTACAAATTAAGTCAGAATTCTGCAAAGATAACAGCACTGTTCAACACTCAAACAGTTCCAGTGTTACTGGGCTATCACACAGTTTGTGCACTCACTTTCAGGAACCAACCTTCAGAAACTTTAAGTTTCCTGACTCTGTTATCCAGTGTGCAGTGAATGACCATCTCGAGTGGTGGTATCTGCATAGACTTTTTGGAATTGTATGGTACGCGTTTACAAAGATTATACATAATAACACTTCAGAGGACTTTTTGCTGTTAATTTAGAAGTGTATTTTGCTTCTGTACACAGTATGTATGATGCATCGCCACTACATGACGTTGCTAAGGATAAATGTGCATCTTTGTTCTTGTTCATATATCCTACAATGTGAGCTGAAATTAAAGCAGAAGATTTATCTCTCTAAATCGTACTTCATTTCAAGTTGAACTTCATATTCATTTACACTGTCCAGTCGCATTAATATGACCACCTGTCACAAACCTGAATAATCACCTTTTGCGGCGTGGACCTCTGCGAGACGTGCAGGAAGAGAGTGAGTAAAGTTTCTGAAGGTACTGACAGGGATATGGATGGACCCATGCCGACACCCGTGCCCTGGGGAGTTTCATTATATTTCTCGGTTGAGGATCCATGACACAAACAACCCAATCGAGGTGGTCCCACAGAGTCTCGATTGTCTTTATATCTGGGAAGTTTGGTGGTCAGGAGAGAACGGCAAACTCATCGAAGCATGCTCGTACACTGCAAGCTGTTTGGCATGTTGCATTATCCTATTGGAAGACGCCATCGTGCAGAGAAATAACAAATCGCATGAAGGATTGGACGTGATCCCAAGGATAGATGCATACATGTGTTGATCCACTGTGCATTCCAAAATGACGAAACCACTCAGGTAATGCCACGAAAACATTCCCCGGACCCTAACGCTCCTTCCTCTGGCTTGGACTTACCAAACTTTCGTTGCAGGTTTTTTTGCTTTCAGTACGTCAGAGCATAAAACACGATTCATCTGGAAAGGTCATCTGGCAGCAGTCAGTGGATGTCCAATTGCGGTATTGGCGTGAAAATTCCAGCTTTCGTCGCCAATGAACGGCAGTCATCATGGTGCCAGAACTAGGGGCCAGCTGTGGAGGCCTGTGCGCTCCACCGTTCACTGAACGATCGTTGAGAAAACACTGTTGGTAGCCCCTTGGTTCCTCTATAGGTCAATTGCTCAACAGTTGTTCGTCTTTTCCTCCGTTAACATCTCCGCAGCCACAGCCAACACCTGTTACCCGTGGCCTACGGCGTACCACAATTGCCTCGGTGCCGTTTTTTGAAAAAGGCCATTTTACCATGCACAGTATGCTTTAACCATGATGACATGTAAACAGTTTGCAAACTAAGCCGTTTCGGAGATGCTGTCACCTTTGGCCTGAAAGCCAATGAGGCACCGAGTGTATTGTTTCCTGCATGACGTCAACATGCTTTACGTACCCTCCTCTGCTAGTCCTACAACCAGCCGACTGTGAGTGGTTAATGTACTTCGAGGTCGAACGTTGGGAGTGGCCACGTGAATGTGACTGGAGTGTGTATATGAAGTAGAACTGCCAATGTGGTTGGATTTGTGGGGAATCAAGGTACGTGGTTTATGTAAATAAAAATAATAATAGGGATGTAGGGAAGCAAATTTATTTCTATTCTAGATTCACTGGATATACATACAGTAATTTCTGTGGTAACAATTTTTCGTACAGAATGTTTACAGATACTCTTTCTTTCATAACAGTATGTTCAGAGATACTTTAAAAATAATGACTTGAAATTTTTGTATTCAGAGATACTTTTTACACTCGTGCCACTACAATGAAAAACTAAAAGAATATAGTGGATTTCATACTACGGTCTTTAAAATGGTTCAAATGGCTCTGAGCACTATGGGACTTAACATCTGTAGTCATCAGTCCCCTAGAATGTAGAACTACTTAAACCTAACTAACCTAAGGACATCACACACATCCATGCCCGAGGCAGGATTCGAACCTGCGACCGTAGCAGTCCCGCGGTTCCGGACTGAGCGCCTAGAACCGCGAGACCACCGCGGCCGGCACTACAGTCTTTAAAACACAATGTTACATAGTCGTTTCATACCACTGTTTCAATAGAGACATCCACACCTACATCATACTCTGTAAGCCACCTGATAGTGTGTGGTGGAGGCTACTTTTGTACCACTAACCGAGCCCTCCAAACCTGATCCACTCCCGGAACCGCGTGGGAAGAATGATTGTCGGTAGGCCTCTGCATTGGCTTTAATTTCTCGAATTTTCTTCTCGTGGTCATTACGCGCGACATAGGAGGGAAGGGTGAGGGAGTTATATGCTATCCAACTCTTGCCAGAAATCTCTCTCTCGAAACTTCAATAGTAAATCTCTCTGTGATGCACAACGCATCTCTTGCAATGTCTGCGAATGGAGTTTGACGAGCATGTCCGTAACGCTCTCGCGCCGGATAAACGATGCCGTGACGAAACGCGGCGCTCTTCGTTGGATCTGCCCTATCTCTTCTATAAGCCCTACCTGGTAGGGATCCCATGTGGATGAAAAATGCTCAAAAATCGGTCAAACAAGCGGCTTATAAGCCCGTTCATTCGTGGATGAGTTATATTTCCTAAAGAATCTCCCCACGAATCGGAGTCTAATATCTGCTGTGCCACTATTTGTTTTATGTGGTCATTCCACTTAAGATAGCTCTGGAGAGTTACTTGTTGATATTTTACGGTAGATGCTGTTCGCAGCTGTTTGTTATCAACAGTGTAGCTGTACACTAGTGGATTTCTTTTCCTATCTCTGCGCAATACGTTAGATGTATTTACGTTCAGGGTCAACATCTGGAGCCTGTATCATTCATCTATTTTCTGGAGGTCTGCTGCAAATCGTTACTATTTTCTGGTGTTGCTACTTTGGTATAGACAACCGCATCACCTGCGAACTGCCTTAAAGAGCATCCGATGCTTTCTATTAGATCATTTATTCGTACATATACTGTAAACAGTAACAGTGTTATCAAAGTTCCTTGGAACTTCCCGGAAATTACCTTTACATCTGTCTGTGGGCCGCGCGGAGTAGCCGCTCGGTCTAGGGCGTCGTGGCACGGTTCGCGCAGCTCTCCCCTCGAGTCCTCCCTCGGGCATGGGTGTGTGTGTCGTCCTTAGCGTAAGTTCGTTTAAGTTAGATTAAGTAGTGTGTAAGCTTACGGACCGATGACCTCAGCAGCTTGCTCCCGCAAGCTCCATTTTCCATCTATCTAGGCCAGAGAGCAACCAATCGCAGGCTTGTCCCCGATGTAGGTTCTTGAACTATATTTGGTGTTGTTTCTTCCTCTGATAGAATAACAACAAATCCGTATGTCACGCTGAACTGCTAGTTTGGGAAAAGAGAGGGGTCTGACGACTTTATACTTTACATCATTTTTCTGCACATCGTGCTCACTTTCCAACTTGCAATCTTCTTCTTCCTTCATCAAGCTGTAAACATGAGTTAATATATGGAGAATTTACCTCACAAATTCAGGTACATCCTAAAGTTGAATGGTAAATCGATGCCATCAAAATCATATGCTGTACAAATCCATTTGCTTCATAGGTTCTCAGATGCTGTGAATTTTTCGTATAACTTTTCTGGTAAGCCTGTACATACCAAGCAGAGCAAAAATAGTCGTTGACATTAGCACCTACATCGTCAGAAAGCGGTGTATAGAACATGTCATTTAGTGGGTTGAAGAATGTGAACGAATATCCAGGAGAGTGCCCTACCAAAACCTCTTTCCTGCATTTTGAAAAATTAGCTCGTTTGACGCTTGTAGTGAAGTCGCGGTGCCACCCACCAACTGAAGTACCGTACGATATCACGTCATTTTCCCTCAGGATAAAGACACTGGTTTTATTTTCAACACCACCACAGTCTTGTTTCAGAGGATATGCGAGTTCGCAACATAAAACTGGACTACACTTACTGGTGGGGTACAACAAATCGTAGGCCATTTTGGGAAACACTCTTCCCTAAACAGGTAGACACACGTTTAGGAAGCAGGTAGGAAGTCGGTAGCTTGCAGCAGAGCTATGAACGCGAGCATACGAGATCCTGCCCTTAAATACACCAGCAACCAATGAGTGGCTTAAAGCTGGTGTACGACTAACCTGGTTCTGCCAAAACTAATACGACTGGCGAGAAAACTGCTGCTAGTCGATACATGGTCAAAACAAGCCAACAATCGCAACATTCAGGGCTGAGGCGAGCGTAAGTAGATTGTCCTGGCTGAGGCGATCGTGATATTGACGGACAGGGCTGAGTCGAGTCTTCTGTCAACAGGCTTGGGATCCGTGAACGCATCGTTAACGGGTCAGGTCACGGCTAGCAGTGTGGTGGACCGGGCTGCAGTGTTGTTGTCACAAGCCTGCCTCCAGACGACCCCAAGTTTCCTGCAGGGAAGAAAAAATGATCACATGGGCAAGTATCCTCTGTGTAACGATCCGTCATATGCAAGTGTCATTAATTTCGTTGGTGCTTGTATAGAAAGTCACTAGCTACTCTGTTACTAAATATGGATTTCATTTCTTATCATCTACACTTCTGGAAATTGAAATAAGAACACCGTGAATTCATTGTCCCATGAAGGGAAAACTTTATTGACACATTCCTGGGGTCAGATACATCACATGATCACACTGACAGAACCACAGGCACATAGACACAGGCAACAGAGCATGCACAATGTCGGCACTACTACAGTGTATATCCACCTTTCGCAGCAATGCACGCTGCTACTCTCCCATGGAGACGATCGTAGAGATGCTGGATGTAGTCCTGTGGAACGGCTTGCCATGCCATTTCCACCTGGCGCCTCAGTTGGACCAGCGTTCGTGCTGGACGTGCAGACCGCGTGAGACGACGCTTCATCCAGTCCCAAACATGCTCAATGGGGGACAGATCCGGAGATCTCGCTGGCCAGGGTAGTTGACTTACACCTTCTAGAGCACGTTGGGTGGCACGGGATACATGCGGACGTGCATTGTCCTGTTGGAACAGCAAGTTCCCTTGCCGGTCTAGGGATGGTAGAACGATGGGTTCGATGACGGTTTGGATGTACCGTGCACTATTCAGTGTCCCCTCGACGATCACCAGAGGTGTACGGCCAGTGTAGGAGATCGTTCCCCACACCATGATGCCGGTTGTTGGCCCTGTGTGCCTCGGTCGTATGGAGTCCTGATTGTGGCGCTCACCTGCACGGCGCCAAACACGCATACGACCATCATTGGCACCAAGGCAGAAGCGACTCTCATCGCTGAAGACGACACGTCTCCATTCGTCCCTCCATCCACGCCTGTCGCGACACCACTGGAGGCGGGCTCCACGATGTTGGGGCGTGAGCGGAAGACGGCCTAACGGTGTGCGGGACCGTAGGCCAGCTTCATGGAGACGGTTGCGAATGGTCCTCGCCGATACCCCAGGAGCAACAATGTCCCTAATTTGCTGGGAAGTGGCGGTGCGGTCCCCTACGGCACTGCGTAGGATCCTACGGTCTTGGCGTGCATCCGTGCGTCGCTGCGGTCCGATCCCAGGTCGACGGGCACGTGCACCTTCCGCTGACCACTGGCGACAACATCGATGTACTGTGGAGACCTCACGCCCCACGTGTTGAGCAATTCGGCGGTACGTCCACCCGGTCTCCGGCACGCCCTCGCTCAAAGTCCGTCAACTGCACATTCGGTTCACGTCCACGCTGTCACGGCATGCTACCAGTGTTAAAGACTGCGATGGAGCTCCGTATGCCACGGCAAACTGGATGACACTGACGGCGGCGGTGCACAAATGCTGCGCAGCTAGCGCCATTCGACGGCCAACACCGCGGTTCCTTGTGTGTGCGCTGTGCCGTGCGTGTGATCATTGCTTGTACAGCCCTCTCGCAGTGTCCGGAGCAAGTATGGTGGGTCTGACACACCGGTGTCAATGTGTTCTTTTTTCCATTTCCAGGAGTGTATTAGTAAGATGCTTCTTAATATTCAATCACATTCTACACGGGGATCTATGTCACCCATCGTAATGTTACTATCCATACTCCCTAGGAACAAAATATAGAATAAAACATCTACTTAACATTGTTTGCATGTGTAAATTATTACTGTACAAATATTAATTAAGACTCACGTATCCTCTTGTCTATAATAGGAGCACATACCTCTGAACTCATACTGGAGAAAGGAATCATAGTTTGAGGTAGGTTAACTGCCATGTCGTTATAAACAGCACCTACGAATAATGTTTTAAAAAATCACATAAGCAATGCAAACAAGCTTAAATTATTATTATTTATATTATTATTATTGTTATTACTATTATTACTGTAGAAGAAGAATGAATTACTACTACACATGTATTTGATAGTTTATAATTGGGGTTCAGCCCTGCACAATTAGTGATAAAAATGTTTTCAAAACCCCTGGGTAGTCCCATGAAACACAGCAGATGATGGGGTATGTCAGGCGTAAACACACTGACGAGCTAAAACATTATGACCGCTGTCCACCGCGAGCTTGAATGCCTGCTGGTTCTGCTGCGGGCATGTGATGCGGTGAGGATAGAATCTAAACGGAAGAGAGACGATTGGGCAGTTATTCTCTACATCTACATCCATACTCCGCACGCCACCTGACGGTGTGTGGCGGAGGGTACCTTGAGTACCTCTATCGGTTCTCCCTTCTATTCCAGTCTCGTGTTGTTCGTGGAAAGAAGGATTGTCGGTATGCCTCTGTGTGGGCTCTAATCTCTCTGATTTTATCCTCATGGTCTCTTCGCGAGATATACGTAGGAGGGAGCAATATACTGCTTAACTCCTCAGTGAAGGTATGTTCTCGAAACTTCAACAAAAGCCCGTACCGAGCTACTGAGCGTCTCTCTTGCAGAGTCTTCCACTGGAGTTTATCTATCATCTCCGTAACGCTTTCGCGATTACTAAATGATTCTGTAACAAAGCGCGCTGCTCTCCGTTGGATCTTCTCTATCTCTTCTATCAACCCTATCTGGTACGGATCCCACACTGCTGAGCAGTAGTCAAGCAGTGGGCTAACAAGCGTACTGTAACCTACTTCCTTTGTTTTCGGATTGCATTTCCTTAGGATTCTTTCAATGAATCTCAGTCTGGCATCTGCTTTACCGACGATCAACTTTATATGATCATTCCATTTTAAATCACTCCTAATTTATGGAATTAACTGCTACCAGTTGCTGACCTGCTATATTGTAGCTAAATGATAAAGGATCTTTCTTTATATGTATTCGCAGCTCATTACACTTGTCTACATTGAGATTCATTTGCCATTCCCTGCACCATGCGTCAATTCGTTGCAGATCCTCCTGCATTTCAGTACAATTTTCTATTGTTACAACCTCTCGATATACCACAGCATCATCCGCAAAAAGCCTCAGTGAACTTCCGATGTCATCCATAAGGTCATTTATGTATATTGTGAATAGCAACGGTCCTTGCAGAAGTCAAGAAACACGACATCCATCTGGGAACCAGTGTCTGTGGCCCTCTGAGTCTCGTGGACGAATAGCGCGATCTGGGTTTCACACGATCGTCTTTTTCTAAACCCATGCTGATTCCTACAGAGTAGATTTCTAGTCTCCAGAAAAGTCATTGTACTCGAACATAATACGTGTTCCAAAATTCTACAACTGATCGACGTTAGAGATATAGGTCTATAGTTCTGCACATCTGTTCGACGTCCCTTCTTGGAAACGGGGATGACCTGTGCCCTTTTCCAATCCTTTGGAACGCTACGCTCTTCTAGAGACCTACGGTACACCGCTGCAAGAAGGGGGGCAATCGAACTGGCATCCCATCAGGTCCAGCGGCCTTTCCTCTTTTGGGCGATTTTAATTGTTTCTCTACCGTCTGTCGTCTATTTCGATATCTACCATTTTGTCATCTACGCGACAATCTAGAGAAGGAACTACAGTGCAGTCTTCCTCTGTGAAACAGCTTTCGAAAAAGACATTTAGTATTTCGGCCTTTAGTCTGTCATCCTCTGTTTCAGTACCATTTTGGTCACAGACTGTCTGGACATTTTGTTTCGATCCACCTACCCCTTTGACATAAGACCAGAATTTCTTAGGATTTTCTACCAAGCCAGTACATAGAATTTTACTTTCGAATTCATTGAACGCCTTTCGCATAGCCTTCCTCACACTACATTTCGCTCCGCGAAGTTTTTGTTTGTCTGCAAGGTTTTGGCTATGTTTATGTTTGCTGTGCAGTTCCCTTTGCTTCCGCAGCAGTTTTCTAACTCTGTTGTTGTACCACGGTGGCTCTTTTCCATCTCTTACGATCTTGCTTGGCACATACTCATCTAACAAATATTTTACTATGGTTTTGAACTTTGTCCACTGATCCTCAACACTATCTGTACTTGTGTTGAGCCATCAGGTACTCTGAAATCTTCTTTTTGTCGCTTTTGCTAAACAGAAAAATCTTCCTACCTTTTTTAATATTTCCATTTGCGGCTGAAATCATCGATGCAGTAACCGCTTTATGATCGCTGATTCCCTGTTCTGCGTTAACTGTTTCATATAATTCGGGTTTGTTTGTCACCAGAAGGTCTAATATGTTATCGCCACGAGTCGGTTCTCTGTTTAACTGCTCAAGGTAGTTTTCAGATAAAGCACTTTAAAAAGTTTCACTGGGTTCTTTCTCCCTGCAACCAGTTATGAACGTTTGAGTCTCCCATGCTACATCCGGCAAATTAAAATCTCCACCCAGAACTATAACATGGTGGGGAAATCTACTCGAAATATGTTCCAAATTATCCTCCAGGTGCTCAGCCACAACAGCTGCTGAGCCAGGGGGCATTATAGCACAGTAAATGCGGAAATCCATTGCTTTAAGCGGGTTTGACAAAGGGGACGTTGCTGTGGCCCTACGGCTGGAAATGAGAATCTCTGAAACGGCGAAGCTAGTCGCCTACTGTCGTGAGCACCTATAGAAAGTTGTTGAAGGATGGTGGAATAACGAATAGGTTGTATGGTATTGGATGATCACGTCTCATCACAAAACGTAAAGGTCAGAGGATCCTCCAGTGCGTAATCCAGGAAAGGCAGCGATGCGTGGCACATCTGACGACAGGGCACAATGCTGGCTTAGCACAAATGTCTCGGAGCACACCGTTCAACATGGAGCTCCATATCGCATGACACCTACGTGTTCCTATGTTGACCCAACGACATCGTCAGTTACGATTACAGTGGACACAGCACTGAAATTTCACACTAGATGAACAGAAACGCGTCGCCTGTCGAATGAATCGCATTTCTTGTGACATCAGGTCGATGGTTGGGTCCTTATACACATTCATCCAAGCAAATGGCTGCACGAAACAGGCGCAGAGCCACAGATGGAGTCTGTTGACGGCAGAATTATGCTGTGGGGTACGTTGAGTTGGACTTCCAGGGCATCTGTGGTGGTAATCGAAGGCATCGTGACAGCACTGAACTATGTGGACTTTATTACAGACCAGGTGCGTCGCTTCGTGCTTGAAGTCTCTCCCGGTGGTGATGGCATCTTCTAGCGGGACAGCTGTCCATGTTGCAAGGTCAGAATCGTGATACATTGGCTTCATTGGCATTGTAGCGAAATCACATTGATTTCTTGACCAGCAAATGTGCCTGCTCTGTACCTACTGGAACACAAAAAAAAATGGCTCTGAGCACTATGGGACTTAACATCTGAGGTCATCAGTCCCCTAGAACTAAGAACTACTTAATCCTAACTAACCTAAGGACACCACACACATCCATGCCCGAGGCAGGATTCGAACCTGTGACTGTAGCGGTTTCGCGGTTCCAGACTGTAGCGCCTAGAACCGCTCGGCCTCCCCGGCCGTCATTGGAACACATCCTTAACGCCAGTAAACCACAATCCCATAATTTGCAGGAAGTGGTTGACCTGTGCGAAGACATCTGCTGCCACTACTTCTGCAATCCTATCAAGGACTTATAGAATCCCTGAGAAGCAGAATCTCTGTTGTACTGTGTTTAAAAAGTGGAACAACGGGCTGTTAAACAGGTGCTCATAATGTTTTGGCTCATCGTTGTATACCCCTGCATGCCCACATAGCCAGCCGGTGTGGCCGAGCGGTTCGAGGCGCTACAGTCTGGAACCGTGCGACTGCTACGGTCGCAGGTTCGAATCCTGCCTCGGCCATGGATGTGTGTAATGTCCTTAGGTTAGTTTGGTTTAAGTAGTTCTAAGTTCTAGGGGACTGATGACCTAAGATGTTAAGTCCCATAGTGCTCCGAGCCATTTGAACCATTTGGAGCAGGAGAGACACCACAGGACATTTTAATTTCCACTGTCTATACTTTTACGAATAAATTCATAAAACTTTGTCAGCATGACCAGGAAAGATTAAGAAATCACAATCATAGCAGTGTAAGTTCAAAATAATAACAAAATACTTTTTTTTACATATGAAAGTTCATCATTTCTTCACTTCTATTGGCTGCGTTTGTTGCTATAGGTACACTTTTCTTCATAAGTAAGAGAGATTCTTCAATGAATTTTGTACAGCATACAAACCATACTTACAGGTGTAGGAAATTCTAGAAATTATTTAATTTATGAGAAACTGAATGTGATGTTACATTTTAAACTTCATGTTCAGAAAAAACTCAAATTTTATAGTTAATTATCTCAATTTTTACCACAGTTTTTTATAGATTTGGAAAATTCTAAAGTTTCATACACCTGTACGTATAGTTTGTGTGCTGTGCAAAATTCATCGAAGAATCTCCCTTACTTGAAGAAAAGTGTACCTATAGCAAAGAATGCAGCTAATGGTAAGTGAAAAAAGGTGAAATACAAATGTAAAGAAAATAAATTATTTTCTTATATTTTTTGAACTTCCACAACTATAAGTGTAAATCCTGAATCCTTTCTCGTCATTCTGACAAAGTTTTATGAATTTATTTTTAAAAGTATAGACAGTGGAAATTAAAAATTCGTGTGGTGTCTCTCCTGCTCCAAGTCGTCCCGTTTGACTTCCTACCCCCCTTAAGTCCCATAGTGCGGAGCCATTTGAACCACGCCCACATAAACACTGAGGTGACAAAAGTCATGGAATAACTCCTAATATCGTGTCAGACCTCCTTTTCCCCGCCTAATGCAGCAACTTGGCGTGGCATGGACTCAACAAGTCATTGGGAGTTCCCTGCAGAAATATGGACCCATGCTGCTTACATAGCCGTCAGTAACTGCAAAAGCGTTGCAGCCGCCTCTCGATTATATCATATAAATGATCGATGAATTTCATGTTGGGCGATCTGGATGGCCATATTGTTCGCTAGAAATGTCCAGAATGTTCGAACCAATAGTG
Source organism: Schistocerca gregaria (assembly GCF_023897955.1). Lineage (NCBI taxonomy): Eukaryota > Metazoa > Arthropoda > Insecta > Orthoptera > Acrididae > Schistocerca > Schistocerca gregaria. The sequence continues at coordinate 812,381,209 of NC_064931.1, read as the reverse complement.
AACAACTATGACCCAGTGACATGGAGCACTGTCATCCATGAGAAATCCATCGTTGTTTGGAAACATACAGTCAATGAATGGCTGCAAATGGTTCCCAACTAGTGAAACATAACAATTTACAGTCAGTTATCGATTCAGTTTCACCGAAAGACCTAGTCCAACCCACGTAAACAGAGTCCGTACCATTATGGAGCCACCACCAGCTTGCACAGTATCCTGTCGACAACTTGGTTCCATGGCTGTATGGGGTCTGCGCCACATTCGAACACTACCATCAGTTCTTACTAAATGAAATCAGGGTTCATTTGAAAAGGCCAAACTTTTCCAGTCGTCTAGGATACAACCAGTATGGTCACGAGCCCAGGAGAGGCGCTTGCAAGCGATGTCGTGCTGTTAGCAAAGGTTCTAGCGTCAGTCGTCTGCGGCCATAGCCCGCTAACGCCAGATTTCACCGCTCTTCCTTAGCGGGTACGTTCGTCCCACATTCATTTCTGCGGTTATTTCATGCATTATTGCTTGTCTGTTAGCACTGACACCTCTAAGCAAACGCCGCTGCTCTCTGTCGTTAAGTGAAGGCTGTCAGTCACTGCGTTGTCCATGGTAAGAGCCAATGCCAGAAACTTGATGTCCTCGGCACACTCTTGACACTGTGGATCTCGGAATACTGAATTCCCTAACGATTTCCGAAATGGAATGTCCCATGCATCTAGCTCCAACTACCATTCCGCGTTCAAAGCCTGCTAATTCCCTTCGTGCGAGCACAATCATATCGGAAACCGTATCACACGAATCACCTGAGTGCAAGTGATAGCTCCACCAGTGCATTGCACTTTTACACTTCGTGTACACGATACTACCGCTATATGTATATGTGCATATCATTAGTCCGTGATTTTACACTTCGTATACACGATACTACCGCCATATGTATATGTGCATATAATTATTCCGTGATTTTTGTCACCTCATGGTAGCTGTATCGCATTGTTACTCACCCAGATGTGCAGCCAGAAGACTGCTCCTATCTGGGATAGGCGTTGTATCCTCTCGTAGGGCCTGTGGATTGTGTGAGAGCCAAAGTTCTGGAAGCACACAGACAGAGGACTGGGCTCAACCACAGCACACCCATCCATCCCTATTTCCAAAACATCACTGAAAAATCATATGAGGGAGGAAAAGGATTACGCCAGATAACTATATTATTCACACACACACAGATATATAAAGATGTGTACTCATGCTTCGAATCATTGTTAGTTGACAGTGCTGGTTCTGTAATTTCGAACCAGATGGCTCACTCCTCCTGGGAACTGGAAATTAAAAGATCCATTGTACTGCTCCCATTAATGGTGACAGTATGCTTCAATCTGTTACATAAAAAAAGTTCAGTAGATTATGGCTATGCAACAAACAAGTACCATTACATAAACTGTTTTCGAAACATACCTGCTGTCTCTTCACCATCCACGTGAGAAAGTTTGGTCAACTCTGGCACGTTTGCACTTAATAACTGCTACTTTCAGTGGTCTGAATAAGAGTGAAGTGGACTGCAGCTGCTCAGACCATCTTATTAATAGTCGGGTAGTGAGGGAAACTGAATGCACTAGCTTCTCTGTGTGTAGGTGGTGGTGAAGTCCATCTGGCCAATGCACTGAATGAGTGAGCATCGGGGGACTAATGATGCACATAACTCTGCAAGAAGTAGTAAATGTACCATTAAGTCTGTGTGAGTGAATTTATCTATTGAATGGGATTGGTGATTCGGGGGAGAGGACCAAACTGCTAGCTCATCGATCTCATTGGATTAGGGAACGACAGGGAAGGAAGTCAGCCATGTCCTTTTAAAGGAACCATCCTGGCATTTACCTGAAGCGATTTAGGGAAATCTTGGAAAATATGAATCAGGATGTCTGGACGCCGGGTTCAACAGTCGTCCTCCCGAATGTGGGTCCACCGTGCTAACCACTGCGCCACCTCGCTCGGTCCTACTGAATGAACCACGTGTCTGTATCTATTACGTGCAGTATTATCTATTCATGTTTCTGTGTTAGATGTTTATACCATGGTGAGTGGGAGTATTTTACTCTGCAGCCTCATGGTGGACACATGTGCTAACAATAATACACTCCTGGAAATGGAAAAAAGAACACATTGACACCGGTGTGTCAGACCCACCATACTTGCTCCGGACACTGCGAGAGGGCTGTACAAGCAATGATCACACGCACGGCACAGCGCACACACCAGGAACCGCGGTGTTGGCCGTCGAATGGCGCTAGCTGCGCAGCATTTGTGCACCGCCGCCGTCAGTGTCAGCCAGTTTGCCGTGGCATACGGAGCTCCATCGCAGTCTTTAACACTGGTAGCATGCCGCGACAGCGGGGACGTGAACCGTATGTGCAGTTGACGGACTTTGAGCGAGGGCGTATAGTGGGCATGCGGGAGGCCGGGTGGACGTACCGCCGAATTGCTCAACACGTGGGGCGTGAGGTCTCCACAGTACATCGATGTTGTCGCCAGTGGTCGGCGGAAGGTGCACGTGCCCGTCGACCTGGGACCGGACCGCAGCGACGCACGGATGCACGCCAAGACCGTAGGATCCTACGCAGTGCCGTAGGGGACCGCACCGCCACTTCCCAGCAAATTAGGGACACTGTTGCTCCTGGGGTATCGGCGAGGACCATTCGCAACCGTCTCCATGAAGCTGGCCTACGGTCCCGCACACCGTTAGGCCGTCTTCCGCTCACGCCCCAACATCGTGCAGCCCGCCTCCAGTGGTGTCGCGACAGGCGTGAATGGAGGGACGAATGGAGACGTGTCGTCTTCAGCGATGAGAGTCGCTTCTGCCTTGGTGCCAATGATGGTCGTATGCGTGTTTGGCGCCGTGCAGGTGAGCGCCACAATCAGGACTGCATACGACCGAGGCACACAGGGCCAACACCCGGCATCATGGTGTGGGGAGCGATCTCCTACACTGGCCGTACACCTCTGGTGATCGTCGAGGGGACACTGAATAGTGCACGGTACATCCAAACCGTCATCGAACCCGTCGTTCTACTATTCCTAGACCGGCAAGGGAAGTTGCTGTTAAAACAGGACAATGCACGTCCGCATGTATCCCGCGCCACCCAACGTGCTCTAGAAGGTGTAAGTCAACTACCCTGGCCAGCAAGATCTCCGGATCTGTCCCCCATTGAGCATGTTTGGGACTGGATGAAGCGTCGTCTCACGCGGTATGCACGTCCAGCACGAACGCTGGTCCAACTGAGGCGCCAGGTGGAAATGGCATGGCAAGCCGTTCCACAGGACTACATCCAGTATCTCTACGATCGTCTCCATGGGAGAATAGTAGCCTGCATTGCTGCGAAAGGTGGATATACACTGTACTAGTGCCGACATTGTGCATGCTCTGTTGCCTGTGTCTATGTGCCTGTGGTTCTGTCAGTGTGATCATGTGAGGTATCTGACCCCAGGAATGTGTCAATAAAGTTTTCCCTTCCTGCGACAATGAATTCACGGTGTTCTTATTTCAATTTCCAGGAGTGTATATATAACATTTCTGCAGTCGATTATTTTATCGAGGCAGCAAAGGCCACCAAAATGCGTCTCTCCCTTTAAAATGCAGAAGCTGCAGTAGCGAGCATCAATACAAAGACTCTGCTGTACTGTCCGAGATATCCACATGAGGCCGATAAACAGAGGGTCAACCCTGCTGTATTTACGCAAAGTAGGTGCCACCGACCACAAGTCATGCTAATATGCGTGACAGCCAGGCCAAACAGAGTGGTGAAGCAGAACGCTCAGCTCTCCTGGCATGCTGTCACTATAAAAGGTTCAGAGAAACACACCTCAGGTGTACAATGGAGAAGAAAGCGCAGTTTGCAGATAATGAGTGTAGCTCCGTTCATCGAATAATTGCATGAAAGTTTGCACATTATGCCACACATATTGGTACTTGGGAGCAGGAAGCACCCATATTAGATGTCAGCATAGACAACATACGTGGACGAAAACAGATATCACACACAAATTCTTAACTGCATATGCGCAGCAGTTTGTCAGTGAATGAATAAGAGCTAGCTCAAAGCAGTCGTTAGAGGATGAAATGAATGAAAAAATATATTTTTAAAATAAATCATCACATATTTTTCACCCAAATTAAAAGAAATTGTACACTATCTAAACATGGATATTCCTCTTCCTCTTCATACTTCTGCTTGAGTCACGAGATAGATGGACAGTTGCACGATTTCAGGCAGTAAATTGAAGGGTGCTTTTAATATTGCGTGTCCACGAATCTTCACACTGCCTTTAACATACATAACCACGTCAATGTGGTTGAAAATTCGAGGCGATATCACCATTCCAGGTTCGTCCCAGTGTACTGCATGAAGCTGCAAGTTAACTATAACACAATTCTTAGATTCTTCGCACAATTCACTTCTCTGAATGGCTTTGGAGATACAACATTTGCAGAGAACATAGTGGTAAAACGTACATCGTTTGTCAATGTCTGAAAGCAATATCCTTAACTATAAAATATCCATATTCATCGTAGAAGCCTTGAGTGTCATTAATGATGTTCGTACTCTTAGGTGTCATCACAAATGCCTCAGATGTGAGATACCACCTGTGAATTTATGCAACTCATTGGACAATTCCAATGTAAAGCAAATAGTTAATCACACAGTCATGTACTAACAATGTATATTCTGCAGTTTCTTTGGAGAAATTTTAAAATGGCAGAATGAGATTTTCACTCTGCAGCGGAGTGTGCGCTGATATGAAACTTCCTGGCAGATTAAAACTTTGTGCTCGACCGAGACTCGAACTCGGGACCTTTGCCTTTCGCGGGCAAGTGCTCTACCATCTGAGCTACCGAAGCACGACTCACGCCCGGTACTCACAGCTTTACTTCTGGCAGTATCTCGTCTCCTACCTTCAAAACTTTACAGAAGCCCTCCTGCGAGCCATGCAGAACTAGCAAAGGTCCCGAGTTCGAGTCTCGGTCGGGCACACAGTTTTAAACTGCCAGGAAGTTTCAATTTTTAAAATGGTTTTAATTCTATATGTACATGTACTGGCCCAGATTTCAGAGTATTATTCTCATTTTAGCAGTCTATCATGATCATGGGTGCTAGCTCCTTAACCATCTGTGGGCTGAGCATAATTCTGATCCATCATCACTCTCACAGCAAGGAGGGGGAAATATTACATATATGCCATACAATACACTGTAGACGTTACTGTACAATCGCACTTTGGCTGTAAATATGGACAGATCTCCGAGTTAACGTAAACGTTGCCACTGGTTAGTTTACGATTATCGAATATGCTCGAATCCTGTTTCAGGCTCCCCTTACTGTCGGCTTGCATCAGTAGCAGTATAATGAATAAAATTGTTTCTAATTGAACAGCTGTTATAAAAGCCTACGGAATTCTGAAGATAGTTTGCAGAACTGGATAGTCAGGCAATTCCCTTGAACAAAGAGTTAATGGCAGTTGACTTTCTGAATGCAGCACCTTTAAAAATTTCAAATTCTGAAGTATGAGTCATTTTCCATCTCATTTCTCGTACACAAGTTTATTCTCTTCATGCTCACCCTGGTCTATGAGTTATTATCCACCGCACATCGTACCAGAGTTAATTGTTGCTTCACATTTATGATGACATATGCCTTCAAAGAATCTCATAAGCATCTTGAGAGGTCCTGACACACTAAACCGATCGTATTCGCTTATCAATCCGTATAAGATCCATCCTGCATTTTGCAAACCATTCAAATCTGAATTTGATACACAAACATATGCTTTAGGGTGCTGATTTCAACATTTCCTCTGCTGTCGGACTCACCCCCATTCAGATTTTATCTTATTTCTTGAAACAGAAATGTGAATGCCTTATGTGTAAGTTGCAATGTCGCTGTAAGGCCTCAATCCTTTTTTATAAATTTTCCTTCTACGTATACGAAACTGTATCGTATTATGTAGGAGGTATTTCCGCAACGTTACCACTTCCTACATTAGTTAACTTTTCCCCTCTGTCATACTACGCATGCTCTTGTATCTTTACAAACCAGTAATTGCAATGCTCCATTCCCTCTCGCTTAGATCAATTGGCAGAAGACAATTCGTACTTACAACTGATGATAATTGTTTTAAATGTAGAGCATATGACATCACATCTATACCTCAGTTGCTGCTGCTCCCTTTTAAGCAGTCGTCAAGAGGAACATGAGGCAGAAACTTTCGCAGGGATTCGAATCGAAGTCTTTGTGGGGTCGAAAAGAAAGAACGCTCGACTGTTGGTAAAACAATGGCCCAATTCTTCTGGTGGGTAAAAATTTCCGATTGAGTCAAGGAAGTAGACGTTATACCTGTTCTTTTTTTTTCTTTAAAAAATGCAACCCAGTGAGGTCCAGGTCCTCGTCCACGATCTAGATTTAAAATGACTTTGCGTCGTATTCTACATAAACACTCAATGAAATCTCAGAATTTTGATTTTTTTTACGAATTTAAGCAGATTTGTATTTGTACGTAGTCTATGAGGTAGCTTTTTGTGAACAGCCCAAGCCCTTTTCTGTGTGGTTGAAATATAGACCTTTCATGATGATGACAGATTCCATCATCCTACCGGTCTTTTCGCCTCCTCAAACTGCTCTTGTGCGCTTTGCGCATTTTTTCACTGTTTGGGCTGTAGTTGATGCTTCTCTCGCTAATGATTAAATAACTGAAAGTGTTGCAAGTGCACGTATTACAAATGGGATCATTCCACCTGATGTCTCAGTTATAGGTAAAACGCATAGTGCTTAGGGCTCTCTTCTTCTTCTTCTTCTTCATACTTCTTTCTGTTTCAGGACACTTTTAGCTGCCAACAGTTATGATTGGATGCAATTTTTAAACATCCTTGGATTTTTCTTCTCCTTCATAAATGGGTGTCCCTCGGAATTCCAAGTCCAACCATACGCATGATCTGACAACACCGTAAGGTGCGGAAGTGTGTAGAGGGAGTGCTGTCTTTCTCCGCTAGCCACTACGGAGCTGTATGTGCTTGTGGTCTGGAGATCAGACCGCCTTCAGCAGTGGTGAGGCGAGCACATCTTGTTTGTGTCTCGCCTGTTGTGCTGCTTGCAGGAGAGCGAATGTTTGTTTACTTCTACGTAGCGGCTTGTTTTCTTGTCTGAATTTATCGACCATCATGGAATTTTCGTATCCCAGAGCTACAATTAAATTAACGCTTGCTCTGGATCAGGAACGAACACAAGTGTATGAACGAGAATGGTGTATGCAGGACAAAATGTGGCTTCCACCACAAGATTTTCTCACAATTGATTTTTCGATCCTTAGTACAAATGAGTGCATAAAAGGGGCGAATAAATTGCTGTGCCAGACGTTGCGCGTAACCATGCTAAAGATGACGGGCTCCGATACTCTGACGATCATCGTGGTTGATCACTCTGGTCTTGGCCTTCGAACGTTGAGGTTTTCGAACTCCGATTTGCGGTGGTATCAGACCTTGTGGTGGCCGATTTTACACCTGACAGCAATGTCGTCAGTCTTGTTGCTGGAAGGTGGAATTAATTTGAAACCTACCGTGTATTCAATGGTGTCCAGCACTTGGAAACTGAACCACAGAAACACGTGCCTTCTTACTTGTTTATTGCCAGCTGCAGGGCTGTCGCCATGCACGATGGCCAGCCGCACACTTCTTCAGTTTGTGGCCAGAAAGGCCATTTCCATTCTGAATCTCACTGACGTAGGCGGGTTCAGACGCCGACCGGAGACGTCGGTCTCCCTGTGGCACCCAGTCTGTTACCTCTATCTTCCGCGTCTGTGGCAGGGCTGCCTACTGCATCCACTCTGAATCAGTCGTCACTGGCGTCGGTTCCTCTTGAAGACACCACAGACGTTTTGCCTGTCCCTCATACACTGCCGCCAGAGGCAGTACCAACAGACGATGGCCATCAGTAGACACAAGCCTTCTGTTTCTACCCTACGGTTGTTGATCGTGGAGGTGTATCAACCTCTACTCTTCTGCCATCTGGCCTCAAGTCAGACGACATTCGTGTGCCATCCAACAGAGAACGACATGTTATGAAGCAACCGTCGCCAATGATATGGAAGAGACAATGCTGTATCCCTTCTGATAACTTCCTCCATTGTATGTGTGGAGGGTATGACGATCCTCCTACTGACAGTGTACTATCGTCCTATGCCCTGGCACTGTACGATACGACGTCTCTCCCCACTATCTTCGGTCCCCAACCACCTACAGACACCGACCTTCCCCTGCCTGCGTCTTATTCAGTTGCCCCCTTTCCGTGTCTAACGCTGCCTGTAGGCATATCTCTGATAGTGGTCCACTGAACCAGCCCAGGGAGACGCCTGTCTCCTGGATGTCAGTGTTGAGAATGGACGTTCTGGAGGTGTACTGGGCGATGGAACCCCCTTGGTGGTGTCGGCTCCCTTCCTGCTACAGTGATGTACCCTTTCATGGGGGTCTAACGAGGAGCTAGTCATGCTTCCTCCATGTTGGCATTGCTTGCCCTTCTGGCCATGTGAGCTTTTCAAACTTATTGCGTACCAACGGTCAGTTGCAATACCATCTGTGCACACCATAAACTAGCAGTAGTCGACGAAATGCTGTAAGCTGGTGATGTTGATGTTGCCCTCCTCCAGGAGGAGGGCCTAATCAACATCACCAGCATACATAATTTCATCGAGTAATGCTAGTTTATTTATTCCGGGCTTGCGGTGAAGTGTGGAATTTGATCCTTTGGGGATAAGACGCAGATGAAATCGCCTCCGACGACGATGTGGTCGTAGCTGTCTCCATATAGTAGCGCTACCTCTTCCATACAAAACCGCGCCCGCTCTCTTCCTTTACTAGTACCGGAGGGAGCATCTACAATGATAATCTTGACGCCCTAAAAATGACAGCCAGGTGCCGAGTCGATAGGAGGTAGATCAAGCAATCTCCAATATCATATACGTTTTAAATCTCAACATTCATTCCATCACTTTTATTTGCCTGCTGAAATAAATCATTCAGATTCCTATTTACAACATTGCTGAAATAAATCATTCAGATTCCTATTTATAACATTTTCTTTGCATTTCTTACCGATTTTCCCTTCTTTCCACTAGTTTAAAGAAAAGCTTCGAAATATTCAGCTTCCCCCAAAAATCTCTCCACCTGGAATCAGTCAACCTGCTTACACATTTATTTCTCGGCCAGGCTTTCTCTCTTGGTCCTGTTCCCAGCACTGTCAGTCTTCACTCCCGTTCGTACCTCAGGCTGGACAGCTAGTCGTTTCCCTGATTGTGAGGTCTATCTGACCCCTCAGCTGGTCCGTCAACATGATCATACTGTGGCCTGTTGTAATCGCTTGTATCATTTGCTCCTCAATTTTTCCTACATTCGTTCCTGAAACTTTAGTGAAAGTTTCTGTTGTCTTCCCTGTAACTGCTCCTGTCTCTCTCGCTTCAGGCAAATGCCTGGAGGGTTCCTGCCAAAGGGCACGGCCTATTTCCTTCCCCATTCTTCCCTAATCCGAGCTTATACTCCGTCTCTAATGACCTCGTTGTCGACGGGACGTTAAACGCTGATCTCCTCCTCCTCCTCCTCCTCCTCCTCCTCCTCCTCCTGTCTCACAAATAGTGGTTTCTGTCATTTAAGAAAGTTTTTGTTTTTCTAAATTGAACCAATTAACCTAGAGCATTTATATTGTAAATTTTCAGGTAGTCTCCTTTTCCAAGTAGAAATTGTAATTAATAGAGCCACGTAGGATGTCGGCACATGGAATCGGTATTCCGCTGTCTAGCACCACGAGGAGTTATCGCACCCTAAACAATCTCCCCGTCTTACAATAGGAATGACAGATCAAATGTACTTTATTTAAAATTCAAAACTAACTAAAAATGTACACGTAATGCTCTCCGTGCCCCTGCGTGATCTAGCAAGCCACCTCCTGCCCACCCTACCGCCTCTCCAGCCATGATAGGAAGGCGGCAAGTCTAAGGCGCATGCCGTATCCATTGCCTACCAAGCGTCTGTGTTTAAAAAGGCTGGAGACACGCTTCTCTCTATCTCTCTCTAGATCTACAGGAAAGCCCTTCTCTCCCACACGTATTACTACAGCCTCATCATTTCTCACTTGACCAGCCGCGGTGGCCGAGCAGTTCTAGGCGCTTAAGTCCCGAACCGCGCTGCTGCTACGGTCGCAGGTTCGATTCCTGCCTCGGGCATGGATGTGTGTGATGTCCTTAGGTTAGTTAGGTTTAAGTAGTTCTAAGTTCTAGGTGACTGATGACCTCAGATGAAAAATCCCATAGTGCTCAGAGCCCTTTGAACCATTTTGTCACTTGTACTCTGTTGTGGAAGGAAGGAGAAAATGGTAGCATAAATCAGAAGGTAATATTTTTTGAAAGTACAGTTTGTCATTGAATTACGGTAATATAAAAATGTCACAACATTGACTTTAAACAGTCCCATCTCCCTTTGCTGTTTGCTATAACTTTACTCAGTTTCTGCAAATACCAATGTTTTCACTCTACAATATGTGTAAACGTGCGACGTTAAATATTGGGCGCCTAAGACAGCTTATTATTTTAGCAAATTACAGCAATGTACAACATTAAACAAACAGCTCAGTAAGAAATTTTAACAACTACGCAACTATCCCAAAAAAACAAGTTCTACAAATAAACAAGATACGTAGCAAGCCTTTTCCCTGCATTATTAATGTGTGACGCCATCATAAGACTGTACATAGAAGACTTGTAGCAAAATACGCAAACACATCCATACAATATTGCTAAACGTTCACTTTAAGCAATTACTGGCACCACAGGAGATGAATGGCTGAGGAAATGCACCATTAGTTAAAAATGCGAGGAGGAGATCCAATAGTTCTCAACTGGGAAGAGATCCAGTGCCATTGCTGCCCATCGCGGGGTTTGACAAGCATGAAGGCCAGCAGTAGACACGGGCATTATCTTGCTGAAATGTAAGCCTAGGAGGGCTGCATTGGCCATTAAGATCCCCGGATCTCTCCCCAACTGAAAACGTCTGGAGTATTGTGGGCAGGACCCTCCAACCATCTCGGGATTTTGATGACCTAACGTGACAATTCGACAGAATTTGACACGAAATCCTTCAGGAGGACATTCAACAACTCTTTCAATCGGTGCCAAACCGAACAACTGCTTGCATAAGGCCCAGAGGTGGATGAACGTGTTACTGACTTACTGACCTACTGACTTCCTGAAATTGTAGTAATTTGTTTTTCTGTACATGTACATCACATCTACCGATTTCAGTCCCATTCCGATAATTCCTTCGCAGTGTGTCTCTTTTTAAATGTATAAGACAGGTAGATGGGGCGAAACGCACCCGTCATAATACAAGGTCTGTATCGCTTCACAATTTTACAAGCAGAAGAGCAAGATATACAACGATTTGCCCGTTCATTTTTTCCCAAATGCTATTCTAGAGAAAATGATTCCGATATTGGATTTAGGGAGAAGAGCATACATCTCTTCCATCTGCTGATGTAACCTCGAAGAAATTTCGTTAATAGTGATCTGCGGAATCGTATGCGATACCGTGCGTTACCTCATTTCGTTAAGACGAATAACAATACATGCATTTAGATAGAATGTAGTTGTCCTCTCAAAGCATATAGAAGTACCCCGTAGGTCATACGTGATATTATCAACAGAAAATCCGTGCCAAGCACGCTCCGCCCTGTCGAACTATTGCCAGAATTGTGATGAAATAATGACACAACAGAACTGCTAGCGACAATAAGGTAACTGGGTTTTCAGAAATCACGAAAATGGCATTTATTGTATATCTTAATGACAGCAGTTTTAATGACGAGAATATAGGCCGATGTAGATTTACATTTTTCCGGAAAAATGATCCAAGAAACCTTTAATTTTAATTATGGTACGCTTAAATTAATATCTGCATATTATATGCCGACTACGGCAGGGTATATCCCAACCCTCCTACATGGAAACAGTACAAACAGTACAAACTCCCCTCCCCTGTGTGGTCTATGTATGTCCTTTTAGGAACTTAAGCGGCACTCGAAATACAAGAGCTTTCTGAGATGATCGTATTGTCTGTATACGTAGACTGTATCGAAAAATTAGATTTGTAACACGCACATACCAGCTGAAAGTACATTAAGACTCATCCTGCTCCATTTTCGTGTGAAGAATAGACGTCGGTAAAGTTCCATAATTCTTCAGTCCAGCCATTTTGCGAGAGATTAGTGTTAGGAATATATTCACCGTAGCAGACACTCTTAAATTTTCTTCGCAACAGTAAGCCTGTGTGCTATACACGACGCCTCTAATGCAGTGGCTGCCGCCTAGGGAAAAACGTTAGACTGTTAATATAATGGTTAAAACATAGCTTGAGAGGTGTAGTGCCTCCTTGCGGAGTGAATTTGTATTTACTGCAAATCCCAAATTTATGTGTAATGTTTAGCTGCATAGAGAAGCACAGCCTTAGGTAAACCAGCATTGGCCATACATCTTCCTATACTTGGAAAGCATTTAGGATAGCAGTACGATCAGGATTTTTACTACCATAAAATGCTCTTTTAACGGTGGTGAGTGTCTGTACCAGTTGCAAAAACCCTTAAGAAGGTGGAGCTGATGCTATCCAATGTGACCAGTGCGTCATCGCAAATAAACGTGGTTCCCAATCTTGGCTAAATTGGATACGTAGCAAGGATACGGTGTCAGTAAGTTAATCAAAGAATCCATTTGGACGTAGTTGATCACGCCGCCACAAGAAATGCTTGTTAAACATAATTTTCCACAGATTTACAAAACGTGGCAATGAACCTAAAGAGTGATTTTCAGTAAACCAGCATATTAGCTGTGACGTCCCAGATATTCTTATTGTGGCACATATTTGGGAAGGCCGGAGTTGCCGTGAGGTTCTAGGCGCTACAGTCTGGAACCGAGCGACCGCTATAGTCGCAGGTTTGAATCCTGCCTCGGGCATGGATGTGTGTGATGTCCTTAGGTTAGTTAGATTTAATTAGTTCTAAGTTCTAGGCGATTGATGAACTCAGACGTTAAGTCTCATAGTGCTCAGAGCCATTTGAACCATTTTTCACATATTTGGGAGGAAATAACAGACTGCATCTGTGCAGATGTTTTGTTTCTGGTGATGCTCCATATTGGCTGTCTATCATCGCTAAATCATCAAAGATGAACCCTTAGCCAAACACACTACACCAGCACCGAAATAATCCTCACTGACCGGAACCACTCTCTAATCAACTATACCATGTACCTATACGGTACCTCTACATATGAAACATCGTGACGCATTAGGTCTCTCCCACTACTATTAATACATACAACATGTCAGCAGGTAGTCGTGTATTCATGCCCACCTTAGGTAATTTACAGGTAGCTCGTGCAACTTTACCATTTGAAATGGGCCTTGCTGACGTGTGTGTGTGTGTGTGTGTGTGTGTGTGTGTGTGTGTAACAGTTATATATCGAAAAACGTTTTACATCACATCGGTTCCAAGAGTTCCGGAATCTGTACAGAAAACTGGAATGGAAATCAACATAAACACCATTTGCACCCTTTTAATTGCTCGTGAAAACCACACACTGCATGTTGTACCACCATACAGAGAGACCTTCGGAGGTAGAGGTCCAGACTGCTGTACACACAGGTATAGCTATAACCCAGTAGCTCGTCCTCGTCCACTGATGCATGCCTGTAATCGTCGTGGCATACTATCCACAAGTTCATCAAGGCATTGTTGGTCCAGATTGCCCCACTCTTCACAGGCGATTCGGCGTAGATCCCTCAGAATGGTTGGTGGGTCACGCCGTCCTTAAACAGCCCTTTTCAATCTGTACCAGGTATGTTCGATAGGGTTCATGTCAGGATAACGTGCTGGCCACTCTGGTAGAGCGAAGACGTTATCCTGTTCAGGATGGGGGCGCCAACTGTCGTCCATGAAGAATGCCGCGCCAATATGCTGCCGACATGGTTGCACTATCGATCAGAGGATGGAATTCACGTATCGTACAGCCGTTACGGCGCCTTTCATGATCACCAGCGACGTACGTCGGCCCCACATAATTCCAAACCAAAACATCAGGGTACCTCCACCTAGCTATACTCGCTGGACAGTGTGCCTATGGCGTTCAGCCTGACTAGATTTCCTCCAAACACGTCTCACGACACTCATCGATGAAGAGAACGTGATGCCAATCCTGAGCGGTCCATTCGGCATGTTGTTGGGCCCACCTGTACCGCGCTACACGGTGTCGTGGTTGCAAAGATGGACCTCGCCATGGACGTCGGGAGTGAAGTTGCGCATCATGCAGCCTATTGCGCACAATCTGTCGTAACACGACGTTCTGTGGATGTACGAAAAGCATTATTCAACATGGTCGCGTTGCTGCGAGGGTTCAAAAAAAAAAAAAAAAGGTTCAAATGGCTCTGAGCATTATGCGACTTAACTCCTTAGGTCATCAAGAGCCTAGAACTTAGAACTAATTAAACCTAACTAACCTAAAGACATCACACACGGCCATGCCCGAGACAGGATTCGAACCAGCGACCGTAGCGGTCACTCGGTTCCAGATTGTAGCATCTACAACCACACGGCCACTCCGACCGGCGCTGCGAGGGTTCCTCCGAGCCATAATCTGTAGATAGCGGTCATCCATTGCAGTAGTAGTCCTTGAGCGGCCTGAATGAGGCATGTCGTCGACAGTTGCTGTCTCTCTGTATCTCCTCCATGTCCGAACAACATCGCTTTGGTTCACTCCGAGACGCCTCGGCGCTTCCCTTGTTGAGAGCCCTTCCTGGCACAAAGCATCTATGTGGACGTGATCGAACAGCGGTATTGACCGTCTAGCCATGGTTGAACTACAGACAACACGAGCCGTGTACCTCCTTCCTGGTGGAATGACTGGAACTGATCGGCATATCGTACCCCCTCCGTCTAATAGGCGCTGCTCATGTATGGTTGTTTACAACTTTGGGCAGGTTTAGTGACATCTCTGAACAGTCAAACGGACTGCTATCTTCAGGAGTTCTGGGAACCCGGGTGATGCAAAACTTGCTTTAATATCTAACGCTTGATTTGTAAACAACAGATTCTGGTACTTGTGGTCTTACAAGGGGTGCTTTTGAAATTTAAACACCAAAAAACTTTCCTCGCTGATTAAAACTGTGTGCCAGACCAAGACTCGAACTCGGGGCCTTTGCCTTTCGCAGGCAAGTGCTCTACCAACTGAGCTACCCAAGCACGACTAACGCCCCGTCCTCACAGCTTTAGTTCCGCCAGTACCTCGTCTCCTACCTTCCAAACTCCACAGAGGCTCTCCTGCCAGGAAGTTTCATATCAGCGCACACTCCGCTGTAGAGTGAAAATTTCAAAATGGCTCTGAGCACTATGGGACTCAACTTCCGAGGTCATTAGTCCCCTAGAACTCAGAACTAGGTAAACCTAACTAACCTAAGGACATCACACACATCCATGCCCGAGGCAGGATTCGAACCTGCGACTGTAGCGGTCTCGCTGTTCCAGACTGCAGCGCCTAGAACCGCACGGCCACTTCGGCCGGCAGTGAAAATTTCATTCTACCAACATAAAAATTTATTTTAACGCTTTTTCCTCAGAGGTATTAGTGCCAATTACGGGTCTTGCTGTCGCAAATAAGGCACTACACGAAAATTATTAATGTAGAGCAATGAAAATTCGGGAATATATTTCTCTGGGTAACATATTTAAGTGATTAACGTTGTAAGATCACAGGTTAATGTAAGCGAGATAAGACATTGTACATGCGATATGCTGGTATATTAATAATCGCTGTAACCCCTGGAATGTTGAATGCAAGCATGCAAACGTGCATGCATTGTGTTGTACATCAGTCTGTGGGATGGAGTTCCACGCCTGTTGCCCTTCGTCTGTCAGTAAAGGGGCGGTTAACCCTGTTGTGGATGACGCTGGAGTTGTCATCCAATGACGACCCATATGTGCTCGATCGGAGACAGATCTGGTGACCGAGCGGGCCAAGGTAACATCTGGATGCTCTGTAGAGCAACAGCGGTATGTAGGCGACCGTTATCCAGTTGGAAAACTCCCCCTGGTATTGTTCATGGATGACTGCAGCACAGCAGGTCGAATCCCCAGACTGACATACAGTATTGCAGTCAGGGTGCGTGGGATAACCACGAGAGTGCTCCTGCTCTCATACGAAGTCGCACCTCAGGCCATAGCTCCAGTTGTAGGTCCAATGTGTCTACTTATCAGACAGGTTGCTGGTCTCCTCATCAACACACGGCCATCACTGGCACCGAAGCAGTTTTCATCGCAAAACAACACAGAGCTTAACTCTGCCCTCCAGCGAGCTCTCGCTTGACACCATTCAAGTCGCAAACGGTGGTGGTTTGGAACCTTTCGAATGCACACTACAGGGTGTCCTTGAACTAACAGTTCGTTATGTCACTCTGGTGCCAAATGCTGCTCAGATTGCTGCTACAGTGGAGTACGATGCGCCAGACCCATACGCCGAACACTGTGGTCTTCCCTCTCGGTAATACCGAGTAGCCGTCTGGAACTCGGTCTTCTTGCGACCGTACATCCTCGTGGCCACAGCTGCCAGCAGCCATGTACAGTGGCTACATTCCTGCCAAGTTTTTCTGTAATATCTCAGAAGGAACATCCAGCATCCCACAGCCCTATTACAACATGTCATTCGTGCTCAGTGAGGCGTTGATAATGGCGTCTTTGTCGCCTTAAAGGCATTCCTAACTATATATTGTAAGTACATACATATCTACTATACACTGAAGAGCCAAAGAAACTGATAAACCTGCCTAATATGATGTAGGACTCCTGCGAGGATGCAGTAGTACCGGAAAGCGACCTAGCATGGACTCGACTAATGTCTGAAGTAGTGCTGGAGTGAACCGACATCATGAATCCTGCAGGGCTGTCCATAGATCTGTAAGAGTCCGACGGGGTAGAAATCTCTTCTGAGCAAAGCGTTGCAAGGCATCCCAGATACGCTAAATGACGTTCTTGTCTGGGATGTTTGGAGGCCAGCGGAAGTGTTCAAACTCAGAAGAGTGTTCCTCTGTAGCAGTTCTGCGGTGTCGCAGTGTCTTGCTGGAATTGCTCAAGTCCGTCGGAATGCACAATGGACATGACGGAAGCAAGTGAAGAGACAGGATGCTTACGTGCGCATCACCTGTCGGAGTCGTATCTTGACATATCAGGGGACCCATATCACTCCAGCTGCACACGCCCCACGTCATTTCAGAGCCTCCACCAGCTTGAACAGTCCTCTATTGAGATGCAGAGTCCGTGGGTTCGTGAGGTTGTCTCCATACCCTTACCCGTACACGTCATACAATTTGAAATGAGACTCGTCCAAACAGGAAACATGTTTCCAGTCGTCAACAGCCCATTGTCGGTATTGACGATCCCAGGCGAGGCGTAAACGTTTACGTCGTGCAGCCATCAAGGATACACGAGTGGACCTTCGCCTCCGAAGATCCATATCGATGATGTTTCGTTGAATGGTTCGCACGCTGACACTTCTTGACGGCCCAGCATTGAAATCTACAACAATTTGCGGAAGGGTTGCACTTCCGTCACGTTGAACGATTCTTTTCAGTCGTCGTTGGTCCCGTTCTTGAAGGATCTTTTTATGGCCACAGCGATATCGGAGATTTGATGTTTTACCAGATTCCTAACATCACGGTACACTCGTGAAATGCTCGTACGGGAAAATCTGCCTTAATCGCTACCTAGTAGAAACTGTCCCATCACTCGTGCGTCGATTATAACATCACGTTCAAACTCACTTAAACCTTGATAACCTGCCACTGTAGCAACAGTAGCCGATCTAGCAACTGCACCAGCCACTTGTCTTATATAAACGTTGCCACGGCAGAGCCGTATTCTGCCTGTTTACATATCTCTGTATTGGAATACGCATGCCTATACCAGTTTCTTTGGCGCTTCAGAGTATAAAGTAAAATGTTAAAATGTTTTTACAATGGTTTCTGACTGATTTACTTCACATTTTTGCACGATATTCTAATGAATGTTCGAACGGATGTAAGTTACATATATTTTTATATTTATCGTGTACAGAAATGTATAAATAAGATCTGTACCTCTGTAGAAGACATGTCATTGTTTTAAGTTTTCAGCAAAAAATCGAAAAGTTCTTGACCATTTTAAATAAAATTTTTACATGATAATGTAATAAACATTTGGACAGACAGAGCCTACATATTTTTTTCAAAATATATGGTGAATACACACTTTACAAAGGAGAAATCTTGGTATCAAAGTTCTCGATAAGTTATTGATCGATTTACTTCAAATTTTTACATGGGACTTTAATAAATGTTCGGACGAACGTAGGCTATACACTTTAAATACATATAACATATAAATGTACGTAAACCACATCAAAAACTGACGAATCGATTACACAGACCGAACGTGAGGAGAGGGGCTAGTGTAATTGGTTAATACAAACCATAAAAAAATGCACGGAAGTATGTTCTTTAACACAAACCTACATTTTTTTAAAATGGAACCCGTTAGTTTTGTTAGCACATATGAACATATAAACAAATACGTAATCAGTGCCGTTTGTTGCATTGTAAAATGTTAATTACATCCGGAGATATTGTGACCTAAAGTTGACGCTTGAGTACCACTCCTCCGCTGTTCGATTGTGTGTATCGGAGAGCACCGAATTACGTAGGGATCCAAAGGGAACAGTGATGGACCTTAGGTACAGAAGAGACTGGAACAGCACATTACGTCCACATGCTAACACTTTTTATTGGTCTTTTTCACTGACGCACATGTACATTGCCATGAGGGGTGAGGTACACGTACACACGTGGTTTCCGTTTTCAATTACGGAGTTGAATAGAGTGCGTCCCGACATCTCAGGTCAATAGATGTTCAATGTGGTGGCCATCATATGCTGCACACAATTGCAATCTCTGGCGTAATGAATGGCCTACACGTCGCAGTACATCTGGTGTAATGTCGCCGCAGGCTGCCACAATACGTTGTTTCATATCCTCTGGGGTTGTAGGCACATCACGTTACACATTCTCCTTTAACGTAACCCACAGAAAGAAGTCCAGAGGTATAAGATCAGGAGAACGGGCTGGCCAATTTCTGCGTCCTCCACGTCCTATGAAACGCCCGTCGAACATCCTGTCAAGGGTCAGCCTAGTGTTAATTGCGGAATGTGCAGGTGCACCATCATGCTGATACCACATACGTCGATGCGTTTCCAGTGGGACATATTCAAGCAACGTTGGCAGATCATTCTGTAGAAACGCGATGTATGTTGCAGCTGTTTGGGCCTCTGCAATGAAGTGAGGACCAATGAGGTGTTCGCCAATGATTCCGCACCGTACATTTACGGTTCATGGTCGCTGTCGCTGTACCTGTCTGAGCCAGCGAGGATTGTCCACGGACCAGTAATGCATGTTCCGTAGATTCACTGCCCCGTGGTTTGTGAAACCCGCTATATCGGTAAACAGGTAGAACTGCAACGCATTCTCTGTTAATGCCCGTTGACAGAATTGAACTCGATGATTAAAGTCATGACCATGTAATTGCTGATGTAGCGACACATGAAACTGGTGAAAGCGGTGACGATGCAGTGTGCACATGACACTGCTTTGACTCAGTCCACCGGCTCTCGCAATGTCCCGTGCAGTCATGTGTGGGTTCATGACAACAGCAGCTAACAGACCAACTGCACAGGCTTCTCATGTGACGGGTCTGTTACGGACCCGTTTGCGTCCTACGACCATACCTGTTGCATATAGTTGGCGGTAGGTGTCTTGCAATGTGCGGCACGTTGGATGCTCTCTGTCCGGGTACCGTTTTGCATACACCTTGCAGGCTTCAGCTGCATTTCGTCGACAGTCGCCATAGATGAGTATCATCTCCGCCTTTTCAGAGTTGGAATACACCATGGCCACAGTTCCTACAACACTACACCATCACAGACGTCTGGTAACACGGTGTACTACAGTTGGTCTGCGTGCGGAGACGAATGCAGAATAACAATATCAGCAAGCGCTACATGCGGACACTGCGACAGCTAGACCAAACCACAACAGTGCACTACAGCCACACTCGTAAACACGGTCGTCATCGTAAACATGTCCCTGTAGATGCTGCTCGCTCACTGTGGCCCGTGTTTGTTACAACACGCAACTGAACGTCGGAGGTTTCAAGCGTCAACTTTAGGTTACAATATCTCCGGATGTAATTAATATTTTACAATGCAAGAAACGGCACTGATTACGTATTTGTTTATATGTTCAGATGTGCTAACAAAACTAACGTGGTTCCATTTAGAAAAACGTAGGTTTGTGTTAAAAAACATACTTTTGTGCATTTTTGTATGGTTTGTATTAACCAATTACACTAGCCCCTCTCCTCACGTTCGGTCTGTGGAATCGGTTCGTCAGTATTTGATGTGGTTTACGAAATATATCCAGCGGTAGCGTTAGGTCAAAAAAAAAAGGTTCAAATGGCTCTGAGCACTATGGGACTCAACTGCTGTGGTCATTAGTCCCCTAGAACTTAGAACTACTTAAACGTTACTAACCTAAGGACAACACACACATCCATGCCCGAGGCAGGATTCGAACCTGCGACCATAGCAGTCGCACGGTTCCGGACTGTGCGCCTAGAACAGCGAGACCACCGCGGCCGGCGGTAACGTTAGGTGAGTCACCCTGTATATGTACAGGGTGTTACAAAAAGATATGGCCAAACTTTCAGGAAACATTCCTCACACACAAACAAAGAAAATATGTTATGTGGACATGTGTCCGGAAACGCTTACTTTCCATGTTGGAGCTCATTTTATTACTTCTCTTCAAATCGCATTAATCATGGAATGGAAACACACAGCAACAGAACGTAGCAGCGAGACTTCGAACACTTTGTTACAGGAAATGTTCAAAATGTCCTCCGTTAGCGAGGACACATGCATCCACCCTCCGTCGTATGGAATCCCTGATGCGCTGATGCAGCCCTGGAGAATGGTGTATTGTATCGAGCAGGAAGAGTCTCTACACTTGGAACTGGGGTTGTGTAGACAAGAGCTTTCAAATGCCCCCATAAGGTTGAGGTCAGGAGAACGTGGAGGCCATGGAATTGATCCGCCTTTAGCAATCCATCGCTCGCCGAATCTGTTGTTGAGAAGCGTACGAACACTTCGACTGAAATGTGCAAGAGTTCCAGCGTGCATGAACCACATGTTGTGTCGTACTTGTAAAGGCACATGTTCTAGCAGCACAGGTAGAGTATCCCGTATGAAATCATGATGACGTGCTCCATTGAGCGTAGGTGGAAGAACATGGGTCCCAATCAAGACATCACCAACAATGCCTGCCCAAAAGTTCACAGACAATCTGTGTTGATGACGTGAGTGCACAACTGCGTGTAGATTCTCGTCAGCCCACACATGTTGATTGTGAAAATTTACAATTTGATCACGTTGGAATGAAGCCTCATCCGTAAAGAGAACATTTGCACTGAAATCAGGATTGACACGTTGTTGGATGAACCATTTGCAGAAGTGTACCCGTGGAGGCCAATCAGCTGCTGCTAGTGCCTGCACACGCTGTACACGGTACAGAAACAACTGGTTCTCCCGTAGCACTCTCCATACAGTGACGTGGTCAACGTTACCTTGTACAGCAGCAACTTCTCTGACGCGGACATTAGGGTTATCGTCAATTGGACGAAGAATTGCCTCGTCCATTGCAGGTGTCCTCGTCGTTCTAGGTCTTCCCCAATCGCGATTCATAAGCTGGAATTTTCCGTGCTCCCTAAGACGCCTATGAATTGCTTCGAACGTCTTCCTGTCGGGACACCTTCGTTCTGGAAATCTGTCTCGATACACACGTACCGCGCCACGGCTGTTGCCCCGTGCTAATCCTTACATCAAATGGGCATCTGCCAACTCCGCACTGACTGCAAAACCACGTTCGTGATTAACAGTAACCTGTTGATGCTAAGTACTGATGTGCTTGATGCTAGTACTGTAGAGCAATGAGTCGCATGTCAACACAAGCACCGAAGTCAACATTACCTTCCTTCAATTGGGCCAACTGGCGGTGAATCGAGGAAGTACAGTACGTACTGATGAAACTAAAATGAGCTGTATATATATAAGTGTGTGTGTGTGTGTGTGTGTGTGTGTGTGTGTGTCTAATTATGATCAAATGTGTGTGAATACCTAAGGGACCAAACTGCTTAGGTCATCGGTCCCTAGACTTACACACAGCTTAAAGTAACTTATGCTAAGAACAACACACACATCCATGCCCGAGGGAGGACTCGAAACTCCGGCGGGAGGAACTGTAATTATGTTCCACGTCTCCTCCTAAAGCACTAGAATGATTTCAACCAATCTTGGTACACGTATCACTTGCTTTCTCTAAAGCATAGCTGTTGCCGTGAGAACCACTTACTTATCAAGGGGGTGGGGGTGGGGCTGAAAAAGCATTGTAGCCCATAACGCGCATAACCACACTTTATCCACCCAGTATTCAAGAATGAGAGCACTTAGTGCTTACAACAAACTTTAACACATAATTTCAAACATTTGCGAAACGTTTCCTCCCTGACAACCCACACAAAATGACGAAAGGAAACCAGTTTATTGCTTACTACATTATTGTTGTTCATGCAGTATAATTGCCAAATGAAACATAACTTTTAATTTATTACATTTTTATTAGTAACTTCATTTGTGACTCTTTTTCAGACAGTATTAACATATGCCACTGACTGTACTTGCAGTACTATATCATTGTATGGTACATAATTCAGGAGCTGTGTGAAAATGGAACTGCAGGGTGAAATTTGCTAGAGATACAAGTTTGTTATGTGTACAAATACGTGTGCAATATGTTAAGTGTATGCGAAATATATTTATCATGTGCATACTGAGGCAAAGCCACGGGTAAAAAGCTCATCATAAATCCCTGTTGCGATTTCCGTCAAATTTGGTACAGATATTAGTTACGATGTGGAAAGAAAAACTGTAGGTGTAGGAACCACCAGCCTCCTATTGGCGTGGGGGTAATGATGTGGAGAGACAACAGAGAGGAGGAGTTGGACACAGATATAGAGAAGAGTAGATGGAAAGAGGAAGGAAAGGGGGAAGTGGACAGAGAGAGAGGGAAGAGGAGCAGATGCACAGAGACTAAGGGTGTAGGAAGAGATGGGCAAGGAGGGTGAAGGAGGAGATGGGAGGACAGTGAGGGGAGGGGGAAGAGAGGGAATAGGAGGAGTAGGAGGAGATGGACTGGGAGAGGAAAGAGGAGAAGACACACAGAGGCACCTTGGGTAGCAGGAAATGGGCAAAGACATGGGGAGGACCAAATGGACAGAGAGAAGGGTTAGACGAAATGGACAGAGAAAGGGAAGAGAATGAGATAAGCAGAGAATGGGAAGCGAAGGAGATGGAAGATGGAGAAAGGAAGAGGAGATGAACAGCGAGAGAAGGGAGGAAGAGATGAACATGGAAAGGGACAGAAGTAGATGGACAGAGAGAGGGGGAGGAGGAGATTGACAGAGAGTGGAGGGAGGAAGATATGGACAGAGACGAGAAAGAGCAGATGGACACAGGTGGGAGGAGCAGTTGGACAGAGAAATGGGGAAGTGCAGATGGCCACAGAGAGGGACCAGAAGAGAGGGACGGCAGGAATGGGAAGGATTAAATGGACTAATAGGATATATACAAATAAATATATACCAGGGCAATGCTGGGTACTCATCTTACTCCAGTATTTACGTCATTTACAAACTAATAACTATAGCTATTGCAAGTCGTATATTTTGGGTTGGGTAGTACCTCCAGGTAATATGGCAAGAGCATGCCATTAGTGTCTATTTTCAGGTCAGGTGATTAAGTGTGGACACGTGGGTGCAAACCAGTTAGGCCATACTAAAATGAACATTTCACTTAGCGGTGTACTCACACTGTGCAGAATTCATCAGACCATAAAGTTTGTGGCATGTTTGTGGGAAGACTGTTCAGTGCAGAGAAAATCCATCAATATACTTTTGTTTGTACATCTTAAGATACCACACATAAAAATATCCGCCCTAAATATATAATAGTTGAATAACCAGAATTGCCCACGTATGTATTCATTCTGATGATGTATTACTCCATCTCCTCCTTCCCCCTTCTCTGTCCATCCCACCCACCCCTCTATCTGTCCATCTCCTACACTCTCATTCTGTCCAAATCCTCCTGCCCCTCTCTCCATCCATCTACTCCTACCCCTCTCTCCATTCACCTGATGTTTCCCCCTTTCTCCGTTGATCGACCCTTTCCCCCTCTGCCCATCTCCTCCTTTCTCTGTCCATTTCCCCTGCCCCTGTCTATGTCCACGTCCTCATCCCACACGTCTGTGTACATCTCCTTCCACACCCTCTTTGTCTCTTTATCTCCTCCTTCCCCTTCTCTCTCTACGTTATCATTTCTACTTCAGTTGCAGGCTGGTGATTCTCTCAGTCACACTATTTCTTTCCAGATCGTAAGTAACATGGCTACCAGATTTAGCTGAAACCGATCAAGGGGTTTAAGATGAGCTTTTCAACCATGACTTTGCCCACGTACACACATGTCACAGGCCGGCCGCTGTGGCCGAGCAGTTCTAGGCGCTTCAGTCTGGAACCGCGTGACTGCTACGGTCGCAGGTTCGAATCCTGCCTCGGGCATGGATGTGTGTGATGTCCTTAGGTTAGTTAGGTTTAAGTAGTTCTAAGTTATAGGGGACTGATGACCTCAGATGTTAAGTCCCATAGTGCTCAGAGTCATTTGAACCATATGTCACATGTATTTCACATACATTTAAAGTATTTAACTTTTATGTGTACACGTTTCTAGCAAATCTCGCCTTGCAATTTATTTTCACGCAATTCAATATTTGTGACGTCGTATCTCCTGCTCTATGTGTCGTATACTGAAATAATTTTGCAGGAAATTGCAGTGGCATACATGGCTACAGTCTGCAAAATGTGTTGTGAGTAGAGTCAGTAGCAAAGAAGTAATAAGTTTAAAAGTCGTGCTTCATGCGAAAGTCTTATCCCATGAACAGCGAAAATGTCGTAAGCGATAAATCTTTTTCCCCACATCATTTTGAGGGGAATGTCAGCAACAGAAAGGTTAATTAAGTTTTGAAATTATGTG